>NC_089225.1:80090397-80697750 GCF_963924675.1 Phocoena phocoena
TCCATCACTGTTCTGTCTTAGAGTGTAATCACACAATTGAAATGTGATTTTCACGATACAAACAGTTAAAAACCCAGTACACATAATTATAGAAGAAAAACAAACCTTTCTTTTTTCTTCCATTTTTTGAAGTAGTCTGCTATGAAGGTGTTATTTCCTTGACACATCAAAATGGCTAATTTGGAGTTGTGATGCTTGTTATGTAAATAGGCCATATGTTGAATTTCTATAGAAGTTTATTCGTTCAGTGTTGTGATAATGGATAGGATCCCCTAAGTACCATAGCTAAGAAAAATAGTCTGTGAGGGTGCATTTCTCTCTACTATTTATATCCTTCCCATTACTTTTGTTTAACAGCTAGAGTTCTTATTTTCTAATAAAAATATTCTTAAATGTGATTGTGTTATTTACCCTTATACATACAAATCTTTCTCTCTAGTCCTGACTCAAACTCTATTCTCATTTTGCACCTGTTTAATAGTTTTCATAGTTTTCATGGTTGATGTCCTGTTGTTAGGCCAACGGCTGCATGCCTGTCAACTTTTTATATCCTCTGTTAAACCTCTTCCTTTCACACTGAAAAGACTTTTCTTTTCTTCATATTGTTAGCGTTCTCTTCATCACCCAGACTGGACACCTAGGAACCATCCCTGACTCTTCTGCCTCTCGTTCATTCCAGTAGTAAAATCGGGCACCAAGTCCTGTTAACTCTTCCTTTGTAAGAGTTTTTCTGAGCCAGCTCCTGCATTTCCTTGGCATTCCTCACTCCCCACACCCCGATAGCCCAGGCCCTCGGCCATCCCTATTCTAGGATGATTATAATCTGCTACATACCGTCTCTCTGTAATTGAGTTCTCCCCATGCTTCGCACTTCATCATATCAACCTTCCTAAAGCCTCTTCTCCTTAGAATTCTTATCCAAGGATTGTCTCACAGGAAGTCTAAGTTGAACTCAGATTTGTCTGATTCCAAAGCTAGTGCTCTTTCCACTAGTTCAAATTCTTTTTATGCCCCTCCCCCTCCCCCCTCCCCTCCCCCCTCCCCCTCCCCCTCCCCTCCCCCTCCCCCTCCCCTCCCCCCTCCCCTCCCCTCCCCCTCCCCTCCCCTCCCCTCCCCCTCCCCTCCCCTCCCCTCCCCTCCCCCTCTCCCCCCATTCCCCTCCCCCTCCCCTCCCCTCCCCTCCCCTCCCCCTCCCCTCCCCCTCCCCTCCCCTCCCCTCCCCCTCCCCTCCCCCTCCCCTCCCCCTCCCCTCCCCCTCTCCTCCCCTCCCCCTCCCCCTCTCCCCTCTCCCCTCTCCCCTCTCCCCTCTCCCCTCTCCCCTCTCCCCTCTCCCCCTCTCCCCCTCCCCCCTCTCCCCCCCCTCCCTCCCCCCTCTCCCCCTCCCGCCCCTCCCCCCCCTCCCTCTCCCTCTCCCCCTCTCCCCCCTCCCCTCCCCCCACCTTTGGTCCAACGTCTCAACCTGGTTTTATTATTTTTTAAATTAATTAATTAATTTTAAATTAATTAATTTAATTTTAATTTTAAAATTAATTAATTTTTGGTTGTGTTGGGTCTTGTTTGCTGCACGTGGGCTTTCTCTAGTTGCAGTGAGCGGGGGCTACTCTTCACTGCGGCGTGCGGGCTTCCCATTGTCGTGGCTTCTCTTGTTGCAGAGCACAGGCTCTAGGTGCGCAGGCTTCAGTAGTTGTGGCACGTGAGCTCAGTAGTTGTGGCTCGCGGCCTCTAGAGCACAGGCTCAGTAGTTGTGGTGCACGGGCTTAGTTGCTCTGCGGCATGTGGGATCTTCCTGGACCAGGGCTCGAACCCGTGTCCCCTGCATTGGCAGGCAGATTCTTAACCACTGCGCCACCGGGGAAGCCCCTCAACCTGGTTTGGATATACCTCACTCTTGCCCAAATTTTACTTACCAACCTTATTTTCTACTTTTCTAACATGGATCTTCTATTCCTACTAATTGGATCTCACTGTCCTTCTAAGATGACTTTGTACCCTTTTGTTCATGCTCTCCCTTTTAGAATGTCTTTTCCTTTTTCCTCTGACCTAAGCACAATCTCCAAGTTAAGTCTGCTCGCCCTAATCATGTTACTCTCATTGGATTCTTCCTCTTCTGCCCTTTTGTCTACATCATTCTTTAGACCAGTAGATACTCTCTTATACTATTGTGTTCACAATTCTTGCTTTCCCAATGAGATTGCAAGTCCCTGGAGGGCACTGATGTACCTTGTATGCTATCTTTGAACCATCTACAAGCTTTGGGCATAGCAAGCCCTTGATAAGTAGACCTATAGAATCAATAAACTAGAAAGGTGAATTTTTTTTTTTTAAAGATGGGCTTTGACATTGCCTGTGTACTGCTCATCATCATGTCCTCAGAGCCTAGCTTGCAGCTTGACACCTAGTCATGACCTCAATAAATATTTGTTAACAGAGAAATTAATGTTGACATTGGATAAAAGGGACAAGCATTTGAAGGAGGCGTCTGTCAAGGAGTTTTTTCCCCACTTTTCTTCAGTGGTTCTAATCAGCCTCTCCATTCATCAGCTGTGAGGATTCTGAGGCCTTGGCATTTTCCAGAGTTGAGGTACTGATGGAGGCTGGCAATGTGAGTTAGAATTAAGGAGGCTGTCCTTATTTTAAGGTGGAGTGATGAGTCCCATTAGTTAGCAAAAATGAACGGATTGAGGCCTTATGCCAGTATTTTATACATAAAACAATTAGAGTTATCAGTTTTATAAATATTCAGCTAATCGGCTCCAAAATCCAAGACTGTATCGCAGAGCCACCCAACTTTTTCATTTAAAAGCTTATTGTACATTAAAAAAATAAATCATCTGGGGATCCATCTAGGGATGAAAAGTGAGGTAGGGAAAAATTGCCACACCCATCATATAGTATTCAGGACAAAATGCAGTTCTTTCAACTTTTAATAAGACTCACTTTGTACAAGGCACTGTTTCTGCCAGGAAGGAGTTTATAGTCCAGCAGGAGAAATAACACGTGTCTCTCAGAAACAAAGGTCTAAGAGAGCTCAGAAGGGAAAATTTCCTTCAGATTGGAGGGCGGTGGGGACCTTCCTAGAGTGACAGTTATTTGAGCTGATTGTTGAAAGGCTTTGGGTCAGATTTCAATAGCTATTATTGGGAATATAGAGATGAGGGAAGGGCAGCAGTGTTGGGAGGAACACAGGCCAGGCACTGCAGGGTGTTTTGACTCTAACATCAGTCCTCTAATATACTACCACTGCTTCAAAAGCTGAAATGCCACTAGGACTCTCCTGGGTACTGGTGGTCTGCAGTGTTCCGTAATGAAGCTTAAAGGCGATACGGAGACCTGAAATAGGTACTTTGGTGCCAAGTGCTGAACTGACCATGACATAAAGCACAAAATAAGTCTTGTAAGCCGTATAACTGGTGCGTTTCTGGGTAGCACCCGACTGGCTTAGAATGCTTGAAGAGGTCTCCTGCGGTATGGAAACACCACTGAAGATGGAAACTTTCATAGTAATGTAAATAGGAAGAGGTCAGCACTGACTGTGGTCTCAAGTAGCCAGCCATCTGTGGGACCCTGCCCAGTGACCCTAGCAGAGCTCAGTAAATGAGTAAACATACTGTTATAGTTCCCAGATTCTGATTCTGTATAACTACTCCATGGACTGTAAAACTAGGACCGATGGGTGTGAGTTTCAGGGAGACAGATTTGGGGTCAGTATAAGGAAGGTGGTTCTGTTATGGACTGCTAGTTCATGAGGTGGTAAGACCCCATGATTAAATGTATTTAAGCATGAGCTATACCATATACCAGGCAATGTCTCAATACCTGCATCATCTCTGTTCTTCCTCAAAGCAGTGCTACTGCCCCCGCCCCCCATTTTACTGACAGGCAATACTGAAGCCTAGGAAGGTTGAGTAGTGAGTACATTGTAGAGCAGGTGTCAGCCCAGGCAGTTTGAGGGCAGCGACTGAATATGTACTGGACAAAGAAAGGATGCAGATGTCAGATGGCCATTAGGATTTTTAGGGGCCTTTCCTAACGCTAGGATTGAGTCTTTAATTCTCCTTGGGGGATCAAGATGCTAATTGTTGCCAAGCACTGATTCATTAACAGCGGCAAGCAATTCCTAGAAATTCAGAACAAAGTGAATACAATCATCGTCATCATCCTGATGGCCACCACTTATTTAAGCCTAACAGCTATCTTGCAAGGTAGGGGTCATGTATCCTTTTAAGGAGGGGGCTCTAGGAAGTTACATAGCTTGATCAATCTGCAGAGTTGATCAGTGGCTTTTTTCTTACACCACCCTTTAAGGTAATTCGTGGTGATACGGGAAATATTTACCTATCAGTTCGGCACAGACACCGACCAATCAGAGAGGCCACCAGCTATATACCACGCTGTGGCCCTTCCCAGTGATGAACATCCCCTGAGGTGATGTGGAGGCCAAGTCCAAAGGGATGTGAAAGATTTGGTAATACACCAAGACCACACGACTGGAGCTCCAGAAAACTAGTGACTTTTATCTGATTTTATACATGATGTGTAGTACTATTAAAGAAAAAAAGCCTTCACCTGTAATTATATTTCACGTATATTTCTAAATAAAGAAAAGTCATTTTGCAATGGTCACGTTGTATCTTCCTTATAAATGGCAGGCCCTTCTTCCTCATTCCTTTTCTACCTTTTACTTTCCTCCAGTCAGAGGCTCACCTGTCTGGACAGGGACCTTGCTCCATTATCTCGCTTTCCTTCAGGATCTCAACCAGCCTTCTCTCTCCTCGCATAAGCATTCATAAGCCTTTCCGTTCTTTAATAACAAGAGAAGTCAAAACAAACAAAATCCCTGCGGCCCCTTCCCTGTTGGTCTGGTCACGTTGCATCTCCCTCCTGGGCTTAGAAGGCAGCTCCTTGAAGAACAGGTCCTCACACAACACCCACACCTCCCCAACCCTCTACAGCCCTGTCCTCTCATAATGGCCACCTCTGTGCTGCAGACCGCCAGCTTCATGGTGCAGGAGTCTCTGGTGTTACTGATCACTACTCCTTGAAACCTTGCCCACCTGTTTTCTGAGTCATTCCTTTCCTGATGTCTTTCCTGTTGCCCAACTGCTCTGTATTAGACTTCTCTGCTGGTTCCTCTCCTCCTCTCAGACCTCGGTACCCTCTATGGTTCCCCCTTCAACCCTCTGCTCACCTACTCTTTCCTTCTGCTACCACCTATATGCCATCGATTCCTAAATCTGCAACTCCGAACTCTTCTGACATCTGCTCCAGGTGTCTTAGACTCAGGGAGTTCAGAACTCTTACTTCTGTAGCCAGCATATTCCTTCTGTGTTCTCTACCTCAATTAATGAAATCCACTTGACCAAGTTTAAAATCCGGGAGCTGTTCTAGGATCCTCACTCTTCCTCAACCCGTACTTTTCATTGATGTCTTCTCAAGCCCTTGAATCTGCGTTCACCTCTCTAGGCCATTACCACCACGACTGCCTAGGTTCGGGCCCTCATCACTCTTGAGGGTTACTGCAGTAGCCTTGTAACTGGTCTCCCTGCCTTCTGCCTGGCGTGCTTCCAATCCCTTCCCCACACTGCCGCCTTTCTAAAAGGCAAATTTGATCATGGACTCTCTGCTGCTTAAAATCCTTCAGCAGAGTCACTGTTTCTCCAGGATAAAATCTAAGATCCCTAGCCTGGCACAAAAGCTCCTTTGTGATCTGGGCTCTCCCTTCAGGTGTGTATCAAAGTCTTCTCTAATGATCCAGGTCCCCACTGACTACCCCTCCCCACAGCATCCCTACTAAAGGAAATGAGTTGTTACAGGAGAGAAACGAGAGGAGGGATGGGAACAGACAAGAGATTGAAGAACTGTGCTGTCCAGTACCGTGGCCACTAGCTGCCTGTGGCTGCCGAGCACTTGAAATGCACCCAGTCCAAACTGAGATGTGCTATGAGTGTGAAATACACTGCGGGTTCAGACTTGGTATGCAAAAAGGAATGTAAAATAGCTCATGAACAAATTTTGTTGATTACATGTTGAAACAGTAACATTTTGGATATAATGGGTTAAATAAAATATATTATTGCAATTAACTTCATGTTTCTCTTTATATTATTTTTTTTTAACATGGCTACTAGGAAATTTTCAACTACCTGTGTGTCTTGCATAATAGTCATATTGGACAGCATCGTTATAGAACATCTCCTTGTTCCCAGGAGATGCATCCTGTATGAGCCAAGCCCAGGAGCTTTTTTTTTTTTTTTCCCCCCGGTACGCGGGCCTCTCACTGTTGTGGCCTCCCGTTGCGGAGCAACAGGCTCCGGACGCGCAGGCTCAGCGGCCATGGCTCACGGGCCCAGCCGCTCCGCGGCATGTGGGATCTTCCTGGACCGGGGCACGAATCCGCGTCCCCGTCCCCTGCATCGGCAGGCGGACTCTCTACCTGGGAAGCCCCCCAGGAGCTTTTTGAATGATTAAGTCAGCCCTACAGGTATAGAGAAGCAGCAGTTGCTCAGTTTCTTAAGTCCACAGATATTAAAGTGCTTTAGATAAGATTCAGAATCAGAGAGACAGTTTGTGAAAACTACAGCCAGGAGTCCTTCATACAGTGTGCACGGGGCTAAAATCACGAGTCTGGCACATCTGTCTTGCCAGGCCCACCCTGTCACCATCAGGAGAGGGAAACAGGGATACTGTGTGCTAGAGGGAGGATTTGAGGTAGACAGGAGGAGCTAGGGCAGGGCAAGTGGAGTCCCGGGAAGCCTCTTGCTTGTGAGGTACAGACAAAACACCAAGAGCCACACCTAGGTCTCTGAGATTCCTCCATCCTGCCATGGACCCTTTCCCAGTGGGAGAAGTCCCAGGTCCTCCACTGTCTTGAGCCTCAATAATACGTACACGATAAAGCCATCGCGCATCAAACAAAATGAGGTGACCAACAGCTAGTACTCCTCAGTTATGCCTTAAGATACTGAGGGCAGCAGTCTGTGGATCATGTGGCCCAGACGGCTTGAGGAAGGTACACAGACCTTCCTCAGGGTCCCAAGGACCTTGTCACAAGGACCCAGAAGATAATATGTCCTTAGAGATATGCAGAGCTTTGTTTTCAAGTGGAAAAGCCAACCAGTGCTGGGAAACCAGAGCTTACCAGGATGGAGCAGGAGGGAGAAACCTGGAGGTGAGGGGAAGAAGCCATGACTATCACGGGAAAAATTCAGGAATCAGGTGCGGGTGAGTCTGATAGGCTGTGGGACTCAGCGCCTCTCTCCTGGTGGTTTGTGTGCTGTGTTCTGTTGAGCCCTTTGGTCCTGAGAAGAATGCCCCTGGGCAGTTGCTTTGATTTGCTTTTACATATTAGGCATTGGTATAAGATTCTGGTAGGAGGAAAGGTTCTTAGGCTAAAAATAAGAGTTGGAAAGTCATACCTGTACAGAGACTGGCCTGAGAAAGTGGTGACCACCCTCGTGTGGTGACTGCTTCCCCAGTTGCAGGATCTGGGACCAGTTTGGGCGCTTGGCAGGAGCTACAACTCCTTTCCACCTGTACCCGAGTGACTCTCCATTGGGTTAACCATGCAGTCTGTCTGGCCTTACCTGGGAAGCCAGAACTGTCTCATTCTTGGGTACCACATTTTTCACTTTGTGCCCCAGGTTCTCTCTCACATTTCCAAGTCCTGATTTGAGGTCTTGTGTAGGAAACTCAAATTGCCTTGGGTAAGGATCCCATCACATATCTCTAAGCCTTCTTAAGCCAGTAGTCTTCCCTCTGAGATACAAGCCCTAGAGTGAGTGCCTACTGCTCCCTTTCAAGCTTCTATAACACCGGCCAGCAATGGGCAGGAAACTCAGCTAGTTTAATAGGTATTTGTGGAATTGAAGAGCTTGCGTGATACTGGCTCTTCCCTGATTCCAGACCCCTGACACCAAACACTGTTTGGCTGCCCCACTGGTCTCTGGGTCCCATTTGTACCACATGTGCAACTTGGGAGGGGAAGGGGAAGGCAAGTATAGGGCTGATTTTCCTAAATTATGGTACATCCACTTCTTTGTTCCCTGTGAGAAGGCTGGTCTTAAGTGTGGGCAAGAAAAGTGGCTGCCTTTATGGTGTGATTTCAGAATTCATTCTGCTCAAAAGGGCTTTTCAAATATCAACACCTTCTCTTTCCTGCTCTCTAATATGCAAAAGCCTGCGTGATAAAAACTATTCTCTTTCCTAAGACCAGTATGGTTTAGAAGAGAAGGAAAACAGATTTGATTTGATGGTTGAGAAGCCTGGTTTTGACGCATGTAATTGGCTGGCTGTAATGAACTTGAGCCAGTTATTTAATCTTCCTGAACCTCAGTTTTCTCATTTATGGAGTGAAATTAATACCTACTTGCTTTGTTATGATTTTTTACGACTAAATAAAACAAGGTATAAAGTGCCCAGCACCAGGGCCTAAAATGCAACGCTATGAAAGTGGTAACTTAAACTGGTCAGACATGTGCTCCTTAGACTGAATGATTTTATGGACCCTTCCCTGAGACTGATAGGGAGGAGGTAAGAAACCTGGGCCAGGAGGGTCAGAATTCAACCAGAGGGAGGTTGCCTTCACATTCTGCTTAAGGCCTGTCCTGCCTAATGGTTTGCATTTGTGAAAATACTCGTCTGGGATTATGAATACAACATGAAGCCATGGGGAAAAAAAGGCACGTTTACATCCTCTGCCAGGGTAATACAAGAATAAACAAAGCAAGTTTTCGAGTCTCTGAATAGTCAGGTGCACTGCCATCAAAATAAATTTTTATTTCTATTCTTTGCTGATAAATTATAGATAAAGGAAGCCACTAAAATACCCTGAAAAGGAAGATTCATATACAAATTAGATACCAGGGACAGATTTCACACTTACTTTGTAGGAGCCATTCTTTCCTTAACTGTGGGTGTTTGGGAAGTTCTTTTATTGTAGCCTTTGTTGCTTACAAGAAGGGGGAAAAAGCTTTAGTATACTCAGGAGAGAATGGTTTTGATTGGAGGCAGTGTTGTTCTCAGTGAGGGCTCACTTTCCTGTATTGTAGTGTTTGCTAATATATAACCGAGGAAACCCATAAGCGGCAGTAAGATAGTCTGATCTGACATACTGCCACTTATGATCGACCTGTGTTTATTACAGGAACGTGGGCAGCCCTATAATTTTTAAAGGGGAAAGTGGAAGATGTTATGCTGGCTACTGTGACTGCTAATGTCCTGATCTAGAAGGTCTTTGTCCTTTCTCATTCATTTCTCCTGTGAAGTCTGAATGGTGGACTGGATTCAGTACATGCAGGGGGCTGCCAGTGACTTCCTGGGCTCTTGATGTAATCTCGATCGCCCCACTGCAATACCACAGCCTCAGTATAGTGTCATATTCAACCTGAGAATACTCAAGGAGAGAGTATAAACCTACTACCTCTAAAATTAAAAATAAAAGCATTAAAAATAGTATTTAGTGCTGGTTTGTGGCACTGAATATATAAACTCATCTATTGTTCTGGTAGCCCCAGAGCAAGAACTGTTGCAGTTGCAATGGGTGATATCATCTAAGATTGTCATGACAACATTAATTTATCATTTCCAAACTTTGGTAGGATTTCACCTTCTGAATCTCCTGGATTGTCTTTAAGTTTATAGTTATTTCTCATTTATTAAGGCGAGGCATATTTAGCTATTGCTTACATAAATGCACTGAGTATCTTCGTGAATTTTACTGATGTGAAATTAGAAGCATAGAAGGTGGGCACTGGAAAGAGATAGTGGATGCTGTGGCCTAATGGTCCCCCCAGAAGGAGGAATCCCTTCCACAGTATCCCAGTCAGCCAGCTGCCGTTCGAACCCTGCCAAGAACGAGGTGGTCACAGTTTTGTGACACTGAGGACTGCTGCCCACGGTAGCCTGCAGTGCTCCTAGATCTTGAGCCCCTTTAGATTTGGACCTTGTCTCATTTGTGGTTGGACCAATACTCATTATCACGCACATCAGTTACTGAAATCTGCCTCCCTGTAGCTTCCCTGTTCGTTTCCTGTCGCCCTTGGGAGTGCCACAGAATAGTCATGTACCTGAGTGTGGTAGGTCTTCAAATATTTGACCATCGCTATTGTATCTCCTGTTCGAAGTCTTCTCTTTTCAGGCTTACGTGGTTCCAGTTTTTTGGCTGAGATTCGCCATCCTGTTAACACTCTGGTCGCCCACCACTCTGCCTGTGCCATTTTAAAAGCGAGGCATCTTGAACTCAATACCCTGCTCCTGAGTTCTCTGAGTGGCGGAGGACACACGGCTGCAGCTAACTCCCCGTCCAGGGCACCTTCTTTTGCTGATCTGGTCAGATCCTGTGTTGGCCTCCATTTTAAATGAGGGGCAGCACGTTGTTAGTTTATATTCAAAGTCAAGTAAAACTTCCCAGTCTCTTTCTAGATAGCCCCTACAAAGCCAGCTCTCCCGTATTCTGTATCTGTGCAGTTAACCTTGGGAACACACGTAGAGGACTTTACCTTTATTCTTGTTACATTTTGTCCCATTTCGGCAGATCATTTTTCCTCTCCATCAAGACATTTTTGAATACTAATTTCTAAAAGTTCAATCTCTCAGTGGTACATTTTTCACTTATTTGTCAATTACACATTTTGAGAAAGGTACTTCCTCTGTCATTGATAAAATGTGGACCAAGACAGAGAGAGCCCTGTATCTTTCTGCAAGAAAGTTCTTGACATCCATACATGAATTGTGTTAGCTGTTTTTTGTTTCTTTGTTTGAACTAGTTTGATCATCTCGCACTCGTGTTTACTTTCTTGCCCCCAAGCTCTCTAAGAGGATACAGTTAGGAAAGACTTAGTCAGATGCCTTAGTGGCACTATCGTTATTGATCCACTTATTGCCAATCATAGAACTATATTACAAAATGAAACGAGATGAATTGGAGTAACTTTTAGATTGCATTCATTTTTCCTTAGAAAAGTTTACTAAAAAACATATGTAAATATTTTTAATTTATTAAAAAATAATTTTGTAAAGTAAATTCACACTTCACCTATAATTTCAATCACGTGAACTTGTTTGGTTCAAAGGAATTGCTTTTTTGTATATCATTCAGTTCTCTTTATGGAATCATTGCTTTGGAAACTAATTGGTGGTGGGACAGGAAATCACTCCTTAGGTGTCACTGCAGCACATCATTATACTCACATCTCCTGGGACAGACAGTAATCAGGCTGAATCATGTCCAAATAGCATGCTGGAGTCTATGTAAATGGCTCCATGACAGTTTCACTAACTGTGACCATGACAGAGGGTGCACTGATGGCACCATGTCACTAATGGATGTGTTTTCTCTAAATGGAAAATCCTGTATTATTCAAAGAGGGGTTTTTTTCCTTCTCACACAAACTCTTTGACTTTTATATTAATATCAAATGTCTGTCACTTATACATATGGTGTTTGTGTACTATGTTTTGTTTTACTTGTGTACAAAATAGTCTTTTACACACTTTTTACCTTGGACTGGATGGAAAGAAAAAATAATTTGGAAGAGTAGTAGCACGAGGAACTTAAATCTGTAATAAGTCAAGGAATAAACTCTTGCTTCTTAAAAATACTACTCTTTGGTAGTGCTTTAGATTTTCCAAAATACTCTCACAAGTTTTTTTCTGAAAAACGTTTTTGCTGACTGTAAAAGTAATTGCATACTCGTTGAATTTGGAAAAAATACTGAAATGGATAAAAGAGAATTAAAAGTCAGCTAAAATTTCACCACCCAGAGATTGTCATTGTTAGTATCTGGTGTGTTTTCCTTCCAGACATGGATGTATGTGTAGTTGTATGTGCATACGTGTGTGTGTGTGTGTGTGTGTGTGTGTGTTTAAACTAGCTTCATGGTGGACCTAGGCAGTTTGTACTGAGCAATCAGTGTGACATAGTAGTTAAAAGTGCTTTGGAATCAGACACTTGGAGATTTCAGTCCTGGCTATGCTACTCATGTAGTGACTGTAAATTGCCTTAACTATCAAAACTTCAATTTCTACTTCTATAAAATAGGGATAATAATACATGTATCTAGTAGGTTTATTGTAAGAATTAATAAAATAATGAATGTAAAGTACATAGCATGGTGCATGCCTCATAGTAAATGCTCAGTACATGTGAGCTATTATTGTTATTATACAGGTTTTCTTGTCTGTTTTCCTCACTTAAATTCTAGGGTAGCAATTTCTCTTGTCAAAAAACGTTATTTGAGAAATATTTGGAATGACTGCATATATTTCAATATGTGAATGTACCTTAATGTAATCATTTCCCTATGCTTAGACCATTTCCAGTTCTTTGCTGTCGTAAAGAGCAGCACAGTTAATATCCTTTACATTTTTTGTGTGCATAGACAACACAATGAATTACTAATGGCATTTTACAGAGAGGCAGAAAAAAATGATCAAGTCTTTAGTATCTCCTTAATATGCCAGGTTATATGCTTGGTTTTTTAATCTCAAAATTCTCATTTAACTCTTCCACAACCCCGTTGAGGTACATCTGTTACCCCTATTTTTGGATGAAAAAGCTCTGAGGGGAGACAAGTAGTTTGCCCAAGGTCACAGAGATAGTGGTGGTAGAGATGGTATTTGAAGCCAGCTGTCTGATTTCAAAGCTTAAGCTTTCCCATTCTGGCAGGCAGTTCATGCCTATCTTTTTAAGGCTGGCGGCATGAATAGTTACCATTGTGCTTTTCACAAAATGTCACTTGGTGCCACATAAAAGATAGGACACTTGGCTGGAACTCTTGGCTTACTCAATATAGTACCTCTTGTGTGCGTATGTTCTTATATGTTTTGGAATCAAGCCTCATTAAAATAAGGTGCTAACTAAAGGAAATCAAACATTGGTATGATGATTTGATGAAAGCAAACCTCAGGGAAGAAAACATTTATTTAGTCAAAAGCACAAAAGTCATCTTTGTTTTAGTTGGATGGACTAGGCCAGAATTACTTATCTCGCTAGGAATCAGAGTATTTCACACAAATCAGTATAGGAATTAAACAGTAAGGGCCAAAGTAAATTGATGCTGTCAAAAGGGGTTATAAGTTTCATTACTTGTATATTAGGGGTTGAAAGGAAAACTCTTTAGCCTTAGTTGTAAGATGCTACATCAGGAAAGAGCTGTAACAATTGCTGTAGGTATAAGTATAGGTATAGGGGAGACGTAACATTTACTGGGACAAACCTCCAAAGAATTATTTGGTGAACTGACAGGTTGTCTTTAAAAAGTCAGCCATTCGGAACATTTATCTTGGCAGCTCTCAAATCTGACTCACAGCGTGTAGTGTGGCAGTCAATTTTTGAAGGAAAAACGCATAATTAATATGAAAATCAAGGTATAAGGTATTGCCAGTCAGTACCCAACACACAGTTTCTTAGAACAAAGGAGTAATTGAAGTTGTCTTTTAATAGGGTAATCCTGGTTTGTCATTTTGTAGGTTTCAGTTCTTAGTAAAAATGAAAGAAAAAAATACCCTAGTAGTAATATTTCATATCCAAGAGCTACTTTGTTGCAGAGCTCATACCCAACTCTTGTCTAGTCAAGAAAGTTATCTTTGGTTTTTGAGTTCTTGAATTTTCATAGCCCTTGAGCTTACACATTTGCCTTAGAAGTGTCCCAGCGTTCCTTCGGTCATTTTAGTTCTTACAAGGGAGGAACAGTGTCCGTCGTAGCCCAATGACTAAGAAGGTTTGTATCGACACAGCACGCCCACCAGCTTGGCCTGTGGAGAGTCTGTGCCCCATCGTGGTTTGCAGGTGGGAAGGGCCCAGCGAGTTCAGTTTGCGCTTGCTGCACAGCTAGTGAGTAGGTAGAACTGTGCACAAGACGATGGGTGTGAATCTGTGGATGGGATCCGAGATGTGGCTCCATCCAGCGCGCGCTCCGTAGCTGTCTAACACTAGGCAAAGTGCTTTACTGTCTCTGAGCCTCAGCTCCCTCTGCTCTCACACAGAGATAATGACTCCTGCACAAAGGTCATAGGGAGGATTAAATGCATTGAGCAAACCAGTGGGTGAACTCAAAAGTGCTTTCATGGTTAGCTCCCAAGTTATTAATTAATGGCCACAGGTCATGCCTCCCAAGGAGAAGCCGATTTACCATTTAAAATATTTTCAAATGAATAATGGGAATATTTGTAAAATATATGTAAAAATACACCACTCCTGGGGCTAACCTCTCCAGACCCTCCTAACTCTTTGCTTATACTCTATCCAATAATAAAGGGACAGGCCCTTTCTCTGCCCAGGAAGCCCCCAGTGCCCAGCGAGCTTGGCATCTCTCAGAGCTTAACTACTCACTCCCGTGGCACATCCCTCGATGAGGGAAGGAAGCCCTTGGCATCAGTAGGTGGTTCCTTTGAACACAGCACAGACCTTTATAAAAATAGCCATTTAGGTCTATTATGTTGTTCCAAGATAGAAGCAAAACTTGTATATTTGATGCATTATTTTAGCTTTCAACTAAAAAAAAGGCTCACAATAAAAGACTATCAGATAGAAAAGCATATTCCAACAGGGTTGCATTATAAACAATGATGGGAAACTCTTTGATTATTAAAGCAATCATTTTGCCAAAGGGGAGAATGAAAGAGGAGAAGTTAGGAATTTTGACACTGGACATCATGCATACTTTCCTGAAGTCTCCTGTGGTTTCCCCCCAGCCCCTGGTAACGTAGGCAAGGGCTCAGAAACTGCCTTTGAGTCAGGCTGCCAGAGAATCAATCCCACCCCAGGGGATGCGCTCATTCCCTTTCCCCTGGGGCTGCTGCCGGCTAACCTGCCTTCCCTTCCTTGCCTCCCAGGTGGTCGTGGTGGCCCTTTCTCCCTGTCCTTTAAAAGGACAGGATTTGTTCATTGGCCACCCCAGCCTGGGCTCACTGTAGGACCCTTATGAAGGTGCTTCAGGTACTTAATGACTGAAATGTCTCCGTGGCATTCCTCGGAGATCGGCGGGGTGTGGGTCAACCAAGTGCTGGATGTTTTATACAGATCCCCATGAACACTTAGCAGCAGGGAGCCAACAGAGGGCCCACGGAGCCCCGGACTCCTTGAGCCCGCTAGCTGGGAATGCTAACCCTGCTTGCTATACTCATCTTGAATCAATTTCTAAATTTTGTTTCTCCTTCTGTGCAGGAAACTATTCTGAATTTCCCTTATTTGCTTTGGTACCGCATTTCATTCAGCTCATTTCTTCATCAGCTATGTTTTGAGCATCTGCTCTGTACTAGGCAAAGTGAGAGGAACAAAAAGCAATCAAACATTGAAAAGGAGAGAACAGTTCACACCTCAGGTAGAAAGCAAAATATGCCTCCAGGGTTGAGAGAGAGGGAGAGGTTAAGTATGTCATGATTTTATTTTTTTTTTGAGCTGTACTTTCTACAATAAATTGTACTGCCGAAAAATCTATACCAGTATTCATTTATGTAGCAAATCCCATTGTAGTGAGAAGAATCTATGATTGGGACAAGCATCGTTCAGAACACAATTTTAGGGCAGCAGAAGACTTTGGACCGTCCCTTGGAGTGAGTTGAAATGGGATTTGACCTATATATCAAGCTTTTCCTTGATATTTTTCATTTCCATGTGTCAACAAATACTTGACTTGATACTAAAGCCAGTTAAATCAATATTTCTTGCTGTAGTCAGGTACAGCAACATATAACCAAGGGCAACATACCCCCACCAGCCATATTCTGTTAGGTACATGTATTTTATCATAAACCTACTTGACTGAACTACTTTCACATGAATAGGATGAAAATATCAACATAACTACCATTAAAAAAAAAGAAAAGCCAGAGAATCTCTGATCTAGTCCCTCGCCCTTCATTTAAGCAATCCCATAGTTTATTATGCTCACTTTCATCATAAGGAATGACAATATGGAAAAGATCTTGATTGTGGTAGCTGTGGTTTCTTTCTCTTTTCTCTAAAGGGTTCACTGTAACCCATTCTCCCAACTCCCATCCCAACCAGAGGATTTCTGAACGCAGCCGCCAAGTGGCAAATACCAGTAAACCCAAGAGTCTCAGACTGTAGGAATCTAATCAATGTGATGAAAGGGAGAGTGAGGTGGAAGCCTCTTACTTACTCTTTTTCTGAACTTTTAATTGTTAGAAAATTTCTGAAAATTATGTAGTAAAAACTCAGTGTTTCCATAAACAAACGGCCTGAAGCATCAGTTTATAAACACCAACAAATTTATTTACTGCTATTAGAAGAGCCTAACTTCTCTTGCCTGTGTACTATAAATGGAAGAGTGACTGTCATTTATTGGGCTCCTACTCTGTGCTAAGCATTTACAATATCTCACCTCTAACAGTCAAAATGATGCTTTAAGCATGTATTATTATTTCCATTTCATGTTCAACTTCGGCTGCTGAGTAACTTATCTGAGGGCACCAAGCTAGAAAGGGTATAAGCAGGGATTTGAATCCAAGTTTGTCTGGTTCCAAAGCCTTTTCACTTTTTACATCAGGAATCTTGAGAGTGTAAAAAGATTTTTTTTTTCAAATTGTTAAAGTTACACGTGCTCATTATAGGAAGTTTGGAAAGCAGACAAAATTATAAAGAAGAAAAAAATCACTCATAATTCTTCACCCCGGGGATGATCACTACTAAAATTTTATTTTATTTTTCTTTCTAGGCTTAAGAAAGCTATAATTTATATATCCAAGAGGGTATTGTTCCTCAGAGCTGTCATCCTTGAAGTTTATTCATGTTCTCTAACAATGTTGCCATTGCTTAAAACATTTTTGGAGCCAATTTAGGAACTAAATTCTCTGTAGACTCCCATGCACTGGGTACTTTGGTAGAGACATAGCAAAGAGGGTGTATCCATTACCTAAATACCTGTCAAAATAATACATTTTTATGTTCTACCTTTTTGTGTCTTCTAATGTTATATGCTGCAAATATTTGACCATCCTGTAAAGAATACCGTCATTGCCCTCTCTAAAAACCATAAACATCTTCCGCGACTTCAATTGTGGTAGGAGATGGAATTTACCAAAGTGCTACTTCCTCCCATGTCAAAGATTGATGGACATTTTGGGTTATGTTTAAAAGTCTTTATTAAAAATTAAATCAATAAATGTTTAATGTCTCATTTGACAACTCATGTTATTTGTTACATTGTCCACACAACAATGTTTGCCTTTTGTGGTACATAAAGAAAATCAAAGAATTGTTTTTGTCAGAGTTTGAAAAGCACATTTTAAAATCAGTTTCTTTTTAATGGGAGTGTTATACTCACTGAATTATTTCCCTCCAAGGAGTTTCTGTAAAAGCAAATATATCTTAAGTGTGATGAACTTATCTTTAAATAAAGTCGGTAGCATCTTTTGTTGAAGTGTTTCGCAAAGAAGCAGGCACGCGTGTGCACTCACATACACACACATAAAAGATCGCTATCAAAATGGCCATTGGTATACTTTATCAAAGTGAAGAAAGTCAAGTAATTAAGTGCCGGCTGAGTTCTCATCTCTTTGGTTTATTACACACAACACTATTACTTTCAGAAAACAAACCTAACCCTCAGCTCAAGCATCTCCCTGGTTGTCTGGCTTGTGCCTTATTTTTCACAGACATTCTTATCTGCCCCATAAGGTTAGCATGGCACCCCCTTCCCAGATTGCTGGGCACCTGGGACACCGGGACCCTGGGTCCTAAGATTGGTGCAGAGTCCTTCGGGGCCACACCCAGAGCCCCGATGGGGGCCCACCGGGCACGTGCAGGTGTCCTAAGGGCTGCCCTCTTCCCTGGTCTTCCAATTGCCGAGATTTCCCGTGGTGAGACTTCATCGTGCTCTCAGAGCTCATTACAAAGTGTAGGCTTTGTCTTGTGTTTTAATCCTGGGCGCTATTCACAGTGCCTGGCATTGTGTCCAGTCAGTGTGTTAGAGAAATGAAGGGTTACAATATATTCTCGCAGAAATGGACTGTTCGGAGGAAAGGGAGACTGATTACAAGAGAGTCAGAATAGAATGGTGGATTCGAATCTCAGGGCTTAAGGGCCTCTAGGTCAGTCCTCTCACTTAAAGATGAAAACCGGAGAGGTCAGCTGACTTGGAAAAGGTCACCTAGAGAGATGGCGCCAAGCCAGGCACAGCATCCAGCGTCCTGAGGTCCTGTCCCGTCCTTCCCAGTGCTCCCTCCTGTCCTCGTTCCCCGGTTGTTTCATGGAGGCTGAGCTGACTTTTCAGGATCAGTGACCAGAGCATTTGAAGTCCCACACGGTACTTAACAGAGCAACGGATGCAGAGGGGTTCTCAGGGAACGCTTGAAGAGATTGTTGACTCAGTGAGTGATTGCCTGGTTGACTTAGGAGCCCAGTCTCTGTGCCTAAGTGGTTACTAGCTGAATGGTGAGTTCCCTGGGCTTGTGTGGATATTACAGGCTATGTTTTGGAAAGGAGATCATTACAGAAACAATAATGATAATAACAGTAATTAACATTTATTTGTGATAAATTAGGCAGGATATCCCTGTGGTTTAAAGTCTAGGCCCTGTGGTCAGATGGTCACAGAATCCCAGCTCCATCACTTGCCTTGTATATATATATATATATATATATTTTTTTTTTTTTTTTATTTTTATTTTTTTTTTTAGATATTGGGGGTAGGAGTTTATTAATTAATTTATTTACTTTTGCTGTGTTGGGTCTTCGTTTCTGTGCGAGGGCTTTCTCTAGTTGTGGCAAGCAGGGGCCGCTCTTCATCGCGGTGAGCGGGCCTCACTATCGCGGCCTCTCTTATTGCGGAGCACAGGCTCCAGACGCGCAGGCTCAGTAGTTGTGGCTCACAGGCCTAGTTGCTCCGCGGCATGTGGGATCCTCCCAGACCAAGGCTCGAACCCGTGTCCCCTGCATTAGCAGGCAGATTCTCAGCCACTGCGCCACCAGGGAAGCCCCTTGTATATTTTCATGAGACAGGTACTTTCACCTTTTGGCGCCTCATTTTCTATATCTGCAAAATGCCAGTGGTAATAGTGCCTACCTCAGAGTATCGAAGAGTTAACCCATTGAGGCCCTAGAACAACGCCAAGCACCTTGTAAGAAAGTAATAAATGTTAGCTGTTGTTAGTAAATAACAGTAATAAATGAAATGAAAATGAAAGTAATAAATGTTGTTATTAAAATATCACTACTGTGTGTGCCAAATTCATTGCACAAATTATATACTATCCAGCCTTCCCAACATCTCTGTGAGGAAGCTACTATTATTGATATTGTCCCCCATTTTACAGTTGAGTAAACTGAGGCTTTAAGTCACAGGTAAGACCCAATTCCTTGTCTGCCTGACTCCAGAGCCTGTGCTTGGGTGTGGGTGTGAGGGAGATGAGTGGTGTGGCTTTGAAATGTGAGATCTGACTTCCCAAATTTCTTTTTCTCCTAGAGCACTGCAGACTCTGACCACTGTCAGGAATATCTCCTTGGTTCCCAGGTAAGTAGAGCGGATCCCTCCCTTCTCTGTATCTGCCTGCTGCCCACATGGCTGGCTGCCCCTGCACCTGCAGCTGACTCCCACAGCTCTTGTCACAGTCTGTCAGCCTTTCAGGAATTTAGCACCACAGTGCTCCTGTATAGGTGTACAGACCGAAGAGACACGTCGCTCATGATGGGGTGGGGGATGGGGGATGGAGGCAAGGAGCAGAGGACTGGAAGCAGTCCTCCTCCACCCACCTGTGCCCTCTCCACCTACATCACCTACATCGACGTTTCTATGGATTTCTGTAGTTTTCATGCATGCGAAATACCTCAAAGTTCCAGGGGAGAAAAGTCTTTATTTATAGAGATCATTGTGTTGTAGAAAGGAATTATGGTTAAGAGTGGTGGGCTCTGGGGCCAGACTACTTGGCTTTCCCTCCTTGAAGTGATAACCATTTTTGCTGTTGTCGAAGAACTTGGTCCAGTGAATCTGGAAGTCTGGCTCGCAGTCGTCAGTGCTCACTCAGCATTGATGGGGAGTGGAAGGACACAGACTTTTGAGCCAGACAGCCTGGCTTTGAATCTTGCTTCTGCTGCCTAGTAACTGTACGGTCTCTGCATGTCACCTGCCTCTCTGAGCCTCAGTTTCCTTCTCTTTAATATGGGGATGATTATACCCATCTTGCAGAGTTGTTGGGATATTTCTAGCTCATGTATGTAAAGTGGACTATATAAGATTGACCTTCAGTTAAATGGTAATTATTATTGTTATCAGTTATTGGTATTTGACTGGGTTCATCACAAGTATTTGTTGGAGGGGAAGCATGTTGTTATTTTTCGTTCCTCATACTTTACAAAAATATTTTTATTTTTATTTTTTTCCCCCCAGCAGTCTTGCTTGTTTAAAGTAATTTGCTTAGCAAGCCATTTTTCACTGTGAAAAGATCACCTCTGGTCTAGATCCTGTCAAATGATTGTAAATTCCAAATTGAAGTAGTCCAAAATAATGAGGTCTTATTGTACCTGGATGTTTCCATGAATGTTTAAACTTGATTCTTTTTACATAACCCTGAAACTTCAGTAGTAAGATGACTGTAACTTTTTGAAAAGAGCCATTAACGTTGGTTGTTTTCCATGAATGGAATAGAATACTTTACTTCCTCATATCTGAAATCTGAATCACCACGAAAACATTTTCTTTATTGTTGTTCAAAGAGAATTATTATGGAAACTACTGGTTGATTCTTCCTCTCTCTCTCTCTCTCTCTCTCACACACACACACACCCCCCTTAGTTTTTCTTTCACACACACACACACACACACACACACACACAGCTTAGTTTTTCTTTCCATTAGGCAACTGAAGAGTTACTATGTAAATTCTGGCAGCCTTCTCCCCATCAGACAAGCAAGGGCACAATCAATTCCTGTTTTCTTGGAACGTACCAGATAATCAGAAACTCTGATTATTCTGATGGAAGGCAACAAACAGCTTGATGGAAAGACGTACCAACTGAAAACAATTCTGATCATATTTTTGTCAGGAGAATGAGATGCCTCCAGCTGTCTGTCACTCATTATATTAGAGGTAGAAAGCAGGAATGTTTTGGCCTGCGAAAGATTACGGTTGTCTCACGCTGGAACACCAGTTTTACTGGCTGCTCATCCCAGAACAGTGACATTGGACGTCCATTCTGTAACTCCTCTTGCCAGTCGGTCATAGTCTCAAACCCATGTCACATGAGCACACTTAAGGAATTTTCTAATTATAGTTCAAAGTCTTTACTTTTATCTTTTTACGCTCATTCTGCAGACATCACTGATTGAAATGATTTCTCCCTCAGCATAATCCTATTGCCGGCAGTCACAAAAGAACAGGGAGATGGCAAATGAAACCCACAGTAACTGAAGAGGTGTCCGAATTCAATTAGGGAGCGACCTCTCCCATGCGGATGCATAAGCCATGTAAATGCATTTTAATTGTGAGCTGTGGTACTTATCTGGCCATGTTTATTTGGGATGCAAGTGCCAAAGCTGGATTTAGACCAGAACTCCAGATCTTCAAGCTCTAATGACTAATTTGCGTATCCATCGAATCCCTTAATTCATTTCTTAATTAGTTTCCCCAGAATTAGAGTTGCTTGGTTACAATCATTTCCACAAAATTTTCCAATAAAAACAAACATACATAGATTTTTTTTCCCCCTTTGGTTCACACATTTGCCCTGGTCTTAAAGAACTATTCTTCTTGGTAATCAAAATTATAACAACAATGACAACAACAAAACTAACATGTTGCCAGGCCGTAGAGTGTGAACTGAGGCACCAGGAACCGGTTTGATTCCCAACCCAACTACTTACAGCCGTGGGACCTGGGTCAAGTTACTTTCCCTCTCTGGGCTTCAGTTTCCTTTTGTAAAATGGGAAGGATAATAGTACATAGCTCATAGGGTTGTTTTAAGGATTAAAAAGGCATCGCGGGCTTCCCTGGTGGCGCAGTGGTTGAGAGTCCGCCTGCCGATGCAGGGGCATGGGTTCGTGCCCCGGTCTGGGAAGATCCCACATGCCGCGGAGCGGCTGGGCCCGTGAGCCATGGCCCCTGAGCCTGCACGCCCGGAGACTGTGCTCCGCAACGGGAGAGGCCGCAACAGTGAGAGGCCCACGTATCACACACACAAAAAAACAGAATAAAAAAGGCATTGCATGTAAGAACTAATATGCAGTCAGTGCCTGGCATTATCATAGATGCTAGTTATTATGTTTTTTGTCAATAAGACAGTGGGAGACGGAGGAGCAGATTTGCTGGTGCCACAATGTTGTCATCCAAGTATGTCCCATTTCTGTAGTCCATTGGGAGATCACTCATGATGGTCATGAAACATTGGAGACTCTGAGGTTGGAATTAAGCTCTATTGTTTGTATTTGTACTCCTCAGTTTAGCTCAGGATTAACATTTTTGACTTTCCATGCTTTATCAATATGAGTGCTAACTCGAAACCTTTTGGTGTAAAATTGCTTTAAAATTTGAATGAACATTTTGTTCTCTCGGTAGACACAATATTGGCCCTCATTAAAAGGAAAAATGCAATTACAGTATGTAAAAAATATATATATGTGGCAGGGAGAGGAGATTTGGGGGTATTGGCTTCAGTAAATTCATTGGAAAATTTCAAACTATTTTTTAACAGAGTTAAATGCATTTAATGTCTTGGTTCAGATTTAGTCAGTGTGCAGGAGTGAAAGTCTAGGGAAAGATAAATCTAGTAATTTAATGAGCTTTCCTCATGGCTACGTTAAGAGTTAGTTTATATTAAAATAGATTTCTAAGGGATTCACCAGAATTACCTTTCTTAGGTTTTTGTTTTGTTTTGTCTTAGAAACTAAGGTCCTATCCAGCAATTCCACTCTCATGCATGCACAGGTGTGCACTTGTCTGTGTATTCTAGAGAAATGTACACTTGCATACATCCAGAGATGTGTAAATTGTTCTTAGCAGCATTATTTGTATTCGTCTCAAATTAGAAACACAGAATATCCACCAGTAGTAGAATGGATGAATAAACGGTTGTGTAATCATAAGGAATTAAGATGCCTATAACTATATAGCGGAATATTATACAGCAATGAAAAAAGAATAAATTAGTGCTACACACAAGAAGGGGGATACATCTTAAGACGTAATGTTAAAAGAAAGAAGATACAAAGTATACATAGCAATCTTATTTCATTTATGTAAAGTATGAAAACAGACAAAAGTAAACTCTGTTGCTAAGGGTTACAGACATAAGTGGCCAGGAATTTATTACTGAAAGAATCAGGATAGTGGTTCCCTCTGAAGGGCATGCAGGGAGAGAGAGAGGAGTTGCGGGGCTCCTGCAAGTGCTGGCAACGTTCTGGTTTTTGACAGGGGGCTGGCAGTCGCATGGGTAATACACAGTATATACATCAAACATTAATGTTTCGTGTGCTTTTCTGGTTGTGGCTTAGAGTTCATAATTTTAAAAGTTTTAAAAAAGGCAAAATAAACTCTTTCCAACCCAGGTTGGTTTATCCTTGTCCTGCATAGTTTTAGGCCAAGAGATTCCTGTGATTATAAGTGACTCTAGAAGTAAACTACTGCCTCACTGCCTGGCAAAGTGGCCTCCAAAATAGGATATGTACCCACAGGGAGCTCTTGAGAAGATTCATTTCGTTGAGAAAGACAGTGATTAGAATTTTCATTTACATTCATTTTATTATCATGAAACATTATGATAACAGATGGTGACTATATTGGCACTGGCATCATTCCTGGGTCCACGTGTCAAATGGTCGAGTATCACCTGGAGGGAGGGAGGTGAGGCCTCCTCTTCACAGTGGCTTCCCCTCTGGCTCATCTGCTTTGGTTATTTTGCGGAATATATCATGCCTGGTCAACTGTATTTACAAATTCTATGTTTTAGTTTTAACAAACCCTCACAGAGTCTTAAAAAGATTCTACAAAGAATTCCCATAAATTGAAGACAATTTTAATATTGCAAGCAACAAGAAAATGTCAAAGTTTAACATGAACTCTGTCGGCCCTGTTATGAGGTAATGACGGTGTTCATCTAATCCGATCTTGCAAGAAGCTGGCCACCAAAATTCTAAATTATCTGGAAGACGTACAGATTTACATCCACCGTGGTTAATTAGTCATGAATCTCGTCCTGGGTGTATTTGACTTGGGACATCATGGTTAGCAAAATAGTACATCAATTCTGTCATTCTATTCTATTTTTTTATGTTTTATAATGTATATACAATAATACATGTATATGAATCGTAACAAACGATTATATATAGTTTGTACAATAATACATATATATATGAATCGTAAACAAACAGCCAAACCTTTTTTCGTTCAAACATGTAAGATGAAAATACCTTGGACACCACTGCCTTGTAGTTCAAAGGCTGCTCCCTGCTAATAGTTAAAATGTGTAGGAGAAGGTAAACTTACTATCCGTGTCAAAAAGAGGCACTTCTTGGTCTTAATGTTTTTATTGACAAATATCATCATAAAGCAATAGTTTATATTTTTTACTTCATTAAGACTTTCCCCAAGCCCTTGGTTTGGACTTGGGTAGGAAAAAATGGAAAGATGTATATACTCAGAATAGCTCTGTTTTTCTTATATTCCCTGTAAGATTCCTTTATGGTTACATATATACATACACACCGAGGTGTAGTGGGAAGGGTGCTTGACCAGCATTCAGGAGACCTGGTTCTAAGCCTAGTTCTGCCACTTGCCAGCAATCAGGCCACAGCACAGAGGCAGTACCCTCTCTGAGCTGTCCTTGCCTTTTCTCTCTCCTGAGGGGATAATAGCAACCCTTCCCTGGCCCTCACAGTGATCACATGTGAGAGCATCTGTAAAATGGAGTTTCCTACAAACAGAAGGAATTATGGTCCTGTCCCTTCTACTTCACCTTTAACAAAACGTAGCTTCTTATTAAAGTATTAATGTCCTTAACCTACAGGGCTCTTTTGATTGGAAGCTACAGAAACTGACTGGCTAGCTTAAACCAAAAGAGAATTATTTTTGAATTGTTTTATTGGCAGGATCCTGGGGCATCTATAGCATTGAAGGGATGGTAGAACCTTCAAACTGCATGAAGGGCCACCACCAGGGAAGGCCTTGCAGACTCGACATAGGGCTTTGTGGTCTCTTCTCTAAGGCATTGCTGTCAGTGTGATGGAGTGCTGATGACGTCTACGTGCTGGGGTTCATAGTTCAAAGTCTGAGGCTCCAAGAAGAGGGAACCTAATTTATCCAACTTAGGTTGATGACCGCCTTTTGACCAGTCAGCCTCAGGTGAAGGGAAAAGGTCACATAGGATAGACAAGGTTCCTGGGAGCTCTAGCCCTGCATGTCTGGGCCATCTCAGGAAATCAGGCATCCCTGTGAGCTTCTGCCTACCACTGGTATTAATGTTTCTATAGTTACTAATGACTCAACTCTCTTTAAGGGGCTTGAATAAAAGGAATCAAAGAAATTTAAATACGGAAGTATATATGAGCATTTTCTTCAATACATGTCAATGCCCCTAACTGAGTCTGGGCTTCTCCTATTTTTCTTGAGGTGAACACTGAAGTTGAAATCACTTTCATTAGATGTTGAAAATTCTCTGTAGGTCCCAAGGGGTCCTTCTGCCCAGGCTGCTTCTCTAAGGTTTGACTCCACTTCTACCTTTAGCTAGTGCTTTACCTCTGGTCAGAAAGAAGGCATTAAATGAATTTTAGGATTCCTAATGCCGATGCAGTCTTCACTGACAGCCTGACTTGACCTAAAATTTTATGCCAATGTGGAAAGAAGGTAAGAGAGGTACACAGAGACTGTGTACCACAAACAAGTCATCATACCACTAAAGGACCTTAATTTTTTTCTCTTGTGAACCTATTAAAGTATATTGGAATATATCACAGCCATTTCTAGACAGACGTATCCAGCTGTTCCTCACACCAGTGGGTATTTGATACATAGCATTTGTTCTACCAGGGCTCAAGCAGTTACTTATAATATTTTAATAACGGAAATGATGAAAATGTTTACATCCCTGAAAAATCGATGCATATCTTCCAAAACAAGTTAAATATTGCTATCAAATATTGCCCTGGCAAGTCCTAAATAGAGTATTGTCCCCTTTGGAACATTCACTATATAGCTATAAAGAGTGCAGAAATTCTTTGTTTTTAAAGCACATACACATAATGTAAGAACCAAATTTTATGTTGTTAACAGACAGTGAAGTATCTTTATGTAAAAAGAAAAGTTCTTTCTACCACCGAAGAAAGAGAAGTGGTAACAACAATCATTATTTTACCCAGTCTCCATTTTCCCAAGTGCTGAGTTATAATGTAATCTGTGGTTTATACTTTTTAAACCAACTCTCAATAGATTACCAACCCAGTGCCTCACACTGGTTAGGTTATAAGCATGATTTATTATTTGTCAGATTTTAAGTGCTGACCCATGAAATGTTAAACTTGTATTGACAGCTGTTGTCCAAAGGTTTGCAGGTGTCCTGACTAATGCTTTGAAAGACCAGCATTAGCAATAAATCACAGCATACATAATTTTTCGATAAAGTAGTGGAAAGGATTTTGCCTTCTAGGTCCTCTAAGCTTTGGTATTTGGAAGTTACTTAAACGGGAAATTAAAGTAAAGGGGTAAAGCATTCTCAGGCTTTAACTCTTGAATTTTGGGCCAGCCATAGTCAACAGCTAAAGCATCTTGGTAGCTTTGTTCTCCTAACCCTGAGATCTCTTGGCTCTGGGAGCTAACGAAGTGCCAAGCATAGGCCTAATTGCATTCCTAGTTACTGAGACAAAAATCTCAAAGGAATTTTCCTTTTTTTTCAAAGGAGTACCTTGAGCATTAACATTTTCTGGAATAGCAGAATTGTTTATAAGACTTCTGCAAAGCTTTCTGAAAAGAGAGCTTGAAGAGGGCTCTGGCAGCCAGTTAAGAGGCACGCAGTTGCTCACCTAGAGTGACAAAGAGTTAGGGAGAGGAAATCAACAAGTAGGAGAGACGTGGCTCTGTCCTCTAAGCTTGCTCTCTGCTAATGAGCTGATGTTCTCTTTTCTTCTTCTTTCTCTATGGTCTGCTCAAAGATTTAGCAAAATGGTGCATGATCTATTCAGCTAGCCCCACGGTAGACCACCGGCGGACTGTAAGTTCTGTTCACTAGTATTTCCAGTGCTGTGACTACCGCTCGATACATAAGAAATGTTCCATTGGTATTTGTTGAATGAAGGAATATATTCAGGTAGGTCTTTCTGTGATCTGTATATTGGTGATTTATATATTGGGCCAGGTATACTCTGGGCCACATTACTTCTGATCAAGGAATCGGTATCCAAATTTAGTAGACTGGGACCTTCCAGTGTGATGGAGAATAAGGGCTTGGAGAAACCCAAACTTGGAACCACCTGAATCCTCAGCAGTATTAAAGGAACTGATACAACCTTCCAGGAGGCTTAATTTACTCCAGAAGTTAGCATAGCCAGTGAAAAGTTTTAGCTTATCACAGTTTTTCTTAATGTAAATAGTTTTGCGGAGTTCTTACCACACTGACAGTATCAGTTTCAACTTTATAGAATTTTGCTTTTAATACATCAGTTGGCACGCACCCAGTGCCAAGACCAAGGGTTAGCTCACTGCTTCACTTCCTTCCTCCAAGCTGCAACTTCGCTCACAACGCCAGGCAGCTGTCTCCCAAATGTATGCTGTCAGTAATGTAGGAAACCAGATGACCAAAAGAGGGTAAATCAGCACAAATTTATCGTCAGAGCTGAGAGAAAGAACCTCAAAATGAATGCTCTGCTAACTGTGGGTCAGAAATGTTATCTCTGTATCTCAAGGACAGGACGTTTTTGTTTTCTTGGCTGTGTTGGGTCTTTGCTGCGTGCGGGCTTTCTCTAGCTGCAGTGAGCGGGGCTCCTCTTCATTGTGGTGGCTTCTCTTGTGGTGGAGCACGGGCTCTAGGCACACGGGCTTCAATAGTCGTGGCATGTGGGCTCAGTAGTTGTGGCTCGCAGGCTCTAGAGCGCAGGCTCAGTAGTTGTAGCACATGGGCTTAGTTGTTTCGTGGCACGTGGGATCTTCTTGGACCAGGGCTCAAACCCATGTCCCCTGCATCGGCAGGCGGAGTCTTAACCACTGCGCCACCACGGAAGTCCCTCAAGGATAGAACATTTAATATAGATTTGGGTACAAAGTACACATCACCCTCCAGGCATGCTCAACTGTGTCAACCAGAAAAATTTCTTTAGTGTTTATCATTTCCCCTTTTTCCTAAATTAAAAAATACTAACGTGAACTCTTGACTCTCAACAACACGTTACTATTGTATATAGGGCAAAGAGTAAATAAGACACTTGCCTAATGACAAAACAGTTCATTTTAACTCAGCAAACTGGGAGTAATATTTGCTTGTTATCTTTTTTCCATGCTTCTTTGTGGAAATAGGCCACAATCATTTTTATTCCATCATTCTTCATTACCTTATAGCAGGCTTCCTGTTTATGCTATGAAGAGCTGTTTTTAAAGACCCTTGAGGGGTCTTTCACCTATAGTACCCCTTTAGAATATCTGAGGGTTTGGAAATATAGAAACTTCTCTTAATGAAATATGCTTAATGGTCTGTGCAGAGTATTGCAATATTTACACCTAGTTCAGGTAATGTAAATTATATTTAATTAGTCATTCTGGGAAAGTAGTAGATATTTTAGAGTAGATTCAGTACCTAGAACCCACTGTTTGCCTATTATGTATAGTATATCAGATAAAATTCTATGAGGACTATTTATAGATTAAAAAAAGTGTTTGCAGTAGCATAAAGCCAATTCTTAGGGACTCATAATAATACAAAGAACATGTCATGTTGGGGCATGAAAAGCATCCATGTGGGACAGACTTTTATAAAACTTCTTTGTAAACTTTAAAGTGCTATACAAATGTAATCATTATTTTTACATTTGTGACATGCAGAACTTCTGGGCTGAATGACAGTCCATAACTTTGTGTTTTAATGCTGAATATGTTCCTGTTTCAAGTGAGATTTCCTTTTTCACATGTAACCCTTGTGTCAGAGACTCCCTGAGTTCCTTAATTGGATTCCTTCACACCGTACTTGACTTTTGAACCCTCCAGACCATGCTTGTGCCAGGAGAAGCACACTTCACATGATGCTTTAGAAGGTGGTATGATTTCTAGGAAGGAACCTCAACCTGCATCACAACTGCAATCTATAGATGACGGCTAAGAGCCCCACCGTGGTCATCTCCCAGTCCCTCCTGCGTACTGGAATAGGACTGAGAAATCACTCATTCCTGGCCTTATGTGGCCCCCCTTATGGGCCTCTGACATGCCTACTTTTCCAGAACTTCTCTGCCATGACACTCTGCTGCTTTGGTATCTTCTGCAGACTGGTCCTTTTTTGGTAGTTATTCCAGCCGCCTGCGTTTTTTTTCCTGCCATCACCGTGTCTTGGTTGGTCGCTCTGTTTCTCTCTGTCCTCCCAACACCACACCTTCTCTGCGCTTCAGCCTCCTTTTTTGCCCCCATGGCTGCAAGAAACTAGAAACAAGAAAATGTGTCCTGGTATTATTCCTCTGTCCATTTCCCACTGCCCTCTCTCTTCCCTGGGTGAAATCGCTCTTTTCTCCAGCGCTCCAGCGTTGCCAGCTGCATCTTTGTTCCCCTCTCTTGCCCGAGAGCTCGCGTGGAGTGGGCACAGGGGTGGGGGGAGGTCTGGGGGGGGGCACAGCCCCTTTCTCCGCGGCTCTAGAAGTGCCTCATTTGTCCGCACCCAGGACCAGGCCATGGGAAACAGACTCCCGGACAGTCACCATGGACTATACAAATATTACTTCCATTTAGCTTGACCTTTCATTGTGCTCTAAAATGACTGAAAATACTTAAATGGTATGCAGTATGTTTCCGGAAACAAAAATAAATGGGGTTCTTTTAAGAAGCCACACTTGAACTTTTGCCCTTTCCTTCCTTTTTGAGTCATTGTATCCAGTTCAAGGTTTCCTTTTAGCATGTCTTTTTCTTTGGTGAGAAATTGCTAATTTCTCTACTGATAAAATTATGAATCGTAGAAGCCATGTAAAGATAAGGATACCTCATCTGGCCTTAAAACACCTAGCTCTCTCTGGGAATTGAGTCTTGTGAACATTTCTTAAGTGCCGACTGTGTGGCAGGCACCCGCAGACAGACTGACTAGTTCTGTAACCGCGTTAATGTACTAATTCAACTAATCCTCACAGCGGCCTTGTGAGGCGGGTAGTATTGTTATTTGTCTGTGTTTTAGGACGTAGACACTGAGGCATAGTGAAAACAAGTTAGTTGCCCAAGTTCACACAGTTAGCATGGGCAGGGCCTGGACTTGAACCTCGGGGGTCTGCCTCAGTGCCCACGTTCTCAACTACTGAACTAGCTGCCTTAAATGCCTTGAGTGCATCATGTAACCCCTGGGAGCCTGATTCGTCATCTCTGAGGTGGTACTAGTAACACCTACCTTACTAAATTGTGGGGAGGATCAAATGAAATGATTATTTGAAAGGGCCCAGTGTAGATTGTGACATGCTAAGACATCAGGGTTAATTTTGGGCTAACTGTCGATAAGATATTTTCTGTTAGGTGGGTCTTATTGTTGAATCTGGCCCTTGCTCCTTGGATATACTGCTGGTTCAGATGAAACACTGCCTGTTTGTCTTGAGGGTTTTTTTGAAATTTCAGAAAACCCCAGGTTTCACAATGAAAATGATCCTTTTATTCCTAAATGGTAGCATCTGGGAGTATTTAGAGCATAGGCAAAACTCAGTGTAACACTTTTAACATGCCAAGTAATTTCAATGACATTCGTTCCCTTTAACCCCTTTAACATTAATGTAGCACTTAACACCCCTCCCTTTTTTTCTAAATCACGCAAAATTAATTTTCTTCCAAGTCTTCTGTTTACTGCATACCGAGTACTTGTCATGAAGGGTCCTTCAGTGTATAACATGGGGTCTGGGACCATGCTTTTCAACACACAGCCCTGAAATAGGAGATATCAGGCAAGATTTAGGCCAATGGAAGAGAGGTGGAAATCGAGTCTAAAGATGAGGATTTAGAACGACCACGGGCTGGGACTTCCCTGGTGGCGCAGTGGTTAAGAATCCGCCTGCCAACGCAGGGGACACGGGTTGAGCCCTGGTCCAGGAAGATCACACGTGCAACGGAGCAACTAAACCCATGTGCCACCACTACTGAGCCTGTACTCTAGAGCCTGCGAGCCACAACTACTGAAGCCTGCGCGCCTAGAGGCCATTCTCTGCAACAAGAGAAGCCACCGCAATGAGAAGCCCACGCACCACAACGAAGAGTAGCCCCCGCTCACCACAACTAGAGAAAGCCCACGTGCAGCAATGAAGACCCAACACAGCCAAAAATAAATAAATAAACTAAATAAATTTATTTTAAAAAATGGATCTCCATTTCCTTATTAAAAAAAAATAGAAAGACCACGGGCTGAAAAACCCCATGTTTCAAAATATGGGACAGGACACCAGAGCCAGACCCCTAAGAGGTCTGATGGGTGGTGCTGGAATAGAGGGAGGACTTGGGAAGAAGCAGAAAGAGGAGACTCAGAAGGACAAGCCGAGCAGGAGATGGGTGTTTCCTGCAGCTGGTCCAGGGGAGATGGAAGCTTCCCTCTTCCTGGTGATGCCCGGCCTGGCTTTCCCTGCTCTCAGGCCCCCCTATGTGTTTTTGGGTCTCACAGTGTTTTCACAAGTCGAGATGCTGGAGACCTGTGTATTTACAGTCCCTTGGGAGAAGTGAATACCCAAAGACCTGAATTTTTTTGATTTATTGGAGCTCTCATACATCCTAGAAATGGAGTTCTTCCTGGTTTCTTACGAGACTTGCATTTCATACCTAGGGCATGCTGTTTGGAGGGTCTTCCAGGCAGGAGTCATGATCATAATGAGTTATTTTTTCCTCTTTTCTGGATAAGAACAATATCCTTGCCATTCAGTTTTCAAATATAGCAAGCAGTCATGGTAGAAGGATATCCTTATGTTAGGAAAGAAGTTGGCAGCCTCAGTGATGTGAAAATGTCCAATTTAGAAGATACTTTTAAAAAGAAAAGCTGCTTTAAGTCCTTTTTGGAACCAGGTAGAATAAAAATGAATAAATAAAAAATTTAAAGTACAATGTGCAGTCTGACAACACATTCTACTTCCTCTCTTTAGTCTTGTAGGTACTTGTCAATTTTGCCTGAACTTCAGGTGTTGTTTTTATCATTTCCTTAAAATGTCAAACTGCAAACTGGTTCTGCCATCTAATGGGGAGCATAACTTGGATGATAGATTTTCTAGCTGACGCATGTAATCAGTGCACTACAAGAATGTTGCCAGGGACTAAACATCTAGAATCTCTTTAAGAATATTGGTAAGTGTGTAAAAAGAGTACTTACACAAGAGGGGGAAAAAGACATCCAATTCCAAAGAAAGAGTCAAAATGGAGTGTATAAGTCAGCCATGACTGGAAGTAGATAAAGAGAGAGCTTCTAGTAAAAACAATTATCTAATTGATTAAGGTGTTTGCAGTTAACACTCATCAGAATTACAGATAGTAGCACATCTATTACACTTCACCAACCCAAGCCTATATGGTTTCTCTTCATGAAGTGCTGAACTGGTCAGAGCACTTGATATGCATGTAACTCAAGTAAATTAAACTATTGACTCAATTGGTGGAGGCAATATGTATTTCTAAAAATCCTTTAAGAATGTGTTCACTGTTTTGTCACAGAAGTTTTATTTCTAGGAATTTATGCTAAGGAAATAATTAAAGATACGTGCAAAGGTTTTGGCCACTAAGGTGTTAATCACACCATTGCTCATAATAGGGTAAATAGGAAATTGCTTACATGTACAACAATAACAGATTAGTTAAATATATTATGTTACAAATAGTGAAATACTGCTCAGCTACTATAGACGATATAGTCAAATATTGATAATGAAAAGATGTTCATCATATATTGTTAAGTGATAAAAATCCCATTATTAAAAAAAACAAGTATGCACAGAATGATCACATTTTGGTAATATATGGATATATTCTTAGAAAATGACCTGGAAATATATTTAAGGGTTTTTGTTTTTTTTTACATCTTTATTGGAGTATAGTTGCTTTACAATGGTGTGTTAGTTTCTGCTGTATAACAAAGTGAATCAGTTATACATATACACATGTCCCCATATCTCCTCCCTCTTGCGTCTCCCTCCCACCCTCCCTATCCCACCCCTCCAGGCGGTCACAAAGCACCGAGCTGATCTCCCTGTGCTATGCGGCTGCTTCCCACGAGCTATCTATTTTACGTTTGGTAGTGTATAGATGTCCATGCCACTCTCTCACTTTGTCACAGCTTACCCTATTTAAGGGTTTTTTAAGTGGTTCTCTGGGTAGTAAGATCCATGAGCATTTCAAATGTTCTTCATTTTTGTGTGTCTTTAATTTCCTACTCTAAACATACTGCTTTTTCTAATAAGAACCAACAAAGTTTATTTTTAATTGAAAAAAGGAAAATATGAGTCAAGCCATATGAAAATGACGGGTTCTAGACACCTCATGTGATGCTCTTCAGGAGAATATATTTGTAAACGTACTTCAGCTGAATATGCCATGATTTGAGAACAGTAACTGCCCTTTCCTACACCTGATTTAGCAGAGATTATTAGCTTTCTTCCTAATCTCTGCAAAACGGAGGAACTCAACCTATTAGACCATCTCTGGGGTTTCTTCCTACTCCCAAATGCTAGGTCTGAGAAACTGCTGAGTGGGGGGCTTACTGCATTTCTCATAATTACAAGCTGCCATGTGATGAAAGTGTATTAAGAAGGATTCATCTTATTATTTGTAGTACATTCAAACCAACCCACTCTGAAAGATTTTTCGTGATTCTGTCTTCTGACGCTTTGGAGAGAGACCTTCACATGATCTAGTTTTTCCATCACTTGTTGATTACCCTAGTTTTGAATGTTTGGGGAGAGCTTACGGTGAGGGTGACATTGCAGGGGAATGTGTTTCAGGGGAACTTCAGCAGTAGGTGGGAAGCAGTTGAAGGAAAGAGCGACAGAGAATTAACCTCCACTAGAAAATAAAAGTCCCGCCAGCTGTTAACCCTTACAGCCCCTCAGCCTCTTCCTTTGGTATCAAGGAAGGCCTCTGTATGTCCATACACCCTGGGCCAGGTTTAGCTCAGTGAGGCGAGACGTCATATATTTTTCTCATTAAGCACTCTTGGCAGATGTCATGGTATTGCAATCAGTTCCTCCTACCTGTAAAAATAGTTTCAGAATGAGTTCACCGTCAACACAGAGGTAAATTACAATGCACATCTGGCAGGTTGACTTTTTAATTCTGTAACTTCTGAATGGAGGTTGGTGGAAAGAATATTGTGCCACGAGTTAGGAAAGAAAACTGTTTTGATCCTGGCTCTTCCGTGAATTAGTAGAACCTTAGAGTTTTTTTAGGTCCAAGTTTTTCTCCTCTGTAGAGTGAGAGGGTTGAATTCAGTGATTTTCAAGCTTCCTTCCAGTTCTGAAATTATATGAAAATGATTTACAGAGGCCATTTATTGTTGCCTGCATGACTCTAGACCAAAGGCAGGGTGTCTGTTAGCAATCCAGCCTTGTGAGTCCTCAGTCTCTTATCTCCCTTGGTGCAATAAACGCTGTTTTCTTGTTTATCTTGCTTTTCTCGTGCCACACTAAATAATTTCAGAGAGCATCTCATTTTGGCATGCCGTATATCCTCTAATGTATGATGTGTCTTTGTGACTGGTGAAAAAAAAAATTCTTAATAGCAGCTGCTTCTCTAGTTTTTAAAGCTATCGCCTGAGAACTAAATGTCAATTCAAAGATTCCCATATTTGTTATCATTTCGAACCTAACCTATAGAATTCTAAGGCAAAATCTGAAACAGAAAAATTCCTGCCTTGAGACAGTGAACTCATAAATATGTAGTATGATTTATCCCTATAATTTAAGAAGAAATTAGGATATTTAACATTTTTAGCAACATTTTTTTTCAGTAACTACACTGAATATGCCGCTGGGCCGCTGCACATGCCTGCTGATGCTGCACTTTTAATTGTAGGTACCGTATTTTAAGATTGAGTAATGGTTTCAAATGAATCTACTATAAAAGGAGAATCAGGTTACCCTAATGAAAGATTTTATAAATCAGACACTTGTGTGTTTTTACTTTATCTCTAATTTGTAGACTCCTTTACATATATAGGATCTCTGTTTTCTATAGTAAGCACAGAAAACCCAACCGAAACAGGCCACAGAGGAGACTACCAATTGCCCCTCCGACACCCTTTCTTTCCTTCTTCCTTAGTAGCACACCTCTCTGAGCTTGTGTTCACAAGATGGCTGAGGCAGCTTTAGTTCCATGATCCTCTTCCATTCAAGCCTAGCAGAAAGAAAGTCCAATTTCCTAATAGCCTTAAGCAAAGCCCTGGATTGGCTTCTCTTTGGCCTGAGTGCCCATTTGGGGTTTTGTCGAACCCAAAACTGAGACATATGGAATGATGTGCTGATGGCTTCATCCTGGGTCATATACCTCACTCCCCACCCTTTCTGGAGGTAGTAAAATGGAGCTTTCGTGGCCAGGAGAAGTGGCAGTGAGTAGATACTGGATGATGACCAAACCACAAATATCCACCCCACCAAATCTGCCAGTTTCTTCTCTGAGTTCTGGTCTCTAGTAATGAGGTAGATGATCATTTGGTTTGCAAAGTTACACTGAATAATGATTTGGTCTTTGGGTTCACTTATGGTAAGTGAAATTGAAGTCTCAAGGCCATACCATAAATCCAGATTAAATATCAAAATATATATCTTTTAGTTTTCCAGATTAATGTCTTGCAATAAGCCATATAACTTCCCTTTTTCATTACCACCCTATTTAATGGCCTTCTAAAAGGGTAGAATCAAAGTTTGCCAAAAAAATGTTTAGACCTCGAATAATTATATTTTCCAACACAGCTTGTTGATGCAGCAGAGTACATTGTCTCTAAACATAAAGTTATATAACAAGTTAGAGCTAAATGAAATTTAAAATGACTTGTGACAAACCCTGAAAAAGTGGTACTTTAAAACAGTAATGTCAGCAAGCTGCCTATTATGTAAACCACAATACCAGTGCTCTGAGTTTAGGTGGAGGAGTTACTGGGCAATGACAAAAAATATCGTGGTCTGCTGTTTTGTATGAGTGAACATGTAGATGTGATTTGGAAGTGATTTACTGCATGATGGGACACGGTATGCCACAAGACAGATGACTATGGCCACAGTTCTGAAAATGTTGAGATGGCTTTCAATTAGCTTTGGGCAAGGCTGCTTCTTGCAGGAGCCAGTACTGATTTTTCAGAATGCCTCCTAGCTTTTCAGCAGAAGGGCCAATCATGTCAATCCTTTGAAGCTACTGGAAACATCACTGGAGGCTGGATTGCAGAATGCTCTCTTGCAGTGTCCAGGGGACTGGCTCCCTGGGCCGAAGATAGTAGGAACAAGAGTGTGGCCCCTGTAGTTTAGAGACCTCGGTTTGACACTGGCCCTCCACGTGTACCAGTAGATGACTTAAGCTCTTGGAGCCTCGATTTCCTCATCTGTAAAATGGGGGTATTTGAGAATCTAGTGAGAAAAGACAGGTAAAGCTTCTAGCCCAGTACCTCAGACCTGTCCTAAGTGTTCAATAAATGTTAACTATTTTTCTGTTTTCAGAGTTGCCCCTTGAAAAGAGGGAGGAGTGTTGAGTTTTTCACTCTTTTCTTTTCTTCTGAGTTTCACTAAGAAAAAAAGAAAAGTGTGAGAGTAAAGCAGTTGAGTTTGGGTTAGCTGCACCTGACAATGCTTTTACTTTGTTATATGGAAAAATGGAGAGTGGATACGGGCATATTGTAAGTGCCTTAGAGTCCTGTCCTGTACTTTTGATGCAAGTTTGTTGAAAACAGCCTTTTTGGAAGGATGATGTCATTGCATCACATCCAGGAATGGCAACCACCTGCTGTGGGAGCTGCAAGGACCCCGAGAAGTCAGTGAAGCTTCAGGCTGCATGGCACCATGTCAGAGACCCCTGAGACTGTCATTTTGGATCTGCTGGGAAGAGTGAGCATCTCAGAATAACAGGACCCTAGGACTGTTAACCCTTCATTTTACAATGAGGGAACTGCAGCCTGGAAAGGAAAAGTAACTCAAAGGCTACATGAAGAGTCAGGGACACAGGCAGGATCTGAAACCCAAGGTTCCTGATGTCCAGGTCAAGGAAATGATGACAGTAGTCCCTAGACTTTCCTGGGTATCCTCAAAACCTCTCCTTCTTTTCTTCTGCTAATTGCTAGTCTCATCCAACCACTGAAGGACAGGAATTCATTTCTTTCAGCCAGTTCCGTTTGTTAGAAGCCACCTTACTCCCTCCCCAAATGATCTTCCTATTGTGGCCACTTAATCTGCCACTAATGGAACCCACAACTCCTGTCTAGGGGTCTAAGAGTAGCCCCCATCCTCAGCTTTGAATGGGAGCAGGGCTGGAGGCGTCATGGTTACTATCCAGGCTTCCTCCTCAGCCCCTTGTTTTCAGCCCGGTGCCTCACACTGTCCTCTGTAATGTCTGGTCTCCAGCCTCTTAGCCTTCCTGGGGGTTCTTTGGGGACCAACTAGCTGGCTTCTCCTTTGTATTCTTCTCACCTGCCTCTGCTGAGTCAGGTACCACTCCTCTGTTTGCTTTCTATCTTTCAGAATTATGTCTCAGCCGTTTTTGTCTCCTCTCCCATTTGTTGTCCTTTGGAGCTTATACCTTGTTTATTTCTTTCTCTTTTTTTTTTTTATTTTGATCAGAGGATATATTCTTTTTTTTTTTTTTTTTTTACATCTTTATTGGAGTATAATTGCTTTACAATGGTGTGTTAGTTTCTGCTTCATAACAAAGTGAATCGGTGATACATATACATATGTTCCCCTATCTCTTCCCTCTTGCGTCTCCCTCCCTCCCACCCTCCTCTTTCTCTCTTAATACAAGGTTTTAATGTGGACCCAAAGCCCAGTGGATAGTGACTGACCAGGACTGAGAGCAGTTAATTTTTTTTTTGGAGTGTTGAGGACCTTGGCCTTCAGCAATACAGAGAATGACTTAAGGAAATCTCAGTTCGCAGGTGTAAGGAGTTATGCTCAGCAAAGCGTGCACCATATGTTCCTTCACTGCCGAGAACCTTCCGAAAAACAAGTCTTATCAGGTTTTGTGTTATCACCAAAAGTTAATCTCCCAGCATGGTTCCCAATCACGTTTATGAAAGTGTTTTGAAAATGAAATGCGCCACTATGAAGTCAATGGCTGGAAGTCAATGAGAACTGCTGAGGGAGAGGCGTGTTTGTATATTTCTTCTGTAGCTGAACACTCGCTGGGAGGAAGCGCACAACATCTCTCGGTGTTTGTGTTTTTAGATGCACCAACCAGCAATGGGAAGCTTTCCTCCGACTGTGTACATACCTGCAATGCAGAGGAAGAAGTGTTTGTTAAGTGAATAAACTTAATGTATGGTAGACGATTTTGTGACTACAGCAACGTGTTTGCAATAAAAACAGTGAAGGCAAGACGCTTTTCAAGATCCTGAGAAAATTAAATGAATGGCACGTATTTTATTTTATCAGGGACTAAAATTTTCCATTAAAAAATAAATATATTAGCCTGTCAGTAACCTTTATCCAACACCTGATGTATTTTAGTTAGTATTCCATTATTCCTGGTGTTCTGACATGCATAATTGTTACCAAAGGGATTCTCTAATATTATATTCAGAATCCATGGTGGATTTACATAGCCTTAAACTGAAGGAGGAGGCATGAAAAGTTTTGTATTCACTCCTCCCCGCACCATCCCTGTAGTGAGGGATTATAAATTGAGTTTTATTTTGATACAAGACATTTCAGCCTTGTGAAAACATAGCTAACAAGAATGTAGACCTTCAGAATGGCCGTCATCAAAAAATCTACAAACAATAAATGCTGGAGGGGGTGTGGAGAAGAGGGAACCCTCTTGCACTGTTGGTGGGAATGTGAATTGATACAGCCACTATGGAGAACAGTATGGAGGTTCCTTAAAAATCTAAAAATAGAACTACCATATGACCCAGCAATCCCACTACTGGGCATATACCCTGAGAAAACCATAATTCAAAAATACACATGCACCCCAATGTTCATTGCAGCACTGTTTACAATAGCCAGGACATGGAAGCAACCTAAGTGTCCATCGACAGATGAATGGATAAAGAAGATGTGGCACATATATACAATGGAATATTAGTCAGCCATAAAAGAAATGAAATTGAGTTATTTGTCATGAGGTGGATGGACCTAGAGTCTGTCATGCAGAGTGAAGTTAAGTCAGAAAGAGAAAAACAAATACCGTATGCTAACACATATATATGGAATCTAAAATTAAAAAAAAAAAAAAGGTTCTGAAGAACCTAGGGACAGGACAGGGATAAAGATGCAAATGTATAGAATGGACTTGACGCGGGGAGGGGGAAGGGTAAGCTGGGACGAAGTGAGAGAGTGGCATGGACACGTATACACTACCAAATGTAAAATAGATAGCTAGTGGGAAGCAGCCGCATAGCACAGGGAGATCAGCTCGGTGCTTTGTGACCACCTAGAGGGGTGGGATAGAGAGGGTGGGAGGGAGACACGAGAGGGAGGGGATCTGGGGATATATGTACACGTACAGCTGATTCACTTTGTTGTACAGCAGAAACTAACACACCATTGTGAAGCACTTATACTCCAATAAAGATGTAAAAAAAGCAATAAACGGCTGTAAGAATTCAAAAAAAAGAAAAAGAATGTAGACCTTAGTGTAAAGTGGTCCTGTGGACTTTATTCAGGGAGTACTGGATTCTAGAAGTATCTGAGGAGTTTGGTTAGAAATCCCTGCCCTTTGACAGAGTTCTTTAAGAGGGGGGATCTAGCTCAGTATTGTTCAATTAATGGTTGCTTTCTATTGCCTTTTAACGGATTAAGAATGTTCATGTCTCTTCTCCAGTCTATTTGGCCACCTTTTTGGTTTGGGTCATTGCCCGTTTCAGTGGACATCTCAGCTTCGTGTTTATGCGCTTGAAGGAAGAACCAGCGACGGATGCACTCCTGTGTCTGCACCTCTTGCCTAGATGACATTACCATGCCTTATGGTCTACAACCCTAAGAAGTGCACGCTGCGTCTGTATTCTTAGTTTGTTTTCTTGTGTGAGCAAAAACTCATGATTTAAAGATGATAGAGAAGGACATACATTTAAAGACGTAAAATAAGTTTTGCAAGCTCTGTATAAAGTACAGAACATTTTGGTTTTGATGCCACTGTATAACCAGCAGAAGTTTAAGAGAACTAAAGACAAACAAGCAATCTTTCCCTCTCTCTCTCTTAAACATCCTCCCAGATAACAGGTTTAACTAGTATTTTCCCCCACTATGTTGATCAGTTGCTCTGGCCTTGTGCAGATACAGCTACAGAACGCTCTTGTGACCCGCTGCCTTTTTTTTTTTTTTTTTAAACCTTTAGCTTTAGAATAGCTGGATTTAATGGCAGGGGGCCTCAGCCTCTGTTCCTGAAGGCTCTTTTCCTCCCACTCCCTTGGAGAGGGAAGCATGATTAATTTCTCCCCTTCCCTTTTGATTATAGGAAAAATCGGGTGCAGGGTAACTCAGCGCCAGCACACCTGAATTCAGGGGGCAGCTCCCGAGACAATTGCTCTCTTGTTCCCAAGTCTCCTGGGCCTGGGGAGCATTGAGGGCAAAAGGGTAATGAATTCATCTAGGTGGTGATAAGAGCTACATTCCAAGAGGATTAACAGCACAAAAACCCCTATTCTAGGAGGAAAAAAAAAAAAAAACACGGAAAAAGCGGGGGTTGGGGGGGAACACCCACATTGACACACAAACATAGCTGCACAGGGAGCTTTTTAGTGAATGCTCAAAGCCACATTCCACTTTTAGCTGTCAAAACCCTGAGCTACACTGACAAGAGCATCTACATGTTGTACATGACAGGGACAGTCTTTAAAAGGTTGGGAGCATTCTTGTTCAAAGGAAGGGGATTGTTTGGTCGTAGTCTTCACTTTGCCCTAAGAATTACGTCTGGCCCCCTATCAACTACCTCCTTGATCAAATCACAGAAACATTTTCAAAATACCTTGATTTCAGACTTTTCAACCTAGAGGAGCAGGGGCGGGGGCGGCGTGGGGGGGAGGGGGAGGAAATGTCCATGTAATTTGCTAACCACATCTGAGAACGGTTCTGCTAATGGAAATCTGGCCACGTAAACTTTCCTAAAACAGCACCAGCACTGCAATGAAATTTAGGATCTTGAGTGTGCAACTCAAGTGGAGGCCCCTATTCATATGTGTTTGGATGGATATATTTGGTGAGACATAAAGGCAGCATCATTTCTGTCTGCTCATCAAGGGCCAGAACCAGCCCACACACATCTGCCTAGCTTTTCCTCCCTGCCTGTTAGGAAAATAAACCTCTCATTTTTCAAAAGAAGTCACTGCCCCTAAAGAGGAAAACCAGAGCACATGGCTGTGGTCCCTGGATCTTCTCCTCTTCCAAGAGGCCTTCACTATCCCCCACCCCCAATAGCTGTCAGACCCTAAATTTTCAGACTTTAAATCTCAACACCCTTTGTCTTCCTGCATCCCTTCTTTCACAAAGAAATCTGACTTACTTTAGCTTATCCCTAAAAAAATAATTCCGAAGGTGTTTGCCACTCAGACACATTGTTCTTGAGAAATAAACATGTAATCAACTCTTACAGAAGCAGTGACTTTTTCAAGTAGCGTGCTAGAGTCTAAAACAGAAATGTACCACACTATTGTAGGAAACGACAGCTTTTACCTTTTCTTGGCCACACTCTGGTTTTGTCTCCATTTGAGAACATTCCACAAATATCAAAATGGGCCTTTGGTAAAGACGCCCGATCCACATTTTGCATGTCTGAATCCGTTGGAAATATACCCTCTTGATGTCATTCAGACTTAATGAAGTTAAACATTTGCCAAGTGAGTTTGTTTTTGAGAGGAGTCGCTTCAGGAAGGCATGTTGGAGCAGACCGAAGCTTAGCTGACCGTGAATAAGTGTTTGCCTACGTCTGTCATTTTATAAACACTGTGAATCATTAGCTCAGACCCCCTCTTTTATCCCAAAGAGAAAAAGATGCATTGGCCAACACCGTGCATTTTAGTGAAGGCTCTTTGTTCTCAGTAGAAACGGATATTGATGCCCCTCACCTTCCTGCAATGAGATGACTTCAGCTTTAGCTCGAGACGCTGGCAGTGGAGCTGTAGGGCTGGTGCAGTTAACCAGCCCCAGTAGAGTTGCATGTGGCCATCTCTTACCTGCTTCACTGTCGTGCCTCTGAGATCCTCACCAAAGTGGGAGGCTGTTTAGTGCCAAGGATTCTTTTTTTTTTTTTTTTAACATCTTTGTTGGAGTATAATTGCTTTACATTGTTGTGTTAGTTGTTGCTGTATAACACAGTGAATCAGCTATACATAAACATATATCCCCATATCTCCTCCCTCTGGCGTCTCCCTCCCACCCTCCCTATCCCACCCCTCTAGGTGGTCACAAAGCACCGAGCTGATCTCCCTGTGCTATGCGACTGCTTTCCACTAGCTATCTATTTTACATTCGGTAGTGTATATTAGTCCATGCCACTCTCTCACTTCGTCCCAGCTTACCCTTCCCCCTCCCCACGTCCTCAAGTCCATTCTCTACGTCTGTGTCTTTATTCCTGTCCTGCCCCTAGGTTCTTCAGAACCCTTTTATTTTATTTTTTTTTAGATTCCATATATATGTGTTAGCATACGGTATTTGTTTTTCTCTTTCTGACTTACTTCACTCTGTATGACAGTCTCTAGGTCCATCTACTTCACTACAAATGACCCAGTTTCGTTCCTTTTTATGGCTGAGTAATATTCCATTGTATATATGTGCCACATCTTCTTTATCCATTCACCTGTCAGTGGACACTTAGGTTGCTTCCATGTCCTGGCTATTGTAAACAGTGCTGCAATGAACATTGTAGCGCCAAGGATTCTTGTTAATGTCCTTTCTTCCCATCTTGGGTGGTAGTTTGTAGAAAATACAAATAGCTTTTAACTGTCTGTACATGTATTTTAATGCACTTTCTGGTATACACAAGAAGATGCTTTTGTGTTTAAGAGAAAATAGCCATAAGTTTGTTAGTTATTTACTGTGACTGAAGAAACCAGATTTCAGCAACAAAGGCAGCACCTTTGACGTCTTGCCAGGGTTGTGTTTTGTAGCTAAACATGACATTTAGGAAATGTCAGCCGTGAATGGCTTTTTAAAAAACTGTAGTAAAGTATGATTGGATATACGTACAACCCCTGATTTACAAGAACTTGACAAACAAGTTTCCAGGAGACATGAAAGGCTGCCCCTCCTCCACCTCTCCCCTCTCAGGATCCCTTTCATTTCTCCTCTTTGCCTTTCCACTTCCTCCCTCCCGTCCCCTCAATGCCAGAGCCATTTCAGCACTGCCATGGAAACTGCCCGTGGAAAAGCTTGGCTACTCTGGAAAAACTGTCGTTTCTAACGTGGAAGAAGCAGCTGAACACAATGGGCACAGTTGGGCTTGACCCCAGAGACAACTCCTGGGCAGGACTAGGTGGACAGCCCAATATTTTTTCTAATGTGGTCGGAGTCTTTTAAATACCTTTTATTCATTTGGACTTACAAGTATCCTTTTTTTAAAAAAAAAAATGTCCAGATGTCTGTGAGAGAAACGAAGAAAACAACCTTTGTTCATTTGTATGTTTGTGTGAACTGGGTCAAGCTACAGTGGCCACACATACAAACACACAGCTCTCACGTATGCTTAGTGCTTTGTATCTCACTGTTTACAAAGGGTTTCCCCATATGCATCTCTTCTTCACAGCTGCTTTGCAAATGGTGAGACTGGGACTCAGAGAGCTTGAAATATTTGAGGTGCTGCAAGCAGGACTTTAGAAACTGCAAATTTAAATTCAGAATTGAGTTCTCCTTGCCTTCCATATCCCATTGTGTGTGTATTTCTATACATGTCTGGGTTTTGTATGTACACACACATGATCACATCTCTGCCTTTTTAAATAGTGAAGCAGACACATTTGCAGGTGATCAGCAAACAATTCAGAGAAGCTCAAACCATCTCTTACCTCGATATTCTGCTATTTTATAAGATCCTTATACCTGGAGGGTGAAAATTAGATGACGGGGTTTCATTTCATAAGCGTGAGAGATTGAAAGTACTGCGTGTACCTATAAAACACACTTAAAGCTGAGTGTTAAGATTTTACAACTTGACTTAGAACTATCTATGTAATGGTTGATTAAATAATAAGACTCATGAATTATATCTCTGTTTACAGGCCTAATTCCAACTCTGATAGTATATTTACATCTGTGGTTTTGAATTACTTATAGTAAGTCAGTCCACTCTTAGTAAATGGGTATTATTTGTAGCTACAAAGTATATTTGAATTCCATACCCTAGAGCCAGGTTCATTAGATATTTTCATGTGATAACCTTTCTGATCAGGGCCTAAGTAACACAATTCTGAGATTGAAAATAATAGACATGCATAAAAGTACGCTATACAGGTCAATTTATAGTAATAATAATGGTGGCTCTACACAAGTTATCTCACTAGCAGTGAACATACAGTGGGAGCGTCATAAGAGATGAACTAATGCCACTTCCTGAGATAGAAAATTCTCACATTTTACATAAAGCCAGAAGTAAAAATGATTCCAAGAAAAAAGCATGTGTTAAGAATTCTAAGAGTTTAGCTTAGAAGGAGGGAAAAAAAATTGGTTTATCACAAACATTGCTATTTTTCCTCCCAAAGTATAGAAACAGTTTCCATTCTCTGACTCCATGATGTCATGCTCTGAATAAGAAATGGTGAAGGAAATGGAATTATACAAATGAAAGATAAACTTACCAATTAGATTTAATAGGAAATGAAAATCTGAAAACAAACTCGGTAAATATCTAATAAAACCTTAAGGATCATGGAATTATTATTTGCTAGAATCTTGTTCTTGATTAGAATTGTGTAAAGTTCTACCTGAATATTTCTTGAAAACTATAGTATATCATCTTCCAACATTCTTAACAGATGTTGTAAGTTTTTCCATTCACTTTTATTGTATGGCCAGGTTTTTGTTTTTTTTGTTTTTTGACCTATGTTGACCCTTGTAATCTGCCTCACTGGGATGGGTTACTACTATTCCTGATGGCGATTTCATTGACAGAATCTATAGAATTATGCTTTGGGCTCTGCCGCAGTCTTTAGCGCTGCTACTTAAGTGAGACCACTGAAAAATGAAGCCAAGCCTAGAGTGTGTTGAAAAGACTCTCCCTATCTGAACAGGGCAGGAGTTTGCAGGCTGTGACTCCCTTACCCTCTCACTTTCTTTGGAGGCAGGCAGGCAGTTACAGACACCAGCAGTTTCTGCCTAAAAACCTGGCAAGGAGAAAAAGCAACTATGTAACTGATGTGAGTTATTTTATTAAATGCCTCTTTTCTTCATTTAAACAGGATTTGAAAAGCCAACCCAGACCAAATTACTTTTTCCGTACTTTAATACACCCTGGATAAATTTTAAAGCACAGGTTGTATTTTATATAATAAGAATAGGGAAACTTTATTCCTATTTCGCGTGAAATGACAAGTACGGTGACTTGGTTTAGATCCGTTTACCTTCAAGTAGACCATCATCACGTTAACTGTGAGCTAGCACTGGGTTTTAAAGTCTTTGGAGTTAATTTGAAGGCATCAATATATGTACAGCAGCAGTACCTGTCTCAAAGTGCACTGCAGACATCATCTCTGAGAGATGACAAGGATAATCAGTTTGGCTTCATAGCTGACGGCACCTGAGCACACAGAGCCTGGGAGAGACTTGCTTAATCACTGAGACAAGGAAACTGCCCTCGTGTCAAGCAGCTAATGTTCTGTCACTTGCCAGACATTCCTGCTAAAGATTCATGTTCTGAAATGTTCATGAACCAACTAGACGCACAAACTATGTGGTCTGGATTAAATAATATCTGCCTGAAAGGAAAGAAGTGAAGTTAGCCAGAAGGCCAGATGGCAGCTGTATTTTCTGCAGAGCTCTATTTGGAAAGTGAGCTTTATGTGATTTTTGGTCATTTCTTACCATCTTAGGAGACCACTTTCAGAATGAGTCATTGAGGGATAAAGCACACAGGTTTCGAAAAAATGCACTGCACGGACATAGGCGTGTCATATAACCTGTCCACAGAATTATAGCTATTTGGTGAAAATGCTTGGATTTCTTTCTCTTCCAGCATTGTTATGACCGCCTCCTCTAGCCTATCTTTTTTACTATTCAGCAGGCTAAATCACCCCAGAGCTAAACTCCGTAGCTTACAATACTGTGGAGTTCACATAAAGGAAAAATGGGGCTGAAAAGGTCATGGACTTATTACTAGTGTTGTCTTTGACTAGATTGTTCAGCCAAGCGCAGACGACCAGCAGTTGTCAACCGCGTACACTCAAACGTGATGCTTCCTTTCTTTTTGAGGCAGAGTGCCATTTCCAAATTGCATCTTCCAGCAAACTAGGTACCTTGGACTCATGAAGATTTAGTTCTTGCGCTGTGTTTAAGAATTTTACTTTGAGGTTGTAGGGTGAGCCCCAAGCTTTTAAATAGGAGCAAAAAACCCATCAACTCACACTGGGATTATTTAGACCATAACAATTCAGGTTAGAGAAACATTTCAAGAAATCACTTAAGGTCGTTCATTTTCCAAATGGTGGGATCATCTCTAGGCATATTTGGTTTCTTCTCTTTCTTCCTCCGTATCTCATTGGTTACCAATGCTTGATTCCTATTCCTTCTAATGGACTTTTAGTTTCATACTTTTTTCCATTATTACCTTCGTTCCTCTAGTCAGACTCTCACGGTCTCTCATTCTAGACTCTTCAGAGCTGCTCAGACCAAATCCAAATTTTGTTCCGTCGAATAGCATCCTAATTCCAGTGTAATCTTCATAAAACATTGAAACCATGATGATGTTCAAAATCATTCAATAGTATCCTATTTTGTTTTATAGCACTTACATCCAGATTATCTCTGCCTAGATTTCATGGTTCAGGATAACCTGCTACCTTCTGTCTTCTCTCTCTCATCTAATAACTGACTTTATTTCCTGCTACTCTACAATGTACTGGTGCTCAAGCCTCTATCCCATTTCTGTGATGTCTCTTCTTGCAATAAGGTATTCCAAGATAAGTCTCACTTGGGATACCCCTCCCTTTCTCCTATTAGCTTGATAAACACCCACTCACTATCTCCTCCCCATTCATTTTAACACATACTGACTGAGCACCTGCCATCAAATTGAAAATCATGGGCTTCCCTGGTGGCACAGTGGTTGAGAGTCCGCCTGCCGATGCAGGGGACAAGGGTTCGTGCCCCGGTCCGGGAAGATCCCACATGCCGCGGAGCGGCTGGGCCCCTGAGCCATGGCCACTGAGCCTGCGCGTCCGGAGCCTGTGCTCCGCAACGGGAGGGGCCACAGCAGTGAGAGGCCCGCGTACCGCAAAAAAAAAAAAAAAGTTGAAAATCACCTTACAGTGAGTACATGGTGAGGAGTACAAGGCTGTGTGAAACAGGGTCACACTGGACTGCTCCAGACCTCCACATCCTTCTCTTCTGAACTTCTAAGTACTTAAAGTCTAGACCAGAAGGCAACGGAGTGCAGTGCTCAAAATAACTCCATGGTGCAGGAAGAATCTCTTGGAACTTATATTTACATTTTTTCATATCTCTAAAAATGCCTATTTTAGAGTATTTTTATAAAGTATATTTAGTACAGAGATACATGTGTAACATTTACAAATAAATAATATACATATGTCGGGGTCCATTTTACTAATAGAGTGAATGATCAAAAAATATATAAAGCCTCAAATTCAGGACAATTTCATCGGGGTTTTAGGAGGTCAGCAAACTGGCCCACCCAGGTCCATTCATTCTCTCATTCAAAAATTGTTTACTCATCCCCTACAGCGTGCCAGGCAGTTGGAGGAGAAATGAGGCAAGATCAAAATGTCAGCTTTATTTCTGAAAAAAGCTCACTGGCAAATGTGGCTTTAGATCAGGGCCAGGATTGTTGGCTAATATTTCGCCGCTGCGGTTAGCAGACAAGTCACAGGTAAAGTGGGTGGGCAATTACAGCTCCTTTTCTACCTCCCTCCTCCCCAGCCAGGGGCTGCACCTAAAAGCTTCCTTCGTGACCAAGAGCAGGTGAGCAGGCCAGAGGCTCCTAACAGAGGAGAGGGGGAGGGATGGAGTGGGGCAGGCTCAGTTTATTCTTTCAAATATGCCTATGAGATAGACCACTCCTTCTTGGGGGAAGGAAAGGAGGTAGCAGGTGAAGAGAGGTCTCTCCTCATAAATATGCCACTGTTGCTTCAGCTTTTATCATCTCCTAATAAGTAAGATTTCCTGTTCTTTCAAATGTATCTGCCTAAAAAAGAGCACTCCTCTCTTTTACCAAAAGAACAAGCAAAACACATAAACCTGTTGACCAGATTTTGAATTGTGTACTTGAAGGCCTAAGATATGCCGTTATGTGGCCCTGCCCCAGAGTTCATTACACAGAAAAGAGTGCTATGTGTGTGTGTGTTTCTTTGAAAAGAATGGTCTGGCTGTCAATCTCATCTACATCATGTAGATGTAGATATATCATGTAACTCCTTTCCGAGCTCCACTCGCCCATTCCCCACCATGCACAGCATGCCACCCCGACCCAAGCTGTTCCTACTATTAAATTTTGCAGTCTGTGGCACACTTTGGAAGGGAAGACATAGGTCAAGGCATGTGGTCATGAGAAACAAAGCAAAGAGAAACAAAAGCTTGTTTCTTCTCATTGCTCATAAGCAGAAAACAATTTTGTGTCATTCTCGAGAGAGAGAGGGATGCATTGGAAGCATATCTGGTCCCTGGCTGAGGGACTTTTGTTGAGGTCATTGAGTCCATCTGCACTCCTTCTTGCCTGCCCTCATAGGGCAGAACTCTAACATGACATTCTAGAAGATTAAAATCTGTCCAGTTTTTAAACATCTACAGAGAAAGATTTCACAACTGCCCTCAATAACTAATTGAGATGATTAACCGTAGGCTCAAAGAACACCTTCCTCAAAACTTCAAGGCTTTCTTGCTTCAATTTAAAATGGTTTCCTTTTCATAGTGGAAGGGACAGTTTATCACCATCCTCTGTCTGATTCAGTGATATTCAGCTGACCACTAGGTTTATGACTGAATAAGCCAACCATAGACCTACTTTTGTTTACCTTGATTCATCTATGTGGTACCTCTCGGTATCCTTTCCAGTTTTCTGTATTTCACTTTAGTTGTGGAAACTAAATACAAGGATGGTTATGATGGTTTCTGTGTGTTTCCATGTGTTTCTCCCAAGTCTTCAGCTTTAAAAACACAATGCTAATTCAGAACCAGCTCTTTACCTGTCCATTTGGATTTCTTTGTGGTATTAGGACATTTATACCTAAGTCTTTAGGCTATGGAAACCTTTTTAATCCAAAAATATGAATGCTGGAAATTTCAGAAAGGTCAGTTCAGGAAATTTTTGTGTGTGTGTGTGGTACGCGGGCCTCTCACTGCTGTGGCCTCTCCCGTTGCGGAGCACAGGCTCCGGACATGCAGGCTCAGCGGCCATGGCTCAAGGGCCCAGCCTCTCCGCGGCATGTGGGATCTTCCCAGACCGGGGCACGAACCCGTGTCCCCTGCATCCGCAGGCGGACTCTCAACCACTGTGCCACCAGGGAAGCCCCAGGAAATTTTTTGACTAAATATTAGTTAGGGTTCTGACTTGGCTGCTGCGATAAACACCAAATGACTGACTTAAAAAACTTGAAAGTTGATTTCTCCTTTATGAACAATCTAAGTGTACAGGCTGATGTGGAGGCTCCACAGTGATGGGGACCAGTCTTACTATATGGTTATGCTGTCCTCCTGTCTTTATGGCTTCCATTTCAAGATCTTTTACACTTTAGCCAGCAAGAAGGGGACAAGAAGAAGTGGAAAGCACAGCCCTTCTTTTTAAGAGTACAGCCCAGAAGTTCTGTGTGTCCCTTCCATTCACATCCCGTTGGCCAGAACGTAGCTACATGAACACACTGAGCTGCAAAGGATGCTGGAAGTTGTCTCCTTGAGCTGGTTGGTCATGTTCCTAAGTAGGACTTAGAAGTTCTATTACTAGAGGAAGAACGAGAGAATGGATGTGGGAGACAACAGTTAGCTCTGCCTCTGGTTTGGTAGAGCTAGCCTAGAGAAACGTGTTTTGACCATGATGTCAACTAGGGAACTTGTAAGCAACGTAGAAGATACCTAAGGATATAAAGAAGCAGAGAATCTTGCTCTGCAGTAGAAGCCCAAACTCTTGGATAAGCCTGGTGTTGCAACCTTGGGGATATCAGGCCTGGGGTTAACAATAAGGTATACCTCTCCTGCTACTAGGAAAGAAATTGAAGCTAAATTCCAGAAATGTCTTTTACTGCTGTATAACTGAATTAAAATAGATTATCTAGGTGAAGTTTCCAGACTAAATAGGTTCAATATAAAACCCAGATCACACATTGCTTCATTACTGTGATTTCAGGCTCCAAAAGCCATGCTGCCCTATCACCCCTCGATCCAAATCATCCTATTAGTCTAAGATAGTGCTACACTTCTCTGAAAGGAGCAGTAACATATACTTGAGCCCTGTCATGGTGAAAATAAAACTTGTTAAAATCCTAGTAGATGCAAATTTTAAGTTGAAAAAATTGTACTACTGCCACCACCCCATTGTAAGATCTGCATTATTTTAAGAATGTTCTAGGAAAATAATGGTGAAAAGACACTTTGCTGATTACGGTGCTATACATATTCCATCTGGGACTCGCATGTCATATTTGCTTACTTGATTAGCCAGGCGCTTTTTCCTGTTAGTGTCCACATTCATCTTTTTCAAATGTAACCCTGGTTTTCATCTCAACCTGACAAGACCAACCTGGATTTTGACAGTCACACGGATTTTTATCTATTTAAACTGCTAGAAGCAAAATCTGATTTTGTCCCTGGCTTTTGTTATTAAGAAAAGTAATAAAAACTGAGACTGAATTAGATCAGGGACATCCATTATTTTAACCAGGAACAAAAAAAGAAATATATGGCTCTACCTAAGTATTGGATTAATTTAAGTATACAGGGGATGTTAAAAATTGCATTTAAAATGTGTTTCTCAGCTGATCGTGTATTCGGTATACAAATCTTAACATTTTCATCGCTTATTGTAGAAATAATAATATAGTAATAATAAAAACTCTCATTTGTTGAGCGTTTAGTGTGTATCTTCCCTATGCCAATTTCTGTGGTCAAAGCTTAAGCCCTGAATCAGTCCCACCCATACTGCATGGCCGCTACACAGCAGAGGAAGGGATACTGGGGAGCTTTGGGTGGAAGATAAACAATAGGTTCTACTTCAGTATTATTATTCCTGTTTGTATAGATTGTGCATTCTCAACAGGGGCTGTATTTCCCTCATGAGGGTGAAAATTGGTTCTTGGGGCTTAAAAAAATCAGATATGGCTGAAGTCAGAGTGTGAGGGAGATGTGACTATGGGATAGTCAGAGAGATGCTACCATGCCGGCTTTGAAGACGGAGGGAGGGGACATGAGCTCTGGAATGTGGAGAGACTACAGAATCTGGAAAAGGCAGGGAAACAGATCCTCTGCAGCTACAGAACTGTAAGATAATAAAAGTGTGTTGTTTGAAGCCACTGAGTTTGTGCTAATTTGTTCCAGCTGCAGTAGAAAACGAATACACTCAGTTTCCTCTCCTGTTCACTGAGAATAGAATGATCTGTGTCACAGGTTTGTTGTAAGCACTAAATAAAATAATTTGTGAGTGGTTCTTAGCATAGGGAACAGAGTGATATATGCTGGCTTTGACAGTCCTCAGACAGGCAAGGTTTGCACCCTCAGTGTACTTTACCATGTTGAGGCTGCTGAGAGACTTCTTTCTCTGATTATTTCAGTGACAACAGTCAAGCCTCAGAGGGGCCCTGTTATTTTAAGGAGATTTTGTAGATTTCTCAGATTCATCATGTATTGATTTTATTTTATGTTTTTAACTTTTATTCAAGTATAGTTGATTTACAATGTTGTGGTGATTTCTGCTATACAGCAAAGTAACTCAGTTTTATATATATATATATATATATATATATATATATATATATATATATATATATTTGGTTGGCCAAAAAGTTCATTCGGGTTTTCTGTACAATGTTATGGAAAAACTGAACAAACTTTTTGGCCAGCCCAATATATATTCTTTTTCATATTCCTTTCCATTTTGGTTTATCACAGGATATTGAATATAGTTCCCTGTGCTATACAGTAGGACCTTGTTGTTTACCATCCTATATACACTAGTTTGCATCTGCTAATCCCAAACTCCCAAACCTTCCTTCCTCCACCCCCCTGCCCCTCAGCAACTGTAAGTCTGTACTCTATGTCTGTGAGTCTGTTTCTGTTTCGTAGATGGGTTCATTTGTGTTGTATTTTAGAGTCCACATAGAAGTGATATCATATGGTATTTGTCTTTCTCTTTCTGACTTAACTTCACTTAGTAGGATAACCTCTAGTTCTATCCGTGTTGCTGCAAATGGCATTATTTCGTTCTTTTTTCTGGCTGAGTAATATTCCATTGTATGTATGTACAGCATCTTCTTTATCCATTCATCTGTCAGTGGACATTTAGGTTGTTTCCAGGTCTTTGCTCTTGAAAATAGTGCTGCTATGAACATAGGGGTGTGTTATCTTTTCAAATTATAGTTTTGTCTGGGTATATGCCCAGGAGTGGGATTGCTGGAGCATATGGCAACTCAATTTTTCGGTTTTTGAGGAATCTCCATATTGTTTTCCATAATGGCTGCACCACTTTACATTCCCACCAACAGTGTCAGAGGGTTTCCTTTTCTCCACACCCTCTCCAACATTTATTATTTGTAGACTTTTTTTTTTTTTTTTGTGGTACACGGGCCTCTCACTGCTGTGGCCTCTCCCATTGCGGAGCACAGGCTCTGGACACGCAGGCTCAGCCGCCATGGCTCACGGGCCTAGCCGCTCTGCGGCATGTGGGATCTTCCCAGACCGGGCCACGAACCCATGTCCCCTGCATCGGCAGGCGGACTCTCAACCACTGCGCCACCAGGGAAGCCCTATTTGTAGACTTTTTAATGATGGCCATTCTGACCGGTGTGAAATGGTATCTCGTTGCAGTTTTGATTTGCATTCCTCTAGTAATTAGCAGTGATGAGCATCCTTCTACGTGCCTATTGGCCATCTGTATGTCTTCTTTGGAGAAATGTCTATTTAGGTCTTCTGCCCATTTTTCGATTGGGTTGTTTGTTTTTTTGTTATTGAGTTGTATGAGCTGTTTGTGTATTTTGGAAATTAAGCCCTTGTCAGTCTCATCATTTTCAAATATTTTCTCCCAGTCTACAGGTTATTTTTTTGTTTTGTTTATGACTTCCTTTGCTGTACAGAAGCTTGTAAGTTTGATTAGGTTCCATTTGTTTATTTTTGCTTTTATTTCTATTGCCCTGGGAGACTGACCTAAGAAAACCATCCTGTATTTATTTTATATTTCAACTGTGCGATGTTTCTTTCAGTGCCTTCCAGGTACCACCAACTCTTAGATCCTTCCCCTAAGCAATTCTCCCCCCATTTTCTTCCTCTCTTCTGCTCTGTCTGAAACCTTGGTGGAGTGTATGGAGAAGGAAATTTCCAGCAATAGCTGAGAGGAGAAAAGGGCCAGCTGCCAAGCACTCCGGTGAGGGAGGGGGAGCCCCAAGTGGGCTGCCATTCCAGAGAGGCAGTCCAAGTTAGACCCTGCCTGGGCTGAGAAGAATGACCTCAGATGCATTGTTTTCTTTTTTTAACTTAAGGACAGTGTGTGTGTGTGTGTGTGTGTGTGTGTGTGTGTGTGTGTGTGTTCATTCTTGTTTTTTTTAATGACAGAAAATTCTGCTGAAAATGAGAGTCTTCGCAATGTAGCATTCACTGCCTTGCTTCATTAAGTCAGTTGCATTGAGCCTGGTGTAAATGAAGTGAAGGCCACAGGTTTTTCTCTCTTTGTTGAGTCGGTTATTTTCACAGAGAACAGCTTTTGCATTATCACAGGAAAAGAAACCAATGGAACGGTATTCCTACTACTTAAAGTGCTAAAACGATGTTGTCTTTTAATCCTCATAGCATCACTGTGAAATAGATATTATTACTCTCACTTCCCGCTGAGGAAGGGCAAGTATCCTCAGAATATCACTATGAAATAGATAAACAGATATCATGACCCCCAATTCAAGCTGGGGCCCCAGGGGCTCAGGGAGGGTGACAGCTGTACTGGTTTGGCTGGGACAGCGATGTGACTGCTGTGTGGGGCTGCTGTGAGCTGATTGCCTAGGCAGGACCTTTCCACTGAGGCCTTGTTTCAAAGCCCAGTTTTTAGTCTTGGAGGTCCATACATTGGACTTTTTTCTGTGAGCTCAGAGATGTTCAGACTCTATAGTGATATACTCAGGCTAACACAGTTTTTCTATGGACAATGGATCAACCAGAAAGCTTATGTCTTTGTTATTAGGGCATTTGTTCTTTCTAAGGACCAGGACATCCTCTTTCCAAAATCAAGAGCTCACAGACTTCTCTTGCCCTTAATGCCAATCTGATCCCCTCAGTGCCCCCGAGTTCTTTCTGAAATATGCATCCGGCCATTTCACTCCCTTGCTGTAACCCTTCAGGGACTCCTTGCTCCCCTCAGGATAAAGTTGAGGCTCCATTACTTAAGTCACAAGCCTCTCTCTCTTTGGATTCATCTTTCCTCCCTTCACTCAGTGTTAAGGATACTGAACACCCCCATCAGCCCTGAATCGTTTTTGCACCTAGATTTTGGTGTATTTTGGTCCCTCTGCTGAGATCATGTCCTTCCCCTTTTTTTCCTCTTCACTGTACCCCATTCATCTGGCTAATTCAGGGGTCAGCTTAGCTCTAACATCCAACTGGAAGCTTCCCTTGATACTCCTAATCTCGGTAATTTGCTCCCACCCTCTACCCCCAAGTTAAAGTGATCTAATAAAACCTTGTACTTCCTCTATAATAGCTTGTGTTGACTTGTGTCCTGTTTATTTGTCTGGTAACCCTCACCAGAATCTGAGTGACCACATCTACTCAGTTCTCTGAGGCCAGGGTCCATATTTCATTCACTATTACTCTTCTACCTACTACTTGGCACAAGCCTATGTATACAGGAAGTGCTCAATAAAATTTTCTTGAGTGAATAGAGAATGAAAGGCCTATGTTGAAGTCTCGGCCTTGCCACTTTCTAGTGTGCGACCTTTGACAAGTTCTTTACATGCTTGGGGCCTCAGTTGCCTCATTTTTAAAAAGAGAAATTTCGGGGCTTCCCTGGTGGCGCAGTGGTTGGGAGTCCGCCTGCCGATGCAGGGGACGCGGGTTCGTGCCCTGGTCTGGGAGGATCCCACATGCCACGGAGCGGCTGGGCCCGTGAGCCATGGCTGCTGGGCCTGCGCGTCCGGGGCCTGTGCTCCGCGATGGGAGGGGCCACAGCGGTGAGAGGCCCCCGTACCGCAAAAAAAAAGAGAAATTTCATTGAGATGATATGAAGTTCTTTCCAAACATGAACATATTGGGATTCTAATGCAACTCATTAGCCATCCAGAAAACACAAATCGACAGTCAGTCATATCTTGCAAATGATAAGTTGGGAGCATTGCCATGGAATTCATTTCTTTAACATGGATTGATTATTTCACTTCATCTACTTATATACATTAATGGTCAGTAGATTCATACCTGTACTTGTGTTGATATTTACGTCCTTAACTCAAGGGTTTATTTTCTGCTGGATACTCTTCATTTATGCTGATAAGCACATCCAAAAGGAGCCTTTTAAGCCTGAGAAAATGATAAATTTTGTTTCTGTCTACTTTTTTGTTCTTATGTCCATCTGTTTTTACCTAGAGAGGGACTTAATGAAATCTGCTGTACTAATAATTTCAATTGAAGGTAATTAAATAAACCATTATATGAGAGCAGCGGTATCAAATAAGAAAAAAACTGCAAATTTTGCTGATTATTCATGAACGTGAGTTCGTAATGGACATAATACCATATATTAACAGTGTGGAATATTTGATATGAAAATAAAAGGAAAAAATTAAAATAGCTCACACATGATGTCTGCTAGGTTATCCCTGAAGAGGAAATCCACACCAAACTACAAGATTGCATCTGAGATTACAGATTTTGGAGGTTGCTTCCTTCTACATTCCTAACGTTTATTATCATATGTATCAGAATCTTACCATGTCTCAAGTACTTCTTGCTACTAAATTAAACATGCTTGGATATTTTGTTAATATAGTACATGTAATAATCTGAAGTAGTAATTTACTAAGAGTTTCTGTAGATGCAATTAATTTTTCCTAAAATTTGCTCTGTTTCCTGGTAATTATGACTAATTCAAGACTTAAAAATAGACTGATTTTTTTTCAAAAATTACTTCTTAGCATTACTACGAAGTCTTGCACAATTCAGTATTATTGAAATGATATACCTGATGGGTTAAAACAGCAGTATCATCAGTATTCTAAGTAAACTCACTACAAATGGATTTTATTTTCTGTTTTTAACTGAAAGCTATCTTGCCCAATGCAGAATTTCTTTTATCTTTGGACAAAACTGTATTTGGCTTAGGTTATAGGCTAATTACCATTAGGGTTCTTTTCCTCTCTCTCCATTACTTTTTTTTTTTTTGCGGTACGCGGGCTTCTCACTGCTGTGGCCTCTCCCTTTGCGGAGCACAGGCTCCGGACACGCAGGCTCAGCGGCCACGGCTCATGGGCCCAGCCGCTCCGCAGCACGTGGGATCCTCCCGGACTGGGGCACGAACCCGTGTACCCTGCATCGGCAGGCGGACTCTCAACCACTATGCCACCAGGGAAGCCCTCCATTACTTTTATGTTTGTTGCTTATTTAGCAATCCATGATGATCTTGGACCTCCTGACTCAGCAAAGCCTGCTTCCAGGTCAGGTGGCCATGACCTTGTGTGGACAGAGCATGGTCTGTTAGCAGCACATCAAAAAAATACCAAAGACAAATGGATTTGTTGTTTCTCTACTGACAAGTTAACTCTGAGCTCAAATCATAACTGGTAAAAATGATTTAAAGACTCAAATATTTGGTACAGAAACCTTGATGAAAATCTATACTTTTCAAGAAAATAAGAGTATATCTTTATTTCATAGGAAGATAAATTGTGGTGGTTTATTTGGGACAGCTTTTGCATTTTATTATAGACTACTTAAATTACTTTGCAAAAAGTAGGTTAAAGAAATTAAGAAAGTAGTGCTTGTATTTACATGTGCTATTATTGGAAGTGAATTCCAATTTTTATGCTAAACATGGGGTATATGGATAAGTAACTTAAAGTTCAAATCCTGAAAGTTACTCATTATGTTGATAATCAACTGAATATTGTAAATTTGGCCATATTCTTTTTCAATGTTTATTATTTCCATGATTAAGGTCAGTGATTCTTAATGGTGGGTGGTAAGGGTCTATTTTATAAACAATGTAGTACTTTCTCTCGTAGCTCTGATTTTTTAAATTACTATCCTTATTTTGGTATTTCCAATGGCATTATAGGAAAATAAGAAAGCTTTTCATTATCAAAAGATTGAGAAACCCATTTTAACTAATGCGCAGTTAAGAAAAGGTTGGTCCATGGCATAATTTTTGACAGGCAAGGAACAGAAGGAAAATGAGTTGTTCTCATTGAGCAGAAATCCAGACATTCTTGGGGAGGCAGAAGGGTACATATCTAAAGACCCAAGAAAGGACACACACTTGGAGAAGTTAAAAAGAAGAAAGAAGGAATACAGTGCCCAGAAGAGTCCTTTGTACATAGTAAGCACTCAGTAAGTAGTTTTGAGTGAATAAATGAACTTACGCCACCCAACCATATGAAGCATTGATCGAATTTACTTCTGATATAGCATACAAAAGTGACACAAAGGTAGTTAGTTGGAGTGAGGAGAGACTTAAGTTCTTTGGGCATCACCAGAAGTCTTGTTCATGTTTAAATGAAGACAAATCTCAGATACGAATTTACCTAACTGACATTTTCCTTTTTAGAAAGGTAAAGAAAATGAAGGAAACTTCTATTTAGGGATCAAATTTTAACCAAGAAGAGATTGCTTGGTGAAATAGAAGTGGAAGGAATGTGTATCCATTTATTCAACAAATATTTACTGGATGTCTGCTATGTGCCAAGCACTTGGAAGACTGTAGCCGTGATGTCATCTTAGCTTTTGTGATAACCAAGGAGCAGGTTCTGTACATACAGCAGACTTCAGGAGGGAAATTTCAAATAGTCGAAGAAGTAGATGTGATTCCATAGTCTGAGACCCTAAAAGAGGAGATGACAAAGGAGATGAGAAACCCAATCCTTAAGTTCAGATTAGGGCCCTTTCTATGTGTTCCTGAGACTCCTCAAAACTCTATTCTCAAATCCAGTATCATGCTCAGTCATAATTCCCCTGCGCTCATCTCTATTTACTCTGAAGCTTTAAGCTTCAAGACAGCGGGGCTGCATCTATCATGTTTATCTTTGTATCCCAACAAATAGGACAGTCCCTGACACATACCTTATATATGCCCAATAAATTATGTATACATACACACCCACAATTCATTATATATATAGTGAATTAAGCAATAAATAGTGATGAAATTCTGATAATATAATCATGAATATTTTTCCAAATTATCAAAGATAGTGTAGACACCCACACACACGTTCCAAGTCTAACAATTCACAATTTTTTGAACAATTCGAATTAAAGGTTTGAAAGTTCTAAATAATGAGGAAAAGAAATGGCTGTGGCTGCAAAGGGAATGCTCAAATTAACTCAAAATATAAAAGACCATTTCAAGAAGAACGCAAGGAGAGGCAAATAACTGAGAATACCAAAGAGAGAGATAATCCCATTAGAATAGTGTCAGGAAGCCTAAAGTCCAGAGTGAGCTGAAGTATGTAAAAAATTCTAAAAACAACAAAAGAGACTTAAAAAGCTGGTAAGGAAAAATTCTACAGAAAATGATGGTGACAAAATAAGCCAGACATAGAAAACTGGAATGCTTGTGATGTTCAGTATTGTGCCCATTTTTGCTAATGACATAGTTATAATTTCTGTGAAGACTAGAATACTATTTTTATTGTAGACTTTTTGTTTTACTTTTGTAGAAAAAAGAACAACAAAGGGATAGGACCTCTGATGAGAAAAACAAAGCCTATTCATCTCTTCTTATTTTTGCCTTTTTATTGAGGATCATGATTTCCCACCTGGTAGGGTAGAACAAAATGTGAACAGGAGGGAATTGAGGCCCACGGCAGCATAACACTAGATCCTTAGCTGTTTGGCATGGATTGGGGTCTCCTGGCCCAGACTGTATCCACAGGCCTGAGAACACTCATGCCTATGACTGTCCCGCTCCAGCCAGCCACATTGGAGGCATTTCAGTGAATGGAAAAGTCCCCCAAAGCCTGGAGATTGACAAAAAGAGAAAATATAAAATCCCAGCAAAATTCTAAAATTTATTCTGAAACTTTTTGAGAACACTCAAAAGAGAAAGAGGTAATCATTAGGCACCAAAAGGAAGTCAAGCAGGACTAAATGATTTTCCTCTTCAGTAGAGTAACTAGAATGCAGGATGAAGGAAATGTGGTAGATTCAGTATGTATGAATTTCATCAAGGCAGTTTTCACAATATCTTATGATCCTATTAGAATTTAATGGAGAAATATGAACTGAATGACAGAATAGTCAAGTGGATTCACAGCTAGGTTTGCATAACCAAACCCAAGGAGTGCTAAAGAATGGGTCCATGTGATCGCAGGGGTGATGTATAGACATCTACTTCTGTTTCTCTCTAGATCTCTCTGTATCAGCAATGTGAATGATGATTAATCTGATGGAGATAATACAAATAAGTGTCATCTTTTGAACTCTTAAGTGTCAAACACTTTTCTATTACTCTATGTGTATTTGTTTATTTAATCCTTACAACAAAGAAGCTGCACAGCCTCTTAGATAGCCTCATCCACCAGCAAGAAGAACGACAGGTCTGCAGCCTGTGGAAGGAAAACCACAGTCACAGAAAGATAGACAAACTGAAAAGGCAGAGGACTTTGTACCAGATGAAGGAACAAGATAAAACCCCATAAAAACAACTAAATGAAGTGGATATAGGCAACCTTCCAGAAAAAGAGTTTAGAATAATGATAGTGAAGATGATCCAGGACCTTGGAAAAAGAATGGAGGCAAAGATCAAGAAGATGCAAGAAATGTTTAACAAAGACCTAGAAGAATTAAAGAACAAACACCTAGAAGAATTAAAGAACAAACAAACAGAGATGAACAATAACTGAAATGAAAAATACACTAGAAGGAAACAATAGCAGAATAACTGAGGCAGAAGAACGGATAAGTGACCTGGAAGACAGAATGGTGGAATTCACTGCCGTGGAACAGAATAAAGAAAAAAGAATGAAAAGAAATGAAGATAGCCTAAGAGACCTCTGGGACAACATTAAATGCAACAACATTTGCATTATAGGGGTCCCGGAAGGAGAAGAGAAAGAAAGGACCCAAGAAAATATTTGAAGAGATTATAGTTGAAAACTTCCCTAACATGGGAAAGGAAATAGCCACCCAAGTCCAGGAAGCACAGAGAGTCCCAGGCAGGATAAACCCAAGGAGAAACAGGCCGAGACACATAGTAATCAAATTGGCAAAAATTAAAGACAAAGAAAAAATTTTGAAAGCAACAAGGGAAAAATGACAAATAATATACAAGGGAACTCCCATAAGGTTAACAGCTGATTTCTCAGCAGAAACTCTACAAGCCAGAAGGGAGTGGCACAACATATTTAAAGTGATGAAAGGGAAGAACCTACAACCAAGATTACTCTACCCAGCAAGGATCTCATTCAGATTCGATGGAGAAATCAAAAGCTTTACAGACAAGCAAAAGCTAAGAGCATTCAGCACCACCAAACCAGCTCTACAACAAATGCTAAAGGGACTTCTCTAAGTGGGAAACACAAGAGAAGAAAAGGACCTACAAAAACAAACCCAAAACAATTAAGAAAATGGTAATAGGAACATACATATGGATAATTACCTTAAACGTGAATGGATTAAATGCTCCAACCAAAAGACACAGGCTCACTGAATGGATACAAAAACAAGACCCATATATATGCTGTCTACAGGAGACCCACTTCAGACCTAGGGACACATACAGACTGAAAGTGAGGGGATGGAAAAAGATATTCCATGCAAATGGAAGTCAAAAGAAAGCCAGAGTGGCAATACTCATATCAGATAAAATAGACTTTAAAATAAAGAATATTACAAGAGACAAGGAAAGACACTACATAATGGTCAAGGGATCAATCCAAGAAGAAGTAATAACAATTATAAATATATATGCAACCGACATAGGAGCACCTTAATACATAAGGCAACTGCTAACAGCTATAAAAGAGGAGATTGACAGTAACACAATAATATTGGGGACTTTAACACCTCACTAACACCAATGGACAGATCATCCAGACAGAAAATTACAAGGAAACACAAGCTTTAAATGACACAATAGACCAGATAGATTTAATTGATATTTATGGGACATTCCATCCAAAAACAGCAGCCTATACTTTCTTCTCAAGTGGACACGGAACATTCTCCATGATAGATCACATCTTGGGTCACAAATCAAGCCTCGGTAAATTTAAGAAAATTGAAATCATATGAAGCATCGTTGCTGACCACAATGCTCTGAGATTAGAAATCAATTACAGGGAAAAAAATGTAAAAAACACAAACACATGGAGACTAAACAATACATTACTAAATAACCAAGAGATCACTGAAGAAATCAAAGAGGAAATCAAAAAATACCTAGAGACAAATGACAACAAAAACATGATGATCCAAAACCTATGGGATGAAGCAAAAGCAGTTCTAAGAGGAAAGTTTATAGCAATACATGCCTACCTCAAGAAACAAGAAAAATCTAAAATAAACAATCTAACCTTACACCTCAAGGAACTAGAGAAAGGAGAACAAACAAAACCCAAAGTTAGTAGAAGGAAAGAAATCATAAAGATCAGAGCAGAAATAAATGAAATAGAAACCAACAGTAGCAAAGATCAATAAAACTAAAAGCTGGATCTTTGAGAAGATAAACAAAATTGATAAACCTTTAGCTAGACTCATCAAGAAAAAGAGAGGGAGGAATCAAATCAATAATATTACAAATGAAAAAGGAGAAGTTACAATGGACACCGCAGAAATACAAAGCATCCTAAGAGACTACTACAAGCAACTCTATGCCAATAAAATGGACAACCTGGAAGAAATGGACAAATTCTTAGAAAGGTATAACCTTCCAAGACTGAACCAGGAAGAAATAGAAAATATGAACAGACCAATCACAAGTAATGAAATTGAAACTGTGATTAAAAATCTTCCAACAAACAAAAGTCCAGGACCAGATGGCTTCACAGGTGAATTCTATCAAACATTTAGAGATGAGCTAACACGCATCCTTCTCAAACTCTTCCAAAAAATTTCAGAGGAAGGAACTCTCCCAAACTCATTGTATGAGGCCACCATCACCCTAATATCAAAACCAGCCAAAGATACTATAAAAAAAGAAAATTACAGACCAGTATCACTGACGAATATAGATGCAAAAATCCTCAACAAAATACTAGCAAACGAATCCAACAACACATTAAAAGGATCATACACCATGATCAAGTGGGATTGATCCCAGGGATGCAAGGATTCTTCAATATACGCAAATCAATCAATGTGATACACCATATCAACAAATTGAAGAAGAAAAACCATATGATCATCTCAATAGATGCAGAAAAAGCTTTTGACAAAATTCAACACTCATTTATGGTAAAATCTCTCCAGAAAGTGGGCATAGAGGGAACCTACCTCAACATAATAAAGGCCATATACGACACACAGGGAACATTGTTCTCAATGGTGAAAAACTGAAAGCGTTTCCTCTAAGATCAGGAACAAGACAAGGATGTGCACTCTCACCACTATTATTCAACACAGTTTTGGAAGTCCTAGCCACGGCAATCAGAGAAGAAAAAGAAATAAAAGGAATACAAATTGGAAAAGAAGAAGTAAAACTGTCACTGTTTGCAGATGACGTGATACTCTACATAGAGAATCCTAAATATGCCACCAGAAAACTACTAGGGCTAATTAATGAATTTGGTAAAGTTGCAGGATACAAAATCAATGCACAGAAATCTCTTGCATTCCTGTGCACTAACAACGAAAGATCAGAAAGAGAAATTAAGGAAACAATCCCATTCACCACTGCAACAAAGAGAATAAAATACCTAGGAATAAACCTACCTAGGGAGACAAACCTCTATACAGAGAACTATAACACACTGATGAAAGAAATCAAAGATGACACAAGCAGATGCAGAGATACACCATCCACCGTTCTTGGACTGGAAGAATTGATATTGTGAAAATGACTATACTACCCAAAGTAATCTACAGATTCAGTCAATCTCTATCAAATTGCCAATGGCATTTTTTACAGAACTAGAACAAAAAAATCTTAAAATTTGTATGGAGACACAAAAGAGCCCGAATAGCCAAAGCAATCTTGAGGGAAAAAAACAGAGCTCGAGGAATGAGACCCCCTGATTTCAGACTATACTATAAAGCTACAGTCATCAAGACAATATGGTAGTGGCACAAAAACAGAAATATAGATCAATGGAACAGGATAGGAAGCCCAGAGATAAACCCACACACCTATGGTCAACTAATCTATGACGAAGGAGGCAAGGATATACAATGGAGAAAAGACAGTGTCTTCAATAATTGGTGCTGGGGAAACTGGACAGCTACATGTAAAAGAATGCAATTAGAACACTCCCTAACACCACACGCAAAAATAAACTCAAAATGGATTAAAGACCTAAATGTAAGACCGGATACTATAAAACTCTTAAGAGGAAAACATAGGAAGAACACTCTTTGACATAAATCACAGCAAGGTCTTTTCTGATCCACCTCCTAGAGTAATGGAAATAAAAACAAAAATAAACAAATGGGACCTATTCCTTACAACAATCCCTATGCAGTTGCTATATTTATCTCCACTTTATAAGTGAGTAACACAGAGAGTTAAAGTAACTTCCTCAAGGTCACACCGTTCTGAGGTGGCAGAGCTGCCATTCAAGCCCAGACTGTTTAATTAGAGGCATAAGTTACATAAATGATACCCATTAAATTGTGGATGACCAAAGTGATAGGTATAGCTAAAATTGTAAAGTTATAGATTTGGTATCCAAAAAAAAGGAAAAAAAAACTCTAATAGACTGGAAAAATTAGCCAAATGAATAAAGATAAAATTAATTTGAATCAAATATAAACTCATACACTTAAGTTCCAAATAACTCGACTGCAAAAGTAAAGATTGGGGAGATGGGACTTACTAATAGATCAAATGAGGAAGTCTTGGGAGTTTCATTTAATATAGGCTCATTATGACCGATGTACAGTGCGATTATCAACAAAATGCAATCTTAGAGCAAAATTTAAAAACATTGTTCTTCTTCCCATTCATAATTTTCCACCCCATTTGACTTTCTTTTTTAACCAAGTCAGCTTTACATTTTTTATTCTAATTCTAGGGAATACTAAGGTTTCTAATTTGGAATGAACCCACTAAATGATTTTCAGACGATTCCCTTTATTTTCATTGAACCAAAATAATGGCAGCAGACTAGTGGAATAAGTACAAGCTTGGGAGTCAGTCCCAGAGGTTGAATCCCCTCCTTGCTGTCGACTGGCTCTGGGATCTTGGCCTTAATGTCTGTACGCCTAGTTCCCTCATCTAGAAAATGGCGATAATAATGCCTACCTTGCAGGAGCATCCTGAGGACTCAGGGAAATAGACATAAAGAGATAAAATCATCCAGCGTGGTGCCCGAGGGGGTTTCATTTGGTTCACCGTGGTAGCCCCATCATGTAGGCCAGTACCTGGCACAGAGGAGGTGCTCAGAGGTGTTTGCTAAGTGAATACTGAATGAGTGAATGAATGGATGAGTGAATGAATGTGTTCAGTAGAGGTTAGTTCTTACTAAAGGCATGGCAGTGTTTTCAGATGTGAGAAGTCTTTGTGAAGCAGGAGACTGATTATTCACAGGTTTGAAGAAGGGGAATGCTTTGCCATAGCGAAATTTACTTTTTCCCATTGTGCAGTGTAGCTTCAGGATTTTTTGAAAGCTAAAGTAAAACTGTGACCATTCGGTCGTCTTTGTAGTGTTTCTTCAGTCCTTACACCATTCTTCCATGAGGTATCTAGAGAGGTCTCATTCTGCCTAGTCAGATACTGTTTGAAAGCTTGAAATGAAAAATGAAACCAAGTTAAGTCTGGCTGGTAGCCATTCAGAAATAGATTTTTTTTTTAAAGTAGATTAATTTTCAAAGACATTTTTCCTCTTTAAGACTTCCTTGTTTTTAAAGAAACATTTAGTAAAACAACGGGAACGTCTTTTCAGTGTCTGGTTATCTCTTTTTCAAGACTGAGTTTGGTAAATTACATAGCATTAGCTGTTGGTCATCTTCCGGGTAAAAAATAAAACCAAATGAAGTCTTTAATGTAATTTATGAGTTTCTCTCCTAGAGCTAAGTGAAACTCAGCTTCATAGCTTTTATTTGTTTGGGGGCCTTTAATATTAGTCAGATTAAAGCTTATGTTTTTATAAAACTATAAGGACAAAGAATTATGTTAAAATAGCTAAAAAAACAAAACAAAAAAAATCTCCAGTGTTTGATTCTGCATGTCAAGAATAACAGAGAAAATAGGGTCTGGTTTCAGAACCTTGTAACCAAAAATGACAGTGTGGTGGGATGGGGAGTTGGTGTGGGGTTCGGCAGAAACTCTCGCATTCTCTAAAAGGAAAACGAAAGAAGGATGTTAACTCTTTGCTGTATTATGAACAGGACAAGTGTATAATTGAAACCAAACCATTAACACCTTTTCACATACTGCCTTCTGATGTCATCTAATTACTTACTGCCTGCTAATCTTATCTCCTTCAGGAGCCGATCTTACAATTACACTGCGTTACAGTTAGCTAAACACATTGCACCTAGTCAAGGCACATAGTGGACTCCCAGTAAATATTTGTTGAATGACTTCTGTGCACTTTTGCAGGTGGGTTTTCTTTCTGATCTCATGCATGACTTACTTGTTTCCACCAGAGAGGTTTCAGTTTTGCTCTTTCTCTTACCTGAAATGCCATTCTCATCATTGGCAATACTGCCTCAATGCAGTACAAAAGAACACCTCCTCCTAGAAGCCTTCTCTGATTAACCCACCTGAATTAAAGCCATCTCACCCATCAAGAAGCCCCTTTTATAAACATGGCTGTAGTCATTTCAGAATGATTTAAGATTCTTATTTCTCTTGGCTCTGACATCCCCCATGCCCCACAATATACACGCATCAAGAATAGGCATTGAGTCTTATTTCCCACAGGGACACACACAGGGACACCCCTGCACATGCAGTGTCCACCTCTGGAAAGCACACTTAAAAGACGTGTTCTATAGCTAGGTAATGAAATTTTTAACATTAGTGTAAAAAACCAGACAACTCTGATTGCTTGTCTCTATCGGTCTGCCAAGAATGGGTATAACTGGGATCAAGGCTGTGAGAGATGGATCTTTTTCATCAGACAAGTGATCAAAACCTAATACATTTACACCTCAGAATTGCTTTAAAGGAGATTGGATGACTAACAGAAAGTCTTCCAAAGGGAAATAATATATGGTATTATATTTAATTGAGAGACCTGTACAATATTTGAACTACTGTACAAAAACCAGTTTCGATTCATTCAATCTTTAGAAAAATGATTTGGAAGAGATTAAACTACATATTGCTATGGCTTATAGACCATCATAAGCCTTTGGTACCTTCCAAACTTCCCCCAGTGTGAGTTGAGCCGTAGGTCAGGCTGGCACTCAGAGCAAGGTGTATGCTTTCAGGCAGGCCTTTGATTGCTGTAAACTAAAGGGATAAGCAGACAGGTCGTGAGGTTTACAAAGAACCCATAGAGTGCATAAGGGTGTCAACAGCAATAAAAATCCCTATCTATAGGTGGAGTTACAGGGTATATATTGGTGAGGTTAGTGGTTAAATGTGTTTAGCATTGGGTTGGAAACCACTTTTTTCCCCTCATATTCCACAGAAAAGATAAATTTTTGGCCTATCTCTTTTAGACAGAGCATAGGCTTTTGGTGCAGGGGAACTAGAGGGCTAGCCTAGTGACCTGATTATCCCAAATACGAGGCTCTGAGTTAAGAAATAAAATAAGTAGGAGATGTTGGGGAAGTTACCTGGTTAAAGACATGGGCTACGGGGGTCCAATACAGGAAGATGTAGAGGGCTTCAGCGCTCATGATTTGACCTGGACTCTGAGAATGACTGAAACACTACTGGGTTGGAGATATGGGGGGAGGAGGAGAAGGAGTGGATTGGAGGGTGTGTAAAGCGATGTGGCTAGAGCAGCATTTGACAATGCTGGTTTTAATGGTGGCATTTAAAGTGATACTCCAGTACTAGATGTTGAAACCTGGGGAATAAATTATTGAAGACTCAGGCTTCCCTGGTGGCGCAGTGGTTGAGAGTCCGCCTGCCGATGCAGGAGACATGGGTTCGTGCCCCGATCCGGGAAGATCCCACACGCCGCGGAGCGGCTGGGCCCGTGAGCCATGGCCGCTGAGCCTGCGCGTCCGGAGCCTGTGCTCCGCAACGGGAGAGGCCAGAGAGGCCACGACAGTGAGAGGCCCGCGCACTGAAAAAAAAAAAAAAAAAATTGAAGACTCACTGAAACCAAGAAAGGAAATATAAAATGAGAGGACATTCACTCCTCTTTTCCCACATGTCTTTATTGAACATTTAAAAGGTCAAAGGCACTCTCCTAGGTACTTTGGAAAAGGGAAAGGAGAAATGGAAATGATCAGAGACAGGCTTTTTAAAGGGAAGAAATTCTTTTTGTGATTCATTAAATCTATTAATATCTCATATATTTGAAGCACTTTAAAAACAGTTGTTAATTTCCCCCAAACAGCATATATTTCAGGTGACACATTTCTATTTTTTTATTATAGTTAGAAGTTGAAATAAAATTCAGTAAGGCAGTGAATATGACCTCTAGAATTTTGACCATATCATAAAATGGTCAAAATGAGTTTTATTATCTGTGATTGCATTAGAATAAATTCAAGGGCATTAAAATCATGTTAATTCTCTCATTTATCCATCTTGATACAATTACCTGAGATCAGCACATATGAAAGGAGATTTTGTAATTTTTAGGCTGTTCTGTTATTAGCTCTAAGACTTTATTTGAACTTTGTTCTTTCCATGTTATAACTGCTTATTGTCTTCTAAAGGCAAGTACCTTAGCTGTGAACTTGGTCACTAGAGCACTGACCACATCTGGTAGCCACAAGACAGGAAACCGTGACCTGGCATGGGTTTCTGAGCCATTCTACAAGGAAGAGGTATTATAGTCTTGGATTCACTTTTGCCTGTGCTGAAACTTTAAGAACATGATAAAAAAAAATGACCCTGTGGACACTGAGCCCTGGAAGTCTCTGTCCCTCTCAGCAGTGCTGCAGTCAGGCCTCAGCCTTGGACTGCTACCCACACCTCTCTAGAATTGCCCTAGGCTTCCCTTAAGGTGGCAGTGTCCATGGTGAGGGAAAGGTGTATCCAGATGAGGGCAACTTGTGGTCAGAAGGTTGTGTTTCAAGGGCCAGTTCCATCACTGGCTAGATGCATGACCACCATAACCTCTTCTGCCTTAGTTTCTCACCTGCAAAATGAGGGTGGAGGGGAAAGCAACCACATAAGCTATGGAGGAATCGAATGAGATTATTTATTTTTATTTATTTCATAGCACACATTAATCGCTTTACAAATATGAACTCATTTCATCCAAATTACTATCCCATGAGGTAGTTACTATAATCATTCTCAGTTTACCTGTGAGGAAATGAAGATGTAGAAAGGTTGAATAACTTGCTCAAATCCCAAAACCAGTAAGAGGCAGAGTTGAGATTCAAACTGGGCAAATGGTAATTACTTATTTTCTATCATAAGGGGATAAGGAAGAATCTGAATAGCAGAAATGGGCAGTGTTTCCTGTTTGTGATCATTTGGGGGCCCAAGATCCTGTGTGGTGGTGACAGAGGCACAGTAATTAATGCAGATGTCTCTGCCACAGGGCTGGCTATAGGGGCTCCCGGGCTGACTGCCTGTGGCTGGTGAGCAAGATGGTGGGTGAGAGGCCTGACCCTAAAGAGAAATAGTGCCTTTCTAAGAACATGTTGAATTTACGAGTTAATTACATGGGTCTCTCACTGTTGCGGCCTCTCCCGTTGCGGAGCACAGGCTCCGGACGCGCACGCTCAGCGGCCATGGCTCACGGGCCCAGCCGCTCCCCGGCGTGTGGGATCTTTGCGGACCGGGGCACGAACCCATGTCCCCTGCATCGGCAGGCGGACTCTCAACCGCTGTGCCACCAGGGAAGCCCACAAGTTAATTTTTTTTAAGTATCAAACCAGCAAACAAACAGATAGGACTAAGGTGCCTGTAGGTGGCGCAGGCCTGACAGGCCTTCTCCATTCTGCCCCCCAGTGGTTATCCCCACTCCCATGCTCCTCACACTAGCTTTTTCCCTGGTGAAATTCACCATGAAAACTTAATTCCTTTGGGTGAGGGCATGACCCCTAATAAACTGTATATACCCCTGGACACAGTAGTACATTATTCATTTAGTGTAAAATTAGCCAGCAGATGCCTCTGGTTAGGTCTAGAACCAGGAACAGGTTTTAGAATGGGGAGGGGAGAGAGAAAGGCTCAGGGTGCAGTGCTAGGAATGTTTGCTAATTGATTGATCTGCCTGTACTGCTGTCACTGGAAGATTAGAAGCACTTAGCTGACGCCCATTCTCAGGAACTGACCTTTGGAGCGATGACTGCGGTCCCAGCCCATACTGTCTCTTAGCCTCCGGGCAGTCCGTGTAAAGTTCGCAAGTTCAGTCTTACGGCTATGCGTTCCCCAAGAGGAGAATGAAGAACTGGGCATTCGCTACCAGGGGACTGAAGGCAACAGCACAGGACAGTTTTACGAAAAGGAAACAAGTATTTTCGAAGTAGGTGAGTCCCTCCGAGCCTCAGGTGGCCTCAGCCACCCCCAGGATCCTGCTATCTACCCCAGTCTCTGACTCCACCTGCCTCGCTGTTGAGATGACTTAAGCAAGTTGATAAAGGTGGCCAGTTCAGGGACAGGGCTTTTCTGTCTGTCGAGAAAAGGCAGTCCGGCCATGCACTGGAAGCCCTGATTTGGAACACCAGGGCACCTTACCAAGTGAGTCGCGGTGGATTTTGTTGGAAAGGCTTAGGAGCAGTAGTACTGGGTGGGGGGAGGAGGCGTGAGAGGGGCTGGCTGCCTGTAGTTCTCTTCTGCCTCAGTTCCCTAGCACTGCTCTCCCAGCAAACGCCAGTGCCTGTAAGTTAGAACATCACAGACCGTTTTGATTCAGCCAGTGCCGGTGACGGACGTTTCAAGGAAGTAGGAGGGACCTGACTTTCTCTGCTACTTGGAGAAAACCATTAAATGTTTACTAGGAGGGTTCTGACTTAATGAACAAGGAATATTGTGAGTTCCTTAGAACAGAGGTTTTTGAAACCAGAATATCCTCAGGAGAGACCGTGGCTTCCTTTACCAGGTGTTTATTCCATGACAGATGAGCGTGCTTGCCCAGAGTTGGCTGTGAACGTAGAGCTTTTGTTTGCCAGGTTTTGTCAGGATTTCTCTTTGCCAGGCCAGAGCTATAGTGCAGAACCACAGTGCATGTTTTCTTTGGAGATGAATATCAGTGTTTTCCTTCAAAATTTGCTGTAAAATCTTTTAAAAAAAGTATACAGCCTCCACTTCCAGCCCACCCCCTCTAACGGCGAGCCCACCTCTAACCCTCTGGGGAGCCCGGTCTCTGGGGTGAGACTGGCCAGCTGGGCAGATCACAGCACCAGCATTGCTCTGCCCAGAGCCTTGAACCAGGTCAATTCCTAGTCTAATTTCCGGAGTCCACACGCTGATTTCCTTCCCCACCTCCTCTTTTCTGTGTTTTTGCTTTTATATCTGTCTTCATCAGAGGGTTTAAGCTCCTTTGGGGGCAGGAGCGCTGCAGTCAGGAGGTCCAAGTTCAGATCTCAGCTCAGGCACTCACTGGCAGTGTGACTTTATGCTGGCATTCCTTTTTCTATAAAATGAGGGCTGACATACTCCATAGGGTCTTTATGAGAATTAAATGAGTTCATACATGGAAGGTGCCCGGCATACAGCAAGAGTTGCATAAGTGGTATTTTGTAACCATGGCCAGCATTCCCCATAGAGCCCAGCACATTGTAGGTGTTTAGTAAATGTTTCTCACATACTAATAAAAAACATTGCCCTTTGTGTAGGAATTGCCATCGCTGGTTGAGGAGCTGGGGGAAAGGAAAAAAAGAGAAGGCATGGTATTTCCTTTTCAACATTTGGGGAGTTGGTGTGAGGTAGTTTGGTGCTCAGGGGTGTGAAGGAGAGCTGTGCTTAGTCTTTTGTCTAAACCCCTCTGGAGTTTGGGATTTGTTCTGCGGGCGGCAGTAGGGGATGGTGGGCAAGGCGGTGTGATCTGTGGGGAGAGAGCCTATTATGGCGTGCTTGGAGAGAGTGGAATTTATTCTTCCGAACCTTGTAACGCTGCCCACTTCACCTTTCCCGAGGCATCTCTGAGGATAGGCCTGTTTTAAAGACTTGAGCTGACATCATCGCATCTTAAAAGAACTGAGCATAATTGAATTGCTGATACAAGTGGGTACTTGCATCGGGCCCGGGTCACCCACATCTCTATGGAAACACATGTTTGCTTGAAAGCCCAGCAATCAGAAGCAGAGCCTTTCAGGAGCCAGCATCGGGTCACTTTTAGAAAAAGGCATTTATTTATATTCTCGAGCTGTCAGAGACCTATGCAATGAAATAATTTCAAATTAAATAGAGAAATCAGGCCACAGATGAATGCCTTTATAGAGCCTGCCGTGCGGCCTCCCCCTGTGCCACCCCCCCCCAACTGTGCTCGCGGTGCCTGAGATCTGCACGTTTATTTTAGCTGTCCTTTGCTCTTTTCCGCCCATTTGCATTCTACTGCCTTGGGAAGGTGGTTTGGCACTTTATGCAAAAATGGTTAATCTTCATTCATACGCGTGTGCCGGTACTAAAATGGAAAATGCAAAGCCGGGCCTGCCGTGGAGCGTGCGTTGTGCTCTTCCTGGAGACTCTGTGTGTGCAGCATGTCCAAGGGCGCACAGTCCCGATGACTCTGCTTTCTACGCAAGCACTAGGGGCTGTTGAGTCAAGACATTCTCTCATAAAGGTCTGAAACTTGCATCAGCACATCTTGCCCTAGATGTGCTCAAGTGATATCCTAAGTGATTGGAAGCTTTTATCTGCCTCTGGAAGCAGGATTTTTCGAGTCAGTATTGACTGTTAATGACCTGTTTAAAGAAAACATTCAATTTTCTTTCTTCCCCCCACAAAGAACTTAGTAGGCAGTGACATTTCTAAACCAAAGGCTAACCCTGCTTTTCAAAAGGGGCAGAGACAGGGCTTTTAAATGTGAAAATTTTTTTTCCTGACATTTGCCCTTAAAATGCTTTTCAGCGAAGTTGTTCTAACAGTGGGTTTAGAACACTGAAGTGTCTTTGAATAAAAATGCAACCTTGAGATTTTTTCCCCCCCTTCAAATTAAACAAAAAAGTTTAGGTAAGAGTCTTCATATGAAATTCGTATTTCAGTCACTATTCTCTGTTTCATTGTTTATGTGTCTTCATTCCCAATGATTAAAGCAACTTTCCTCCGAGGAGCGAGGCACTGCACAAGAACCTTTATTAAAATGTGGGGATTAAACCACAGAAAAAAGAGCTAAAGTACTTAGATTATGAGAGACCTCAGTAATTACGAGTCCAGGTGAGGAACAGCTAAGGTAGGAGTGAAAGGGAAGAGGACACAAAATGGAAGAGAGAGAAGATGAGGCAATGGAAGAGTTAAGCAACAGAAAACCTATATGATGCTATTGATACACTCAGGCCAAGTCCCGGTTTTATAGAGGGAGCACTGTTTTCCTCTCCAGCCGGCATGTAAGTGCCCTTGACTGTGCTTAGGGGACTGGACAGTTAGTCCTTGACCAGTTTAAAGGTGATCTTTACAGAGAAATAGCCTAGTACATGGGAGACAGCACCCACGTCTTTTTTTTTTTTTTTTTTAAGGTGAATTTTCAGCTTTCAGCTACCCTGGCTACTAAGTGCTTGCATCACCCCCAGGGCCCTTACAGACTTGAATACCTGAGAGCTGAAAAGGACCACAGAGGTCCTGTGCTCTGAAGGCTAGAGAAGATGCCACCCCAAAATACGGCAGTGGTGGTTCAGGACATGGTACCCCAAATATGCCGCTTTGGCGTATTGATTATCGTGAGGTGTGGGCACTTGAAAAACAGCAAATGAAGGAAGAGGCTTTCCCTGAACTCCCCTTTTCTGCTTAAAGACAGATCGTCCGAAAGGAGCTCAGTTGTCATAAATTCCCTCCCCGGGAGTTTCACCAGCCAGGGAGGATGTTGACTTTCATCACAGGAGGGGAGACTAGAGAATGGACACCACACTCAGCAGACTTTGTCACAAGCTACCGTACCTCCATCTGTTCTTCTAAGGGCTCATTCATCTTTCCTAAAAGTCATTCACTCTCCCCTCTGCTTTTCCTGTTAAGATGGTATTTAATCCTGAATTCTAGGCCACCTCGGGGGAGTTCTTCATTTTTCCCTGAGTATCTCCCACGTGTATGTGAGATATACATGTTAATAGACATCTGTTTGTTTTTCACGTATTCATCTTTTATTACAGCTAAGAACTCAAAGGGTAGAGGGAAACTTATTTTTCTTCCCCTACAACTCCAATCTCTTTTTCTGCAACTGAATACCTGAGGCCCTCGTGCTATACTCTGACAATCTAGAACCTTTACTCAGATGTTCCGTCAGGGCAAATGGTGGCCCACATAAACAGATGTGCAGGCTTCCCCAAGCTCTCTGTCAAAATTTCCCTGTCCTGTTTCCCATTCTCTCAGCGCACCTCTCTCTGCTAAGGGCCAAATGATGGCACTAGAGAATGAAATAAATTAATGTGTGAACTTGAACCTTCTTCCAGAGGTGGTAGTAGTCCATAAGCTGAGTAAAAATGTAGACATCCCTTAAGAAGTTTCCCCAGGTTAGGAGCTGGCTCTCTGGGGGACTGTGGGACGCTCTGTTTTGACGGAGAGGCTTTTTGCTGCTTCTCCAATCACATCGCATAATTGACTTCCTCCCCACAAGATCAGTCCCGATTCTTCCTCTCTGAGGCAGCCATGAGAAAATGTCTCAGGATCTATGTGATCACAACACTGTCTAGGCTGTACCAAAATCAAATACACAAAGACTTAAATTACTTTAACTTAGAAAGATGGAGTAGTTAAACATTAGACCCTGAAATGTCGTGGAGCCTCTGGGCAACGTTGTAGAACCAGGAAAGCAGCTTGTTGGTCAAGGGCCCACTAAATGAAGCTTCTAACCATTCTCATCTGAGGTAGAAGCCGCAGGAAAACAGCCATCTCTTTATAACAGGTACATTCCCTCCCATTCCTGTGAGAGTTTAGTGCTTTGCTCTGCAGTCTGTGTGCCCTGCGAATGTACAAAGCATACATCACATGCCTGACCGGCTGGAGAAGGCAGCACCCGGGACCGGTTTTATTCTCCTTGCAGAGTTCTTACTGCAATTCGTATACAATGAGCCCCGTGACTTGTTTATGGTGCTTTTGAGGTGTTATCAGCACAATGGCTCTGGGCTCCAGAGCTTCAGACTGCCTGGGGTTGAGTCCTGGCCCTGCCACTTACCGTGGGACCCCGGGTTGGTTACTGAATCTCTGTGCCTCAGCTTTCACGTGTATGAAATGAAGATAATCACAGTTTCTACTTTATGGGGGTATGAGGGTTAAATGGATAAATATGTGTCAGGCACTTAGCAGAGTGCCTGGCACAATCTAAGTGCTCCATATTACTATTATTATTAATATGTTGGTGAAAAGACCATTCCCTAACGAAACTAGCTCCCCACCCATTTATCTATCTAGGCATCTGGAGAATCTGTTTGTTGTGTGTGGTGATTGGGATCAAGGAAGTGGCCCATTCTTAATATTCCCAGGCCAGAGTCTATAAAGCAGTGGTTCTCACAGTTTGGTTTGCGTGCGTCTGAATGCCCTGGAGGGTGGGTTAGAGCACTGACTGCTGTGGCCCCCCTCCCAGAGCTTCTGATCCACTCCTTCTGGAGAGGGGCAGAGAATTTACATTTCTAACAAGTTCCCAGATGCTGCTGTTGCTGCTTCTCTGGGAATCCCACTTTAAGAGCCACTGCTCTAGGACAGCAGTTTCCAGTAGAAGTATGATGTAAGCAACATAGGCCATTTAAAATTTTCTAGTAGTAACATTAAAAAAGTAAAAAGAAATGGGTGAAGTTAATTTTAATGTTATATTTTATTTAACTCAACGTGTCAAATATTATCATTTCAACACACAACTGACATAAAAATCTACTGAGACAGTTTACATTCCTTTTCTGTAGCAAGCCTTTGAAATCCAGGATGTATTTTACGCTCCCAGGACATTCTGGTTCAGACCAGCCGCATTCAAATCCGACTTTGCAAGAAAATGACCGGAGGAAGTTTCTTTTTTCTGGCCTCCACCTCCCCCCGCATACCAACTGGCATTCTCTATTTTTATTTATGTTTTTTTATAAATCATGGGAAAACTTTGCATAAATGACCTTGAAAAAAATTGTGAAAATCATTATTTAAAATTTTTTCTTATGTATTTCCTCTGGCTCTCTAAATTCCATTCAAGAAAAGCGATATGACACCTGAGAACAGGAAAGTACAGTCTAAGAGCAGTAACAGGTTTCAGAGAAACAAAAGTGAAACTTTATTACTGTCTGCATAGTGAAACAGGAGGGAAAACGGAGATTGGTAAGTCAGAAAGCAATTGGCATTTCAATATACTGTTTTAACTTTTTAGAGTTTATATGATTGCATGAGAAATATAAACATATACATATCTTTTTTAAACTCCTAGTTTGGTAGTTGATCAGATTGTGGTATATATTAAACTTCTCTGAATTGTACTAACTAGAAATACTGAAACAAATGTATGTGCTGGAATTTGCACTATTCAGGTGTATTTTTCATAAAGAATATTTCTTTTTTACAAACTAATAGATTTTCTGACTAGCATTAATGTATATTAAGATCTTTGCATAAGTAAGTTCAGTTTGATGGTAACTATAGTTGTGGATTATTAATTTTACACTGGAGATGTGTATAGATGATATATTGGTGATAGATAAATGGTGAAATGCTTTTCTTTGGGATTGACATCTTTCCTAATAAGTTTCTGACTATGGAACACATATCTAAACTGAGTGAGAGATCAATCTGAGATTTCATAAATAAAATTACAGTTTCCCTGATCTTTATTTTTCCTCTAAAAATTTCAGTCAACAGTTTCCTTGATGTTTATTTTTCTCTAGGATATATGTAAAACTTAGATGATGTATATGTATATTTGTAATGTTATTACTGAAAGCTGAGGTGTAATTATAGGGAAAACATTTCAAACAATACCTAAGCTCTTAAAATGTTGCACCAATATCAGGACTTGTATTTCTGGCTATCTTCATTTTCTATTGATTATTTATACGCATGGGACATGTATGTGTGGATTTGAATAGTTAGGCCCCAGTAATTGGTCTGTTCTAAGAACGATTGTAGTGATAATAGGAATTAGAAACCAGGTTCTCCCCCAAGAAGTCAGAGATCGTCATACCTTTCTTATGGACTTAAAAGCTCTCGAAATCAAGCTATGTTAGAGATAGACCATCAAGCATGGTGGCCAAGCGTGATGAGAAGGAAATAGGAGGTCCGTTGGCCCCAAACATGTCAACTTACTCACAGCATCAAAGGCTTCTCGGGTTAACCCAGGGAGTCTGCAGCTTTGAGGGATGGAGTTTCAAGTTGCTGGACTCTGGGCCTGTCATTTAGGAGGAGGTGACAATATATTGTTTCTTAGAGGAAAAGTTCCTTAACTTTTTTTTTTTTTTTTTTTTTTTTTAGTTCCTTAACTATTTAAGTTAAACAGTTGAGATTCAGATTAAGTGGATCTGGCTGTCCCGATATAGTTCATAGCAGAGAACAGAATCCCAGAAGAATAGCGGCACAGCACAGTTTCATTTTCCTGGGGGTGAGGGAGCCAGAGGAAAGGTAATGGGCATGTGATGCCACGCCAGGGCGAGGTGTGCTTCTGAATATTCTGGAAGGGTTAGTGCCAATCTGAGGTGTGGACACTCAGGAAGGGCCTGTGACACTGAAGGTCAACCTTGTCCCCGTTGTTTGTCCTTATCAATAGAACCCAATGTAACTATCTAGCCACTTAAATTCTTAATTCTTAAGGCAAATCAGATTTATTTTCTATTTATATTGAAATCTTTCATTTAGTTTCCATAACTGGAGCTGGAGCTGATTTCCCAATCTCTCTGTTATATACTAGCCAGCAGAAAGCCTTGATGTACAAAGGCCATAGGAATCCAGCTGGAAGGAATTGCCTGTAGAGATAGCACACAGGGGGGAAAATAAAGAGTAAAATGGGCAAAGAAGAGCTCCCTACAAATTATTTTTATCTTATCTTCCCATCTGAGGAACCTGTAATAGCCCCATTCTACTCTCACAGCCAGCCTTTTCCTTCCACAATAAAAATAATATTGTAATCAATCTTACTGGCATCACAACCAAAGAAGAGTCTTCCTTGACTTAGACGCCAGAGCAATGAGAAAGGGAATTGTCAAGGAAATATATATATTCCTATGACTCTAGCTCACCATTCAGTACTGCCACTTACTCAGATCTCAGAAATTTTCTGTCCTCTGTGGAATTCCTCCCTGATTTCTCTATAGATTATAACATTCCAGCTTTAGAAAATGCTGCATACCCAAATCCTAGACATCAAAGCAAAACAAAAACAAAACCCTTTTTCTATCAGATTTCACACATGTATAATGGCAGGAGTAGATGTGTCCGGAAGATGTAGCTTAATCCAGTCTAATGAGAGGAATTGTGGCTCAGATCCATCTTAACAAATTACCCCAAGTGCTGCTGTCTCCTTTGAGCCTTCCTCACTCCATAGCTGCAGCCTGTGTCTCTTTTCTCTGTCTTCCCCATCCTCATTCTCTCACATACATACATACACTATCACATATAGAAAAATCTATGTCTATGCAGTGTATGTTTACATAATGCCAGAACTTCCATTTGAATAAGAAAATCAACCATTCAAATGTTTTCAGATATCATGCTTATAGACTATCTTGCAGGCATTGTGATGACTGGTCAAAGGTTTCACATCTATGGCTTGTAAACAAAAACACCTGATTATCTGTGCTTATACTTCACATACCATCTCTATTCACTGTTACGGATAATCAGAAAATAATCCTAATGTCTTTTACTAGTAACTCTCAGGGGCAAGAATAGTGAGAATGAAATTCAGACATTATTTGCCAGCTAGCATTATATACTTTCTCCCTTATGCCAAGGCAGAGGATATAGCATTTACCATTGGGAAACGTTATTTAAATGGAAGGTGTATCCAGTGGGATGGGCACTCTGCAGAGTATATGGGAAGGAGCTGTCTTACTGGGGATTGAGTATGCAGGGTCTCCCCTGCCACCGTGCCCCAATGCATGTATCAGTGGCAATGTCATTTGGAAACTTGTAAAAATAAAATTTTACTGTTTCTAATATTTAATAATATAGTAGATAATAGTATATGGATTCCTATTTGAGTGGTAATAGAGTTAAGATTACATATTGCCAAGCTTTCATCCTAAATCAACAAAAGGTAATGGATCTGAATTTATGCTTTATTTAAGACCTAGGCTTAAAAGAAGTTTTGGTGTGGAGAAATCAGAGAATTTTTGCAAGTTATCCCTGAAATGTTATCAATTCTAGATACACTCTTTGTAGCCAAAGTCAAAAAGGATATAAGAAAGAGTTTCAGTGGTTCTTGATTGACAAAAAGCATTAAACATGCAAATAGGTAATATATTGATATCTCGGCCTGTCTAGCTGCTAACTTCTGAACCAATCTGTTTGCCCATTGTAAGTCAGTTATGCCCTATTTCAAAAAGAGATGGAAACTATTAAAGACTTAAGATGTAGCTTCTATAATAATGATAAAAGATTTAGACTGGATGAGAAGAAGAAAAACACCACAGCTTGATATTACGAATACAGATCTTCTCATAGTGGGCAACTTTTCAAAGAAGATTGGGCACCAAAGGCCGAAAACCTAAAGAATTTAGGAAAACGGAAGGGTTATGGGCAGTTTTAAGAGTACATCTGAGACTACAGATCATGAATTTATGGTCATTAAAAATATGATACAGGTATATATGTGTTGATCTGGAAGAATGTTCCTATATTGATAAGTGAAAACACAAGTTTAAAAACTATTATGTGTTTCTTATGTTTTAATATGGAACCTTTCTCTTGTTTCTTCCTGGAGTGTTTTGGTGTAGTTACATACATGCAGGAAAGACTCAATGTTTGCTATATTGACTAGAGACTAATAAAATCATTGGAACAGTAAAGATTGTGATGACAATGCTTAGTTAAAATAGGTACACTTTTCCTCCTCTCACCGTTTTGACCACCTTTATTTTACATAATAAGAAACACAGTTTAGGTGCATACCCATCTGTGTTTGTCATTTTCCATGTTGGTACAGTATGAATAAAATATTTTACATTGTCATCTGGAGTTATCATAACATGCTTTTAGAGCATATCTGAGACAAGTGCTTAGCTTGAAAGTATTTTTATATTCTAAATTGGTATTTATGATTATGGCTGAATGAAATTGTTTACTATATTGGAAGAGAGCATAAAAATAACACATTGAGAAATCAGTTTTAGAACTTTAAAGTTAATCATTTTTTTCCCCCTTCTTGGTAGGGCTTATTCCACTAGAAGCAAGATGGCTGAACTCAATACTCATGTGAATGTCAAGGAAAAGGTAAGATATAATTAAATATTGGCCTGCAGATACTCCAAACTGGATAATGTAGTCTCTAGCTAGTAAAAATTCAATAATGGACGAAGGGAAAAATGGTTTGGGAGAATGCATAGTAAGCTTGACACACGAGAAAACTATTCCACAGAATCATAAGTAGCATTTACTAAATGGGTGTTATGCATATTATATTCATTTTCTCATTTAGTCTTGACTATAATGCCATGTAGTTATTTTCATTTTACAGAGGATGGAATTGAGACACAGAGAAGGTAAGTACTTTGCCTGAGGTCACATAGCTAGGAAGCAACAGAGCTGGGATCTGGACCCAGCAGTGCTATTCTACAGTTCATACTCTTAACCACCATGCTGGGTTCCATCTAAGAGCGGGGGTGTTATGCTACATCTCCAAAAACAGCCTCGTAGAGATACCCAAAGCATTCCCTAGTGGTCGTGCTGGGTAGCCTTTACAGTTTCTTTCAACACTGAGGGTTCATGACTCTGAAAATCCCCCCTCCTCATTATTCATTGGAGGCTGAGTGTACTTCAGAGCCGTTCCAAGTCTTGTCCTCCTCTGTGAATTTTCTCGGCTTAGGGTCACAACCCCTCCCTTGCCATATATGCTCCCTTGAACTGTTAGCTCTTAAATGATCATACCCTGTAGATCCCATGAGACCAGGGAGTTAAATTTGTCCAAGCCATTCGTCTGGCGCCAGGGGAGCTGAGGCCCTGGAAGGGGTTCGTCCATAGTCACACAGCAAAGTGAGAGAGCCTTACCTGGAACTCACTCCAGCCTTCCACAGGGCCACCTCCCACCTCCATTAGGCTAACTACTTGGGGGCCATAGGTTGTCTTTCATCTCTTTGTACCCCCACAGTGCCTAAAACCCTGAGTGAAGGATGAGAGAAGTAACATCACTGGAATCCTCAGTAATTTTTCTTTCCTTTAGCCAAGACATATCAGACTCCTGTTTTGTCCCAAACACTGTCTGGATGCTGACGATGTGGCACTGAACATGTAGATGAGGTTCCTGCTCCCATGGAGCTTGTTTTCTAAGGCAGGGAAACAGAAAGTAAACACAAGAACATATAAATGAACACGATCATTTCATATAGTGATGTCTATGATGAGGAAAATACAGCTGGGCGGCACGGGCAGGTGGCTACTTTAGATGGGGTTGGTCAGGGCAGCCCTCTCAGAGGAGGTAATATTTGAGCTGAGATAGAGAAAACAGGAAAGAAACACCATGCAGTGATCCAAGGACAGAGCATTCCAGGCAGATAAGCAAAAGCAGGTGCCCGAGGAAGACTGAAGTTCATCGTGTTTGAAGAGCTAGTGGTTGAGTGGCCGGTGTGGCCAGAGTGTGGTAGGCAGAGGGATGGTGATGGGGGATGAGGGCAGAGAGTACGCCAGGAACCAGAATTGGTAGAATACTGACTCTTCACCTGTTCCCTCAACCTCCACAGCATCCAGGGGTGGAAGCCAGGGTTTCACAAAGTTGGATGAAAACAAAAATGAATTTTCATCTCTACTCGTATCTAAATGAAATTTAGCATTTCCTTCAATCATGAATCTAGGCAAGGGAGAAAAACAACCCACAGGAGTAGCAGGAGTACCTGTGACTTTCACAACTAGAAATCACAGGTGTCTTCATATCAAATTACATTTGTTGCAGATATCCTGAAAAGCTGTTTGTTCATCACTGCTTCAAAATTACTGTAATTACAGAACCTGCCGCTATGTTGTGTTATTTGATGTTGACAGAGAAGCACGTACATTACTGTAGCATAAAATTTTTTATTAGTATTTTAATGTTATTTCAATATGAGTGGTTTCCTCTGTAATCGTGTATGTTTTATTTAAACATTATTCTGAGAGGGACCCCCGAGGCTTCACCAGACTGCCAAAGGGGGTCTGTGCCCCAAAAGGTTTAGAAGCTGAGACAGAAACATGTAGGGTTTTATTCAAAGGGCAAAAGTAGCCGTTGAAAGGAATTAAGCAGGAACATGACTTATGGTATATTTTTAAAACCTCCCCTAGCTTTGCCAGCTGCTGTACTACTTATTTTATAGATCTTCATATTAAATAACTTTTCTGTTTGATGAGGACACAGAGGCTTGAGATAAAGTGATTTGGTCAAAGTCAAAGTCTCAGGGAATATGAAAGAGCAAGGATTCAAACTCAGCTCTGTCTGGTTCTAAAGCTCATGCTCTTTCCACTGTATTACTGCTTCCCAGAGTTTTCCAATAAAATAACCCCAGGGCACAGAAGAACAAACTTGCTACTTTGGGACATGGTCACAACCAACTTCCACATATAATTTCTTTGGAGTCTTCTGTGTGATCTTAAAAATGGATGCAATTTTTTTATCCATTGTATTCTGTAATATATTCCATTTATTATGTTAATACAGAACTGTTTTCACTTATCGACCATTGAGCAAACAGTGGCAGAAGTCTGGGCCCTTTTACATTGTGGCTTCATATTCTCTGTGACTCACAGTCATACACTCGGGTGAGACTATGTGTTCCCAGTTTGAGAAGCTGGGTCCGGCACCACAGTGCTGACCAAATATTGGCCCCTTTCCAAATATCTGTTGATGGATGGGTTGAACAGCTCCTAAAGTTGGGTTATGGGAAGGAAAAGCACTTTAAAGAATCAGTCATAGTAATTGATTCCCTGCAAAACATGGCCAGTGGACAGACCGATATGGTAGGCTCAGCAGATAGAGTGTCTTATTCAAAACAGAGGTGGCCTCGAGCCAAAATGGGGAAGGAGGCTGATCCGTGATCTCACAGACCACAGAGGTTCAGTGTGAATGCTCCGTGCATGGGCTCAGGCGCCACATTCATCCATTTGTCATGACCAGTGTCACATACACGTACGAAGAGTAACAGGAGATGGTGTTTTTGCCATTGCACTTCAGTAACTTATCAAAATGTTGGCATCATTTTGAAAGGGGGTGATGTTTAAGTTGTAAATATTATCCATCTGCATGACAATGGAAGTAAAGCTCCTCTAACTCAGTTAGTAAATTCCATCTTCCCGTATCAAAAGGTTAATAGATTTCTCAGCTCAATAAAATAAATCATAATAAACAACGGAAAATTCTGATCATTTGTAATTTTACATTGATTTATTTTCGTACTTTTATTTCCTTTAGTGATTAGCTTTTATGGCCTTTTTATGATGAGTTTGTTTCCCAATCTGTCACACAGCACTGACATTTTAGTTCTGAAAATTAAGAATAATAACTGTTATGTCTTAAGTTATAAATTATAAGCTTTTAGAGATGTGAGAACAGATCCGTGTGGTGTTTTTATACACTAGCTAGTCAAGCACTGTGGGAAATGAAATACTCAGTAAAAGTCTTGCAGTGGAATGAGTTCATCAGTTATCTCTAGTGGGTCCACTATTGGATGAATTGGAAAGGAAGAGGTGCTTGGCTGAGAGAATCATTTCTGTCCTCATGCAGCTTAACTTAAGGTCTCTCATTTCCAAGACAACTGAAATTTACAGTTGACACTCTTTGTGACTCTTTTAAAGTATCTCTATATTATTGGACTGTAACTGAAAGGATTTAAATTGGAAATATCCTTGAAGTCAAAGTTTGATCTCCTTAGGAGTGTGACATCCATCCTCTGTGTGAGCTGACCCTGTTTACATTTCCACCCTTATCAGTAGCCACTTCTCTACTCTCCCTTCAACACAGCCATCCTGACCATGAATGTTGCTGCCTCCAGGCCTCTGCAAAGGTAGTTTCCTCTCTCTGGGACGTCCTCCACAGGGACCGACCCTCACTCACCTCCCTTTTAGGAAGCCTTTCAGGTGGCTCCTTTCTCTGCCCTCCTGCCCCTCCTGAATTATTGGCCCTTCCTCTGTTCTCCTTTGTGCTTCAGTGAGGCTCTCTGCCTTCTGCCTCTATACCATGGTTAGTGGTCTGTCTCCCCAAGGGAGATTGTGTGCTCCTTGGGGGCAGGCACTGGGCCTTTCTCGTCTTCGTATTCTTGGGTTTGACACATAGTTGACCCCAGTTCGAGTTAGATTAATGAATGGGTAACGAATGAATGAACACGCCTGCTTGAATCGTTACGTTCTTTAGGGACAGATTTCCCATTCACGATATTTTGCAAAACCTCAAGCCTTCTTGGAAACTGAAATGTAGGTTAATGGAGTGTCATCTCATTTTAGTACTCTCTTTGCTATTAAATAAAGCAAGTTTTAAATTGCTTCTAGAAACAAGCTTAGGTTACTTCTTAGGTTGACTACCTGTGGTTCTGCAGAAAAGCAGCGTCTTTATGAGATGGTTATCAAATACTGGTGGTCTCAGGTAGGTTTTGCCAATAACAGATGAGGTCCTTTGGTGAGTAACCAGTCATATCCCACTGTACCCCCTCCAAAAAAAAAAAAAGAAAATAATCTCCATATCTCATTTTATTAAGGAAAGATACCAGAACAAAATCTTCAGGCTAATCAGGGATCCTATATTTAGGGCCAATTCAATTTCTACAGCTCTTTTCTAAGTAACATATTTTTTTTAAAGAAATTTAACACTAGAACCTCCTAGATGACTTGAGGATAGGGCTCAGTAGTGACTATTACATTATTCTCATGTGAAGCACCAGGGTACCAACCTAAATTGATTTATAAAGTTTTAGATGTAATTCTCAACTGAGTAAGAAAGGATTATTGGAACTGTCATGCACAAAATAACATTTTCAGTCAGATATTTTCATGCATTATTATAAATCAGTTTAAATAGAATACAATTCAGCAGTACAATTTGGTGATGGAAAGCCAAGGGGATCCTTGTTTGTAAAACGGGATTACAAATGGAGTTACAAAATAATATTTGCTGAATGTCTAGTTATGGTCTGATAATTAATTCCAACAAAAAGTGATCCTTAAGCCACTGTAGGACACCAAGTATGCTTGGGAAGTGATCTCCAGCAAGGTAAAGTCATGGAAGGAGCTTGGAGTTTGGAGACAGTAGCAGAGATAAGTAGCTCCCTGATTACTAGTTGAGCAGCCTAGAGCAGGTCACTTAACTTATCTGGGCCTCAGTTTTCTAATCTGTAGATTGGACATGAAAACAAAACCTACCTGACAAAATCATCAAATACAGTAATAAAAGTAGAGCTGTTTTATGAGCTTTTAATCCTATAAACTATAAAGGGTCTGGGGGAGCTCATCTGTGTATTTTACAATTAAAAAATGGAAAAGGAGCCTTAGTTAATGTTTTTTTAGTAACTAAAAATATAAATTCACATAGAACTGAGATTAGAAAGAAAACACAATTAAAAACCCACAAGAGAAAGAGAACATAAAACTGGACTTGACTTTTTAAAACTTTTATAGCTATTGCTGAGCCTCACAAAAAATAAGTGAGGTTAGAAAATATGATGATATGGGGAATCACTTAGTCTATAATATCCTCGCAGCAATGTGCCACTTATTATGAATAGATTTTTTTTTTTTTTTTGCGGTACGCGGGCCTCTCACTGTTGTGGCCTCTCCCGTTGCGGAGCTCAGGCTCCGGACGCGCAGGCTCAGCGGCCATGGCTCACGGGCCCAGCCGCTCCGCAGCATGTGGGATCTTCCCGGACCGGGGCACGAATCCGCGTCCCCTGCATCGGCAGGCGGACTCTCAACCACTGCGCCACCAGGGAAGCCCTATGAATAGCTTTTTGAGCTGTTAAGGTTATGGAGGTAAATTGGGTTGTAAACAATATTCATATAGACTCATTAAAATGGAGGAGGAAGACTAGACAAGGGGAGAGGAACCTTTCGTCCACCGTGGGAACAGGGAGGGGCCATCTCAACATTTGTGCAGGTGACTGACATAGACTCTGTGTCCTGGAGTCTGTCCTCAACAGGTGGACAGATGTCCCATTTTATTTTATTTTTTCCTGTAACTGTCTTGATTTATGTTTTATAAAGTACTGAAATATGGTTCAAGTCTTTATGTGGGGGAGTATTGTCAGAAAAACCCAAGAGTTTGATTAAAGAGATTTTTACCAGGATCAGGGAAAGTACAAAAGAAACCCATCATCAAGCATCTTTAAAATATTAACTCCATTTAACAGTGAACTCATTTTATGGGCTCTGGGACAAGTTTTAATGATATGCAGTTGTTTTTAAAGACCGAACCATGCAAGCTTTGGAGCGAATCTTAATTTCATGATTTTGTACCAGTGTTTAGGTCAGTTTAGCCCAGTCCTTGGATTCCAACAGCAAAAACACAAACCACACACACAGCTTTTAGGTTTCACCATGAATAGGTTCTTGTCATCATTTTCTCATAGGAAAGGGTCATTAAATTTCCCTTTCAAAGAACGGAGAAACATTGACAATAGTTATTGCCTAACGCTTATGTACAGAACTGCTGTTATTGTTGCTTGGCAACTAGAAGAGATCTGACAAGGAGTCTAAAGGAACTGAATGAATAAATGGAAATGTCAGCATCAGTTTCTGCAGATAAGAAGAAATTTACTATTGTAGGATTAGCATCACATTGTTTTTTTTCCCAAGCTACACAATTGGAATTCACAGTGTTTCTGTTCTGCCTCTCCCGCCCTCCCGCCCCCGCTGCTTCCAGCCTTTCATCATAGCCCCTTTTGCACTCTGGCTGAGAGTTACATACAAGGTAGAGGGTTAATGCTAAACAATACAAGAGCATGTCAAAATTAAAACCTCTGGTGACAGGAAAAAAGTTACCTCCGTTGGCAATCCCTTGGAATTTATGTGTACTTTACCAATATTCTAGTTATTTTTCACAATGATCCTTCATATTAAATTATCCAATTTTTACAATTTTTTTTTAAAAATGATAAAGCTGCAATGGTTTCTTCTCTTCTGACCTTGAGCATTAAAAATCTATCCAGATGGATTAGATAGGTAGTTAGGTAGATTGAGTGAGTCACCACTTAACAGTATACTGCTTGTATTATTATTATTATTATTAAAACAACTTTTTCTCTGTGATTTATCCACAGCTTGATTACAAGCTCCTTATAAGCACAAATGGATTTTCAATTTATTTGTGTACTCAGTAGCTCCTATAATAGTAATATCATAGAATTTATGCCCCCAAAATACTTGTTAATCAATATTTAGTCAAATAACTGAGCCAAGATTCTATAATGGTGATTCTCAGCCAGTAGGAAGAAAGGAGAAGAAAGTGGAGCGTGCCTCCCTGTGTTGGGACGAGCATTAGAATGTCAGTAGGGAAAAGATGGGAGTAATTAGAAAAAGCATATTTGTGTTCTTTTGAGTCTCCAAGAGCAGAGGCCAAGGTGGGATTAGATGATTAAGAGGTGCCTTGCGGGTGGGAAGTAGTGGAGGCAGGTGCTTGTAAAAGAGAAAGGAGAGGAAGGATGTGCGGGCAGGGAGAGTCTACAGACTGCCAAGCATGCAGGTCTGCCATAGCTGAAAGAAGGAGAAGGGGAAAAAAATTGGGTAAGAAGAGTCTCCCTGGGCAGTGCAGTTCTAAGAAGTTTTGTGCAGGTCGATGGGGAGCCTTCATTCCCCGGCTGGGGAGCTCCCATATCCCTCAGAAATGAGCTTTCACTAGCACCCCCTACCTGAGCCATTGACTGGGTGCATCCTCGGTGGAGTGAGGCTTGGGTGGACCCAGAGGGACGGTAGCTAGGCTGTCAGTCAACTCTGTTTCCCTCAGAGGGAGATTTCTGTGCCACCACAATATTTGAGAGTATAACAAAATTTTAGGTTTAAAAAGGAAATTGAAATATCTATTTTGGAATTCAATCATATAAGAGAAAGCATGAGATTTTTAAATTTTTTAATAAAAATTTCAAGAACCTCTGTTAATTAGTAAATTAAAATACAAACTCCAGAATTTCCCTTCCCTTAGCAAGATGAGCCATACTGCCACTAGTATAGGGAGTCGTCTTAACTTCTAGGGCAAAGGATAATTTAGGAGTCTTATTTTCTATCAGAAGTATACTCTCTAACCACATTTAAGGAAACAAAGGGACATTAATTTTACTGAAAAACTGTGTGTCCTTTGGTACATTGTGGAACCTCACGGGGCTTCAGTTTCCTTATCTGCCAAATGAGGGAGTCTCCTTTATGTAGAGGATCTCCAGAATCCTTTCCAGCTCTAATATTGGATGAATCCATGGTCTTTTCCACCTCACAGGCCCCATAAAAGACTGAAAACGGGAACTGTACCATGGATCAGAGAACCTGGGGGCAGCCTTAGTCCTGATACAAATAAATCGCTGTCTCAATTTGAATGTGGTACACAACCTGTCCATACTCAGTTCCTTGTTTAAAAAAAAAAAAAAAAGGGCTTCCCTGGTGGCGCAGTGGTTGAGAGTCCGCCTGCCGATGCAGGGGACACGGGTTCGTGCCCCGGTCCGGGAAGCTCCCACATGCCGCGGAGCGGCTGGGTCCGTGAGCCATGGCCGCTGAGCCTGCGCGTCCGGAGCCTGAGCTCCGCAACGGGAGAGGCCACAACAGTGAGAGGCCCGCGTACCGCAAAAAAAAAAAAAAATTGATTAAACTATTTATAAGGTACGTTTATGGCTCACTGGTATGTCATTTCTGATGCCTCCCTGTCTACAGACCCTTCAGAACTCTGCTGCTCAGTTCTTGAAGATAACTATCAACAAAACTGTACTGAAATGATGGTTGAGGAGCAATGATATACTTTAAAGTTAACGTTTTTCTTTTTTAAATTGTGGTAAGAGTGTTTAACAGGAGATTATTCTCTTGAAGTGTTCACTGTGGTGTTGTTAACTCTAGCACAGTATTGCCCAGCAGATGTCTAGAACTTAATTAAACTGCATAACTGAAACTTTATACCATTGAACAACTCCCCATTTCCTTTTCCCCCAGCCCCTGACAACCAGTGTTCTTACTCTCTGCTTCTGTGAGTTTGACTATGTTAGATACCTCATATAAGTGGAATCATGCAGTATTTGTCCTGTGTCTGGCTTATTTCACTTAGCATAATGTCCTCAAGGTTTATCTGTGTTGTTGCATGTGAGAGGATTTCCTTCTTTTTAAGGCTGAATAGTATTCCATTGTATGTATATACCACATTTTCTTTACCTACTCATCCATGGACATTTGTTCATGCTTGTTTGATGTTTTTATTGGGTCACATTGTAATTGTAGCTATTCAACTAAGGCTGGATCCACAAACTAGTTTTAACCCTTTTTACTGCCTTTAGAGAAAAAGCAAACAAGCTCATAAAATCATTGGGAAAACAAGATCTGGTCAAACAGATCATAATGTTTACTGATGTTTAAGTCACCATGATTTTTTAAATTGGTCAGACCTGAATGATATGTGGGTGAACAGCAACACTTGCCCTAAGGAGAGAGAGAGCATGTTCCTGGTTTCCATGGTGGTGAGATGGCCTCCTTCCTTCATGCCACAGTGAAGAAATACCCAAGATTGGTATAAGTTAGAGATTAACCAAACTCCTTTGTTCAGGTATTGACTAAGAAGTAACTAACTCCCTTATTTGGTATTGATTAAAGGGTAATAGGGACTTGTACCTTCATGGTACTCTTTATCTGAAGAGTTCTGTGACTGAGCAGGGGGAAAAAACCCACAGGGAGAGTAGATGTCAATAATTAGCTTCCTCCCTCAAGTTCCAAAAGTAAGTGAGGAAATATTTTTACTGAATATTCTAAGTTAGAAGCAGAAGATAAACTAAAAATATCTTACTATTCTGATTAAAATACCAAAAACAAAATGCCTTGTAAAAATAAAATTCCCTTTTTCTTTTTGTCTTCACTAATAAATCCAAATATGGATTTCATCAGAGAAAATAGCTCAACAGAACATTTACCTAAGTCCTAATACTGTGTGGGTATAAAAGGCTGGCTGAAAATAGACTTCCAATGGACTCAGGCTCACCCTATCCTAAATTATGTGCAGGTCTAACTGGTAGTTCTGGGAAAATATGAAGAATAAAGCACAGTTATGGAGAACGTGCAGGTATACACTGAATACATGCTAGTAGCTAAGTGAATGAAATGTGTATTAAGTCCATTGCTTGTCTCAATATAGATTAGAAGGGCAGCCGCTACTAATAGCAACCATTTGAGATAAACATTAAACCTACATGTGCCAGATTAAAGATGAGAATTCTGATATGAAAAATGTGTCACGGACTAAATTAAAACATTTAAGACACTTTATCTGATTTTAATTTTACTGTTTCTTTACATAGGAGAAGCATTCATTTAAGTATCAGGTACTCAACAAGTCAATTTATCAGGCTTATTTCTAGGAATTAGAGAAGTTATATAACTTCTTTAAGCTATCAATTTTCATTTAGTATTGTAACAGTTACCTTAATTTGCTTTTTTTTCTGCCCTCAAATGCTCAGTGACTTGAGAAAGTATAGACTCTGAATTGATGGAAAGAAGTCTGGGTTGTTGTTGCTTTGAGCCAGATTGTATTCTTCAATGGCTATAAAATATCTCCCCCATTAAGAGGTGGGGTGTGGGCTTCCCTGGTGGCGCAGTGGTTGAGAGTCCGCCTGCCGATGCAGGGGACACGGGTTCGTGCCCCGGTCCGGGAAGATCCCACGTACTGCGGAGTGGCTGGGCCCACGAGCCATGGCCCGCTGAGCCTGCGCATCCTGAACCTGTGCTCCGCAACGGGAGAGGCCACAGCAGTGAGAGGCCCGTGTACCGCAAATAAATAAATAAATAAATAAAGATAAGATGGCTGAATGAGTGGTGAGGGTTTAAAAAAAAAAAAAAAAAAAAAAAAAAAAAAAGAGGTGGGGTGTGAGCCCCTCCCCTTAATAATATTGGGTAGGTTCTTGGAACTGGTTGACCAGGATAGTGGAAGGAAGTGACTCTCTGTGGCTTTCATAGTGGGTGATTGAGCTTCTTCCTCACTAGTTGGGACACTTGTGTTGAAACTCTGGGCAGCCATGTAAACAATCTGACTGTTCTCAGGCCACCATGCTTTGAGGAAGCCCAGACTTAGCCCGTAAGGACCACGTGGAGAAGACCTGAGAATAGTACATGAAGAGAGAGATGGCCAGCCAGACCTCAGCTGTGCCTCCCCCACTATACCAGCTGCTCTCTCTGCCTGCATGGTAGACCCCAAGGTAGACCCACTCAGCCGAACTCCTCTTGAACTTCTGACCCACAGAAACATTGAAAAATTACAACCGACTGTTGTTTTAAGCCACAGAGTTTTGGGGTGACTTGTTATGCAGCACTAAATAACTGGAATACCCTCTCAAAAATTAAAACTGTTCAAACTAGAACTGATATTTTTAAAATGATGATGTTGCCTAAATAATACAGAGGCGTGGATGTTTGCATGCAGGTAACTTAGTAAATAGGTGAGCAGTTATACCTGAAAAGAGCTCTGTCCTAGTAGCCACCTTTTCTCTTCTTTCCACACTATCCCTTAGCTTCCAAGCCTCCCCTTATATCTCTCACTCGCGGTTTTCAATTCAGAGTGGACATTAGAACCACTAGGAAAACTTTAAAAAATAGTGAATGTCCAGGCCCATATTCAATTGTTTGAGGTGGGACCCGGATGTAGGTACATTTTAAAACTCACCAGGTGGTTTCCAGTTTGCAGCCAGGGCTGAGAACCACTGTTAGATGCTGACAGTGCCCAAATCTGTATCCCTGGCTCAGTTCTTCCTTGGAGCTGCAGATTCATAGATTCGACTGTTCTCTAGATGTCTGGACGTGGATGCCTCCCAGCCCCCTCAAGCAGAAGGTTCCATTTTCACCACTACTTCCTTTCTCAGGAAAAGACAGCGCTATCGACAAAAATGCTCAAGCCAGACACCCGGGAGTCATCCAGATTCCTTCATCTTCCGTCTTCCTCATTCCTCGCGACACAAATCAGTCACTTGCCCCCAAGTAATTTGTGAGTCATTCTCTCCACTGCTCCATCTTGGTCTACTTTCTCTCCCCTCGATACTGTATTAGAATCCTAACCGGCATCCATTTGCTCTCCTCCAACTCATCCACATAGAAACCGCAGTGACCTTCTTAAATACGCAAATATCACACTCCTCCTCTGAGTAGATCCCTCCAATGGCTACCTTTAGGATAAGGCACAGAATCACAAGATGGCTTGCAGAGCCTTGCACACTTTGCCTCATGCCGTTTTGATCGAGCGTCATCTGAAATCCCATTCCTTCTAACATTTAATGCTTCAACAATCCTGGGTCTTCATTCCTTTGAACGTGCTTCCAGTCACTCGGTCCTGTCCTTGAGTAGATGCTGTATACTCTTCCTGGAATAATTCACCTCCTCTCCCCTTTCCCTCTCCTGGCTTGGTCTTATTACCCTTCATTCTCAGTGTAAACAAACTTCAGATGGAGCTTCCCTGATTCTCTGGGTTAGCATAGGTCCCCCTGTTACAGGTGCCCAACTCACCTTTACCTCCCCTTCTGTAACACTCATCAAACATGAGTGTTCTTAGTCTATAGCCTTCTTAGACTATAAGCTCCAAAGCAGGTCAGGGAATGTATCTGTCACTGCTACACTCCAGCGTCTAGCACGGTCTGGTCATTGTGACTGACTGAATGAATGAATAAACAAGTGAATGTGGATTAAGAGAGCAGTATCAACTCTGAGGGAAGTTCTTGTGGTGATACTCTGGCCTCTGTACTTGGTTGTGGCTCATCTAAATTCAGATCAACAATTCGGATAAGATACAGATGATGGCAACTAATGTTTTAAATGATATAAAATTGGAAGGAATGGCTAATGCATTCCCTGTTTGTGATGGCAGAAAGCAAGGTTCTAAAAGCTAACAGCTGACTGGAGTGATGGGTCAGAACTTACAGACTGAAATTTAACAAAGGTGAATGCAATATCCTACCCGTTGCGTTCTAGTCACTATACAAGTATAGGATGGGGGACGCTTGTCACTATACAAGTATAGGATGGGGGACGCTTGTCACAGAAACAATCCAGGGTGTGTTACTAACATAGTAAGCTCTGTTTGAACCCGTAATTGATGAGGGCCCCGAAAGTGCTAATGCCACCTTAGATTCCTTTAATGGGTAAGTAGGGCCCCACCAAGACAGGTGCAGCTCCCACAATCCTCTGCTCTGATCCAGCCACCTCTGGAACAAGGTCCTTCATTTATAGGGCCACATTTCACCAGGATGCACTCAGAGGAGCTCAACCAGGGTGGTGAAATCTTGGGAAGCACAGCTTACGAAAAACGGAAGAGCATAACCGCTCCATAGGAGATGGAATTCTGAGGAACATTCGTTCCTTGAAAAAAAAAAATGAAGGGCTGGTCTTTAGGGAAAAGGTTACACCTGAAGGCAGAACCAGGACCAAGGACTGGCAACATCTAACATCCCCTCTCTGGCTACATTCTTATCATTGACCCCTCTTATCCTCTCGTTCTGTTGAGCATCTGCTCTCTGTTCTCAACAGGACCTCTCGTCCCATAGTCTCTCCCTAGTCTCCCAATTCGTCATCCCCCTTCATTGCCCACAGATGCCTTGATCATCTACCTTATGATTCTCAGCCGCTGTATCCCCGAGTCCTAGGATCTACCACTATGTTTCTTAGAGTTCATAACCTTGGGTCCTTCCTTTTGTCTGCTTCTACCTCTGGCCTGTTGAGGAAAGCCACACCAGTTGGCTCCATGACAAATCCGTGCCATCATCCGGCATTAGTGGCCCTTCAGTCCAGCTCGGCCCTCTTTCATTCATCTAGGCCATTTCCTATCACATTCCCATAAGGCAGCTCTAAACCTTTCTCCACATTTTAGCCCTAAGGCAAACTCTAAAACTCTCACTCAGAGGAAATACCTTCCTTCAGTTGTCCTCCTAAGGATCTCAAATTTCTTCTCTATCTTCACTCTTCCTTTCTCTCCTTTCTTCCTTCCTCAGAATTCTGAGAAAGAGAAAGAATCCGCCTTCCCTTCCAAAGCTTGCTTTTCCACATGGATTTTGATACCATTTTCTTTCATTTCCTCTGGGACTTTGTTTCATAATTTATCTCCTGTCTTTCCTCTCTTCAAATTCTGTCTCACTGCCGGCTCCATTCTCCCGTCACTCAACACACTCAGGCACTCTGTGGAGATGAATTGTGTGGTGATTGTTTTAAGATGGATCGGAGAGAGCAGAAACCAAGCCAGAGAGTCCAATTAGAAGGCTTTTTCCAGAGTCAAGGCAAAAGGCAAAGGAAACCTGTCCAGGGTAGTGAAAGAAAAAATAGAGAACAGGTGAGACTCAGAGAGGATATTTGTTGTCAGAATGACCTTGAGTTAGTTGTTATTTATGGCGTTGCCTTATTTCCTATGGTTTTGTCAGCTCCTTGGGGGCAAATACTGTGTCAGATTCATCTCACAGATTCATCTCACTTTCTCTCATGAAATCTGGCTTGGAATGAATGGTTAGAATTCCCTCAAAATGTGTGTGTCAGGGGGAGTGCGGGAGAGGGAGAGCTGCACTCTGGAAGGTATATTTTTTTAAAAAGAGGATAGTTGTTGAGACAGGGAAAGATGGCTCCATATTAGGAGGAAGAAAAAAGTAGACTTTGTTCCTCAATGTGTGGTCTGTTGTAGTATTTTCCCATTGCTGTAACAAATGGGATTTGCTATTACAAATTGCCACAAATGTAGTGGCTTAAAAGACCACAAATTTACTATCTTACAGTTATGGAGATCAGAGGTCTGAATGGGTCTCATTGGGCTAAAACCAAGGTGTCAGCAGGGCTACATTCCTTTCTGGAGGCTCTAGGGGAGAATTCGTTTTCTTGTCTTTTCCAGCTTCTAGAAGCTGCCTGCATTTCTTGGCTCGTGGCCCCCTTTCATCTTCAAACCCAGCAATGGCTGGTCAGGTCTTTCTCACAGTGAGTCAGTCGGACATTCTCTTCTTCCTCCTTCTACTTATAAAGACCCTCATGATTATATTGCGTCCACTGAGATAATCCAGATAATCTCCCCTTCTCAAGGTGATTTGATTAACAACCTTAATTCTATCTGCAGCCTTAATTTGCCAGTAGCCTAACATATTCACAGGTTCCCGGGGATTAGGGGGTGGTTGCCTTTGGGGGCTATTATTCTGTCACCACATCCTTGGACAGTCAGCATCTCCATCACCTGGTAACTTATTAGAAAGGCGCTCTCGGGCTCCACCCCAAGCCTCTGAATCAGAATCTGCATTCTCATCAGATCCCCACGTGAATATACTTTAAAGTTTGTGGAGCCACTACTTGACTATCTGTAAGATTCTCTCAACTTTAAACTTCCCACAATTCTGTGAAAACTGCACTTTTTTCCACCTTCAAATCTTCCTTATTCCTTCTAATCCTGGTTTCCTGCCAAAAAAAAAAGTTAATTTTGATTTATATGCCTGGTGTTAATTCCCCAGAAGCCAGCCAAGTAGAACATGACAACACTTCTTGCATATTTTTTACTGGTAGAAAGTAGATGTTAGAAAAGGCAATTAAATTATAGAATTATCCATGATGCAAAGGTACTGGTCTGCAAAGAATATTTTCTTCCCCAAGAAGATTCATAGGCGAACTGCCTTCATTAGAGTGTAGATAATATTAGTGGCCCAGCAAGTGAAGCGAAACGTACACAGATGAGCTGTTTTTAAGGCATCTCTGAACTGCTCAGCATTTGAGAAATGTGACCAAAGCTGATTATAAAATTCCTTTCAGAGCTGCAGGAACGGCAACCCATAAATAACTCTGGTTCTCACTGGTGCAAAAAGGAGGTTGCAGGCTGTTTGACTGCTGTCCTTCTTGTAGGGGATAAGATTAAGCTCACCTCCAAGATTACAAGGTCCTCAAGGCTGGGACCAGCAGTGCCCGGGACCTAGGAAGCACTTCATACATTTTTGGACTTGAATACTTTTTACTACCATATAATATATTAAGCTGAATTACAGAGATGCACTGGGAAAAAAAACTGGATAAATAAAAGTAATATTTCAATGATCATCTTACTAGACTCCCTACTTCCTTTTGTTCATTCATCTATCTGAACATTTATGAATCATCTACTCAATGCCACCCATTGTTCTGGGCCCTCTGGATATACAGCTATGATCCCTGCCGTTTACAAACTCACATTCCAGTGGAGCAAATAGTCATATAAGTAAATAATTAGGGCAACATGAGTGCTAGATGAGGTCTGTGAACAAGGCTCATGGACCTCTCTTCTCTGAAATGTCGTTCCCATTCTATCCGGATTTATCTTTAAAATCGCCCATTTTTCCCCTTTGCCAGTTGGATTAGTAATCTGGCTTTATTACTTTGATTTTCAGCCCTAGTTACTAATGTTGCCTCTAGGCACTTGCTACTTGTTCTAGAAAATGAAACCTCTCCGACTAGTGCAAGTGAAAAAGAGGTTACTCTAAAGATCTGGTAGGGACTCATGGGACTGCAGGACAAGTTAAAGAAGCAGGAAAGCAGGAAGTAAGGCAGCTCCAAATGGCCCCTCTTCATCTCCATTCTGGCTTCTCTCCCTTTGTGTGGAATTGTCCAGATGCCAAGGCAGAGAATCTGATTGGCCCACTTTGTCTTTTCAGACCTGACTGCTGCGATCATTGTCACTATACTCTGCTTCCTTCATATCGCTCACTTAGCACGAGTTGCAGTTGTATATTTTTTTAATTAGTGTATTTTACATCTGTTTTCCTCTCTAGGTTTGGTAGTGACTGTGTCTGTTTTATTACTGCTGTCTCCGGCCACTAGTGCAGTGCCTGACCATAGTAGGCATTTAGTAAATAAATAAATGAAAGAATGAGACTTGGGCAGGAGGTGGGGGTGGGGTGGGGGAAGTCTGGGAGCACGTGCTGTTAACCACCCTAGTGATGGGCTTCCTTGTGGTGCCACTCAACTTGCAGGAGAGAAAGAGATTGAGAAGAGCCTTGGGTCCACTAACTGCTCAGCAAGGCTGAAGGGGAAAGTTCTAAAGAAGGGAAGTATATGGGGGAATCTCCCCCAAATAAATCTTGGCCAACACTCTAGACACACATTCTTTCCATTTCAAAGACACACCAACCTTTATACCTAGAGAGACCCTTCTCCTTCATGGCCCAATGTAAATGCTCCCACCCTTTCCTTTTAAAAATTTATTGAGCAGCTAATATATGCCAAATTCTATATCAGACACTTTACATGCATCATCTCTTTTCAGTTTTACTGAGACTCTAGCAGGTCATATCCTCATTTTACAGTTACAGAACCAAGTTTCAGCAATTTAAGCAGCTCATCCAAGGTCATAGAACTAGCATATAGCAGAGCCAAGATTAGAAAATAGGTCTGTTTAATTCCAAAGCTTCTTCTGCGACATCTGGCTATTTCCTCTATAGTCTCCCCTCCTTGGGCAAACTTAACTGCTCCCTTCTCTGTGACACTACAGCCTTTTTCATAGAGGCAGCACAGCGTTTTATGTGCTTTCAGGTACGGACGGTTCTAGAACCACTGCTACACTGTCCGTCTTAGGGCAGGGACTGTAGCTGGCTCCCTTTTGTGTCCTCAGTGCCTGTTACCTTGTGGAGGCTCAACCAATACCTGTCTGCTGGGCTGAGCTTTGGAAGGATAGGCAGTTACTATGCTATTTTGTATTTTTAAAACTCCACAAATACCATGAGTATCTTATTATACAGAAGTCTCATAAATATTCTTCCCATCTCTGTTATTGAAAGTTAAAGAACATATGTCTATTCTCCATAACCGTATAATGTTTAGGTCATATCACAGTCTACAGAGACTCACCTGCCTGTTATTGTGGATGGCAAATACAGAGTGATGGGATGGTCCAAACACTGGCAGAATATTCCTTTGACTCAAAAGAGCAGCCTGAATAAGGACCTACTGTATAGCACAGGGAACTCTACTCAATACTCTGTAATGGCATATATGGGGAAAGAATCTAAAAAAGAGTGGATGTATGTATAACTGATTCACTTTGCTGTACACCTGAAACTAACACAACGTTATCAACTCAACTATACTCCAGTGAAAAAAAAATGGTTTTAGAGGGTAGGGAATGAAGGAGAGCTTTGTAGCATATTTATATACAATTAGCAAAACCCCACTGTAGCACAATTTCACATATGAATTAATGGAAAAGTAATAAAAATCTTAGCATGACATGTCAAAAAAAACAGAAGAGCCTGGTATAGGTGCAAATTGGCATTCCCTCATTCAACAAATAGTTATTAAGTACCTACTATGTGCACATTGTTAGTCACTCGGGGTGCGCTTGGTGACAATGCAAAGATGACTTTGCCCACATGTTGCTTACCGTTTACCCAGACACTTAGGCTGTGACGTAGAAGATGCTAAGGTTAGGAGGCACCCACTGATATGGTCTGTGAGAACCGAAAGGAGACAGAGATGACTTACAGCAGGGATGGTTGAGATGGATGTCACGGAACACATGGCATCTCAGCTGGAGTGTAAGATTTGGGCAAGGGCACACATCTCAGGTCCAGGGCAAAGTTCACACAGAGGTAGGGGGCCAACACTGGGTTTGTGCTTATCTATAAAGGGCAGAGCAAGAGGGGCACTTGGAAAAGCAAGTGGGTGCCCAGTTGTTGATGGCCTTGAATCCAGGTTGTAGACGTTTAACTTTACTCTTAAGGAAGGTGGGGAAATAGTCATGATTATACTTGAAGGAGAGTAGTCTGGCAACAGCCTTGGGGTGAATTTGCAGGGGAGAGACCAGAAGCAGAGGGAGCTGTTATTTTCTGTTTATTTGATAATACTGGGTCTTTACTGATCACACAGCTGTGTAGGTGGATTGAAAACTTCTGTCAGAACCATTTTTTGAGACTCATCAGTAAGCCAAGAAGAATTTCTAAGGAGTCATCGTAGACAGGCTCCAGAAATGTGCAGAGTGAATGAGGAAACCTAACAGCTCTTAAACCAGACCAGTCAGGTCCAGGAGAGGTAGGTCAATGTGGGAAGCTGAAATCAAACGGTGAAAGCCACACTGCCTCGCTGCTTACTGCAGTCAAAATGACAGCAGGGCGGGCCTGAGGCAGAATGGGGCAAAACCTGCCAAGCCAGATAGAAAGCCCCAGAGGGAGGAGAGAAAGGGAGATTAGAATGCTGACGTTAAATCAAAACAATTTTTTAAATGTTTATTTTTTATTGACATGTAGTTGATGTACAGTATAAGTTACAGGTATAAAATACAGTGAGTCTCAGTTTTTAAAGGTTATACTGCATTTCGAATTATTGAAAACTATTGGCTGTATTCCCCACATTGTACAGTATATCCTTGTAGCTTATTTTATACATAATGGCTTGTACCTCTTAATCCCCTACTCTTATCTTGCCCTTCCCCTCTTGCCTCTTCCCACTGGTAACCACTAGTTTGTTCTCTATATCTGTGTCCACTTCTTTTTTGTTATATTCACTAATTTGTTGTATTTTTTAGATTCCACATATAAGTGACATCATATAGTATTTGTCTTTGTCTGACGTATTTCACTTGGCATTGTACCCTCCAAGTCCATGGATGTTGCTACAAATGGCAATATCACATTCTTTTTTATGACTCAGTAGTATCCCATTATATATATATGTATGTGTGTATCTATCTATCTATCTATCTATCTATCTATCTATATATATATATCTATCACATCTTCTTTATCCATTCATCTGCTGATGGACACTTAGGTTGTATCCATATCTTGGCAATTGTAAATGCTGCTATGAACATTGGGGCACATGTTATCTTTTCGAATTAGTGTTTTTGTTTTTTTCGGATATATACCCATGAGTGGAATTACTGGGTCATATTATAGTTCTGTTTTTAGTTTTTTGAGAAACCTCCATACTGTTTTCCATAGTGTCTGCACTAATTTACATTCTCACCAACAGTGTACGAGTGTTCCCCTTTCTCCACATCCTTGTCAACATTTGTTGTTTGTGTTCTTTTTGATGATAGCCATTCTGACAGGTGTGAGGTGATATCTCATTGTGGTTTTGACTTGCATTTCCCTGATGATTAGGGATGTTAAGCATCTCTCCATGTGCCTGTTGGCCATCTGCATTTCCTCTTTGGAAAAATGTCTATTCAGTTCTTCTGACCATTTTTTAATCAGGTTGTTTGTTTTTCTCTGGAGTTGTGTAAGCTGTTTATATATGTTGAATATTAACCCTTATTGGTCATATCATTTGCAAATATTTTCTCCCATTCAGTAGGTTGTCTTCATTTTATCAATGGTTTCCTTTGCTGTGCAAAAGCTTTTAAAATCAAAACAACTTTTGATGTGCAAAAGGAAGATTTCTCAATAGCAAATTGAATTTGCCAAACTAGATTTAAATTAGTAAAAGCAAAACAGAGGAATGTGATTTGGGAAAGGTAAAGCAGTTGCTAAATGAACCACTAACTAGCGGGCCATATTGTCACCTGACATCCTGCGCCGCTGCCTGGTTGACCCCCCTGGAACGCACTGTTTATGGCATGAGAACCCTTGAGGGATGCACCCACGCGCAGCTGCAAACAGTGGGCTTCGGGGTGAAGCTGCAGCAACAGACTCACCAGCTTGGGCTGTGGCAGTGAAGTAAAGGCCGTGTGTCTGAAGCATCGCTGCCAAAGACAGCCTCTGCAAAACAGCCGCTGCAGGCGTGGATTTTATGAGCTCTCCGCATGCAAACTACCATTAGTCACGCATTGATTGATCCATTGCTCCAGGAGCTTCATTTCCAAATGCAAAGGCAGCTTTTCAGCACAACCTCACTATAACACTGCCTTTGTCATCCACTCCTTATATTTTAAACCTCCTTCATAAGGAGGTTTTTTTTTAGATTTAAATGCTTAGACCCCTTATGACTGCTGCATCTTGAATAGTGACACTGTGAGGTTCCTGTATTTTTTTTTCTTTTTTGTGCTGTACGTGGACCTCTCACTGTTGTGGCCTCTCCCGTTGCGGAGCACAGGCTCCGGACGCACAGGCTCATGGCTCACGGGCCCATCTGCTCCGCGGCATGTGGGATCTTCCCGGACCGGGGCATGAACCCGTGCATCGGCAGGCAGACTCTCAACCACTGCGCCACCAGGGAAGCCCAGGTTCCTGTATTTTTAGGCGTGCAGATGAGTGCCTGGATTTCTCCATCTTTCTCAAACACATTTTCATAGAAAAATAAATGTAGTGAATTTATAAATAAGAAGGTGGAGAAACAATACTACTCTCTTCACATTAGGCAAGTACTGTGATTAAAGCAGAAACTTGGCCCAGAAATCCACTAGAATTCAACATTACTATGGAATATCTAAGAATAGGCAGAAATTATTTTTTTCCTTTTTTTTCTCTTTTCTTTAAAACTCGACATTCCTGTGTCTTCCTCCAGGAGTTGTATGCAATATTCATAGTTATATTTGATATCAGAACTCAGTTACTGACAATATTCTAAGGATATGTTCAGTGCTAGGATATATAAAGTGACAAGGATAGATGTTTTCTATATCCTACCGTGGTTGATTTTTTTTTTTTCTTTTAAAGAGGGACAGGCAAGAGTAGTATAAACATCTAAAGAAGAAGTATCTCTATAAGCTCAAGTTTATATTGTATTTTGCCTTAACATAATAAAATAAATTATGTTTTGCAGAGGAGAGACTGGAAACAGGGCAAACAGCTATTTTATGTTTATTCCATACTTCTAGGTCTTTACTGATCACACAACTATGTAGGTGGATCGAAAACTTTGTGTTTTTTTAATTGACGTATAGTTGATTCACAACATTATATTAGTTTCAGATATACAGCATAGTGTTCAGTATTTTTACATATTATACTCCATTCAAAGTTATTACAAGATAATGGCTATAATTCCCTGTGCTGTACACTATGTCCTTGTTGCTTATCTATTTTTTTTCACAGTAGTTTGTATCTCTTAATTCCATGCCCCAATCTTGCCCCTCCCTGCTTCCCTCTCTCCACCAGTAACCACTATTTTGTTTTCTATATCTGTGAGTCCGTTTCCATTTTGCTATATACATTCATTTGTTTTATTTTTTTAGATTTCACATATAAGTGATATCATATGTGTTCTCTGTCTGACTTGTTTCACTAAGCATAATATGCTCTAGGTTCATCCATGTTGCTGCAAATTATTATTTAGAAGGGCATGACTGATGTGGTAATATTGATGGTAATTATTATCAAGAAATTTTATATAATACTAACCAATTATAGTGGCTTGAAATGCTAGAATTTTATTTAAAAGAACTACATTAGAAGGACAACACGTAATGTTTATACATAACTCCAGTGCACTGGTGCCTGCTAGGCCAATTGTATTTAGTTTTGGACATGCACTGTTAATGATTCTCCCGGGTCAATGCAGGTGTTTTTGTTCTTGTTTTTCTCCCCATCTTGGCTTCTCTTAAAAAAAAGAGATAAATGGGGAGATTTGGGTCAAAGGGTATAAACTTTCAGTTACAAGATTAATAAGTTCTGGGGATCTAATGCACAGTATGGTGATTGTATACTGAATCATATACTTGAGAGTAGATCTTAAATGTTCTCACCACAAAAAAGAAGTGGTAATTATCTAATGGGAGTAGATAATTAGAGGTATTAGCTAATGCTATGGTGGTAATCATTTTGCAGTACATAAATGTATCAAATCAACATACTGTACACCTTAACTTACACATAACTTAAATATAATGATATATAAATATACATTTATCTACATATAAAATGTGTATATGACAAGGGTAAATTAGAGAGAGAGAAAGAAAAGAGAGAGGTATCTTTCAAACATGATGAATGAATAAGAAAGGACAACACAAAAGGACGGTTATGGGATGCTCACAAGACCTAAGTCTTTTGCACAGCCTTGTAGGCTGCACGATCTGGTCCCTGCCCGCCTCTGGCCTCATCTTTGTATTTTGGAAGCCTCAGCCTCTGCCTCCCTCTCTACTCCCCCACCTGTGCCTTGCTCCTCATTCGTGCTGTTCCCTCTGCCTAAGATGCCTTTCCTCTTAACCTCCCACCCATCTCTTCTCCCCTGTACTTCAGATTTCAGCATACCTATATAAAGTCGTCTCCCTGTCCTATGATTTATAGCATTTATCACAACGTATAAGTATGTATTTGTGTGATCATTTGAACAATATGTGCATCCCCCTCTAGTCTATAAGTTACAGGAAGTTTGGTGCCTTGTCACACGATAGACATTCAAAAATTATTCACTGAAAGGATTTTTAAAGAGAGCAAGAGAAAAAGTGAGAAAGAACTTAGATTTGAAGAAGTTAATAATATTTTTTAAAATAGAAGCTAGAAAAACTAAGAACCGTAAAGTAGAGAAAAAAATCAAAGGACTCTTGTCACATATATACAGCTGTGTGTGTGTGTGTGTGCGCGCGTGTGTGTGTATAATTAGAGTCCTTGAAAATCCCTACATATGTAGCATTTCTGAATGTCAAGATTCAAAGCCAGCTTTCTATAATGTCAGAACCTCTCCAAGTTATAAACCCATATCTTGTGCTGTTTTCTCATTATAATCTAAATACTCTTACATGTACGTCGAAATGGAGTAGGCTGTCTATTTTCTAACATAATTAGGAAATAGGCTATGCTGCTTAATTGAGTGTTCTGGGCAATAGAATCTTACACATTATCATACACATATAATCCATAGTCCATGGATCTGATTACAATAAATTGCATGTAACTCTAAAATTCAATTTAACCATTGATGAAAACGTGTAAGGATTGTGCAGTGCTTTTGTGGCCATCATTATGGATGCTACGCACCTTGGCACCATGTAGTACTCTCATATTTGTCAGTAGTGGCTGCAGTAATCCCCTTGATAGAAAGCTGGGTGAGCCAGGGTTTGCTGAAGTGGATGGAGCGTCCTGTAGTAATTGCAAGTTCTGTGAGATAAAGGTCCATTAATTCTATTAGGCAAAAAGAAAGAACATGTGCAAAATTTGATTAAGAAATACCTATAGGTCATTAAAAATTGAATATCAGCTTAACCTGTTGAAGTCCTTAGCTCTCATACATGTATTTACTTTTACTGTTTTAAATGTTTGATTTTCAGAAGTGTGTTGGGGAACGTTTTCCGTATTGTGGCTAAGATTGCTATTTCAAAAATACAATGCCCCACATTTTATATCTCTGTAAAAATTAATGGAGTTTCACACCACGCTTCTGTGAACCTCACTATGACTGTCTCCACTGTGCAGATCAGAGAAGCTGAGGCATGAGGCTGTTTCTGTAAATTTTCCAAAGAGCTGCCCTGAGCCCACGGAGAAGAGAGCCTGAGAAAGATAACTATCTGTGTACTCACTGAAAAGTACTCACTGAAAGTACCCCTTGGAGTCTTGGGGCTGGGTTGGTGGGGGGAGTAGGTTGCAAAACCAGAGTTGGCTTTTCCCACGTGCTACTCCAGTCCTAACAAGGACGTCCCTGTACAATGTGTATTCAGGTAAAGAGGCTATCAAGGTGGTCACCAGGATTAATTTTTAGTGGTCTGAAGTGCCTTGAGTATGCTTGATGGCAAGAAGGTAGATTAGTTGGCTTTTCAAGGCCTTTCTAACAGTTATCATTCTATCCAGTGAGAGACTAATATGGATGAAAAATATTCAAAACGTTTACCTTTCTTTTTCTTTTCCTCTCCTTTGCAGATCTACGCGGTTCGATCAGTTGTTCCCAACAAAAGCAATAATGAAATAGTTCTGGTGCTACAACAGTTTGATTTTAATGTAGATAAAGCAGTGCAGGCCTTCGTGGATGGTAAGTATACACGTCCCCTGAACCTGAAGACGTTAGAACTAGATATTCCATATATTCTGTATTTTTTTCCTTGAATGCATTGAATACCAATTATTCACTAATACTTTAATTTTCATTAAAATATTCTAGGTTTTAAAGACACGTCTACATATTAAGAGCAGAATTTGGAAGTTCTTTTTTCCTCATTGGGCAAAAAAAAAGACAGACTGTAGATAGTTTACAAAGGATACGTATTATAATGCTACTAATTCCGTTGTCAACCAGTCTGTCCAATTTGTTACTAAACATGTCCTTTATTTGATGGCGCCCTTGTTAATGGAGGATAATGTACTTTACTCCTGATCTGGGAAGCCTTCTCAACTCTTCAACCAGCATAGTTCTACTTGGCCTTATGACTGGAATCCTTGAACTTGATGCTTATGTAGCCTGAGAGGACTGGTTTAGTCTTTAATATCCTTAGTTTATGATTTTGAGATTACCTAATTAGTCAGAATATCAGTTCATCTTATCTACCTCTAGAACTTTTTGCTGTCTAAAAAAAATTGTTATTTTTGGACAGTGCATTGCCAGTGACGGTATAGAATCTAAAGTCTCAGGAATGTATTTATTCTATAAATGGGTAACCTACTGCTTTAGATTTCCTATAAATTATGGGAAAGTCTTCTCTCCTACTCAAATTAAAGTTCCATTTATGAACAGAGATCTCATACCTGTCCTTAGTTATCATATGTCTTCTGTCCCAGCATTAGTTTCTGTTTTGTCAGTATGAACTAACTAAACATAATCTGACCGAAAGGTCAGGGAAGACCTATTAGCACATTCCTCGGGTTTATCCTAGTTACACTTTATTTGTTAAGGACAGTTTGATTTACTTACTTTCCTAGGAGTAGAATAATCTTCGTAAGTTTCTACATATAGTACAATTGCATTTCAGGCAAGGTCTTGGAACCAGGCAACACACTCACATTCTGATATCTGCAGTCAGGGTTTAGGGTCCTAATTGAATTAAAAATGATTATCATTCAAAATAGACCTGCAAGCAGACCCACGGTGCATAACTTTTCTGACTGTTTTTCCTGCTTCGTGTACAAGAATCTTTACTCACCAGATACAAATACAGAGAATGTAATTATTACTCCACCTTTGCAGCATTTAGTGCAATTCATCTCAAGAAAAAATTGGGGGAAACATGCATATCCTGGCTCAGATAAACTCTTTTCAGCTTTCACTTGCCAACATCACTCACATGGAAAAAAGCTTTAGGAAAGGAAAAAGGTTATTATCCCCATGCCTCCCCAGCCTCAGTTGGATTGAGGCCCCGACATTCTCCATCATGAAAGTTTTTATTACAGAATGACCCCTGATGAGATGCACAGATACTCAGTAACTGACGGACTGTCATCAAATCCGATCATATTTAAATAGAGCACCATGCTTGTCCTTCTTGACATTTTCACCTTGTCGGTATTGAGGTCTCATTTTTAAAGACTCATCGATTGCTGAGAAACCTCATATCATTTTGGATGGGGAGTAGTCAGAAAACTTGTTTAAAAATCACTGAAAATCAGAAATAATTGTTAAGAATCATTTACGAGGCACACTGAAAGCACTCTTTGTGAGCGGCTTAAAGAACTCCAAGCCGTTTCCGTATAATTAAAGTTTAATAACAACAATTTCAAAATTGTCTGTAAACATAGTTATTTCTTCTTCAGAATTACCCTCTAAAAGCTTGTTGTCCAAATTGCAAATAGAATTTATGTCAAAACATGCAAATTAGAGGAATAATTGAATGTTGCATTTGAAAGCAGTAAGCAACTCACCTCCTCCCTCTGATTAAAAAGAACAGTATTTAACATTTTTTAAAATTTAATTTTATCTGGAAAACTGAAGTTGAGCTATAAGTAAGAACTACCCTAATGATTATCAGCCACTGGTGTGACTTAGGAAGTAACCTAGTGAAAGTGACTTCCTAAAGTTCTTCAAAAGGAAAATACTGTGAAACATTAATTCTCTGAGCAAATTAGAAAAAGACCAGCCCAGTTAATAAAAAGACTGAATTATAGCTTACTTTTAAGTGCAGTCTTACTATTTCAAGTACATGTAACGCAAAAGGCCTAAGAGGGGCATTGAATTGGAAACTGTGAATGGATAGGAATAATTAGCCTTTCTGAACATTAGTCCAAACACTATGGCCTTCTGGTTATCAAACAGTAACAGTAGACTCAATAATTGGGGCCCTACTAATTTGAAATTTGTTATAAATACGGGCCTGAAGTTTATCTTTGTTTAGCCAACGCACTCATTGTAGAGAACTATTAGTATAATGAGACTGTATGAGAATGCTTAAAATTGTTAAAAGGATACATGTAAGAGCTACTCTTTTAGAAGCACCTATTTAAATGAGAACAACTGGTCTACTCATTACCAATAACTTATTGTTGAAATTACCCCCAGCACAGTTGAAGGAGTGAAGAACTTACTAAGACTACATACATGAAGATACTTATTGTAGCTGACCAGTGGTTAAGCATTTCTTTTAAAATGTTTTCTAATTTAATCAAGTTAGGCTTTTCCTCTGCATCTGAGCAATGCCACGTATGCATGTGAATGGCATTGACAGAACCTAGGACTCAACTTATTTGATGAGCTTCTTTTGTTTCAGAGCCGAACCTTGCAAAGACTGCATCCCATCCCTATTCACAGTGATGAGAGCAAAGCTAACATCGGATCGTCTGTCCTTATCACCCTGCAGGTTGTGAACATAATGAGTAGAGGCAGAAAATGAGCAGGAATAGCCAAACAAAAAGTTAGGATTCACATGGTTAATAATATTCAAAATCTCATGTTTAGCCTGGAAGATTAGAGGTATTTTGATTCATATATCAAACAGAACAATTTTAATTCTACCTATGGCAATGAAGCTATCAGAAAATTCTCGATATATTTCATTTTCTCTAAGACAACATAATGATAAAACAAAGTAAGCTTCATGTAGTGGGGCTTAATACTTTGATAAAACCAAGATCATGCAGTGAATTTAATGAAAATCTGGAAATAAAAAATGAAACTGGCATTTTTATTAAGGTAGGATGTATCAAAACAAATGAAAAAGCTGAAAAAAAAATCGCTACCAAGATGGAAAGACAGAGATGAATTTTGTGTGGTGCTTTATTATGTGAATGCATGTTGAAGATTCTTTGTCTTTGTCTAGGCAGTGCAATTCAAGTTCTAAAAGAATGGAATATGACAGGAAAAAAGAAGGTAAGATTGATATTGATTGTAAATTAGTAGCAGCTTCCATCAGAATCTTCATGGTTGTTATCATTTTAACAAGGCTGCCAATTTTGTGCTTCTTTCATATATGTTAATATGTACACCCAGGAAGCTTCCAGATTCACGACTCTCTTAAATTACCGGCCACCCTCCCTACTAATGCCCTTGTTTTCTGTTCAAGTGTTTTTAACCACCAGGTGTGCTTTTGAAATCCCAGAGTTTTCTTTTTAAGTATTAAGGCGAGCCCAACCGGAGAATTCAAAGGATTCTAGACGTTAACTTGCCTGAACGTATCCTGTAGCACAAAGGGAAAAATTAAGGAGTGTTTTAAAGATACTTGAAAAGCCCTAAATATATTTTCACATGTTTTTCCAGCTGAGAGAATCTGTCCAGGGCTGCCCCGAGATACTTTTTTCCTGAGTTCTAATAAGCTAGATTTTTAATAAAGGAAGAAAAAAGGAAAGCGCCTTAAAGCCATAGTAAGTAAGGGACCTGTTTTCCCTTCTTTCGAACCCTGACAGACTGACTGCTCCTTGAGAACAGAGGGGAGATTTTACTCTGCCCCTCTCAAGTTATTTTGCTTTCTTGTTTAGTCACACAGTCTCGACTTACGGGCACACGTGCGGTATGCAGCGCACACACTGGCCTCTGTCTCCAGAACGTGACTTTCTGGTGTTGTGAGTGACCATGGAGCACTGGAACCCTCACTAGCTCCAGTGAGGTGCAGCTTCCTTCTTTATTTTTTTATTTTTAAATTTTTTTTTTGCAGTACGCGGACCTCTCACTGCTGTGGCCTCTCCCGCCGCGGAGCACAGGCTCCGGATGCACAGGCTCAGCGGCCATGCTCACGGGCCCAGCCACTCCGCGGCATGTGGGATCTTCCCGGACCAGGGCACGAACCCGTGTCCCCTGCATCGGCAGGCGGACTCTCAACCACTGCGCCACCAGGGAAGCCCGCAGCTTCCTTCTTGTTCTTGGCCTGTAACCTGTTTCATGACTTTCACAAAAAGTCTGCTTCTCGGGGCTTCCCTGGTGGCGCAGTGGTTGGGCGTCCGCCTGCCGATGCAGGGGACACGGTTTCGTGCCCCGGTCTGGGAGGATCCCACGTGCCGCGGAGCGGCTGGGCCCGTGAGCATGGCCGCTGAGCCTGCGCGTCCGGAGCCTGTGCTCCGCAACGGGAGAGGCCGCAACAGTGAGAGGCCCGCGTACCGAAAAAAAAAAAAAAAAAAAAAAAGTCTGCTTCTCTTTTCAAAGTAACTTCCCCACCCATTCCCACTATTCCCAGAGAAGCCTTGTGTTTTGGGAATCCCAGGATATACCCTTCCCACTGAGGGAAGATCGCAGGCCTGTGGCACAGGTTTTAAACAAACACAAGAAAGCAGTATTGCTTTCATAAAATCCCGAGATTACTGAAATTACTAGAATGACCCGTTCCTCCTTTTTCTCCTCCTAGCTTCATGGAGAATAGGAAGAATTATGAAAAAAATTTTTAATCTTTGTATGCCACCGTCTTTGACAATCTCTGCTTATCTTTAATCATAGCTTCCCAGGCTTCTATGTGAGATGAAGACAATTTGCAGGTGATTGAAAGGCAGTATTTATACTTACCTGGAGGAATTTCAGATGTGTGGTTTGGGTATGAAATTTCTCTGATGTGAAAAACAGAGCAGACGGCAGCTGCAGACCCAACTCATTACTAAGCCTCCCTCTTAGAGGTTCAGTGGGAAAACTGTCTCCCCAGCCCAGGAGACGCAGGGCTTGTGTGGGAATAAGTGCCCCTGGGCCTTCCTTCACCCAGTCAGTGCATTTCTCTCCCCTGGAGGAGCCCTTACTCAGGGGCATGATTGTGGTTTCAAAGGAAAAGAAGGAGAGTGGGGAGGAGAATCAAGAGAAAACTGTTTCTTTTTATTTAATTAATTTATTATTTTTTTTGCGGTACACGGGCCTCTCACTGTTGTGGCCTCTCCCATTGCGGAGCACAGGCTCCAGACACGCAGGCTCAGTGGCCATGGCTCACGGGCCCAGACGCTCCGTGGCACGTGGGATCTTCCCGGACCGGGGCACGAACCCGTGTCCCCTGCATCGCAGGCGGACCCTCAACCACTGTGCCACCAGGGAAGCCCTTCTTTTTATTTTTTTTTCCAGATGTGTTGAAGAACAAAGCTGGGCTGATGTTCAGCTGGTGGGACACTGATGCAACAGGCGGGACAGGGTCTGCCCTGATGGGCCCCATGTCTGTTCTCATTGGCTGAGGCTTGCACCAAGGTCTAAAAGTTTTCAATTATCTAGAATGCAGGGTTGCGTTGTTTTGAACTAAATGTAACTGAAGTCTTGTAATGCCGTTCAGGTAGCAGCCGAGAGATCCAGATACAGGTGCACAATGCGAATCCAGGTGGACCCACGTGGGTTCGGCGTTCCTTTGTAGCAGTTGTCCACTCCAGCTTAAGTATTCATGGGGATGATTCCCGGACAGTGACAGCAATCCAGGGATCTCCTGGTTGGTTGGTGCCTTTTCCTAGATCCAACCTGGACTTTGGGGATCTGACTCTACTTCCTCCTTTCGGAGGGACTTCCCTGCCTCTTTTTTTTTTTTTTCTTTTTTCCTGCCTCTTTTGTACCAGGCCTCCCCCTGCCTCTCCTCCCCCCCAGAGGATCAGAACCTTAGTGTCCTCCCTGATCCACCCCCCGGCCCACCCCCACCCCCGCCCCGTCCATCATCTCTTTAAGAAATGAGACCTCTTCTCCAATAGCACAATAGCTGAATTCAGGTTCTTCCAGGGCAGTTATCACAAGACTCTACTGTATGGCCATTCAGATATGTAGCAACTCAGTGTGCTCAAATAACGTGTCAGCTATTGAAGCCATTTCCTGCTGCGTTTTTCCTTTTAAAGAAAACTTTTTGTTTACTATGCTTACGAGGTAAAAGTTTATACAGCTCATTGTAGGAAAGAAGATATTTACATTAACTTGGGTGGTTGATAAAGACATAGGCGTTTTCACCCATTCTATTAGAAGAGCCAGAAAACAAAAAAAGGGTAACATATCTTATTTTGGTCTCTGGGGTTCACCTTCTATTTCAAGGGTGTGAGCTTCTCATTTGTTTCTCATTCTAGAACAATAAGAGAAAAAGAAGCAAGTCCAAGCAGCATCAAGGCAACAAAGATGCTAAAGACAAGGCAGAGAGGCCCGAAGCAGGGCCTGTGCAGCCACCGCCGCCAGAGATACAGAATGGCCACGTCAACGGCTGTGAGAAGGACAGCTCATCCACTGATTCTGCCAGTGAAAAACCAGCCCTTGCCCCCCGTGAGAAAAAGATCTCAATACTCGAGGAACCTTCAAAGGCACTCCGTGGGGTCACAGGTCAGTTATCCTTAAGTAAAGTTGCTTAGGCAGACATAGAAGAAAAGGATGCCAAGGGACCCACTGGGACAGTCATTGCTACTGTTGATGGTGTTGGAAGGGAAAGATTGTTCTTTTATGGTGTCCACAGATTCAAGCGGTCTTCTCGCAGGATGGTGGAGGCGGGGAGGAAAGTGACAAGGCTAGAGAAGAAGTGTGCAATCTAGCCCTGCACTAAGTCAGAGGGTTTTTTTAACTAAAAAATATAGTTCTAGTCTGTACTGGGATCATCAGGAAAAAGGAACTTCCAGTTTAAAGAAATTTTTCACTTTTGTTGGGATAAGGGAGGGATAATTGGTGACCAAAGGAAATGTTATTAAAGGGTAGGCCAAGTTATTTTAACTCCTGGTATTTTGTATTATGTGATAGAATATATATCCCAGGGTGTTAGAATCTGGAATGTTAATTACTTGTGCTATAGCTATACATTCATTACTCGACAAAAGGCTACTTAATCAACTGTATGACCTTGGGGGCATCATTTCACCTCCAGTGTCCCATTTCTTTTCTGCAACATAAGGCAGCTGTACAGGAATCTACTGGATCAGTGAGTGGTCTTCAATACTGTCTGACCCGATGCTCCATTTTTATATCAAATACTAAAATAAAATTCATAGATAATATACTCTACCTAGAAACAAAATGTCAATAATATAAAAACATAAGAAGTTCAAGAACAACTAAAATAGAAGGCCTAATAAAATGGCCAGATGTTCAGACCCAATTATAATGAATCACTTTGCACTTAAAAGAAGGGAGACAGTACTCAACTGGGTAACGTGAACACTGTTTATTTATATGTGATATGTGAAGTAAGAACCGAATAAGTATATTTTTATGTAGACATGGGATCACTGTGAATGCAGCTGCTACGAATACAGACTGACAAGTGCTGACTGTCAACTCAAATAATGTGACTGCTCATGTGATTGGCCACGGGATTTTCCAAATGGTGAAAAACTCTTGGTAAAGTTCTGAACACCAAAGAGTACAATTTTCTCTTAATTTCCACAGTAGTTGAACCCTAGAAATCCAAGTAAACCTTGGAAGTCCATAGGAAAACTGTACAAAAAATACTTGGGTTTACATGTCATGTGTCTAGGAGGATGTGAGAAAGTTCAGGTTACAGGGCAGTTCTTCGTTGTGTGGGATTCCTGTGATTGTGAGTCATTTCGCATCCTGCCCCCAACACCCACCCATACGCAATCATTTAGATAAATTTTAAAAGTGCCCTGTTTTTCAAAATGCCTCCTAAGATAAACCAGGGATGAATAAGACAGGGGCCCTATGTGAGAAGAGTTTAGTCTAGCAGAAAAGACAAGGGCAAACAGAAAATCACATAGTAACCAGGGATGAATAAGGCAGGGGCCCTACGTGAGAAGAGTTTAGTCTAGCAGAAAAGACAAGGGCAAACAGAAAATCACATAGTAACCAGTACTGAATCAGGGATACCATGAGGAAGCATTAACTAACACACTAGGAAGTTTTTTAATTGTTCACAAAGCTCTAATTTTCTTCCATACACACATTACCGAACAACACTATTAATAGTGCTATAGTTCAAATAATCCTTACTACACAAGGATTTCTTAAAAACAAACAACAAAAATCACCTACTTCTATATAGAATCTTCTATTTAGAATTCAGCTTTTCCTCTGCCTACAATTTTGAGAATGTTTTGGTTTATAGTCAGGGCAGGAGAAAGAAATTAAATAATCGAGTGGCACATTCCCAACCTTGCTTGTGATTTGCCTTCACACCAATTATTTCGAAAGCTAATTACTCAAGTTGCTGTTGTGATATCAATCATACACTAAAAGCGCAGCACATATAGTTGTTCATTTACTTATAATTTATTCCTTCTTCCTAAAGCAATTTCAGTAACTCTATCAAGTATATGACATTAGATCAAATGCAGTATTGAATCGCTTCACCTCACGGTGGATAGCTACCTTGAAAGTTAAGTACCCATCCGACGAGTTCTCTGTACCAGGGGGCTTTTGTGAACCCTATCATGAAACTTTTGGCGAAGAATACGTTATTGCACAAAGAGCCATCCCAATATCCCTTTGGTTTTATAAGCTTAGCATGAAGGCATTGAGGTATGTCAGTATTATTTGTTAGTAATTAATAATACAAATCTATCGCTCATGTAAATTTTTCTGTTAAAGAATAAAATGATGATAATGGAAGGTTATTAGATGTTCTTGCAAAAGGAAGGGAATCCTCCTGGTTGACCATTCATCAGCAGCTCACTTACTGTGATCATAAATTTTAAAATGAGTTTATAACTAGTTAAGTTTTCCTTCCCAAAGATAATGAAGGTTCATCGGGAAGTTGATACCAAAACTGTCAAATGACTCTGAAATGCTTATTCAGTCTATCAGAAGTCCTGAGGCCTCTGCTAGATATTTCACAGACGAGTGTTGGGTCTCGGGCATTCCGCACCCCATTTTGAGTAGACCTTTGGAACTGAAAAGGATGGGAACGATTCCTTACTCCCCTCACTTTATAGCTGAGGAAACCAAGGCCCTTGGGTCGAGAAACTGAGAAGACCCACACCTGGGGGTAACTCTCTTTGGTTAGCAAAAGCCTGACTCAAATCGAGGCAATTTTATGCACATGTTAGAGAGTTATTGCTAAAACCGCAGGCTCCCTTACTCCTAAAAGATGTATAATTGAAAAATTAGGAGAAAGTAATCATCACAAAGCTAGATAATGGTATTCTGTACTTGAGTGAGTTCGAAGTATGAGCGTAAAAGAAATCTCCAGTCTGCTAGTGGTGGAGCATTTATCAAGCTTTCCAATAATGAAACTGCCTCAGGAAAGCCTGTTCTGAATGCCCAGCTGGGCAGCAGGCTGTGAACATGTGGAATGCATGTTTTATCTTTTTATAACACCTTGACATTCAAGATCTCTCTTTTTAAAAGTTTTAAAAGGATCATTTTCTGGTAGGAGAAAAGTTAACTTTAAGATATATGCAGGTGGTTCCAGGGTGTTAGTGTGACTTCCCACATGAAACATAACCACCCAAAGCATCATCATTTCAGGCTGTAAATATAGTACTGTCGAGTGGGACAACACTGCATGTCAGCATATAGCTTTGAAGTTGGGGAGTTTGATTTAAACTTAGTACAAAATTACTTTTTTAAGCCTTGGAGTAGTTTTTTCTGTATTTCAGCATTTTTAATAACAGCTCAAATTAGATCTTTTACATAATCCAATCAAGATCATCTGCGTCCAAGTACAAACTCAGACAAGGAGTAGATCAAGATTTAGTTTTACCAAACGTAATGCCAAGGATCGCTTTTATTTCTAAGGCTCCATCTAAAGGACTAAAGCACATTATACCCTTAGGGTTCAGTTATCTTAAATGTTGCTCCTGCACTACTTTTCTTAGGGCTCAAATTGCTGAAATGTATAGGCGCTTATCGCCGTAGGGGCCGGAACAGGAATTCAGATTCCTGTGTTGTCTTTCTCCCTCTGGACCCAATTCCCATCCAATAGGAAAGGAGCAGGATTATGGGCCACCAACTGGCTCCATTGAGATAAACTTGGGGGCGGGGCTTTCCTTGTCTTCAGCTTCTCTTCCCAGCAGGCTTCCTTTATATCCTCTCATCTTGTCAAGCATCCTGGGAAGCCAGCTCTTCTGTTACCTGTTACTTGTCTCGAACAGAAGGCCCCATGCAGTGTTCACTGACCTCCACAAACCAGACTTCGCAGTCTGCCCTGTATTGGAGGACAGGAGCAGCTCCATGGTTTTACCTTTGCAGTACAGATTCTGTGTTTGGCATGCCTCTGGCACAGAACTGCTTTCTCATTCTCTAGGTGAACTGAACCAAATGGGAGAGAAAGGGTCCTGTTATTTTACAATGTTGGCTGCTTGTCCTTCATTTGTGCTTCTTATTAAAAAGCAACAGCAACAGCAGACTGTTTTACAATATTTTTATGGTGTGAGGTTCCCTATAGGATTTCCAGGCAGATTTTTTAATGCTGTTGTTGGCCCTAGCTACAAGATTATTTCCCCTGCTTTTCTAAACCCTATATTGGACCAGAGGATTAGAAAAGATCAACAAGAAGAAAGCAGCTTGCCGAGAACTTTAATAGAAAAGCCAAACGTGTATATTCCAGGATTTCAGCCGTGCCAGCTCTCAGATGGAAGCAACATAATATCATAGCTAAGAACCAGGGCTTTAGCATTAAACATGTTTGGATTCAAATATTGGCCTTGTCACTTACTAGGTGTGTGACCCTGGACAAGCTAACCGCTCCGTGTTTTTATCTCCACTTGCAAAATATTCTACTTTACAAGATTGTGGTGAGTGGTAAATGAGATACATAAAGTGACCAGCACAGCATCTGGCACAAAGTAAACCCTCCAATCATTTCTTTATCTATCCAGGAAATGTTTTAAGCATCTAACATGCGCCAGGAATTCTTCCAGAAGAAGTAAACAAAATTAAAAAGGTTTTGCCCTCTTGGAGAGATGCATAGTAAAGCAGAATACAGCTGAATGATTATAGATTATAGTAAATGTTGTGAAGCCAGCAAGTAGCAGAGAGACTGGGGCAGGAAGGGAAGTGTGGGTAGCAACTTCAGATAAGGCCATACGTGACATGAGTGAATGAAGAGGAGATGTGGATGCTGAGACATTAAGGCTGAGGATGCCCCTGTTCACATTCTGTCACATCAAGCTATCTTGGTCTGAACAGCCAATGTTTTATTTAAACTTTAATTTAGGATTATTTTAGGTGAAGCCCTTGTAGAGTTATAACCATTGGTTTTTAATGAAAGATATAGTACTTTATTCGTATATATAGCTGACATTAAGTACTGTCATGTGAACAGGCGTTTTGAAGCTTATATTTTAGAGCCCATTTATCATTGGTCTCACTCTGTTATTTTGGCATCAGGTCCTTGGTGTTAACTCTTGTTTGTAGTTGTGTGTTGTTCAGCCTCAACATCTGCTTCCAGCAGCACTGTGTCTGAACTGTTCAGGTAGTATTAGGGGTGGCCTTACGTTGTGTTTTCAGTGGCTTAGGCCTCTGCTTCCTTTCTGTGTGTGTGATAAAGCAGAAAGAGATGGAGACAGACGTAGGATGTATCGACATGAGGACACAGGATACTAAAACCCCTCAGGTGTTTTTCTGTTACCTGGGTACAGGGAAATCCAGAGCCCTCTCCCTTCTCTTTCTCATTTGAAAACTACTTTTGCTACATCCTTACAGCAAAACCACAAACCTACTCATCTCTGAATAGCCGATACCTTCGTAACTTCCCACTCAAACCTTGTTACAGCAGTTTTCAGTTAAAAATAGACTTAATTAAATGGAATGCACTCCTTGCGAAGAATAAAAGGCCTTCCCTTTTTTTTTTCTTAATTTTGAACAAAGATCTAAATGGTTCTATCAAAATGCTATGAGAATTAAGCCTGTTTTTCAGAGAAATAAGTCTGCAAAACAAATCAAGTTAACGTGCCTACCTTGTGTCATTGACAGCTTATTAATCCAGCGACTTTGTTATCTATTATCTTTTAATGTAAATAAACCTGTAAAAGTATTAATGGAGACCTTGTAAAGAGAATGTAAATTAAACTAAAAGATTGGTTTCCAATTAGAAAGTTTCCAGCTTTTATGCCCTCTGAGCTGATCAAGTCTTATAGAACGTGAATGAAATAATAAAGTCTATCTGTATTCCATAAAGAAGTTACGAAAAGGCAGAACTGACTGACATTATGTCTTTGAATAAACCTGTTTTGGTCTCTGTTCCAAAGTTATTGGTTCCTCTGAATTTCTGTTAATTAGCCTGTCATGTAGAGATAGAAGAATGATGAAAAATGCAAATTAAGGTGTACAATAATTGTAATGTGACGAGTTTTCTTGGGGCTTCATCACTGGACCGTTATTCTGTAACATCTTAAAAGAGTTGTCTTTACTCACGGTCTCCATTCCTTTACCTCTCTCTCACTTATCAACCTATTCCTATGGCTTACAGCCCCATTAGTCCAAGGAAATTGCTCCCACCAAGTTTACCTCTAAGTCTTCTCTTACTGGCTGTTAATTGTTGAGTCTCATCAAGGCTGGGTTAGTTCCAAATCCTTTCTCATATAGAGCTATACTCTTTTTGTAGATCATTTCAGCCATACCCTAGCCTTAATTATGTACACTGGCTCACAAACTCATCATCCCAGTCGAGGCTACTCTCTGAACTCAGGCTCTTACTTGACATTTTCACTTTGATATTTCAAAGCACTTTAACAACACGCTCATAACAAACTCCTGATCTCCCTTCCCAGCCTTAGCTTTCTTTATTGTTCCTGATCTTAGTGTACCATCCATCCATCCTGCAAGCCAGAAATCCAGGCATCAGTCATGACATCTTCCTCATCACCAAGTTCTGTTGATTCTCCTTTTCAAATATTCCTGGAATCCATCCACTTCTCACTGTCTCTACCTCTACCTTCCCATCAAAACCATCCTTTCTTGCCTCTGCTGCTCTAAGTGTCCACTCATTCATCTCCTGGCATTCACTCTGTTCCCCTCTAAATCATTCTCTATCCTGTAATCTTTTCAGATGACACATATTTGAACTCTTAAGATAAAGACCAAAAGTCTTACCCTCGCCTGCAAGCCCAGCATATTCTGGCCCCTGTGTCCCGTTCCTGCCTCAATGCCACAGCATGTTCATTCTTGCTGTCTGCTTCAGCCGTACTGGCGTCCTCTTAGTCCCACGTACTGGCCGTGTATAACAGTCAGGAGACAGAAGCCACACCGGTTATTTGGATGGGAAGACTGTAATAGGAAGAACTGCTAACTAAAACTGTAGGAGGTGGCTAACTACTATAAAGGGTAAGTAAGGAGTCTCAGGGGTGTAGACGTGTCAAGAGAGCAGTTACTATCTCCAGGAAGACTGGACAATAAAGGAACTAGGACTGGGAGAGTCCCCCAGTCTAAAACTGAGACTGACCTCATCAAACAAGGTGTGTGGCTACCCAGAGGAACATGCATGCCGCCTCGTGGTGGCAAGAAATCTTGGCATAGGGCCTGGCCCAAGCTGTTCTGTAGAAGAAGCCCGCCATTGCCACAGGGTGTAGATAGACTGGAACTGCTCAAAGCCACTATCAGGGCTGGGGAGCCAGGGAACGTGGCATGAGAGTGCAGTTGGAGCTCCTCTGCATGGCTGCTGGCTCCTGTGGTGAATAATAATAATAATGAAGGACCAGAACCTAGATGGGAAGTGTATTTCTGTCTTCATCGCCTTGTGCGACCCCTTTGTTGCCCTCTACTGACAAAGCTAACATTCTGCCAGTTGGCAAAACAGAATTGTTTACAGGGTCCAGCTCCAGTATCACAAAGTAGGGCAAAGAAGAGTGGATTTGGAGTTGAGAGACAATAACTTGACAACTGCCTCAAATACTGTCTCTGCCTGGAATGCCCTCTTCATCTGATTAGTTTTTCATGTAATTTCAGGTGAGCTTAGTTGTTACTTCCATGGAGAATTCATTCTTGATATCCCTAAGTCAAATACTCCAATTGAGGATTTCATATACTGTGTACTTTTCTTTCATAACACTTAACACAGCTGTAATTCTACATTTGTTTGTGTGGTGGTTTGATTTATGTCTTCCTATGAGACTGCAAGTTCTATAAAGATGGGAACCACAAGTGTCTTTTACCAGTGTTGTGTTTTTGGTGTCTAGAACAATAACTGCACATGATATGAACTCAAACAAGCCTTCTTCATGCTTGTATTAAATTATTAATGATAAAATATGTGGATAAGTGTAGGTTAATTAAAAAGTTTAAGTTGCTGTGCTGCTTTTTAAAGATAATCATGGATTTTGTATTTCTGGTTTTAAAAGGCATTTATATTAATTGGAGAGTTGAAAAATGCAGTAAGGTTTAAGGGGAAAAATATCCTACCTCTCAGAAAAAAACACTGTAAAATTTCATTTCAGAATGTTTTAAATGCACAGATATATAGGGGTTGTTTTTACAAATATTACATAGCGGGTGAACTTTTGTATTCTGCTTTTTACTTAATATGACATTATAAACATTACCTCATCATTGTATGTTCTTTAAAAACATGACCTTAATGGCTGCAATTTGCCATGTTTATTTTAATTATTCCCAAAATGTTGTCCATGTGCATTGTTTCCATTTGTTTGCTATTATAAGCAATGCTGTAACATTTCTTGTATATAAATCTTTAGGAACAATTATGATTATTTCCTTGGCATATTTTCTTAGAAGTGGAATTATTGGGCTCAAAGGGTATGGATATTTTTTAAGTGCTTAATATATTGCTGTCCAGAAAGACTGCACTAATCTCATTGTTTTTATTTGTAAAACTGATTAGTAGAAAGATGGAACATTTTTAAGGCGTTTAATTTCCATTTACATTTTTTCTTTTGTGAGTACTTAAGAACACTAAGATCAATGATTAAAGAACTACCAATTACTTTATTATTGGTCATTATAAAACACTATTGAATTCACTTAAGTATTGATACTTTTAAGAGAATGGTAATGCTTTAAGTAACACAGATATTAGCAATTTTAGGCATTATTTTATAACAACAAAATTATTTTTTGTTTATCAGCTTTTTCTAGATAGAACTACTTTACAATACTAAGTTAATTGTCATCAAATGATGTGATTTACTGAAATTACATTTGTATAGGAGACTATGAAATTATCTAAACTCAATGGGTTAAAATAATTGTTTTAGAACTACTCTGTATTTAAGACATCCTTTAAATTTAGATTCGAATTCTGCGTATACTTCCTTCAGTCTACTTTTAAGTACATGAGGCTTTCACTAAAAAGTAAAAGCTAAAGAGAAAAAGGAGTTTTCAGAAACTTTCAAATCTGAACACATACATGGCTGTACATATATTATGAAAATCTTTGAATCTAAGTTCACGTATTTCTCCCAAAAGGAAGATTTGTTTTCTCTGGTGCTGTTAACAAAAAACAACCACCACAGTTCATGTTTTGCTCTGTAAAATAAATCAAGTCAAGGACAAGTCCAATATGTAAGTTGACACTGAGATTTAGTAACTGGAAAATTGATAGTTCTCAGTATTGGCAACAGTTAAGTGTGAGAACAATTGCATGCATTACAGCTGAATGTCAGTGGGTCCAAGTGACTGGAAAATAATTTGGCAAAGCATATCAAGAATTTTTTAAGAAAAAGAAAGGCATGAATTTATATCTTCTTCATCATAAACCCCAGTGAATTATAGTAAAGGATTTTTAAATATAGAAATCCACAATAATGAAGAAAAGGGAAAAGAGGGCCTCAATTTCTAAAGGAAGGAAAGTAGGTGGAAGAGGATTGACTGATGAAGCAGAGTATGGGAAACTGCAGCATAGAATTCAGAGGGAGAGAGCTTTGGGAGGGAGGAGGCTGACTGCCTGTCAGAAAATGGGGAAACTCTGCATTTGGAGTCAGCAGATAGGATGGGGGGCAAACTTAAGAAAAGAAATATAAAACAGGGTAATTAAATAAAGGTATTTTAAGGAACAGTCTACTATCCCCTTACCTACTTCCATTCCAGCTTGTTTTATAAGATGCCTAACATTTGCCTTCAAGGCAAAAGGCAGGGTGGGGGGAGCCGAGAGTGATATGCTGGTATTTTAATGACTTATTAGAAGAAAATACAAAACTCTTTAGAGGAAAGTAACAAAATCCAATGTTTCTCAGTGTGTCATCCACAATACTCAGTATCCAGTTTAAAAAATTACTAGACATGGGAAGAAGAAAATGTAACCTATAGTGAAGGAAAAGATTAGTCATTAGAAGCAGACCCATAGACAACCCAGATGTTGGAATCAGCAGATAAGGATTATAAATATGTTTTAAAATTTTACCAAAAAAAGGTGAAGAGAGGAGAATTTTAGGAGAGATGAAAAGAATAAAATGGAAATCCTAGAACTAAAAAGTACAATAACTGAATTTTTTTTGAAAGTCATCAGATGCCTTTGGCAGCAGTTTGGACAATAAAGACTAAAGGATCAGTGAACTTGAAGACAGGTCAGAAGAAATCATCCAAACTAAAGAACAGGGACTTCCCTGGAGGTCCAGTGGTTAAGACTCCACGCTTCCACTGCATGGGGCATGGGTTCGATCCCTGGTCGGGGAACTAAGATTAATTAATTAAAAATAAAAATAAACAAACTGAAGAACAGAGAAAAAGATTAAAAGAAAAAATAGCAACAAAAAGCAGAGCCTCGGTGACTTAAGGGACAGTATCAAGCAGTCTCACAGATATGCAATAGGAATCTCAGAAGAAAAAAAGAAGAGAATGGAGGGAGGGCGCTTATGAAGAAACAATGGCCACAGTTTTTACAAACTCAGCATAAAACAACCACCCACATATCCAAAAAGCTCAGCAAAATCCAAGCAGAGTAAATGTTAGAAAATCACACCAAAGCATATCGTAGTCAAACTGCTGAAAGTCAAAAGTGAAGACAAAAATCTTAAAAGCAGCCAGGGGAGAAAAAGACACATGGCAAACAGGAAACAACAAAAAGAATAAAGGTTGACTTCTCATTGGAAACAATATGGCCAGAAAACTCTAGAATGAAATCTGTAATGTAATGGGAATAACTGCCAATACAGAATTGTATATCTAGTGAAAATATCCTTCAGAAAGGACGGTAAAGCTAAGATAATTTCAGATAAGCAAAAGCTGAAAGAATTCATCACCAGCAGACTTGCACTACAAAACAAGCTGAAAGATATTCTTTAGGCTGAAAGTAAATGATACCAGATTGTAATTTGGATCTGCTGGAAGAAATGAAAAATACTGAAAATGGTAAATATATGGATAAAAAGAAAAGTTTTTTTCTCTTATTTTTTTTAAAAAAACAATTGACTGTGTAAAGCAAAAACAATAACAATGTATTGTGAGGTTTACAACAAATGTAGAGGTAAAATATATGACTATAAATATACAATTGACAGGAGTGGGTAAGTGGAATTATACTATTGTATGGTTGTTACATTATACATGAGGCAGTATAATATTGATTCAAAGGACACTGTAATAAATTAATGATACATACTGTAATCCTTGGAACAGTCTCTAAAGACAAAGAATGAAGAGGTATCACAAAAAAAGACAAGACTAACTATTACTTGAAAACAAATTCACCTAAAAGAAGTAAGGAAAAAGATCAAAGAGATAAAGAGTAGACACAACTCAAAATGGTAAACATAACCCAATAATATCAAAAATTACATTAAATGGAGATGGACTAAAAATTCGAATTAAAAAGCAGAGATTGACAGCCTGGATAAAATAGCAAGACCCAACTATATGCTGATTACAAGAGATGCACTTTACATAGAAAGAGAGACAGGCCTAAAGTTAAAGGAGAAAGGAAAAGATATACTATCCAAAAGGTAAGCTATATTAACACCAAAGAAGATTTCAATACAAGGAATATTACCAGAGATAATTAGGATCTTTTCATAATAATAAATTGATCAATTCCTTAAGAAGACATAACAACTCTAACTTTACATGCACCTAACAACAAAGCTTCCAGACCCATGAAGCAGCAATTGACAGAACTAAAGAAAGAGACAAATCCACAATAGTTATGGGTTTTATCACCATTTTCTTAGCAACTGATAGAGCAAGTATATTAAAAATCAGTAAGAGTATAAAAGATTTGAACAATATTATCAACCAACTTGACCTAATTGACATTTGTAGTACACTACACCCAACAACTTCAAGAGCACATGGCATTTTCACCAAAATAGACCAATCACTGGACCATAAAATAAGTTTCAAAACAAAATTTAAGTTTTGAAATCTTTAGAGTATGCCCTTTGACCAAAAATAGAAGTAAATTAACAATTAATAGCAATAAGATATCTAGAAAATTTCCAAAAATTCAGAAGCTAATCAGCCTTCTAAATAATTCATTGGTCAGGAATTCCCTGGCAGTCCATTGCTTAGGACTCCCGCTTTCATTGCTGAGGGCCCAGGTTCAATCCCTGGTCAGGGAACTAAGATCCCGCAAGCTACATGGTGCGGCCAAAATAAATAAGTAAAAATAAATAAATAATCCATTGGTCAAAGAAAAAAATTCACAAGAGATACTAGGAAATATTTTGAACTACATCATAATGAAAATACAATAACCCAATTACCAATATCGGTAATGAAATTGACCCTGACCCCTCGTTCATTTAAAGACTAACAACAAACAAGATATTATAAGCAACTTTATGCCAAAAGGTGAAATGGATGAATTTCTTAAAAAATACGAATTACTAAAATGTACATAAGAAATAGAACATTTGAATAGCCCGAAACCTATCAAAGCAATTGGTAATTAAAATTCCAGGCCTAGATTGCTTCACCAGTGAACTCTTAAAAACATTTTAGAAAGAAATAATAGCAACCTTAAACATATTTTTATCTTCTGAAATAGTTTAGAAATAGAAGGAAGGGAGCACTTTTCAACTCTTTTAATGAGACCAGCATAACCTTATCAGAACCTGACAAAAATCGTTACAAGAAAAATTTAGGAACCATATTGCTCATGAGTAAAAGAGGAAAATCCTCAACAAAATATTAGCAAACTGAAGTAAGCAATATTTAAACCCAAGATAATACACCAAGACCAGGGTACTTTTTTCCAGGAATGCAACATTGATTTAGCATTTAAAAACCAATCAGTGTAATTCACTGCATGAACAAAATCAAAGAAACCAACAGCGTGATCATCTCAAATCACTTGACAAAATAAAAACTCCCAGAATATAAGAGAATTTACCGATAAACATATGAAAAAATACTATACAGCTAATATAATACTTGATAATAAAACATTGAATGTAGTTTTCCTAAGATCGAGAACAATGCAAGGATGATTATTCTACATTTTACTAGGATTCCTAACCAGTCCCATAAGACAAGGAAAGATAGGAAAGGAAGAAATTAAACTTCATTTACAGATGTCATTATTGCCCATGTAGAAAATTCTAAGAAAGCTACAAAACAAAAAACTAATAAGGAAAGTAGCAAGGTGTTTTAGGTACAAGCTCAAATATATAAAAAGTTAATTTGTATTTCTGCATTCTAGCAACCAGCAGTTGGGAAATGAAATTTTAAAAAAATTATATACAGTGACATTTTGCATGTCTAAAATACCTAGGAATAAATTTAACTAAAGATGCACAAGACACTAAAAACTATAAAACAATGCTGAGACAAATTAAAGAAAACCTAAAAAAAATGGGAAGATATATCATGTTCAGTGATCAAAAGATGCAAGATTGTTAAGAAACCAGTTATCTCTAAATTGATTCATAGATTCAATGCAAACCAGTCAAAATCTCATCAGACTTTTTTTGTAGAAATACACATATTGAAATGCAAAGGGCCTAAGATCTTGAAACAGTCTTGAAAAAGAAGAGCAAAGTTGGAGGACATTCATTACCTGATATTAAGACTCATTATATAGTAATTAGTAAATAAGGTAGTGTGGTATCAGGGTGAGGAGAAACAGTTAGATCAGTGGAATAGAATAGAGTTCAGAAATAGAGTACCATATATACAGTCAATTGATTTTCAACAAAGGTGCCAGGACAGTACAGTGGGGAAAGGTCAATTCAGATTTATCATGCTGGAGTCTTATATTACTTTTGCAATTTTATATACTAGTTGTTAAGGGCAGAGAGACTATGTCCCATTTAACTCCTGTGAATTAGCCAAGGCAAGCACACAGTGAGTGGGCACGGGTCTGTTGAGTTAAATTGAATCAGAACCATACTCAAGAAGTTATATAAATATTGGGATTTGATAAGTATTTTTAATAAAAGGAAGGCTTAGGTAATAGATTCAGAAACACATAAGCTTCTAGGAGCAATTTTTTAAATACATGGACAAGGATTAAATTAAAATGTATATAATTTTTATTGAAATCTGGGCAGATTGGGTGTTTCCAGAGAGAACTTTTCTTTCCAAGATGTAGCTACTTTGGTTCAAGTATTTGATGACTGTAGGATAAAGACATAGCCAGAGACTCACATCAAACTAGGCTCCCTATAATTGGAAAGGCCCCAGGCATGCACAGTACCAAAGTAATGCTGATTCAATCATTCATGCATCCATTCAGTATTCATAATGTACTCACAAGGCACCAAGCATGTAACGATGAACAAGATAATAATACATCACTGTCTCTACTTTTCTCATGTAGAAATTGCAGAGGATATTTTAAGGTTGCACTAAAATCAATACTCTCTTAGTCTAGAGAGACCAACAGTCTTGTACTTCTTTTGGTGTATATTAGTGCTTTTCAATAGAGATGTAATGTGAGCTATATATGTAATTTAAAATTTTCTAGTAGACACATTAAAAAAGTAAAAAGAAGCTGGTGAATTAAATTGAGTAATATATCTTATCTAACAACATACCCCAAATCATTTTGACATGTGATCAATATTTTTTTAATTATCAAAGGAATTTTTTTTTGTTTGTTAAAGAAGATGTTGGGGGTAGGAGTTTATTAATTAATTTATTTATTTTTGCTGTGTTGTTTTTCGTTTCTGTGCAAGGGCTTCTCTAGTTGTGGCAAGCAGGGGCCACTCCTCATTGCGGTGCGCGGGCCTCTCACTATCGCGGCCTCTCTTGTTGCGGAGCACAGGCTCCAGACGCGCAGGCTCAGTAATTGTGGCTCACGGGCCTAGCTGCTCCGTGGCATGTGGGATCCTCCCAGACCAGGGCTTGAACCCGTGTCCCCTGCATTAGCAGGCAGATTCTCAACCACTGCGCCAGCAGGGAAGCCCCAAAGGAATATTTTTAACTCTTCTCTTTTTGTATTGAGTCTTCAAATTTCAGTGTGTAATTTACACTTACAGCCAACTTGATTCAGACAAGCCATATTTCGAGTGTTCAATAGCCACATGTGGCTAATGGCTACCTTAATGGACAGCGATATGAAGCAACTCCAAGTCAACTATAGTCTATTGGAGTCTACAAGTGGATTTCCAGAAAGGTAGAAAACTGATGGTACTTCTAGCCCATAATGTTAGAGGAAAATCACTGTATCCAGGAAAGAACTCTTGTTATTCTGTTGCTAGAAATATCTGGATTTGTGGTCAAGATGAACCTACTTCTATTATGGTTCTATAACTCTCCACCAGTTTTCATCTGAAAGAGTCCTAGAGTTTTACTTATTTGGAGACAGATCTGTACAGCCAGTGTGCAAATATATCCAAGTAGTCTTTGAGAATTCAGATCTTTCCAGCATTCAGTGACCTCACTAATGAGACAGCTTTTCAGGACCTAAAAAGATACTACTACTCCAATTTCTCAATAAATAGTTTTTGGATGGATGATGAACCAGTAGCCCACATATCAGTTCTCTGATACACGAACAAAAGATTTTCAGCTCTAGGTTAATGAGCCCAAGCTCATTTGCATGCTTGTCCTCCATTTAAAATGCTTTTGCATTCAACAGAATAATATTTTCCTCTGTTCTAAGGTCTTTATTTCCACTAGGCTATAATAGAAATCCCCTTATTTTCAAGAATAACAATAATTTACTATACTATGTACAATGAGCTGTATTTTAGATTCTCAATTTATAAAATTTCATCAGGCCTGAATCTCAGCTATGATTTAGAGAGGGAGTGAGGTGGAACCAGCCTATACTTAATTACTTTTAACAAAACATTTATAGATTCATCAAAAAATTAGTTTCTCGAGACTTCCCTGATGGTCCAGTGGTTAAGACTGCACGCTTCCACTGCAGGGGGGCACAGCTTCAATCCCTGGTCAGGGAACTAAGATCCCACATGCCATGGGGCACAGCCCCTCCCACCCCCCAAAAAATTAGTTTTTCATCTTTCACAGTAGAGTTTCTCCTGGTGGGTGGTACTACCTAGGTACCACCTATCTCCACCCCAACAGAAATACCTAGGAAGTTGAATCCTGGATCTACTTCTGAATCGGAATCTCTGGAGGTGGTGCTGGGGAATTTGCATTTGCAGTAAGTACTAGGGGAGAAACTCATGCACACTAAAGTTTGACAACTACTGCTCTACAGGGAAGTTCCAAACTTTATTATAACTAAAGATAAAATTGTATACTACCATTTAAATCTGCTTTGTTACTGGAGGAAATGATGTTTTCAGTACTCATTTACTTTGTTCACCACCTGGGCTGAACATTTCATTGGATGCTGTAATTTCCCTTTAAATAAATTTTAAAGGGCACTCAGTATTCAGCCCATTAAAACCGTATGCTGTGCCTTTTTAATATATAGGTAGTAAATGATGGATTCAACTAAAGTCAAATTTGTCCATCATAAATGGGCGAATGTCTAAAATCAAATTGACGAGGACCAGATCGTATTCTTCCGTACTTTCCAAGTGTAGTCTCTGTAATGTTTGTGACAGTGTCAGGAAAGGTATTCTTTGTTTCTTGTTTTTTTCCTATGAAATCATTTTAAGAGTACTTTAATTCAGTCACAATTCTACAGATAGCCATTGACCTAGACACAAGTACTGGAGCTTCAAAACGAATATGATTTTAGCACCTGCCTTCAAGTGCGTCATAGCCTCTGCAAGGAAGGGACAGACATGGAAACCTTGTGTTAGAGTATAATGCACTAAGTTTTTACAAGGCACCACGGAGTAGAGAGAAGTGAGGCAGGGTGACTATTTGAAAGGGGGCTGGGTGTCACAGAGATGATGTTGTGCTCTGTTTGGGTATAAGCTGCAGTTGGCCAGAGAAGTGCAGTCATTCCTACAGGGTCTTCCAGACATCGGGAAGATCAGAGCGTGTCAAACCTGCACTCTTTCCACTACACCCAGCTTTCTCTAAGAACCTGACCTGCAAAAGCATGCCGGCTTCCCCTTGTCTCACACCCCAAGCTCTCTCTGGTTGTGAGTAAGATGTTAATGGTGATACATTTCCTTTTCAGGCCACAAAGGTGCCATTTAATTCACTCCAGCAATAACTAAATAGGAACCTACCTTTAAAAGACGCTGAAAGCAATGCGCTGCTTAATTTATTGCCACATCTGTTAAAGCTCCAGAGAGAATCTGACTCCCAAGATTTTAAATATAGTTGAGTTACTGTGATGATGTTTCCTGATTGAGTCCTTCTATAAATTAGATGAAATGATCATAGAACCTGTTGTCACTACATTCTTGCCCTATCTCCAGTCACTCTTCTGCCTTCATTAATTCTGAATAAAATACCACAAGACATTGATGTAGCACTTGGAGGTGGGAGGGCTATGTTTTTATAGCCTCAATATGAAATCATACTTAAAGACGCCTAAGCCTTTACTGAATGGGGGAAAACAAACTGTTCACCTCATGTAAGGCTCCTAGTGACCTTCCTGGGTGGTTATGGGTGAGGAAACTATGGCTCAGAGATAAGTGGCTCGCCTGGGGTCACTCTGCAAGTAATTACTGGAGCCAAAACACCCACCCAGGTCTTGTAACTCCAAGTACAAGGTTCTTTCCAGTATACCCTTTCATCTCCCAGGGCATCTATTAAAACAGTTTCTTGACCGTTTGCAGTGAAAGGCACTATTGCCAACATGTAAACAAAAACAAAAATCGCGGCATCCCCCATCACTTTATCATCAGTGTTTTTAGTTTATCACTTCACAGTCATTATTTGGTGTTTTCTTACAGAAGGCAACAGACCACTGCAACAGAAACTATCCTTAGATGGGAACCCCAAACCTATACATGGAACACCAGAGGGGTCAGATGGCCTACACTGGTCAGCTGAGCAGCCTTGTAACCCAAGCAAGCCTAAGGCAAAAACTTCTCCTGTTAAGTCCAATGCCCCTGCAGCTCATCTTGAAATAAAGCCAGATGAGTTGGCAAAGAAAAGAGGTAAAGTGATTTCTTTTGCACAAATGATTCAACATATTTTGTACACACAGAGGAGTACCCGAATGACAGAACTTTCCAAAAGATGCTGCTTAGTGAAGAGAGATACACATGAAATTGCATTTCTTTCTGTGAGCCACATAGGTTAAAAGCCAGATGTGATTTCCTTCATTGTTAATTAAAGGTCTGGAATGTTTAAGTGGAATTATTTCCCCTTTTTCTGCCCCTCTGTGGCCGTTCTCTTTGTAGGCATGGATAAATTTGTACCATGAATACTTTCTCCCCTTACATCCTATAAAGCAAATGGTAATGCAGGAGCTCTTTTAGCAATGTGAAGGCTGAATGTTTCCCCAATATGTGAGCTTGTAAGTGCTGAACTTGCCCTGAATGAAGATGAGTTTAGAGGCTGCTGTGTCTTCTTCTGATATGACCTTCCTCACGTAAATTCAGTTCTGTGTTAGGACTTGCAGACGATATACACTGAAAGAGAGTTTTATATTTGACACATTATATTTTTATCACTTTTTGAGCTTTGATATACTTTACACATAACTGGTATTAAAAATGAAAAGGGCTAAATCACTTCCTTTCTGACAGAAGATTAAATAATACTCTTCTCATTCAGCCTCAGTTGCATCTGATTTCCTTGGCTTGGGTTTGATTATACCTTCTCACTTTTCTTGAGAGAGATTTCTTTCTTCTAAGAAACATGCCCTTGTTGGGATAAGTACAATTTGCCTGTTTGCTCTGCACTGTCTGTAAACCCTAGTGACAGTTTCAGGAAATCAGGCAAGATTGGCACCCACAGAGCTGCTTTAAGTGCTGCTGCTATAATTACAGGCCTGGCTCAGGACTGATGGGGCCAGAGCCAGGGTACCTGGCAGCGATGCTCTGTCCTCTCTCTAGCCCATTTGTACCTCTCCCAACCTCTCTGTCATTTTCCTCTTCCAAAAGCCCTGCTGGCTTTAAACTATGCAGAGTGGTGTCTATCGAGAGAGCCAGCAGCACAAATGGTCTTTAGACGTATCAGATTCTAAGAAACTACAGTTTGCAATAGAACATAATGATCAGAGCCTCTTTCCAAAGGGCAGAGGAGACACACGTGCCCCAAATGGCCCATCCAGAGAGCCCACTGGTGAGATCCCAGCTGTCCCAGGGGCCACACAACCACCCAGTCTGGGTTGTAAACATCCTCTTAAAGGAACTTTTTTTTTTCCATTGAAAAACAAAAGACAAATCTCTCTCTTTTTATTGGAAGGGGGTGAGTTAGTTGCTTTTTTTGTTGTTGTTTAGCTCAAAAATAAAAAAATAAAGTGCTCGCTTTAACATGCTTTCTCTCGACATTCATTTTAGGCCCAAATATTGAGAAGTCGGTGAAGGATTTGCAACGCTGCACCGTGTCTCTAACTAGATATCGCGTCATGATCAAGGAGGAAGTGGATAGTTCAGTGAAGAAGATCAAAGCTGCCTTTGCTGAATTACACAACTGGTGAGTAATTTGACTTAGAAACTATAAATTTATGGCACTTCAGCTATTCCTATAGGTAAAGACATCAGATGGAAAATGTTGTTTATTTAATCCATAAACATCACAGAACAACACTTCAGCAGATTTTCTTAAGCCCTGCAGACAGATGCATATATCTTGGGAATAAAAAAGAAGAGAAAATGTTGGAATAAAGGGAAACCTGATAGACATAATTCATTGGAGTTTGAAGCTGGCCCCAAAGTCTGTGAATGATGTAGAACACAACCTCAACAAAGAACAAAACATCAAAAGCGATATTTTTGACAAATCTTTAAGGTTAACATCATGAATGCTACTCAGAAGAAAATACTTTCCAGCCTGATATCATCATAAAATAAGAAAAACTCCCTTAACAAAACTGAGAAACGTCTTACATAAGCTTAGTGATAGAACCCCATTCTTGGGTATCTTTAAGACTGGAATTAAGAAATGGTACACCAGTGTGGTTTTGGTCCTGCCCTGTCCTGCTCTGCAACAGATTTTGATGGAAGACATTTCTTTCAGCCCTGTGCTTTTGCTCATGTCCAGAACTAGAATGAAATACCTCTTAGTAAAAAGGTTAAGTTATTATCAGCAGAAAAATGTTACCAGTGTATCCATCAGGACGCTTTCACTTTCAAGTGACAGAAACTCAAATCACACTAGTTAATGAGAAAAGAGGACTTATTGACTGATGTACATGAAAATTCCAGGAGATTCCTTTGGGCAAATTTGTTCTAAGCCCAATATGTTATCAGGATTCAATTTTTCTGTCTCTGCCTCCTTTCCTCTTTCAGTGTCTCCCACAATCTCCTGGTTCTGCTTATTCTTGGCTTCATTCTTAGGTACTGTCTCCACGTAGCAGCCAAGATGACACGCTGGCAGCTCCAAGCTTACATAATCTTTAGCCCCTGTGATCCGAGAGAGGCCTTCGTTTCCTGTAGTTCCAACAAAAAGTCCAAAAGGCCTAATTCCCATTGGCTGGGTTGGGTCATGTATCTGTCAATAAACCAGCCCCTGTGGCTAGAGGGACAGAGTTTTCCCACTAGCCAGGCTGGAGTCATGTGCCTACCACAGAGTTAGTGGTGGGGGGAGCCCCACCTGAACTCCATGAACTGAGACTTGAAGAGCCATGGTTCCCGGGAGGAAACATGGTGTTAAAGAAGAAAATATAGAACAAAGAAAACACATGTGTCCACAATGCCCAGGCTCACATTACATGTTCCACAATGCCCAGGCTCACACAGCACCTTCCCTATATTGGCGTCCTGTGATTCTAGAATTTGATCACATCTTCCACATATTCTTCTCATTCTAAGTCCTTTCCTTGATGCTGATGTGCTTTTTTGCTAATTGTAGAGTTGCGTAAAACTAAGGATTACGCCGAACGCTAACCTAATCTAAAATTCTTGAACTTTAAACCATCTGCTACGTATAATGTGAGATTCCAAGACTGCATAGACACCAGGGACTTGAAAGAAAGCCTCTCCTTCAGTTATTCAGTGAGGAGTCATTTACCCTCCACCCCGTCACACCATCTCAACCTTCGTGGAACACTTCTCTGTTTGATCAGATTATAACCTCACTAATTGTTCAAAGCAAACTCCGAGAATACGTTTGAAAGTACTCGGAGAAGGTAAAGATGCTATACAGATAAAAGGTGTTATTATCATCATCATCATCATTGGTTTTTAAATTTTACAGTTATATGACTTTTACAATTTATCCTTAAGCTACCCTAATCTATAAAAGCACACTCGACATCCAGGCCTGTTCTCGAGAGCCAGAGTTAGCCCACTTCACCTGTAAAGGGCCAGCTAGTAAAAATCTTGAGCTTTACGGGTGGTGAGGACTGAGTGCACCTACTCAGGCCTGCTGTGGTGGCGTGGAAGCAGCCAGAGGCCATGCGGAGAGACCGTGGGCCGTCTCTGGCTCGTGGGGGTCGTAGCTTGCCAGCCTCTGTCTGGAGGCATTAGTGAGCTGCTCGCAGAAGACCACTGTCTTGTCCTTTTGTGTGGCGTTTTAGAATAAACTCTTCCTCTGAGGCCTCTGTATGATACCTTCCAACTGAGTGACTCACGCACTAATCGACAAAGTGTAGCAATGACCTCAAATTACCTCTCTCCTCCAGCTGCTCTGAATACTTTTATTTTTTATTTTATTTTATTTCCTTAGTAAAATGAACATCACATGGCTCACGAGACATCTTGAGATTTAGAACAGATTCTTTGAGTGCTTTACTCCTCAAGAGCTGGAAGTGTGAGGCCAGGAAGGTCAGCACCCAGGGAAGTTGTGTATCTTGTCTCTGCTTGTAATTCGTTTTGTGTTTTAAACTGATGGGAAGGATCACTTCTGAATGAGCCCTGCCAAGCAATACGGCTGTTTAAAAGTCACCTACCTGACAGAATGGAACTTCTCCTCCAAACTGAAGAAGAAAAAATTTAGATCAACTATTTTCTATTGCTGCAAAATGAGAAAACACCACCACTTGTTTTCTGACCTAACCCTTCATTAAAATGATCCCAAAATAATTACATAAATTCTAACTTAAAAATAAAACTATTTTTTATCAACCATTTACATGCATTTATGCCAGAGGGAAAAACTTCACCTCTGTTCCAATTAAGCCTGCAGTCCAGGCAACAGCGTGATGTGCTTGAATTAAGCCTCTCTCTGATTTTCTGAGGAGCAAAGGATGGATTTTAGGGATTGTGCTGCTCTTGAGAAATAGGGGGTCACAGAACCGAAGGAGGCAGCTTAAATGCTTAAAAAATGAAGCTTTCCTAGTGGTGGTGAAATCACAAACTCTAGGCACTAGAGAGAATTTTGAATACAGCCCTATTCATTGAATAGAACGGAAACCTCGGGGTAACATCGTAAAGTATATCCAGATTTGGAGGATGTGGAGTCCTCTGGAGATTTCCAGAAAGAGTGCTGGTTCTGAGGCAGATGTTGACTCATCTGGTGGACAGGCAACAGGGAGGCGGCATACATCCCCCTGTAGGTTCTGACCCCTTTCCTCGGGGCCACCCCGTTCTCTCACCTAAGCACTCAATAGGCCGTGCGTGTCGTTTAGAAATATAGACACCCTTGTAAAAAAATTCTCCACATTCACTTTGCTACCAAAGCACCAACTTCAGGAGGTGAAATCCCGCGTGACTAAATTCCCCCCAGATCCCCCTGGAATTCACGGGAATGATGATTGTGTGAGGTTGGGAGAAAGCCCTTGTTTGCATATGCTCGGTACTGAGTGAGCGGATATCTGAGTGAAATGAAGGAAATTCTTGTCCTTCCCAATCTGGCTGTGAAGAATATTTTGCTCAATATGTTACTGAAGAAGACCATTAAGGAGCTAAATTATAATATCAGAGCTGGCACTTAACCAGGACACAGTTACACAGGGCCAGATGACCATTACATGACTCCTTCTCATTTTTCCAGAAAGAACTGGGGATTTAAGAGGGGAACAAAGATGACACAATGCCCTCACAGTATGTCTTCACAGAAAATAAATTTTGCAACATGAGCGTCTATGTGAAAAGTCAACATCAGGAACTAACATGAAACAGCTGGTTTCTTTCCTATATGATTGGCCCCTACCACAACTGGAAAATATTCCTCCTTTCGAATCATAGCTGCCAGGTTTAATTGCTTTGTGCGCAAACTAGTCTAGCTTCTCACCACAAATCTGTGTGTGTGCATGGCCAAGTTGATGTTGACGGCTTTAAATGAGCAATAAAACATTAAATTCAAAAAACATTGAGGAAGGAGAGTAATACTTGATAGTTTTTCCATATGCTGGCGGAGAAAGGATTCCAGAATAGAGCTGTAAAAATTGTTAGGTGCTATTGTCAATTTAACATCTAATTAAAAGCACTCCTAAAGAAAACAGAAGATGGTAACAAGCCAGAGGGTTACGGTGTGTGCTGGGGTAATGGGGGCTGGAGGGGATAATATTTTTAGGCTGCTTTGCTTTCAAAAAGGAAAGGGACATCGGTCAAAGCATGCCTTCTGTAAAAAAAAGGGGCCAAAAGTCTTCCTGGACCCGGTCGGTGTTTATTTTCTCTTGAAGCAGTGCCGGGAAATTGGAAGTGGGTCAGGAGTCTCTCAGCTCCCCGACCCGAAGCCCTCCCCCACCTCCCCTTTCTCTGCCGACTCACCCTCCGTCTTGGAGTTTCCTCCCTTCCAGCAAAGGCAGGTGAGCCTCCTACTGCCCCCTACAGGCTAGGGGCTCCTCACCATGACCCCACTCACTACTCCATAGGACCTTGTAGCAGACTCCCTGTATCCTTCTCCTTTCCTTCCTTTTAACGACTGAAACTCATTTTCGTGTAACTGGTAACCTCATCCTTTTGATGACCATGTGTCATCCGTCCCAAAGTGACAGATTTGCATGTTAACCAAAGTTGACAGTCTGTTGAGACTCTCCACCAGCCAAAAGAATTACTCTAAAAGTGAGAATTGCAGGCTGAAGAAATAGCAATTTTGAGATAAGTATATCTTCTTCTGCATCCCTCAAATCCCACTCCAGAGGAGGGCTCTTTATCTGCTACTAAAGCCCTGTTGGTATCCAAGCAGAATCACACACAGACCACCAGATATCATTGCTGTGACATTTTAAATATTGTGTCTTTTTCTGGAATATCAACTCGAGAAGGCCTCCCAGAGAAGAAATTACCAGTGGGGTTCTTGCATTTCAGAACAAGCCAAGCAGCAATCTGTCCCGTATTCCCACTTTACTGCTCCTTGGGTACCCAAACAATATCAAATTCTTGGAGCGTGCAGCCTTCGAACTACTTCAGTTTGAGTCCAAATAAGAACATTTTTCTTCACTTTTGCAGATTTATCGCATAGCAGGATTGTTTCTTTGTTGGTTGTTTCCTCCCTCCCCCCAAAATTCCCTAAACTTTTAACTGCTTTTTTTGTTAATACCTGGCTTTCCATACAATGCTAAAAGCCTGGTTTTTCTGTGCTCTTTGGGTTTTTTGTTTGTTCCCTTTATGAGTAACTGAACATTGACTGAAAGACGATGTCTGTAAATTAATATGTATTTCTCTCCATACCAAAGTAATTACACACTCTCAGAGCTCTGTGGTCATCCTTTGCCTCGGTACCACCCAGAGAGATGCTGATTTCACTGGGTATAAGTGAACCCAGAAAAAGGGGGGTTTTTTGTTTTTAAAGAACCCCAGGTGATTCTCTTGTGCATCTACGGTTGAAAACCATGGACTGAGAATCCTGCAGAGGTGATATGTCTGGGGCTAGAGCGGTGTTTGCAGCCAGATGAATTTGCCCCCCAGGAGATAGTTGGCATGTCTGGACATATTTTGGGTTATTACAGCTGTGGAGAGGTAGTGCTACTGGCATATAGTAGGCAGAGGCCAGGATGGCACTCCTTATCCTTGTATGCACGGGACAGCATCCCCCGCTCCACCACCACGCCAAAAAAGAACGATCTGGTCCAAGGTATCGGTAAGGCTGAGAAAGCCTGGGTGAGAGGAAAGGGAGAGGAAGACTGCACAGCCCTTCTGCGTGGTCTGCTGTAGCTCATGAGCGAAGGATGGAGAGTCCTCCCTTTGCAACACAACTGAGTGCCTCTCTGCCCCTCCCCCAGCCGCCCTCCTACCCACCACTGCAGACCCGAGGGGGGGAGATTTCCTTTACCTGCCCAGATCAGGTACATACCCCAGAACACAGCCATAGTGTCTTCTCTTTTCACATCGGTGCAGTCGCGAGATATTTTTCCCATACTTCCTGAAACATAAACCTTCTAGCTACACATCTTAAAGGTCAAATTACGTTTTTGTTTCCTTAAGACAAGCAAAAACAATTACACTGGAGTGTAGAAAATTGAGGTCTTTGCTTCTTTGTCTGTTTTTCATTATGGAATTCAAGTCAGTCCTTAGGAGAAAATGGAAAAATTAAGAACTGAAGGCTGTGGCTGGTGATAGGCCATCACTTCCATTCACCGTTCTGTCTCTACCTGAGTCTTTTTTCTCGCTTTGCAATAAAACCAAATATCACAGTGGAGACTGGGATTAGGATGAAGATCTGAGGCATGTGAAGATAAATACAGTAGGGAATTGTTCCATTAAGTGTCTCTTTGGGGGGTTATTATTTTCCTCCGGCTTTAGTCAAGCAGCAATATTACTTGGGTGTTCCTGGCTATACATGGTATATATCCACCTACTCTGATACCAGTGACATCTTCAGGTGCACCTGCGCTTGTGCTATTTAAATTGAATGACAACAGAAGGATTTTGTTTTTGTTTTTGTTTTGGCTGTACTGTGCCACTTGCAGGATCTTAGTTCCCCGACCAGAGATAGAACCCAGGCCTCCTGCAGTGCAAGTGTGGAGTTCTAACCACTGGACTGCCAGGGAATTCCCAACAGAAGGTCTTTTTGCAATCTTATGGTGCAGTAGTGGTTGGGCAAATACTTGTTGACCATTGAATTACCCTCTCATAATTAGGAGAATATTGAAATTATGACAGTCTGTCTACTCTGATAGGTAAGTACCGGGAAAATATGCATTAGGTGAAACAGGTCCTAGAATCAGATCTGTGTCACAGAATAGGTGCTGTGAAAACAAGCAAACGGGGTTTTTGAGCTCAGTCACGTGTAGGGTGTGGGTGTAAGCATGAGTGATGAGTTGAGCCTCCTTTGTAAAACCACGTGGCTGAAACAGTAAGCATTCTGAGCATGCCCACGAGCATCGAGTGTCTGGAGCAGTGTGTTGGCCAGTAATAAAGTGATGCTTTTCTCTGTGCCATTCAGCAAGGGATGTTACCACCAGTAGGAGAGCTGACGTTAGGAACCTTTGCAGCCACTTAGTATTGTCATGTGATAACTTCACCGGAACTTCGGTTCCCTATTACAGTGACAACAACGTGTTAAATGATTGCTAGATTTTGCCAGCTCCTTAGCCTATACACGAGACACAGGCAAAATCAAGAGTTTAACATTACACTTTTTAATGGTTTTTAAAAGAAATTTGATACAAGGTCCCTACGTCCTTCTGCTCTGGAAAGGAATATATACTTCCCATTGATCAAAACCTATTGCAAACAAAACTTTCTGACTAATCTCTTTTCTTCTCAACAGATGGTTTTTCTAAGTGCCCACCTGCTAGTGACTTGTACTGTATAGTAGAAATTAAACAAACCCATTCCTTCTCCCAACACCCAATATTGGAGATTATGCCAGCATATTAAAAAACACACATTACTGAGATGAACATACACCTGCAAAGGATATCAAGAGACAATAATAGAAGAGGCCAGTAAATATATTTATGCCTCAAGAGAGCCATATGTATGGATTTTTGTCCCTGTCCTAGCCGACAAACTGCCCCAAATGGCTTTTTTTCCTTACTCTGCACCAGTCCAATAAAAGAAATCAGCTCCAGGAGCCATTCTGAAATCATGAAAAGGGTAAATACCTTATTCCAGGGAGGAACTCAAGGTCCCTGTGACTTTGGGTCTATGGCAAGTCCCCATGGTCCAGGGCATTTCAAATCTTGCCTTGTGTGTGACTATGTGTCATTCTAAATAGGGGTAGCTCGCTCTTTGGAGGTGAAAGCTTCTCTTTTGCTATTCTCTTTCCTCCCCGAAGTTTTTCTCTGTATTAGATGTTTCCCCAGGGCCACTGCAAGGACCTAGTGAGTCAGTCAACATGAAGGAAGAGCAGGCTGATAAATACGGAAAGTACAGAACTGGCCTTTTCAGTTTGGTGTAGTCCCCAGGAAACTAGCATAAATAGTGCCTTGTATTAATAGCTCTTCTGAGCTCCATGTGTGATTACCTCTACACGTCATGTCAGTGGTACACTTAGCGTTAGGAGACAGCTTTCCTTCACTGTAGCCTTCTTGCAGAGTAATAAACCCACAAGAAGAGCTGGAGGATAAGAAGTTGATTCTGATTTCAGCTTGAAATCTGAAAAGATTTCTGAATCTTTTCAGCAAAAGAAGGCTACCCGTCAAACCAGCTTTGTAACGTGCTCCTGAGTAGGAATTGTTAGTTTTCATCATAGAACAGAAATATAAAAAGAATTAACCAAATTGTTCTAGCTACACAGTCCCAGAAGGAAAGTATGTATCATTTGTGTGTGTGTTTTGAATTTCCAGTATAATCCATTTTCACTGAGAAAATAGGACAAATTTGTTCCTATATATTAGTAGAAATATAAACACATTATAATTTGAAAAGTGGAATATCCTAGATCACAATTTCAGAATGGATCTTGGAGCTTATTTCTATCTATTAGACTAGGACGGAGCGAGATTCTGTAGTCTCTTAGAGTGAGACCAAGAAGAAGTTTTGGACAATTTGTCAGCTAGGACAGCAACAAATCATACAAAAAACTGCCCCTGAAGCCAATAGACTAGAATAGCCAATTCCATATATGTATGTTACATTATCCTTCCGGTGACTGTGACCTTTGATTCGTAGTAGGCCATATTCGAACAAAAGTGACATTTTCTAAGGCTTATTAACAACATAATTAGGAGGTGTGGGGTGTAGATTTAGACAGAATAGGGTTTAAATCTCATCACGTATTCCAGCTCTGAATACGGTTGAGCTTCTTAACTTCTACTCAGCTACAGAACAGGTGTACTGCTGTCACTTTCTAGGGCTTTTGTGAAGATTCATGGACAAGATATGCACTTCTCAGATTATTCTAGAAAATCTCTTGCCTGGCCCATGATAGAAGTTCAATCTAGGCTGGTTCTCTTCTCTTCCAGATAAGCATTTAGTAAATGTCTTTCCCTCTCTACCAAGACACTGGGAGGAAGTGAATCTGTTCCACCTTTCTGTTTGTTTAGTTATGCATTAGATGCCAGCTGTAAGATATGGATATTTCTTCACAGCTCTTTACTGTTTACTGCCTGGTGAAGAGAGAAGTAAGGCAAAGGGACCCCTGATTCTGAATGGCCACGGTTGTCACCACATCAGCCCTCTTTCCCCTTTCCCGTCTTGCCACGCCTTCTCTCTACCTTCCCTTCCCCTCTCTCCATTCATCCACCCAATAGAGCCCAGGGGCTAGTGGGTGAAGACAGAAACAAGTGTGTAATGCACGACGGCAAATACTGCAATGGAGCTGGGAGTGGAGGAGGGGAAATCAACACTGGCTGGCTGGTTAGGGAAGGGTCCACAGCGGAGGTGACATCTGAGCTGGTCTTTGAAGGGAGACTAGGAATTTGTCAGCCTGAGACAGGAGAAAGGATTCCATGCAGAAGAAAAAACACAAGGAACCAGAAATAAGAGAGATCACAGCGTGCTCTAGGAGGAGTGCGTTCCCTGGGTCTCACTCCATCAATAAATGAATTTTGAGCACATCCCTCTCAAACCAGAAAATTTATTTATAAATCATATGTGTGTGCTGTGGTTAATCTGTATGCTAAAGATTAGGAAAGTCTACTTTTTAGAATAAAAAGTAAGTACATGGGACTTCCCTGGTGGTCCAGTGATTAAGACTCCACACTCCCAATGCAGGGGGCATGCGTTCGATCCCTGGTCGGGGAACTAAGATTCCCCCATGCCACATGGCGCAGCCAAAAGAAAAAAAAAGTAAGTACATACAGTTTACTGTTTTCTTTGTTGCCTCCATTTGGGAAGCCACTGGCTAGGTCAGGTCCTAAAGAGGAGGGGTAGCAAGTGAGCCTGGAGATGCTGGCTGATGAGAGCCTTTTGGCCCAAACCAGGAAGTCCACATTCTCTCCCCTCCCCTCTTCACGGGAGAGCTAAGGAATTCAGGAGACCCCAGGAGGCCAGAGCAGTGGAGGCCAAGCCTGGCTGCCTTGGGTTGGAAGTGGGCCGGCATTTCTATGACTTTTTGTGCCACATCAGTCTCCTCTAGTTTCTGTTCCTGGGTTATTCAGGTTCAGTCACCATGTTGGCTTCTGCATAGATGCCCCACATCACCCAAAATTGGAGGGAAAGGCAACAGTGTTCAGAGTGGTTGGCTCTATTTTGGGTATGAAACAAAGAGAGATTTTGCCTTGTTTTATTTTGAAATTTGTTTTATTTTATCCTGCTTTCTACATTTCCCAGTTTTTTTTAATGAGCATGTAAAATGAAGTAAATGGAGAAGAATGTTACTTCCTTCATTGGTACCCTTGTGCTATAAGTCAACACCCACAGATAGAAGTTTGCTTTCTTTTCCGTATATGTAGTTTGGTTGTTTTTTTATTTTTTTAAAAAGGAGATGGTGGTAAGTCATATCACTTTTATAGCTATAGAAACTGAAATACAGGTAAGTTACTTTCCCTGAATAGTGATCTCCATGGAAAGAAACAAAACTAAAAAGTAATCAGCAAAGATAAGAAATTAGAGGTGTACAAGGAATACAGATTTTTCAGGTGAACATGTGATGTTGTGGGATTTGTAGAATTTGCAGGATTTTGTAACTCTGATGTCATCTTTTAAATTCCAAGAAGAAAAAGGAATCCCTGTCTGTGTTTGTTTGTTTTTTCAATTAACTGTGTCATCTGTGAGGAACTCCAGGATTTTACAAGTGTTGGGAGTTAGTCCTTATGCTACATTTGTTCGTGTCTCATTCCAGAAACACACCTCGGACAGTGTGATGCCATATTCATTAACTGTAATTTAAATCATTGTCCAATTCCAATATAAAATATGCAGACTAAGAGATATTAACATTAACAAGTTATATTACCTCTGATTAAAGAAATAGGAAGAAAATGGGCTCAACCTGATTGGCCAATTGAGTGCACTTGCCACATTCACGGGCACCCAGAGGGGTGTAACTCTGCTGTGTATGTTAACAGCGATTCACGCTCAGAGACACTCTTTTACCCTGAGAGTCTTGATTACTAGGCAGCTTCAAAGAGTTGTGTCCCAACCCCAGCTGACAGGCTGGAGTAGACACGTATGTTGGGTTTTATATGTTGATCACGTAACGCTATGGAATTCAAGAAATCTTTAGATCAATTTGTCAATCACTGCTGCATTCAGAAAAAGAATTCCAATTATAAGGAGAACGCAGGTTGTTGTGAAACCGAAATGCAAAAGTGTACAGAGTAGAGGGTAACGGACCCAGGAATCCCAACAAAAAAGCATGAATAAATGAGCATAGCCAGCTACTGGATAATGAGCCTGAGGTAAATTGGCAAGTGGAGTTGGGTAGGAGAGATATTTCTGGGGTAGACTTGGGAGGACTTGACCACGTGGGAAGTGAAGGAAGGGGAGTCGTGAAAACTGGTGAGTGGTAAGAGCAGTAACCAGCAGACAGGTGTAGGAGTGGGGACAGGATGGACGTGCAGGGGAGGAAGAATATTTTCCCTCTGCCCTTCCGGGTTCTTGGCTGAGACCCTGTAATAAAAGACAGGTTAACCAGAGAGAAGCAAACGGAAGTTTATTAACATGTACGCCTCATGTACACATGGGAGAGACCCAGGGAAAAATGAAGAACTCCCCAGGGTGGCCTGGAATTCAGCATTAAATACCATCTTCATAGAGAAAAGGGGAGAGGGGGTGTAGGCCTCAGAGGGGAGAGTGAATGACTTTTAGGAAAGATGAATGGGTCCTTAGAAGAACAGGTGGAGGTACGGTAGCTTGTGACAAAGTCTGCTGAGTGTGGTGTCCATTCTCTAGTCTCCCCTCCTGTGATGAAAGTCAACATCCTCCCTGGCTGGTGAAACTCCCGGGGAGGGAATTTATGACAACTGAGCTCCTTTTGGACGATCTGTCTTTAAGCAGAAAAGGGGAGTTTGGAGAAAGCCTGTCCCTGCATTTGCTGTTTTTCACGTGCCCACAGCTCACAATGAGCCATATTTGGGGTGGCATATTCTGCTAGTCCTCAGGGAGCAGAACAGAGAAAGGAGGAACGGGGAATTGACAGCCATGCAAGAGCAGGGGCACCATTTGTAGGCACCTGTCATGTTAGGCCTGCCTGTCCTTCTGACCCTAAGAATAGAGAACCATACACAGTCTTGATGTCTTTGTGCCTGTCATGCCAGGGACACCTTTGTTGACAGCAACAATAGTTGAGAAATGGGTGGGCCGAAACCCCACTGGACTAGAAATGGTACCCATGGTAACAGCAGAGTACACCCCAAGTATATAAAGGGAGTTTTTCTGCCCTCCGCCTGGTGGGCACAGTCCTCTCAGCCAGGGCAAGGGACGTAGAGGCCTAAACTCCTGGGCAGTACGGGCAGCCTCTTCCATCAGTACCAGCTCCCAGCTCAGGATCCACAGAGCGGCCCCTGGGTGCTACTAGGCTGCCAGGCGCTCAGTTGGCATTCCTCCCGTGGGCACAGTTCTTACTCCTGGTGCAGCAGGTAAGGAGCAGAGCCCGCAGTGGGGGGAAATGTTTGTACATTACCCTCTCTCTTTAGTGAAAGAAACAGAAATTCTTGAAACAGGAAGTCTGGCTCTACGGCTTATCACTCAGTCGCATGCTTTAAACTGTTTGTTACGGGCCGGGAGGGCTGACACATCCCCTTAGCGTTCGGTAGAATCCTTCCTCCCCGGCAACCTCCACATTGTCTTCCTCTCTAACGGGCCAGCGGTCTGGAGGCTCTGCGCCACGATCACCCTGCCAGCCAGCGCGGGGCTCTGTCTGCTTCCTGAGGCTCTCCACCTGCTTTGTTCTGCTTGGCAACCGAGGAGTTAAGGAAGCTCCGCACTGAAGCCCTTCGTCCACCAGAAGGTCCTGAAGCAAAATTGTCTGGGATCAGATAGTCGCAGGCCGTTTCTCTCACTATGGCCTCCCTGAGGCCAGCCCAGGAAGATGAAATGCAGCCCAGTTTTAACTCTCTAACGTCTGACTCTGGCTGCTGTGGCAGGTTGATCTTGTTCAGCTCCTACTGAAATCCTACTTTCACTCCTCAGTATCCGCCAGAGGCTTCAGCTCTCCAGCTTCTCACCCACTGACAGTCCTGTGGCCGCTGCCCATCACGGCATCTTTATTTATGAAGCACACCAGACTTGACGTGGCTCCTTTGAGCTGCCAAATGAAGCCGTTTTGTCTCTCAGTGTCTTGTCTCCACATTTAAAGAAGAGTCTTTCACAGAGCAGAAAATGATAAATCTATTCCTGCTCAAGTGCCTTTCTGGTTCTTTTTACTATTGTTATTATTAGGCCTCTATAGAAAGGAATCAAGACAGTGGAAACATTTTTATAAAATGACACTTTATCTCTGTGATTAACAATATAATAAACCATAAAGGCTCTGCCATGGTCATCTGCCTCTCCTGACACCTTATTGCTTTAATAATAAAAGCTTTTTTTATGGCAAGAGAATAAAATTTTACTATCCAGGCAGTTTAGATAAAATGAGAAGATGTGTTTTTGGAAGGATAAAGGGCACATCTGAAACATGTGAGGTCAGCATGGGTTTTATGTGAGCTCAGTTTATGTAGAACACGTTTGATGTGTCTTCAGTCTGGTGCCCTCCTGAGGACGTTATCCAGCCATTTAGAGAACTTCCAGTGGTCAGCGAAAAGCCGATTAAAGAGTTCTGTGTTTCTATCAAGTACGGAGGATCACCGTTGAAAAGCAAAAATGCCCCAAACCTGAATCGCAGGGGAAAGTACAAACTTCAGTAATTTATTACCATCCCAATTTACAAACAGAACCATTAACTACGTGTCTTGACTCTGAGCCAAACCCTGTGTGGTTTAGTGAATATCGTTGTACTTTTATTCATAAGCTTATGTCTCAAATGATTAGATTCTGTCAGTGACAAAAGTTATATAAATTTTTGCATAAAGATGATTTATATGCAAGCACGACAGTTTACCAATTAAGGGGTTTCATTATTGTTATGCCATAGAAAAATAAATATGCTATCTTCCCTTCCGTTCATCACTGTCAAGCAGTTTTTGCCGAGCAGCCCACCATAGTCGAAGAGCATAACGTCGAACAGAAGTTTTCTAAAACTCCGTCAGAGCTTCTCTGAAGAAGGGATGATTAAGCAGAGACCTGAAGGAAGCCTCAAAGTGAAGGAGATGAAGAAAGGCAGGGCTGGGGAGGAAAGCTGTCCTCTAGCAGTGGGAAGGGCACATGCCAAGGCCCTGTGGTGAGGGAGAATTAGAGCTCATGCCTCCTGGGCTGTTGGGAAACTTCAGTGAGATCATTCCAGTGAGGCACCGGTGCTCTCCCTGACGGCCTCGCACAGTAAGCACTCAGGTGTCAGTTACGAGCAGCTCTCATTTTGAGGCTGTCTACACAAGTGGTATCTCGAAAGCCTGCGTGTGACCTGTCTGCTTCTCCAGTAGGAATGGGGACAGTGACACTGCCTGTGATTTTTCTGTGAGTCGTCTCCTCCCTCTGTGCCATTCCTCCCTCCTGCCCTCCATATCTGCTAACTCCCTACTGGGTTTTGCCCCGCACCCTCCTCTTTTATCCAGCCTGCAGAGTTCTGCATCAGGCAGCACTTCAGTGCGGATCTCTGTCCTGGGGTCTCTAAGAAGATTCAGTGGGGCTTGTGAATGGCACTGATGAAGTTACTCAGGAAGCTGGGTGTGGCCCCCAGCACTGCGGTCATTTAGAAGGTGTGAGACACAGGGAATTCCCTGGCGGTCCGGTGGTTAGGACTCTGCGCTCTCACTGCTGAGGACACAGGTTCGATCCTTGGTCAGGGAACTAAGATCTCGCAAGCCCCGCGGTGTGGCCCAAAAAGGTGTCAGGCGCGGCCTTTCCTCTTGGACCCTCCTTTGGTCTGGCTCTCAGCTTGCTGTGATGCTGGGTCCTCACTGTCTGACAGCCTGCCAGAGGACCGGCTGGCCTCTGCTACTTCATCCTCTTCATCTTCCACATCCTCTTCCCTTAGTATTCCCTCCCACAAGCCTGCTGCCTTGAAAGGACAAAAAAAAAAAAAAAATCCAGTGAAACTCTGAGGTGCACCTTATTGAGATTCTCATGGGAGGTCCTGGGGCACTGCCTCGAGCTAGCACCTTGATGCTCGTTTGCATCCAGTTCATGGGTCCTGAGCAGGGTCCTGACTCAGCAGAGATCCCTTGGATTGCTTTTATGCATCAGTTTTGAAAGCAATCATACATAGCAGTGCTTGAATTACTAAGATGCTTGAGGACAGTCTTTTGCCGAAATACCCAGAGGAATGGAAGCATGGTTTGATGCCAACTTCAGAGGCTTCTCACATCCTCCAGTGGGCATTAAGCAGATTAACAACTGATTGTGTAGAGCCTTCATCCCTCCTGTTGCTAGCCCAGGAGGCCTAAACTAACCATTGTGTGAATATCCACAACGTTTAATGTGTTAGACCTGGGGATACGGATTGCACCCCAAATGTCCATCTTGTAAACTCTCTGGGCACATAATTATATTAACAAGTTTAATCAACAAAAATAATCTATAATCTTATAGCTGGTAAAGAAATGAGCAAAGGCCCCTTCCTACACCATCCTTCTCATCCAACACACACAGAGGCTGCAGGGTCCGTGGCCTTGTTTGGGGACTGAGGGCGTGGGGACTACATGAGGCTGTCTTGGCACTCTCACTGCGGTCTGCCCCCTCCTGCCCCCTGAAGTCTAAAGGTACCCCATCTTGTATCACGTGCATGTATTTGCTTTGATTGTGCACCTTGCATGCTCTCAAATCCTGGAGACTAATTACAGCCTTCTGGTTGATGGAGGGTGGAGAAATCCTAATTTCTTCCTCCTGCCATCATCATTTTCTTCCCTCTCCACCTGTTTTACGCTATTTCCCCAGCAAGTTCGGCAGGTCCTTTCACCCTCTTCCTCTCAGCTCACCCAAAAGAATGGAGGCTCCACAAGGATGGCAGGAATCTTTTTTTTTTTTTTTTTTTTTAATCCACAGCTGTATTCCCAGCTCCACCCTCGCCTGGCACGTGGCAGGCACTCAGCAAATATTTGTCCAGTGGATGAATGTTTTGTCAGTCTCTCCAGAGACTGGAGTCTTCCAGTGCTCTTTGTGACATATTCTGTACCGTCACCCCACACGTGTGCAAGCCAGCTTCACTCCGTTGATTAAGAGAATGGAGCAAGTCTCACCTGACCTGTAGCCCATAAGTCAGCAGAGTCCCAGCCCCTTGGACCCCCGTTTCATGTCCGCCGGAAGTCAAAAGACCTCTCTAAGATTTGTGCCAGTTCAGGGATGCGGGTGAGGCCCAACATTCTCAATGCTCACTCTGCCTCCAGGCTGTTGCTCTTCCCATTTCTCAGCCCTGCACTGACCCAGACGTGAAACCCAGCCACTTCCTGTGTGTGTGTGTGTGTGTGTGTGTGTGTGCACGCACCCACACACATTCAGACCATTCACACCAAGCGTGGTGAAGGTCTGGACATCCCAAGCAAGGCTCACATCACACGCCTTACAGTGGATACCTCACAGTAGCGTATGTGGTCCTCCCGCTTCTGCAAGCTCCTTTGCTCACCCCACTACTGGTGATTTCTCCCAGCCTCTTCACCCTACACAGCTCCCAGCGTTCTCGCTGACTCTCTCTCTTTTCACCTCCTTTTCTATAGGGAATAAACATTCAAAACATTTTCTCAGGTAGAATAGCTTAGCCGTGTTGTTATAATTTGGGCTCCTGACTCCAAATCTCTAGGTTCTCACCTTATCTCCCTACCAGCTTATCCATTAGCCTTGTTTTTCTAAACTAACATAGAACTGCCCTCTCCAATCGCTTGTGGCTACATTTGTGAACTTGACAGGAAAGCTAAGTATACCTCATAATCACAGGAGCACAAGCCTATTGACTTAGCTCAGCATTTCGTACAATTAACGAATATATGCTGGTTTATGAATAGATGATCTCTGGAAAGAAACACAAGAAGCTGGTGACAGTGGAGACCTCCAGGGAGGGGGACTGAGTAAACTGGGACAGAGTTTGGATAAAGACTTCCTTCTCGCCGTACACCTTTCTGTATCGTGTATTTCCTGTGTTTAAAACACACTGACATCGTATGTGTCTAATGTCAATAAATAAGGTACAATTCTCTTGATACGCTAGTTACACCAAAGTGGTTATAGCCAGTGACCTAAAACCACATGAGTCATGGGGAGAGCTGATGTCTATGCTTGATGCATTAGGCTTCGAGCCCAGTTCTGGAGAATTTGCCATTCCTTGTTCACGTCAGTTCTTTCCATTAGGATTTCCTGGTTGGAAAGAGCCAAGCTCTTCAACACACGGTCCTTACTGTCCACGTGTTTAGGTTACATCATTTGGATGAGGAGACCCAAACTCCTAGAGATACATCCCAGGAGCCACTTCGTACCTTGACAAATACTACAAAATATTTCCTCTTAAGGGGAAATAGATTTTCAACACACTTTAAATTTTAAGAATACATCTGATGGAGAAAAAAATGTACATCTGTTGGAACAATCTGAGTAGTAATAAATAAGGATGTTTTAAGGATAATAATTGCATTAAATATGAGTTCACAAACTATACAAACAAGCAAAAAAAAAACTCATTGGTTACTTTTGGAGGAACCAACTATCGTTTTGAAAACTGATAAATAAAAAGAGAGAACCAAGCATTTACCCTGCCTATGCAAACTGTACTTCATGATAACCAAATAGTTGATCAAGGACAATTTCTCTTTATGGAAGTTTTCAGTAAATGAACCAAGGAGTGAGAGAATTTGAATATCCTCATTTCTCAAACCCTCTTGATCTAGGCAGTGATCACCAATAGCTGCTAATATCATAAAAAATAGAGATGTTCTTTGTATTTCCTGTACATTTATTTTGAGATGTATAAAGTTGAGTACTTCAGGTTTAATTTTTTTTCAGGAGGAGTATTTATAAGTGTGTCCTGTCATGTGTCTGCTGATGGAAGTACATAACATAATTTCTCCTGAAATAAAAAACAAATCTGAATTGAATCAAATTTCTGTTTCTCATAACGAATTTATAGAAAATATAAAGGAATGGGTTACATAATACCATGGCCGTGGAGTCAGCAAAATTCAGACCTTGGACAACTCTACAGGACCTGGTTTCTTTAACAAAGGGAGGAAAAGGAAGAAAGAGAGATGGGAGGGAATGTATAGATTAAAACAGATTTAAGAGACAGTCAACAAATTGTCACGAACAGACCTTATTTAGATCCTGGTTCAAACAAACTGTTTAAAAAAAAAGTATAGGGCAATTAGGAAATTTTGAATATTGAGTAGATATCTGATAACATTAAATTATTGTTCATGTTTTTAGGTATTATAGTAATACTATGGTTATATTCCCCAAAAGTCCTTATCTTTGAGATACCTATATTGAAATATTATGGTTGAAGTGAAAATTTTTAAAATCTGGCATCTGTGCTTATTTACACATAAAAATCTATGAAAGGATACATAAGGGACTTGTGATGATGTGTTGATACTGGAAGGGGAGCAAAGAGTCAGGATGGGAGAGAAATGAACTTTTGGACAGAAAATTATTACTTTTGCAGGTAATACCTTTTCAAAGGACTAACCAAAAATATATTAAATATAATGGAAAAAAGTTAATTTAACCTTGAAAGGCTTATCTGGGGGAATGAGAAGGCATCGATTCATTATAGAGCATGTGGATGGATTGACCCAGAACCATATTTCTCAAAGTGGGTTCTAGGACCCTCTGCATCAGCATTGGGCCCACCTCTATCCCTCCCAGCCCAAATCTGGGAGAGTGAAGCACAGAGACATTTGAGAATTACAGGCCTTGATAACCTGAGTGCCACCTTTTAAATACTTATTATATTGTTTTGGAACTTCAAAAATTCATAGGGCAAAAATACTCCCAAATTGAAATTCAAAGCAGTGCAATTCTGAAAGTCTGAAAAGGCTTTTTTTTTTTAGATTTGCTGACAATGATTTAATCAGCAGATGTCACTATGTAACACTGGGAGCATCCCTTCCATGTTGCCTCATTTTTGGAAAGGCAGAGTCTGCTGCTGGCAATGTAACATAGAAATATTTATGGTAATCTTGTATTTTGTTTAATGAAAATAATTTTTCTTTTACTTCCAGTGCTTATTAAAAGTTTATCTTTGATTAAGCATTCTTTGCTTTTGTTTTTGTTTTTTTTCCCCCAGCATCATTGACAAAGAAGTTTCATTAATGGCAGAAATGGATAAAGTTAAAGAAGAAGCCAGTAAGTAGACACATGGTTGTTTGATCAGGAGCCTCCCAATCAGAAGTAAGCCATAGGTCAGATTGCCAATGATACAGATTCTGAGTGGGGTCCAAAAGGATGGAGTAGTAGCACCCACTGAGCGGAGGGCGGAATAGGCATGCAGCAAAGAATAGGTGCCAGCTGAGTTTATTTAAAGTCCAGGGAGACTTTTGTGCCTACAGAGGACCACTTATAGTTAATTGGGTTTAAAATGACGTTGAATGTAGTATTAAATTTTAAAACATAATTTTTCATGCCTTCGCACCCTACAAACCTTGCTATACTACTCATACAATCCTTTTCACTTGTTCTTTCAACTAACTCAAGTTTACCAAATTAAGTTCCCCTAAAAAATGTGTCCTATTTGAAAGTTACTTCAATCCCCCTTAACATTTTGAATTACGTTTGTAAATTTAATATATCTTATTTTTTTCAAACACTTCGGATACCTGACAAGGCAAACTCACAAACCTAACCAGCAAAGTATTCCAAGTTCTTAAGCAACTCTTATAAGATTAATAATTCAAACTTAGAGATGTTCTAAATGAAGTTCTCTTAAAACACTCCAATTCTGTTTACAAACTCAGCCAAATTCGCTAACACCTGCCAACTTAACACCTCAGAAGAAAATCAGTTACGTGTTTGAAATCACAAGTGAGATTGCGTAATATACAGAATACTCTATATTTAAATAATGAACACACGCAGACAATCTTGATCATTGCAAAACTTTTTCTGAATTTAACACAAAATAGTAGTACTCTGGGTTTGATTCATCTTACTATTTTTATACCTATTTCTAAACCTTTCCAATGCTGTAAAGTTAACCCAACAGCCATTAGGGTGGATTTGCCATCTCAAATAGGCTGAGGTTCATGGGTTGGAAATTTCAACTGAGACAAGATTGCTCAGTCAGATTCAACACAAGTGTACATGCTGATCCCTCTTTTATTTTTAAATTCATTTGCTATGTTAATGGGAGCCCTAAGACCATTTTTTTCTTCTTTTTTTTCCCCTAAGACCATATTTTTCGGCTGGGATTTAGTTTTACAATCCGTATCTCCTAGGCATTTTAAATTCTTCATCCTTACCCAAATATTATCTCATAAATTGGGTAAATGGCAGTCTGCACCCCCAGCCAGGTTTCAGCTAAATTCCTTTACTTTTGACTTCAGTGCTTTCCTTTTTATCAGTGAAGGATCAGACCAGATTCTTCATTCTTTTAATATTTTTCTTGCCTGGCCCTTGGCCATAAATTCAATAGTTATTTTATGGAAAATAGCTATCATTATTTTTGTTAGACAATTTTTCCAAATAATTTTAAACAACATTTTAGAATCTAAAATACAGCAGGTTTTATTAAATAAAACTAAATGTGATCCAGGGTTAAGCTGTGGAATATATAGATAGTTACACAATTCCTTTGACTGTGAAATTATTTTATTTTATTGACATTTGTTGATTTCTTCAGTAGCAGTAGATTACCCCATGACTTGGGATCTTCCCTGTTTCTCAGGTACAGCTTATTTTCCCTTTTCAGTTTCATATCCTAATGATAAAAATGTAACAGCCAACGCAAACACAGATGCTTCTCTAGCACCAAATAGAAAGTTACTAGCACATCACTTTCTCAGAGTTTAACAGAGGGCCTCAGATTTCAAGTGCTCATTCTTCCTTCTTGGGACAGTAGTATTCAGTCCCAAGACCTGTGGAATTTGGGCATCTCTGGAGAGCATCCCCATTTTTAACACTCGTTCAATCAGTAAACATTGACTGTGTGCTTCCTTGTGTGCTAAGCACTGGCAGAGAGAGGGACAAACGAGCAAACAGATAAATCTGGGACCTGCACTCATGGAGCTTTCAGGCTAGCTGAAACGGCTAGCTTGATTGACAGGGTTCCCCTAACTTCAGGAATCGGTCCCGGTTTAGAACTGCCCAGCGCCCTGGGGAAACCAATTTGCTTACCTTGGAGGTGAACAGAAATGAAATCAAATCCAGGTTCCACCTATTTACTGGCTGTGTGACACTGAACTGTTTTGTGAATTTCTAAAGTCAGGCTCCTAATCAGAAAATAGGGCATAAGAAGAGTGTCTATATCAAATAGTTACTAGCACAGTGCCTGACACGGTGTGTATAAAAAGAGAAAAGCTCATCTTAGTAGAGGTTAGTCCAACCCCTCAGAAAACAGAGGTCAGGGGGGTTATGCAGCCTCTCTCAGGTGACACACCTATGTCAACCATAAGTCTTCTCCATCGATAGAAAGAACCATTGAATTTCTCCCCACAAAGTGCTGAACTGTCTTTGCAACCACCATTTTGAGCTTCCTTATCTATGGTCTCAAGAGTATTTTCCACGTTTTCCATTTCCTGCACATGATATAAACCATATTTCCCCAATTATAACATAAGCTCCTATATCCCTCATGGCACCTAACACAGAGCTGAGAAGACTGTGGGTACTTCATTGTATTTCTTAAAAGAATTATTGTAATTAATTCAGTATCTACAGGCTGTGGGATCCAATATTAGTGAACGTGAACATAATTGCAACAAGAGGGAGGTATATTCTAGATAAATATATCTCACTTTAATAATAGTATTTGTGGGCTGCCCTGGTGGTGCAGTGGTTAAGAATCCCCCTGCCAATGCAGGGGGACACGGGTTTGAGCCCTGGTCTGGGAAGATCCCACATGCCGCGGAGCAACTAAGTCTGTGTGCCATAACTACTGAGCCTGCACTCTAGAGCCTGGGAGCCACAACTACTGAGCCCTCGTGCCACAACTACTGAGCCGGCGCTCTAGAGCCCATGCACCACAACTACTGAGCCCACGTGCCACAACTACTGAAGCCCACGCACCTAGAGCCCGTGCTCCTCAACGAGAGAAGCCACCACGATGAGAAGCCTGCGCACTGCAAGGAAGAGTAGCCCCCGCTCATCGCAACTAGAGAAGGCCCACGTGCAGCAACGAAGACCCAGTGCAGCCAAAAATAAAATAAATAAAATATATAAATTTTTTTTTAATTAAAAAGAATAATAGTATTTGTAGTTAGGGTTTTTTAGGGTACTTTTCTAAACAATTCACATAGGTTATTTCATTCCGTTCCACAATAACACTGTGAGGGGTATATGATTATTACATTTTACAGATGAAGAAAGTAAGGATGCTGTTGTGCTATGATCTCAAACTTTGCCTGCCCAGGGAATTGGAGGCCTAGACAGGTGTGTTCTCAGAGTGTCAAATTTACTAGAGATGGGAAGAAAACATTATATTAACAGGAACATAGATCTATTATGAAGTAAAATGCAAAATTCACAAGAATTTTTAAGGAATTAAAAGGATTTCAAAGAACCTTTGTGCTTGAAGAGCTACTTGGCCCCCATCCCCCAGGATTTCAAGTATACCCTCTGCTAAGACATATTATTCGAGAAGCCCTAAAATTTTCCATGGTTCAAGTAATAAGAGCAAGCTTCTAATGTGTTCCAGAAACTTGAAGGAAATTATAAATCCTACTGAGCGAATGGATTTCAGCATACCAGATACTACATAAATAATACTAATCGAGTGTTGAATGCAGTGAAAATCTAAAGCCATATGGGACTGTCTCCCTCTACAAATTTCCAAAAGGATGGTGCTTTCAAAACATACTTACTATTCTATTTGAAATTATAGGATCAATGAATTTTAGGAACTGATCTGTTTCGGTTTTGCTTTCTGTTTCTGTGATTGATGTTTTTGAGGTGAAAATGTTGGCTTCCCCCCAGAGAATATTGGCTTTTGATCTCAAGTTTTAGGACTTTTTCATAATGAAAGTCTTTGAAATGTTAATGAGACTATATGTAAAACTCATCCCAACACTTGCTGATGCAAAGTATTCACTCCCATGCACATTTGCATGAGTGTAAACTCAGAATTTATTGGTGATCTTGCACCTGCATTTCTATTTTAGGGCCCATTTATATCTATTTCTACAAAATCTTTTGTTTGGTATGAATGCTCAAATTCTACTTAATCAAAAAGAACAATTACCCCTAATTGTCACCAGTCCCACAAATGATCTGTTAAGAAAAGTCAGATCTGTTTATCCATGTAGTCACTCAGGGTCTGTTGACCCCTTTACTAGCTGCTCATCAAAGCTGAGCCCTCAGCATTCTTATTTATCTTACTTTGCAAGAGGAACGTACCTCATTTCATCTTCCTACTCAAGAATCATTTTCTCATTCTCCAGGCTTTAGTCCCATCCATATGTTGAATTATAATGGGAAATAAATAATAAATAAATAAATAATCAGTCAAAGGTATGAGTCCTAGATATTCTCAAGTGGCCCCTGTAGAAAAGGAACTTCTGCCTTTCTTTGCATATTCCTTTTAAGTAATGCATTGATCCATTCGTTGGAATCGTCCATTCAGCAAACATATTGGGCACTCAGTGTGTACCAGGCCCTAGGTATCCCAGACACAAAGAACTAAATGTGCAGTTTTTGCCAGGACTAGAGATGCCTGCTGTAACCAGAAGTAACAATATTTTAAGAGCAACCAGAAATCCAGCTTTTGAATGGAATCACTTAACTTTCAAGTGTGGGTGATTTATTTGCAAAAGTAATGTGTGGACCAAACAAAATATATGTACCCTGTCACTGAAAGTGATAGCTGGCTACCTTTCTGTGACCTCTGGTCTGACTGGGTAACCTGGGACATCACTCAGTAATACATTTTCTATGTTCAGATGAAAATTCCTTTCGCTCCCATCATCAGGACAAGTTTTTCACTAGCTTCTCTGTACTCTGAAATGCTACCAGGCACAATTCAATCTGCCTAGCTACCTGGAATTGTAAATGGGAGGCAGGGGGCGTCCCGGTAAATAATTAAAGCATGATTAGAGTAGGTTGGAAGATGGTTAGGCTTTATGAGTCATAGATTAGTTATTTTATTGACATCTCAACATTGGTGTCAGCATAAAAAGATATTTCTCATCCTGTCTGAGGAATGGCTTATGGTTTGCAGGAAATCTTAACTCTTGATTGACTCTGAACTTCTTTTGGGGCTTCTGAAGCAACTATTTTTGACATTTATAAATTAAGAACTCTTAAAATCAGAAAGCACCTTGTTTGGGCATTGTGCTGTGAATCTGGTCTAATAAAGCAGTTGACCCTTGTTCAGCCAAGAATGGAATGTGAATTCCATGTGCATATCGTATTAGTTAGGTGGACTTTTCTTTTGTTATAACTCAAAATCTTTGTCCAAAAGAAATGAGGGCAATTCGTATGTGACTGGAATGAAAGAACTACAAATCTTATCTATTATAAAATCAAACTTCTTGTTTAAATCTCACCCAATGTATTTGTATTCATTGCCTTTGAGCTCCATGGTCTTTTGGGAAACACACACACACACACAGACAATTAACCTGTGGGCTCCTACATCTACTTGAACCTTGAGTAGTTCATCTTGACAGGTGTGTGAGATGTGATGCCGAGAATTCCCTTGTGACTCCACTGCATGCGCAGATGCTAGAGTGCACATGAATTCAGCTTAAGCAAGCTTTGACTCACCCTTGAAATTTTTCCATTGTGGACACTTATAACAAAAGCTCTGGTCTGCAACTTCTCTCTGGTTGCAAAGTGGAAACATATCTGCAGAGTAGCAAAAGCAGAGGCATTTTTTAGCTCACAAAAAGCTAATAAAGGAAAACTTTTATGTCATCTTTCAATAACACAGCTACCCTAAATGAATATGTGTTAAAGTTCAGAGGGTCTGATGTTGTTAGAATTTGATAGTACAGCACATACAGAATAATGGTTTTTGCTTAGTGGACTCACTGTCTTTGCATTAGCATTCAGATAGGATTTTAATGGTTTTTTTTTTTTTTTTTCTTCTTGGAGATAGTTGTTCTGAGTAATGCACAAATCTAAAAGTCCAAACTAAGTAAGTGAGATCAGATGCCAGTGGGGAAAATGAAGAAGATTGTGGGTGTACAGTGAATCAGAAAGGACCGTGTTTGGTTTGGGGCTTGGTGGATAAAGACATAAGGAAATGAGTGGTTGGTGATGAGCATCAAGGGCCAGCCCAGCTTAGTGACCAACTCAGAAAACAGCCATGGCCCAACAAAGCGATCAGTCTGTGGAGAGAGAACTGATCCAAGAAATTAGGTCGTTTAATATGTTTACATCTTTGGCCTTAATGTATTATTCCTTCTTATCTGGCAGTGGAAATCCTGACTGCTCGTCAAAAGAAAGCAGAAGAACTAAAGAGACTTACTGATCTAGCCAGTCAGATGGCAGAGATGCAGCTGGCCGAACTCAGGGCAGAAATTAAGGTCAGTTCTAAAATATCACAGCCTGAACCCTGAGCCAGAGCTCTGATCCCCATTATGTCTGTTCTGCATCCATAGAGTGCTGTTCTCTGAGGATCTAACATCAGACACCCAGCTGTCTTTCACAGGGTTGAAATCGAGAATACAGAAGGGTTAAAGAAACACCTAGTCACTATATTTAAGTAGACTATGTGTTGAAGGGCTCTATCATTACAGAGGAGAGGTACAAGCTATTCTTTCAGCCAGTGGAACTGACCCAAATAAAACGTATTCAGCTGGGAAGGGGAACATTATTTTCACCATATGTAATTTATGCATATGTATATAAACACACACACATGTGAACACACACTAAGTATGAACTTAGTATAACAGTAAGGATTCTAAAGAATGTACAATATGTGGAGACTTCTTTCCTATATCCTTTTCTAGCTTACTTGCCCTTTTATTAAGAATACCACCCACAAATATGTATTTAGTGGATTTGTTTAGTCGCACGCAACAGAAGCTGACCCTGGCTAACCCCAAGAACAAGTAGAATTGGAAAGGACATGAGGGTAGCTCACCAAACCAGAGTGTGCTCTGAAGACTCCAGGTTATAACTGGGCAGAAATGTCGGCAGCAGTAATTACCAGACACTCTTCAGGACACCATCAGAGTGAGTGACCTCCAGATGTCATCACCCCTTGGGCCACCCCACTGGATTCAAATCCCAAACAGAGAGATTCTGATTGGCCTCCACTTGGGTCACATCCACCATTTGGCCAAGAGAGGTCTTGATTGAAAGACCCACCAACGCTGTGAATCTTGGAAACCACATTGGGGTACAGTTACCAGAAGGAGAAATTGTTAGCAGAAAAGCAAAAACAAGTATCTACAACAAAATAGGAAGTTACGGTTTATAAATTTTCCCTTATCCTCATTTTCCCCAATACAGTAAACATACACACATGCACACGCACTCCAGCTTCTGACCGACTTCTAGGGAACTAGCGTACTTTGAAGTCATATTTGTTGCTAGCTTTATAAGTAGGATTGTCTGCTCATCCCAGCATAACCACTGGTTGGGTATGGTAGAAAGTGGCAAGTGAGTTTGGTCCCCTCCATCCTGGTTAGGCATAAAAGAGAGCCCCATGGGGATGAGGATTTCCCCTGAAGGTTCTGAGAAGTTCTGTAGGTCTTTCCCTTCTCACCTGCTCTCCTGGTCTTTGTTTCCTCCAACCCAGTCAATTGCAGTGGCCTCCTGGCTAGTCTTTGTGCATCCACTGTCTCCCTCCAGCCTGGTCATTCACCCTGAGACCAGAGTTATTAGAGCAGGTCTGGTCTCCCCCACTATAGTCTCCTCTTCCCTTCAAAATAAAATCCACCACTGGACTCCAGTATGTATTTATTATGGCCACTGCTAATTAGTTTCAGTAGAACAAAACCCTTCGTCTTGTGGACACAGATGCACTTCTAATGTCACAGATGTTCCCTGGTCCCAGAGGAGATTAGAATGGGGAATGGGGCTGGTTGGCAGAACCCATCTTGATACCCAGAAAAACATGCTGGAAAGCCAAACAAACAAACACACACTTGTTTTGATAAACATGAAGTTGCCAGCTTCCTGGTCAACTGAAATCCACTCATCTTCCAAGTTTCACTTCTACCCATCAAAACCCCACTCATCATAAAATGGTTGATAGCACAGGCTTTGGAGTGCAACGGTCCTGCTCTTGCAACCTTGGATAAATTACATATTCTCTTAGATTCTTAGAACCTCGATTCCCCCTTTGTAAATTACAGTTAATGTTAGTACTGGCTTCATAATAATGCGATCAGCTGAAAATGAGATTATCTGTTAAGAACTTGGCCCATGTCTGGTAAGTGTTCAATATTTTTTTTAATGTTCCAGCTCAAATGCTTCCTCTTACATAACTCTTTACCCATTCCCCTCAGTAGGAAATAATTTCTTCCTCTTTCATATTCCTAAAGCACCTGCTACATTCTACGTTATATTGTATCTTGTGGTATCTGTCTCTCTTGCCATGTGGTAAACTCCCTGGTAGATCACAGAGGGACTGACTCATAGTTATTTCTGTATTGCTCACTCTGTCATCTACACATAGATCTTAATTTTAAATGAACTGAAAAGTAATCTCTTTCCCACTTCCTTTAACAGCGCTTGAAATTCTACCATTCAAGATAATGGTTTCTAGTTATCGATACTGAAGGCTTTTTGGACTTCCTGGTACCCTATTAAAATGGAGACGGACATCTAGGAAGGATGACATGCTTTCTCATGAGGAGTGATACCTTAGGAGGCCATTGGCCAGATTAGGAAGACTGCCAGAAGGCAATCCCGTAACTTACAATAGGACAGGAAGTGCTAGAAGGAGGGCGTGGGGTGCTAAAAGGTTTAAGTAGATGAGTCCAGACACACATTTTGCCTGTACAGACAGGACCCACACGTGTTTCCCAGAAGAAGGTGACCGTGCTCCAGGCAGGCCAAAACCAAGCCTGCTTTAACAGAGCCTCCCGGTGACAGAGCTGGCATGCTTCCCCACCTGGGGTTGCTTTCACATCATCAGCGGTGGCGGGAGAGCAGAGAATGGATGAGCAGCATGCCTCAGTCATTTCTGCAATCATGGGTCTCCTGTCTCTTCCCTGCAGCACTTTGTCAGCGAGCGTAAATATGATGAAGAGCTTGGGAAAGCTGCCCGGTTCTCCTGTGACATTGAACAGCTAAAGGCCCAAATCATGCTCTGTGGAGAAAGTGAGTTTTGCATACTTGCTAAATGATTCTGTGTGCATAAGCCTGGTGCTATTTGGAGTTGATATCAGAAATGTCAGGTGTGCGGTCCCCCAGGGGGCTAAAGTGAGGTCTAAAGAGATTTAATGATCTAAGGTCATGACACAAGTCGCTAAAAATGTCAAGATCCGAATTTCGAGTCTTCAAATGCCACTGCCCCATCAGTAAATCCCCAGGATTTATTAAGCAGAACAGAACAGGTCAACTAGTTTATATCTTTCGCAAACTTTTCTTTAAGCACTGCCAGATCAACTGCTTCTCTGATTTCAAACTGCCTGGTTCTATAGAGACCTGTTACAGGGAGAGGGAGTCTCCCTAACGAGTCTGAGAACAATGGGCTACTCTCGTGAAGGGCCCAGCTGTCGTGTGTGTGTGTGTGTGTGTGTGTGTGTGTGTGTGTGTGTGTGTGTGTGTGTGTGACACGCTGCTCAGCAGTGCCTGACTGAGCCTCTCCCTTAATTAGAGCAGTTAACATGCAACAAAATTGCCTGATCCTTTTTCCCCTGCTCCAGCCCACCCACCAGGGGAGGTGGGAATGAGTACCAAAGTGGCTTCAAGGACGCCACAAGGAAGAAGGAACAACTGGTGAAGGACATGGAATATCTACAGCCTCGTAGTGAGCTGAAAAATTGAGATTTGGCTTCACTTTTTTTTTTCAAAGTGGAAATTGCATTTTTTTCTGAGTATAAAAAATATAAGCTTGATCTAAAAATTACAAACTATATAAAATAGAACATGACATTACTTTTGTGGCTCCATCACACTTTTTATGCACATATATCTACTGGGTAAATTATACAGTATACTTAATTATACTACATCATTTACTATACTATACAATATACATATATAGTAAGAGAATTTGCTTTTATCATTTCACAATATATGGCTGACATTTTTCCATGTCAATATATTTAACCCGTAATTTATTTAAATATAATTGGCATAATCAGTCCCTTGATTGTGGACATTTAGGCTGCTTCCAGTTTTTCACCATTAAAATAACACTTCTGTGAGCATCCTTGCTCACATATCTTTGGCAATTTTCTGAATTTTTGACTGCATTTCTTTTAAATTATTTTTTCTCTAGACACTCCCTCCCTTATGAATCTACCCCACTTGCCATTCTCCATCCCCAGATTTTGCCTCACCTCTAAAAAACCAGACTATCTGATTCACAGTTGGAAATTTAACTGTCTATCCTAGTTTCCACTCCAGGCTGATAATGGGCAAGACCCTGATGCCAAGTGACTCTGCCACCATCTGAGGAGGGGAGGGCGGTGTAGCGTCACCTGCTGTCCTCCAGAGCACTCCAGTGCCATCTAGTGGGAGGAACCATCCCTTACCGGATCCCAGGTGTCCACATTGGAAGCCAGCCTCCCTTGTTGGAGACAGGAGTCCTTGAAAGGCCCTTTTCTTCTCAGCTTTGTTGAGAGCACATGGAAAGCCCACAGCTACTGAACCGGAAATAGTAATGACCCCTGTGAAAGTGAATCTAGTTAGCAAAGAGCCACTAAAATCCCCTCGTCGTGTTTGGACAGTACCCGACGTGCCATCACACCTTACCTGTAAAATGAAGGGACTAGAGATTCATCCCTGTCCTTTCCATTTCTAATGTCCTGTGATCCCTATTCACACTCCAAATCCTCAGGAAGAATGCTAGGATTAAGTCTGATCCAACACAGGTAGCAGAGAAAATTGCTTTTAAAAACTGGTGACAATTTTTTAAGATTCAGAGGTCTTGCTGTCCAGACGGGCAGTCAAATTCTGGTGAACTATGAGAGGAAAGTCATGATTATGTCCTTAAGTTGATTCCCTCCGGCCCTGATTCAGCATAATCACGCAGAAACATCCCATCAAAAATCACCCCTTTCAAAACCAGTGGGAAGGGTGATAATAAAAATTGAACAGACCTGTCCGAGCCCTGCCGGGGATCTGTCTGATTAGCCTGTGTGGACTTTAGCATTGGAATTGTTGCAGATTTGCAGTGGGGCTGTAGAAAACGGAGTTGCTAAAAGGCCAGATAATGTAACTCTAATGGAATATAGAAGATGCTTCGGGGCATCTTTTGGGCCGGCAGGCATGGCCGTAAGGTCAGGGGATATATACCACCGCAGGGTGACAAAATTCCTGACACCTGGCATCACCCCATTCTGAAGCTCTCAAAATCTTGTGGCTCTGACCAGCCAAGTGTCCGCGTACCTCTAGGTTTTTCTGCATCTCTGCAACACCAACGGGTCTGGGGATATGACAAGAACGGCAAGAACAGGTTTGGTAATGGGGAACCCAAGCGGCAGAGTACCTTTGTGGACAGGGCTGAGAGGGCACTTCGGGGTTTCATTATCCCTCTTCCCTTGGTGGTTCTTGACCTAAGGCATAATATTAAAGGTGCTCAGATCTGTCTCATTTCCTACAGATGTTTCCCAACCTGAATGATTATGCTATTCAGTGATTCTCACAGAAGACATTTGGTGGTCTCCAAGCACCTAGGTGCTTTTTCAAACGATATCTTTCCAAAAACAAAAACAAAAACTTAATGTTTTTATGAAGCTCCTGCCAATTTCTCCATCTCCTAATGGGTTACCGAGGCACAGCCCCTGACACCAAGTGCTTTCTTGTTGCAGTTACACATCCAAAGAACAACTATTCCTCAAGAACTCCCTGCAGCTCCCTGCTGCCGCTGCTCAACGCTCACGCGACCACCTCTGGGAAACAGAGTAACTTCACCAGAAAATCATCCAATCACAACAAGCCCTCCGAGGGTAAAGCAGCAAACCCCAAACTGGCGAGCAACCTTCCCAGCACCGCTGACAGCTCTCACCAGGCTGTGCCAGCTAATAAGCAGGTAAACTGCTCCAGGGAGGCCACCTTGCCCTGCTTCCAGGAGTCCCGCAGACCCTAGTGCATTGCCTGGGCAAGAAACCACTCGTTTGCAAAGAAAACAGCTACCACTGGTCACACCCAGGCTCCGCCCACCCCCAGTAGCAGCCCGGCCTCCAGAGCCTCCTTCTGCCAGTCCGGCCTCCCAGAGCTCCCCCGGTCCCATCCGGTCCCATCCGGTCCCCATTTCATAGGCGCTGCCCCCCGTGGAGGAAGTGGTCTTCACACACTTGACAGCATCAGCAAAGAGTCCACGTAAATGAGACGGTGCTTCTCATGCCTTGAGTGCCACCCAGGTCCTCGTAACTGGCCCACATGTGGAAGGGACTCACACAGACATGGGAACAAGATTCAGAACCTGGCCACTGACACCATTAGTGAGAAGAAATCTGGCATGTTTTTTATGATCCTTTAACTCCCATTTATGTCTAGTTTTTCTGTAAGAGGCCAAAGTTAGTTCAAACTGCACTTTCTTCTCTTGGGCTTTCAGTAAAGAGAATACATTTCAAAATGACATTATTAATTCTTATCTACTATGACCCTTAAAAATAGAAGTATCCAAAAGGACAGTCTTCTCTCCTTCTGCTTCTCCACTATATCCTTGAGAAGTGATTTCCTCCTTATCATTAGAGAATGACCAAGAAATGGGTTTTGATGATTCAGAAGCTGGGAATGCTATAAAGACATTTTTCCTGAGCTCTCAGAAAGAGAGCTTGAATAAAGAGACTTTTTTTTTTACGCATTCCAAAATGCTCGTTTTCTAACAAGTGCCCTGTTGGATTTTGTGGTCTTGGTCTTTTAGAATTCTCATTAGTGACTGTGACAGGCATTTCTCTGGCCCCAGATGTCTTCATGAACTTTAAAATAGCACTTGGACAAGGAGTATTTCATACAGTCATAAATTCAAGATCATAACCAGATCTGTTTCACTTGTCTAAATACAGCTTCATAGCTTTTTTTCTTTGCTTATTATTGTTTTGTTTTTTTTTGCGGTACGCGGGCCTCTCACTGCTGTGGCCTCTCCCGTTGCGGAGCACAGGCTCCAGACGCGCACACCCAGCAGCCATGACTCACGGGCCCAGCCGCTCCGCGGCATGTGGGATCCTCCCGGACCGGGGTACGAACCTGCGTCCCCTGCACCAGCAGGACTCCCAACCGCTGCGCCACCAGGGAAGCCCTCTTTGCTTATTATTAAACCCCCTGCTAAAATTAAGTCCAAGATTTAGTCTGAATTTCTGTGTCACAATTTTCTTAAAAGCAAAGGGGGCCAGATTAAATGCTGTCCACATAGATACTTTTTCAATACACTGTTTCATCATTTTCAGCAAAGCATTTCAGGCGATGGCCTGTTTAACCTTAAACATATATCTGAGCCTCAGAAGGGCCCTTGTGCTGGGTCCTGTGCTTTAGCGTAAACCCCCGTGGCCCATGGCCCTCCCTACGGAGCGAGACCAAGATGTGACTACCCAGAATCTACACTCTCCCTTCTGGAAAGTGGTCCAAATACTCGAGATCCTGGAACTCTATTCCCAGATAGCCCCAAGCCTGCTCTTGGGGTCTGTTTGGACTACTTCTCTGGATGCATCACCTTGAGTTTGCACACTCCTAGATCCAAAGGGCGATTATTTGTGGAGGTGGAGACGACGCTTAGGTGAGCAGGCTGGAGTGTCCACATTCCTGTAGGCACGGCTCCTCACAATGTGGGTTGGAGCCAGAGGTAGGAAGAGAAAATATTCAGACACATGGTACGTGGGCCTCTGCCTTTGTACTCTTGCCCTGGGCCCTGAGTTACTAGGGGCGCGTCTGCCCTAAACCAATACCATCCAGTCACAATGCACAAATTAAGAACTTGATATATTTGTAACTCAAAAAATTACACATTTTAGTAACAGAGGTTTGATTTTCAAAAAAAGATCTGTGTTCATGTAACAACCTGCTTATGAATCTTGTCTGGAGGGAATCTGTGCAGTGAGAATGGCTCCACCGCTTTCTGTGGACCTTGGGCAAGTCCCTTAAACTCCTTATCTTCATCGACAAAATGAAATGCATCATAGAAGCTCTCTTAAAAGGTGATGGCAATGACAAATGAGGTGGCACAAGGTCAAGTGCCTCGCTTGGTGCCTGGCACACTTAAGCACTACATACCTGTTGGCTGGTATTGACCTCAAGGAGTTCAGAAATCTTTCTCTTGTATGAAGACACACAGGCTAACCCACTGCTTCCTTTTTACTTGTCCATTTATGTTCTTGGTTGCTGATTTGTTGAGCGTTGCCAGTTTTTCAGTCTGATGCTTCAAAATTCATTAGCTGAGAACTGCAAAATGTTTAGAAAAAGAACTCATTATCTCTTTGAAAATACACGTCACCTATACATCTCACCAAGATCCAGAGACACCTCATCCCTGTATTTACCCAAGATAAGATTTCTGAACTATGGTATTTGTTTTGAAATAAAATAGAAAAGCTGCTTCAGCGACGAAAAATGACAAACAGAATTTTATGTTTTTCTTCATAAATGTCATGAGAATTCATATACAGAGTCTATAGAGAATGTCCTAGAAATGTTTATGGTAGAGAATCATCGTTTCCCTGCCTCTGTGTTACATTTCATTCTGTTTTATTTCAGGCATTCTTTATGGGGTTTATTTGGCCTGGTTCTGGAATTGTCTCTCTTACACTTCTGTAACCTCTCTTTCAACATCAATGATTTTATTTTCTTGGAGTTCCATTTACAAGACAGTCCACTGTTTTGTTTTTTTTTTTTGGTTTTTTTTTTTGCGGTACACAGGCCTCTCACTGTTGTGGCCTCTCCCGTTGCAGAGCACAGGCCCCAGACGCGCAGGCTCAGCGGCCATGGCTCACGGGCCCAGACGCTCCGCGGCATGTGGGATCCTCGCGGACCGGGGCACGAACCCGTGTCGCCTGCATCGGCAGGCGGACTCTCAACCACTGTGCCACCAGGGAATCCCCATTGCTCTTTTAAGCTCGAGGATTCTATCAGCTTGACCTCATTTGCATGTTGTCACATTCTTCTGGGGTGTAAAAAAGCTTACCTGTGACTTAGAGATTTGGTTTCCCTGACGTCTACTGATGTCGTCTGAGGTTTGTTGGCATCTAATACCTCTTTTTTTTTTTTTTTGGTAGAATGGGTCTTCTAGCCAAAGACGAAGATTTAATCCGCAGTATCACAACAACAGGCTAAATGGGTCTGCGAAGCCCCAGGGCAGTGGTAACGAAGCTGATCCGATGGGGAAGGGCAACAACCGCCATGAACACAGAAGACAACCACACAACGGCTTCCGTCCCAAAAACAAAGGCGGCACCAAAAACCAAGAGGCCTCTTTGGGAACCAAGACCCCCGAGGCCGCAGCCCATCCGGAAAAGCCCCGACGAAGGCAGCACGCTGCAGACAACTCAGAGGCCAGGCCTTTCCGGGGAAACGTCTCCAGGGTTTCACAGTGCAATCTCTGCCCCACGAGAATAGAAGTTTCCACAGATGCCGCGGTTCTCTCCGTCCCAGCTGTGACGTTGGTGGCCTGAGCTAGGAGAGAAAAAAAAAAAAAAGCCGTTTTCATTCAGTTTCTGTTCCCTGCCCGAGGTGCTGACCCAATTCGCTGCCAAAAGAGAGTCAATCCGAATATACAAACCCTGTACGGCTGTGTCATCCTCTCTTAATCATTTTTTCTAATTCTAATAATCAGCTCTAGCTTGCTTCATAACTTTCATGGCTTTGCTTGATATGTTGGCGCTTTTTCTCATCAAGACTTTGCAGCATTTTAGCCAGGCAGTATTTACTCATTTGTTAGGAAAATCAAGTTGTGGCTAAAGATCAGAGGCTCAGTAGCGACCTATGTTGTAGCAGTGATGTCAGTCCATTGATCGTCTTTAGAGAGTTAATGTTGAAAACAAAATTCTTATTGATCAAACTTGATCTGCTGAAGACACGTGCGCTTTTCTAGAGTTTAACATCTGGTGTTTTTCTGAAAAATATATATATACATATATTGCTTTATTTGAAACAAATTAAAATATGCTGCATTTGACACCTGGCTTGTTTTTTTTCTTTTTAATTTATGCCCACTTTATCATCCAGTGTACTAGGTAGTACTTTCAAGAAAACTTTAGAGACTAGAAGTTGTGGCACAGAGCTTGAACAGTACTGTTTCTCTTGGGACAGGTAACCTTTTGGAAAAAACAATGCCTGACAATGGCCCTGCCAGTACGTTACACGCATATAGATGGATGTGCACCCTGATCGTCTTAGACACAGCACGGTAGTTTGGAAACCCTGGTTGCAAGTAATATAAACCTTAGCCTCGTTGAAACAATAAAGAAAAGGTATTGGTTTAGTGGCTGCAAAGCCCAGTATCAAAGTATGCCTTGGGTCCAAATGGATCAGGACTCTAGCCCCTTTCTCCTGGTTATCTCAGCTCTCCCTTCCTCCTTGGGCTGACATTGTATTCAGAATGGTGGCAAATAGCTGCCTCACTCCTAAGAGTCATGTCCACCCCTACACTGTCCAGAAGAAAAGAGAAGCTCTCCAGGTAGCGTCCACATGGAGCAAGCGTCTTTCTCAAAAGTCCCAGCGAGGGTCTTGCATATCATTGGCCCAGGCTGCTGGTAGGCTTGTCCCTCAACCAATCAGCAAATGACATGTGCTAATTAGCATAGACTAATCAGAGCCCACCCCCAAGCTGGGTAGTGGCCGGCTGCCCAGAAGCACAGGGGCTGTGTGCAGCAGGGCTCCTGTTACCTGAGGAAGGGAGAGGGGATACCGGGGGCCCACATCCTAAGAAGCCCCAAGTCCCCTGTCTTGGAGGGCAAGGCAGCTCAGTTTGGCCACTGCTTCCATCGAAATTCCATGTGTCCTACAGATGTGTTGGCCTCTTTCAAGTTCAAATGCTTATTTTCAACTCAAAGTTAACATTTCTTCTGGCAGCCCAGGTTCAGTGGCTCTCTTCCACAGAGCAGCCCCGAGCACCTGAGCCTGCACACCACGCAAGCATCCGTTTCTTCTTTTGCCAAGTGCAGGGAGGATGTTTGCTCTCTCTGGAGAGAAACTTCTGAGGTCTCTGGGTGTACCCAGAGATTTAATAGGAATTTTATTTTATTTTATTTTTGAATTTATTTTATTTTTTTTATACAGCAGGTTCTTATTAGTTATCTGTTTTATACACATCAGTGTATATCTGTCAATCCCAATCTCCCAATTCATCACACCACCATCACCCCCGCCCCCCGCCGCTTTCCCCCCTTGGTGTCCATATATTTGTTCTCTACTTCTGTGTCTCTGTTTCTGCCCTGCAAACCAGTTCATCTGTACCATTTTTCTAGGTTTAATAGGAATTTTAAATGTTAAGTCACATTCCAGGAAGGAAGGAAGGTTTGTTCGTTCAAATAAGAAAGATAAATGTTCAGGACTGCAATCTCCATTTATTCCATCTGAGGCCCTGGATTTATATTTTATAAGACAGGAGGACTTTGCACAAATTTTGTGTGCCAAGATTTGGCTCACCACAGAAAAATGTCAGTTCAAATGTAACAGCTTTAAAGATGAGTCAAATGATTATTGCAACAGGAAAATGACGGGTTTGCCAGGTCAGGAGCCCACCTGCCTTTGTCAGGGTGGACCCTCCACCCTCAACCTCGACGCACCCATCATGCTGTTCTTGGGGTTAAGAAAGCTCAGCCACACTCCTAAGCACGTAGCAAACGCTCCGGGTCACTGAAAAGAAACAAAAAAGAACGCTAAGAAATATTCAGACCTGTTTACGTTTTTTTCCTAGATTTTTGCCTTTCTTGTAGACCCTGGGCATGTAAGCGTTCACCAGTGTGCATCTTTGAAATGGTAATTTCAATATTTTAGTCCCACTGTCAGTCCACTGAAATACTATATTACATATCTTCATCTGTTCCGGAGGAATCATTGGTGTGATCCTCGAAATCTGGGTTGAATTCTGCCATTCTTTTAAGATATTTTAAACTTCTTCAAAAAAAAAATCCACGGGCTCTGGGCACTCTAATCTCTCTACTTAATGCACAGTAGCCAGAAGAATAGATTCTTTTCTCTTAAACACTTCTCTAGTAGAGATTAAACCATTTTGATACCTGTGAAGATTGAATAACTTCAAAACTCACCTACCTTGTACCACCAAGACTCCATCCGTTAAAGGCAAAACCTCCCTGTTGGGCTCCCAATTACATTCCAAATGTACATTTCGTTTGAGAATCTCTACATACTCCAGCTCTGTGCCGTTGACCCTATTCTAGGGGTGCTGAGTACAGCAAGGCTCAGAAGGTTAAACACAAGTTGGTGCAAAATTCACCCTCAATAAAGGCCATACAAGAGTTTGTGGGGAAGAAATAAGCCCATACTATATCCAATTTAGAGCTCAGTTCAATTCTGCTGGCATCAGAAAACGAGATTTTAATTTACCATTCTTAGGGAAGCAACATCAAATGAGGTTAATGATGTAAGTTAGCAGAGGAAAGCGACATGAAGATTTTTACTGAAGTAAGGGATTTGGGAATTCTGACTCTGAAAGCCTCAATCTCGATTTAACCATGAGAAGAGGGAATCCAAGGCCCGGACAGTTCTTTTCCTAGGGCAAGGTGGGGGAGGGGTGAGGTGAGGGGCGGGGAGAAGGGGGAACAACGGAGACAGCTAGGGAGATGCCCGAATTCAATACTACCTTTGACTAAGCTTCCTCCTTCCCTCCATCCCTCCCTTTTGATGCTGTATCCTACGCTGTCCGTTTAGAGTGCCCTCTTGTGTCTGGAGATGGGAACATTTTCATATCTCAGCAGACATTCTAGTGGCAGCATCCATAAAATATGTAATGGCATCTTTTTTTTAACCACACTTGCTTCAGAGCCTATACCTAAAATTCAGGCACAGGTGAGCTAGGGTTCCAGATTGTCCCCAGGTGCCAAAAAAATGAAGCAAAAGAGAAAGAAACAGTCACTCCCGAATTTCCTAAACAAACCAAAGATAATAATAATAAATAATAATTATTCAACTGATTAATACATTGCTCTCGCATTTTCCTGAAAGTACTGAGCCATCTTAACTGATCTAATTTTGTGAGAAAAAATATGAAGAGTTGCTAGGTCCCAGGATTTCCCTTGTTAGCTCAAGAATTTGAGGCACAATTTTAATACTATTCATTGTAAACTGTTAAAAGGATTTTTTTTTCATCCTTTTGCCAACAAATATTTATAACTCCTAAAGAAGTTTTCTGTCTGTTCTTTGTTTCCAAGAACCAAGTCCCCAAGCCTTGGAGGCAGATCAGCCCAAACCAGAGTATAATCTCATTACAGCAGCCCCTCAGGCAAAGGAACTCCCATCTGTACCCAGTCATGCTATCTGAGAAACACACAAGTTTCTCACAAATTGTTTTTGGTGATTGATTTTCAGAAGCCCCCTTGTTTGTGAACTCTACAGCTCAGAAGAGTTTTCAGTGCTACCACTAAGTTCAAGTTTCACAGGAGAAATTACTGCACACAGTTTTTAGAGAATATATAAATTCAATGGCAAATTTATTTGCTTGAGAGAGTATGTAGATTCTGGCAAAAAAAAAAAAAAGTATTTCAGAACCATGACTACAACCAGGACCAAAGACTCTCTACAGAAAATAAGTGTAAAAAAGCATTTCCTGGAGCGGTCCCACCCTCTGCGCCCAGAAAGGAGCCCGCATTTCCGCAGAGCTGGAATTTCTGGCTTGGGGTCTCTTCCCTCTGCCGTCACTGAACTGCCCCGGAGCTCTGGAGGGGCCTCAGCAGCCGAAGCCACGACAGCCCTGGGGACCGTGGGCCAGGCAAACAGCAGAAGCAAGAACTACAATCCTGCAGCCTGTGGAACAAAAACCACATTCACAGAAAGATAGACAAGATGAAAAGGCAGAGGGCTATGTACCAGATGAAGGAACAGGATAAAATCCCAGAAAAACAACTAAATGAAGTGGAGATAGGTAACCTTCCAGAAAAAGAATTCAGAATAATGATAATGAAGATGATCCAGGACCTCGGAAAAAGAATGGAGGCAAAGATCGAGAAGATGTAAGAAATGTTTAACAAAGACCTAGAAGAATTAGAGAACAAACAGAGATGAAAAATACAGTAACTGAAATGAAAACTACACTAGAAGGAATCAATAGCAGAATAACTGAGGCAGAAGAATGGATAAGTGACCTGGAAGACAGAATGGTAGAATTCACTGCCGCGGAACAGAATAAAGAAAAAAGAATGAAAAGAAATGAAGACAGCCTAAGAGACCTCTGGGACAACATTAAACACAACAACATTCGCATTATAGGGGTCCCGGAAGGAGAAGAGAGAGAGAAAGGACCCGAGAAAATATTTGAAGAGACTATAGTCGAAAACTTCCCTAACATGGGAAAGGAAGTAGCCACCCAAGTCCAGGAAGTGCAGAGAGTCCCATACAGGATAAACTCAGGAGAAACACGCCGAGACACATAGTAATCAAGTTGGCAAAAATTAAAGACAAAGAAAAATTATTGAAAGCAGCCAGGGAAAAGGACAAATAACATACAAGGGAACTCCCATAAGGTTAACAGCTGATTTCTCAGCAGAAACTCTACAGACCAGAAGGGAGTGGAATGATATAATTAAAGTGATGAAAGGGAAGAAACTACAACCAAGATTACTCTACCCAGCAAGGATCTCATTCAGATTCGATGGAGAAATCAAAAGCTTTACAGACAAGCAAAAGCTAAGAGAATCCAGCACCACCAAACCAGCTCTACAACAAATGCTAAAGGAACTTCTCTAAGTGGGAAACACAAGAGAAGAAAAGGGCCTACAAAAACAAATCCAAAACAATTAAGAAAATGGTAATAGGAACATATATATGGATAATTACCTTAAACATGAATGGATTAAATGCTCCAACCAAAAGACACAGGCTCACTGAATGGATACAAAAACAAGACCCATATATATGCTGTCTACAGGAGACCCACTTCAGACCTAGGGACAAATACAGACTGAAAGTGAGGGGATGGAGAAAGATATTCGATGCAAATGGAAATCAAAAGAAAGCTGGAGTAGCAATACTCATAACAGATAAAATAGACTTTAAAATAAAGAATGTTACAAGAGACAAGGAAGGACATTACATAATGATCAAGGGATCAATCCAAGAAGAAGATATAACAATTATAAATATATATGCACCCAACATAGGAGCACCTCAATACATAAGGAAACTGCTAACATCTCTAAAAGAGGAAATTGACAGTAACACAATAATAGTGGGGGACTTTAACACCTCACTTACACCAATGGACAGATCGTCCAGACAGAAAATTAATAAGGAAACACAAGTTTTAAATGACAGATAGATTTAATTGATATTTATAGGACATTCCATCCAAAAAGAGCAGGTTACACTTTCTTCTCAAGTGCTCACAGGACATTCTCCAGTATAGATAAAATCTTGGGTCACAAATCAAGCCTCAGTAAATTTAAGAAAACTGAAATCATATCAAGCATCTTTTCTGACCACAACTCTATGGAATAGAAATCAATTACAGGGAAAAAATGTAAAAAACACAAACACATGGAGGCTAAACAATACGTTACGAAATAACCAAGAGATCACTGAAAAAATCAAAGAGGAAATCAAAAACTACCTAGAGAAAAATGACAATGAAAACACGACGATCTAAAACCTATGGGATACAGCAAAAGCAGTTCTAAGAGAGAAGTTTACAGCAATACAAGCCTACCTCAAGAAACAAGAAAAATCTCAAATAAACAATCTAACCTTATACCTAAAGGAACTAGAGAAAGAAGAACAAACAAAACCCAAAGTTAGTAGAAGGAAAGAAATCATAAAGATCAGAGCAGAAATAAATGAAATAGAAACAAAGAAAACAATAGCAAATATCAATAAAAGATTGTTCTTTGAGAAGATAAACAAAATTGATAAACCTTTAGCCAGACTCATCAAGAAAAAGAGGGAGAGGACTCAAATCAATAAAATTAGAAATGAAAAAGGAGAAGTTACAACAGACACTGCAGAAATACAGAGCATCCTAAGAGACTACTACAAGCAACTCTATGCCAATAAAAAGGACAACCTGGAAGAAATGGACAAATTCTTAGAAAGGTATAACGTTCCAAGACTGAACCTGGAAGAAATAGAAAATATGAACAGACCAATCACAAGTAATGAAATTGAAACTGTGATTAAAAATCTTCCAACAAACAAAAGTCCAGGACCAGATGGCTTCACAGGTGAATTCTATCAAACATTTAGAGAAGAGCTAACACCCATCCTTCTCAAACTCTTCCAAAAAATTGCAGAGGAAGGAACTCTCCCAAACTCATTCTATGAGGCCACCATCACCCTGATACCAAAACGAGACAAAGATACAACAAAAAAAGAAAATTAAAGACCAATAACACTGATGAATATAGATGCAAAAATCCTCAACAAAATACTAGCAAACAGAATCCAACAACACATTAAAAGGATCATACACCATGATCAAGTGGGATTGATCCCAGGGATGCAAGGATTCTTCAATATATGCAAATCAATCAATGTGATACACCATATTAACAAACTGAAGAATAAAAACCATAAGATCATCTCAATAGATACAGAAAAAGCTTTTGACAAAATTCAACACCCATTTATGATAAAACTCTCCAGAAAGTGGGCATAGAGGGAACCTACCTCAACATAATAAAGGCCATATATGACAGACCCACAGCAAACATCATTCTCAATGGTGAAAAACTGAAAGTATCTCCTCTAAGATCGGGAACAAGACAAGGATGTCCACTCTCACCACTATTACTCAACATAGTTTTGGAAGTCCTAGCCACAGCAATCAGAGAAGAAAAAGAAATAAAAGGAATACAAATTGGAAAAGAAGAAGTAAAATTGTCACTGTTTGCAGATGACATGATACTATACATAGAGAATCCTACAGATGCCATCAGAAAACTGCTAGAGCTAATCAATGAATTTGGTAAAGTTGCAGGATATGAAATTAATGCACAGAAATCTCTTGCATTCCTATACACTAATGATGAAAAATCTGAAAGAGAAATTAAGGAAACACTCCCATTTACCACTGAAACAATAAGAATGAAATACCTAGGAATAAACCTACCTAGGGAGACAAAAGACCTGTATGCAGAAAACTATAAGACACTGGTGAAAGAAATTAATGATGATACCAAAAGATGGAGACATATACCATGTTCTTGGATTGGAAGAATCAATATTGTGGAAATGACTATACTACCCAAAGCAATCTACAGATTCAGGGCAATCCCTATCAAATTACCAATGGCATTTTTTACAGAACTAGAACAAAAAAATCTTAAAATTTGTATGGAGACACAAAAGAGCCCGAATAGCCAAAGCGGTCTTGAGGGAAAAAAACGGAGGTGGAGGAATCAGACTCCCTGACTTCAGACTATACTACAAAGCTACAGTCATCAAGACAATATGGTACTGGCACAAAAACAGAAATATCGATCAATGGAACAGGATAGAAAGCCCATAGCTAAACCCATACACCTATGGTCAACTCATCTATGACAAAGGAGGCAAGGATATACAATGGAGAAAAGACAGTGTCTTCAATAAGTGGTGCTGGGAAAACTGGACAGCTACATGTAAAAGAATGAAATTAGAACACTCCCTAACACCATACACAAAAATAAGCTCAAAATGGATTAGAGACCTAAATGTAAGACCGGACACTATAAAACGCTTAGAGGAAAACATAGGAAGAACACTCTTTGACATAAATCACAGCAAGATCTTTTTTGATCCACCTCCTAGAGTAATGGAAATAAAAACAAAGATAAACAAATGGGACCTAGTGAAACTTAAAAGCTTTTGCACAGCAAAGGAAACTACAAACAGGATGAAAATACACCCGTCAGAATGGGAGAATGTATTTGCAAACGAATCAACAGACAAAGGATTAATCTCCAAAATATATAAACAGCTCATGCAACTCAATATTAAAAAAGCAAACAACCCAATTCAAAAATGGCAGAAGACCTAAATAGACATTTCTCCAGAGAAGACATACAGATGGCCAAGAAGCGCATGAAAAGCTGCTCAACATCACTAATTAGTAGAGAAATGCAAATCAAAACTACAATGAGGTATCACCTCACACCAGTTAGAATGGGCATCATCAGAAAATCTACAGACAACAAATGCTGAAGAGTGCGTGCAGAAAAGGGAACCATCTTGCACTGTTGGTGGGAATGTAAATTGATACAGGCACTATGGAGAACAGTATGGAGGTTCCTTCAAAAACTAAAAATAGAATTACCGTATGATCCAACAGTCCCACTACTGAGCATATACCCAGGGAAAACCATAATTCAAAAAGACACATGCACCCCGATGTTCATTGCAGCACTATTTACAATAGCCAGGTCATGGAAGCAACCTAAGTGTCCACTGACAGATGAATGGATAAAGAAGATGTGGTACATACATACAATGCAATATTACTCAGCTATAAAAAGGAATGAAATTGGGTCATTTGTAGAGACATGGATGGATCTAGAGACTGTCAAACAGAGTGAAGTAAGTCAGAAAGAGAAAAACAAATATCGTATACTAACGCATATATAGGGAACCTAGAAAAATGGTACAGATGAACCGGTTTGCAGGGCAGAAATTGAGACACAGAGGTAGAGAAGAAACGTATGGACACCAATGGGGGAAAATGGTGGGGGAGGGTGGTGGTGGTGTGATGAATTGGGAGATTGTGATTGACATACATACACTAATATGTATAAAATAGGTAATAAGAACCTGCTGTATAAAAAAAAAGAATTTGTTTTGCCAATAAAAAAATATAAATAAAAATAATAAATTCTTTTTCAGCTTCAAAAAACAAAAAAGCACTTCCTGTCAAAAACAGAAAACTATTCTATTTTTTTAACTTAAGTTTGAGTTAGATTTACCTATTCTTAGCCTTTTGAGAGAACACACACTTTTTGTGAATTATTGTCATCAAGCTGTCCAATAATGTCATTACCCCTCTGCTAATGCCTGACACACAGTAGATACTCAGTAAATACAAGGAAGAGAGAGCAGCTATGAAAGAATGACCCCTAGTATTTCTCTCATACCCCTAGAAAATTCTGGACTCTAAGTGGCTCGTGCAAAATAATCCAGTACATCAATTCTAGAGAAGGCGGGAAGAGAGCAGCAGCTAAAGTTCTGACCCTGGTGCAGACTGCCTGGATTCACATTGGGCCTCACCACCTGCTGGCTGTGTAAACACGTGTCTAAACATCTCAATACCTCCGTTTCTCCATGGGTAATTGAGACAAATAACCATACCTACCTGGAAGGTTTGTTACAAGGATTGAATAAATTAATCTTTGCAAAGCACTTGGAGTAATGCCTGGTACTTTGTAGGGAGACAGCAACCACAGAGTAATGTGAGTGGAGACACTTTATAAATTTATATGGGGAAGCTTTATATACAGAGAAATGCATGTATATACGAAGTAATTATTAGTAAGGGGATTAGCTACTAAAGAAAACAGGAATAGCAGGTACTGGGATGGCTATTACTAGAGCTTGAGGCAGAGGAAAGAACAAGTTTGGGAGAACTCCCTGCCCCACCCACCCCTGCCCCCAAGGCTGAGACTCTGACCTTGTGAAGGAGGGTGACCCTGTGGCCCCAGTAGAGGCCAAGAAGCCCCCTGAAGTACTGGCAAGGGAGAAGGCCTGCCCCCCAGGGCACTGGAGAACCGAGGAGCTTTCCCTGGAGGAGCTGGCCGACTCACCAGGGGGCCACCTGCAGGGGTGCCACGGAACCCACTGGGCGTCCTGCTGGGGCGCCAGCAAAACTTGCCAGGAAGCTTCCTGCATGAGTGTTGTTGAGTTACCTGGGGAACCAGCCAGGAGACCCACGGGATGGGAAGCTGCTGCTGCTGAAACTTGGACCCGTTGGGGTTCCCATACCCCAGCCAAGCACTCGTTGCAGGAGCAAGAACACAGGGACACTCATGGAACCAGGAAAAAGCCCCCTCCTGCTGCAGTGTCCCTCCAGTGACAAAGCCAGCTGGCTAAAGGGAAGTGCTTAGGGGGTCCAGCTCCAGGATCACAGCAGGGCAGTGAAGAGTAGATTTGGAACCAAGAGGCAAAGAGTTGATACCTGGCATACCCTTAGAAAGCACTAGAACAGTATTTGGTAACTAAATCTAAAACAAATAAACAGTATTGGATAAATAGCTACGAGGCACACAAATTTTCTAAGTCCTGGCTAGCTCATCTCTGGGAGGAATGTCAAGCTCCTATAAGAAGGGGCCTAAAATAGTGCTTAAAGGCCTGGACTCGAGTAAGACGACATACACGTGAATCCTGCCCTTGCTTCATACTAGATGCAAGGCAGCTTACCAAACCCCTCTGTGCTTCAGTTTCTCCATCTGAAAAATGGGGATAATAATAATATACCTACATTATTGGGTTGCTGTATTAAATAAGTTAACAAATAAAGGGCTTAGAAGGGTACATCTTAGTTTTTATTAGATAGTTGCTTGGTTAGAACAGCAAACAAAAATGTTTCTAATATTATACCAAAACCAGAAATGTAAGTGAGAGCTAACAGGATCGAATTCTTTAATTGGCAGGCTTGAGACATCCTTTAGGATTCTCCCCCTCAATTCCCAGGGTTCCACTCTTGCCTGTGATTGACAGCTCTAAGGTTCTCTTACTCATCCACACCCCGCAATTAGGAGAAATAGTTACCAGTATTTTGCACAGGTTAAGTCACCCAGCTAATGCAATGGTTCTCAACTGGGGGTAATCGATTTTGTGTCCACCCCCTAACCCCAGGAGACATTTGGAAAAGTCTGGAGACATTTTGATTGTCACAACTGGGGCAGGGATGCTGCTCAATAACCTACAGTGCACAGTACAGTCGTTCTCAATAAAGAATTATCCAGTCCAAAATGCCAATAGTGTCACAGTTGAAAAGCCCTGATCTGGAGGGTCCAGGGGCTTTGGAGAAAGAAAACAGAAATGGTGGATGAGGAGAGACATTGTGCCTTGTTCCTCCAGCTATGCTGGGTTCCTGGTTGGTTCAGCCTATGTCATCAAATCCAGACTGTCTGGCCCACAGCTGGAGTCTAAATGTACAATTTCTGATGTCCTTGGGCTATTCATGTCATCTACATAGAAGCTGGGTTTCCACATCTTCCAAACCAAGAAATTAGGGCATAAGTTCTTGAAAGAGCTGCTATTGAAGCAGAATGTCCAAATTTTTAAGAAATCTTGGCAGAAGGAAGCAATATTTGTCTTTTTCCAACTTTAGCAAACCTTTCCAACTTTTTCCAATCTCTTTCTTTCCATAAAGTGCTGTTTAAAACAAGTTTCTCTTCTAAGCTTCAGGCCCTCAGATTCATTCCTGTAGCTGAGCACAATTTTACTAAGGTAATGAAGGTTTTAGGGTCAAAGAAAGGAAAATATGAGAAGCAACATTATAAAATGAAAAGTTGTTAAATACACAAGTAGGACAGAATATTGATTGACAGTTACTGTAAAAGTATGTTTGTCTTAGCCACAGCTTACATCAGGAAGTGTCTAGCCAGCAAGTATGAAATGTGTACGGGCTGTCTGAGGCAACACATGTGAACAAAGAAAAATTAGCTTTTCTGTAACAATATAAACCATGTGTAGCTCATGAGGCTGACAGGACTATAAGTGAAAACGGTTCTTTGGCTGCTCCACCAACCAAATTCCGTGGATATGAAATTCTGAAAACAGCTGAAAACCAATCTTTTTTTCTGTTAGTTATTCATGATGTTTCCTTTTCTGGCTGTACTACATGCTTGAAATCCTGCATTTGATTTCATCTGAGTGAAAACTGCAGCCCTCAACAAAGAATCACTCATCCACTCCTCACTGGCTGAGGAATTCAGCAACTTGTTGACAGTTTCCAAGGGAGAGTTTCAGCATATGGGAAAATGACAGTATTTCCCATAATTAAAAAGTTCCTGGTTAACTTAGGAATACACATATGTAAATCATTTAAAAATATTTTTCATTTGCTATAGTAAAAGCTCTTTCCCTTCATTTTATTAAGTTCATATTTTCTACTTAGTTTCTAACCAACATCCTACCAAACGTAGATTAAAGCTATTCAAAGGGATTGCAGTATAAATAAGGCAATCCTTTATAAGGCACCTCATTCATATAACTGTTAGCGCTTTTCCCTTTACTGAACAATTTACTACCACAAGTTTTTGTGCACATTCAAAATGCTATTTAAATAAAAATTCTTCTATGAACAATTTCTCAGGAAAAGCCAAATATGCTTGTACATTAATTCCTTCTTTAGAAATCAAAGCATAGTTGATAATAACCATAGATTGGGAAGTGAATCAACAACTTTTTCAATGTTAGCACTCGCTAAGGAAGCAATAGGATTCAGTCTGTGAATGAAAAAGAAATTGCATCAGCAAGTCTAGCAGGGGCAGTAAAGCAGGAGGAGAGGGGCCAGACTGCTTTTTTCCTTTCTCAGAAGTCAGGCAGTATCTGTCTGACCTCTCTGGGGTCTCATGAGCCATGTCTCTGAGTTACTTTAAACAACTTGACAAGTTATATAACTGTTACCGTCATGACTAACGGTAATTGTGGTCATTAGCAACAATCACCAAATTAAGGGATTTCCGCCAGCATCTCCTTTGTTCTGACAGGATAAATTTTGCAAGGTCGGAAATCAGTTTCTGTGCCCCCAAAGACCGCTACCAGATACAGTTTATAAAATAATTGGGGGAGGGGGCGTTGCCCTGTCAGCAATTTACCGGAGGCCTACGGTGTACCAGGCATTGCAAGTACAGAGGTGGCAGTCTCTCTCTAGTAGAAGTCAGACATGTGATCCTAACACTATAATACCTTCCTGTTCAAAAGCTTTAAATATTAAACAAATCCACAATTTGACATCTACTTCCTCCCTCTGGCTTTTCCTTTGATCAGTGCTGCTGTGGCATTCTGTGAAATTAGATTACGTGGCTAAAATGTGTGTGTGGAGGGGCGGTCATTACTGTACAGCCTTTACGTTACTGAACCTCATTTTCTCGATCTCTAAAGGACTGGAAAAGACTACCTTCATTATGTTGTTCTGAAACTAAAAAGCAAACTGAACACAGTGAAATAAAATATATGAAAATACTTCATAAACTAACATAAAGCAATATTGAAACAAAAACTTATTATTTAAAAATACAAATGAAACAAATCCTTCAGTAGATTCCTACTGCCAGCCTTAGCCTCTCCACCTTATAATTAACCAGTTTTAATCAGGGCAAACCAGATTTCAACACAGATTGCCTGGAAGGGCATAGTCAATTATCTTTTTTAATATGAGCAATACCTAAATACTCTACTTACCATTCAGAATTTCTGTTGCGTCCTCTGATCCAACAACTGCACAAACCCACTTTTCCAAAGTAATGACCCTGAATCACTGTTTATAAAACATGCTTTCCTTTAAAAAATTTTTTATTTTCCAGGAAGACCAATGGGTTATGATGAGTTACCAACTCTTATGCTTAGAGTCTGGTATTAGGAAAAACGTGTCTTCATGCGAAATGAACCTAATCCCCAGGGAACCACACCCAAATAAAGTAATGTTCAAGTTACTGGAGCATTCTGAAGTTGATTTTGACTCCTGATACCCATAAGGGATGGTTTGTCCCTATCCACCTCAGCTGAACCATGGCCCAATAGTTATTCCAAAAACTCTCCTCTTATAAAAGCCAAATGTGCTCAATAGACGTCCCTTAAACTACTTGATGTAAAGAAATGCAGGCTGTTGACTGAATCAACCATGATTAACCTTCAACATGTTTCCTTTCCAGACAAATGTTTATTATGTGTAAAATACACGTCTATTAGTATAAAATTTTCTTACATGAATCAGCAATTCAAAATGTTGTAGATCAAACAATACCAATAATATCCTAAACGGAAGTTCTCAAAACTCACTATGGTCTTTAATTTTCAGAAGACCTGGATTCTATGTAATAGTATTTTGCAAGGTGACTGAATATTTTATATATTCCCCAGGGGAATATCATTCATGAATCTTTAGTTTTAAATATTCACTTTTTCTAGCCAAATAAACCGCTTACTTTAAAAAGGCTGCTGGTATTTGGATAGCTATCCAAAATCGGTTTAACGATTTCATACATTAACTAGACAAGAAAGCAATTTTGTGAGCTGAAATAGATAACCTATATAAACGAACAAGCTTTCAAACTACTAAAGGGCTCCGGCTCCAAGGCTTAAAAATAAGTACAGTCACAGAAAAATGTCACTTTTTACGGAAAGGTTTTTTTTATTTTGTAAAAAGTAATGTTTTGAGTATATTTACTTTACTCTTTTAAACCAGTACAATTACAATGATAAGCACTGAGTAAAAAGTACCCTGCTTTATGAACTTATTTTTAACACACTGACGGCATACCGCTCACTGAAGATAGAAATATGTGATCCAATTATAAAATATAACATGTACGTGTAAACACATACAACTAAATAGTTGTGAAAAAATAGAAGATTAATCAAAATACTCTGTTTTAAAATATTAAATTCAAGTTATGTGGAAATTGTATGATAAAAAATCATATTGTATAATCAGAATAACTCTTTAATGGTCATTTCTGAAAAAAAATATTAATTTTAGTTAAAAAGTTAAACTTTCTCTTCAAAGTACTTTCAAAACTTCACTACTCAAATGAAAAATAAAATATTTTAACAGTTCATTCCATGACATGTTATATAGTTCTTATTCCAAGAAATCTTCTTGCAAGGTATAACTAAATCTTCTAGGAAAAGAGTAAGAAAAGCCAATCTAGGAAAGAAAATTGTTCCATTAAGTGGAAGTCAAATTATTGACTCAGATTATTGTCTTTTTTTCCCCCTCCCCCTCATTTCTTTTCATGCTACCTTTTGAGACTGAGAGTGCCCTGCAGAGAGTTCACCTTGATCTACATTTTCTCTCAAATCTCCCCCCATCTGGGACATAGCACTGGGAAGCACTAATATCACCCTCTCTATTTCACCAGACTGAAAGCTAAGCCCAAATCTCACTCCTATCCCTGGGCAGCAATGAGTAACATTAAATAAGTGCCTAAAATCTATAATTATTTCAGCAACAAAGTGGACTTGCTAGGGATGATTTTGCTCTATTGTTTTGTTGCCTTAATACCAATTAAACATTAAAAAAAAAAAAGCCCACACACATTAAAAAACCTGAAATTAAAACCATCCCTAGACAAATAATTTAAACGTTGGGAAAATGAGAAGTAAAAATAGGCCCAACCACTTACAGTCTCCCTCCTCCATTCCTACTTCACACAATTCACCCTAAATAGAAAGAAACAAGTTTTCATCCCGACTGCATCGGGAAAGAGTGCCGCTTATTTGTATTAAACGGGTTGTAAGCTCGGAGAGGCAAACGGGACACCCTGAGTCCCCGTTTCCATCAATTGGTCTGGCCCTGCCCGTTCTCAGTCCGCGCGCCCAGGGCGCTGGGGGCGTCAGGGTTCGGCTCTGGGGGCCCCGCCGACCTGGCCGCGGTGCAGGCGGGCGTTGAAGGCCCCGTAGCACACAAGGGAGTCCTCCTCAGTTTTATCACTCGGTGCGGGGTGGCCTTTTTGTCGGAGAGCAGAACCTTAGCTGGAGGTGGGTGCGTGGCCCCGTTCTCAGCACCCCCGGTCTCGTGGGCAGCCTGGGGATGCCTGGGCAGGCCTGTGCCCACCGGGGACGGGGCTTTCAACGGTGCAGAGCGCTGAGCTGCCCTTCCTCCTGCAGCCGGGTTCACGGATGCCCGGGACCAGGGCTGCGGTACACTGGCCGGAGGCACCCTCACGGAAGCCGAGTTCTTGACTTTAATTTGGGTGCTGGTGGAAGGCCCCAAAAATCGTACTGGCTTAGGACCAGTCTTACAGTTCACGCCTCCTTCTTCCTCTTCATTGGGCGCTATCAGTCGCCTGTAAATAGAGAAGCAGGTTCTTGTCAAACAGCTGGTCCTGTAAACCAGCAGTTACAGGTTATGTAACTAATGAAAACGTCTCCAAAGTCTACCTTCAGGGTGAATAAAAAGGTTTTCGTCAAGAATTTGAGCCAAGAGGTATCAACCTACCTCATCTCTCATCTCCCACCAAGGTCAATAAGTAAATTAGCAAGTTTACAAAAGATTGTTTCAACTGGAATACACTCTTTCAAACACACATAATGTTAATACCAGCAAGTTAAAATTTGGAGCGTTACACTGGAATTACACAGCACATTACTCAGTTCTCACAAATTCTGATGTGATCCAGAGGATAACCAGGAGTATCTCAAGTTGTTTTTCCCAGAATAGCAGTTTCAAGAGATTTACTGAGGAAAAAAGGGTTTCACAAATAAACTTGAGAAATGCTACTGCATATTTTATTCTCCTCCTAAAGCTTTAAACTCTATAGTAACAAATTAAAGATTCTATACTAAAGACACCTGTTTAGCTTTGTTGAATCCATATTTCCCAATCATTCCGTAATGCACCCTTTGGCACCCAGTAAAATTATCACGCTATGGAACACATTTTGGGATCTGCTAGAATAGTCGAACTCATGGTATAGTTAGACGGTTTTTGAATTCGAGAAGTATTGGACAAACCTTCAAAGATTCCTCAGCTGAGCTGCCATTCACTATAAAAAGCCTGAACTGGAAACACTGTTTTACCTTTTTAATTTATTTTTTATTCATTTTGTTTAAACTAAAACAAACAAACAAAAAACAGTTCACCCATTTCTCCCACTGCCCCCCCCCCCCCCACCTCTGGCAACTACCAATCAGTTCCCTGTTTTTTTGCTTTGGATTTTGTTTGTTTGTTGTTTGTTTGTTTTTAAGATTCCACATAAAAGACAGCTCATATGGTATTTGTCTTTCTCTGTCTGACTTATTTCACTTAGCATAATATCCTCAAGGTCCATTTGTTGCAAATATATATATATACACACATACCACAATTTCTTTATACCATCATCCATCAATGGACACTTAGGTTGTTTTTATATCTTGGCTATTGTAAATAATGCTTTAATGAACATGGGGGTACATATATCTTTATGAGTTAGTGTTTTTGCTTTCTTTGGATAGACACCCAGATGTAGAATTGCTGGATCATATGTTAGTCCTACTTAGAATTTTTTGAAGAAGTTTCACATTATTTTCCATAGTGGCTGCACCAATTTACATTCCCACTAACAGTGCACAATGGTTCCTTTTTTTCCACATCCTTGCCAACATTTATTTCCTGTCTTTTTGATGACAGACATTCTAACAAGCATGAGGTGATATCTCATTGTGGTTTTGATTTGCATTTCCCTGATGATTAATGATGTTGAGCATCTTTTCATGTACCCATTGGTCATCTATATGTCTTCTTTGGAAAAATGTTTATTCAGATCTTCTGTCTATTTTTGAATCAGATTGTTTGTTTTTCTGCTATTGAGCTGTATGAGTTCTTTATATATTTTGGATATTAGCCCCTTATCAGATATATGATTTGCAAATATTTTCTACCATCCAGTAGTTTGCCTTTTCATTTTGTTGATGGATTCCTTTGCTGTGCAGAAGCTTTTTTAGTTTGATGTAGTCCCACTTGTTTATTTTTGCTTCTGTTGCTTTTCATGTCAGATTAAAAGATCATCACTAAGACCTATGTCAAGGAGCTTACCACCTATTTTTTCTTCTAGGAGTTTTATGGTTTACATTCAAGTCTTTAATCCATTTTGAGTTAATTTTTGTGTAGTATGGTGTAAGATAGTGGTCCAGTTTCATTCTTTTGCATGTGGATATCCAATTTTCCCAACACCGTTTATTGAAGACACCTTTCCCCATTGTATATTTTTGGCTCCTTTGTTGTAAATCAGTTGGCCTATATATATGGGTTTATTTCTGGTCTCTCTCTTCTGTTCCACTGATCTGTGTGTCTGTTTTTATGCCAATACCATACCATTTAAATTACTATAGCTTTGTAATATAGTTTGAAATCAGGGAGCATGATGCCTTCAGTTTTGTTCTTCTTTCTCAAGATTGCTTTGGCTATTTAGGGTCTTTTGTGGTCCCATACATATTTTAGGATTGTTCGTCCTACTTCTGTGAACAACGTCATTGGAATTTTGATAGGGATTGCACTGAATCTGTATATTGCTTTGGGGAATACAGGCATTTTAATAATATTAATTCTTCCAATTCATGGATAGGGACTATCTTTCCATTTATTTGTGTCTTCTTCAATTGCTTTCATTAACGTCTTACAGTTTTCAACATACAGGTTTTTTATTATCTCCTTGGTTAAATTTATTCCTAGGCATTTTATGCTTCTTGATGCAACCATAAACTGGATTTTCTTAATTTCTCTTTCTGATAGTTCATTATTAGCATACAGAAATGCAACAGATTTTTGTGTATTGATTTTGTTTACTAGTTCTAACAGTTTTTTGATGGAGTATTTAGGGTTTTCTATATATAATATCATGTCATCTGCAAACAGTGACAGTTTTACTTCTTCCTTTCCAATATGGATATTTTTAATTTACTTTTCTTGCCTAACTGCTCTGGCTGGGACTTCCAATACTATGTTTAGTAAAAGTAGTGAGAGTGGGGGTCCTTATCTTGTTCCTGATCTTAGAGGAAATGCTTTGAGCTTCTCACCACTGAGTATGTTTGCTGTAGGCTTGTCATATAAGGCTTTATTACGTTGAGGTACATCCTCATTATACCTGCTCTGTTGAGAATTTTTATCATAAATGGATGCTGAATTTTGTCAAATACCTTTTCTGCGTCTATTGAGATGATTATATGATTTTTGATATGATATAAAAACCATTTGATAGATTGTTTCCAGTTCAAGATGACAACATAGGAAGATACTGAACTCACCTCCAATGGACACACTGAGTTTACAGTTATATATGGAACAATTTCCTCTTAAATAAAACCTAAAGGCCGGCTGAGTGACAACTACATATTGGGCATCTGAGAAGAAAACAACATTGAAGCAGGTAGGAGAAGCTGGAACACAATCTTGCCATAAACCCATCCCCCAATGCAGTAATCCGCAACCAGGAAGAAAGTCAAAACCTACATCTTCTCCCTAAGGAGGGAAAGATTCAAACCCCACATCGGGCTCCCCAGTTTTTAAGACATGCACTTGAGAGATGAGCCCCCAAAATATTTAACTTTGAAAATCAACAGCGTTCAAGTCCCGAGGCCCACAAGACTATAGCAATCTGATAAACAGCTCTTCAAGGGTCCACATGCTCAGATTCACCCACCCCAGGACCCAGTTCAAAAGCAGCCAATTGCACCCAGACTTAAATAGTAAAGTAGCTCACCTGCTGATAGAAAAGTGCTGGCCTGAGGGGCAGGCGTTTAATTTAACACACACATCTAGAAGCCTGCTGGAACACTCTCTGGGAATAAAGACTAGCAGGTACCATCTTCATGCTCTCCCTTTGCTGTGCTCCAGAGCACCAGTATTTCCCGGAAGAGAGCTTTTACACTCATCTGGAACCCTCACTTTTTATGGCTCTTAGCCAGGGGACAACTCCTGATTGCCTGGCTCTGGAGGCCAGTGGAGCTTGCATTCCTGGTCCCATGGGACTGTAACAATTGGTGTTAACCCAGAAAGGAGCTCATAGCCTTGTCTGGTACCCCAATTTTTGCAAATGCTGCCAAGAGACACCTCTACATTACATGGCTCTGGTGGCCAGTAGGGCTTATGCTTGTAGGTCCCACAGGACTGTAACCAATGGAGAAAGAGTTCTTAAATAGCTACCACCCCAGCACACAACAAGAGGCAACAGATCCAGAAGCTCAGTCTTTCCGTGAAGGAGGTCTGTTAGCTGATCATCATGACTGTAGCCTGAGGGGCAGACTTCTAATTAAACACGCATCTAGGGGCTGACTATAATCTTTCCCAGGGACCTCATAGGGTGGGTGCTATCTTTGCACCCACCTTCTGCCACACTCCAAAGTGCCAGTGTCTTCTGAAGGGGAAATTTACATGCAGCTGGTGCCCTGGTTTTTGTATTTGCCACCCACAGCATGCCCCTTGATCCCCTGGCTCTCATGGCTGGTGGGTCTTGCATTCCTGAGTCCCATGGGACTGTGGCAATCAAAGAGATGGTTCCTGGCGGGCTAACATCTACAGGACAATGCACAGACAACAGACTGAGGAACATCCCCCAGTCTTTCTGCAAAGAAGGCCTCTTTGCTTGTCCTAGTGCTTCGGCCTGAGGGGCAGGCCTCAGGTTTGGCACACGTGTATTGCCAAACAGAGCTGCTCTCAAGGAACATAGGCTGTGAATGCCATCTTGGTGCTCTCTCTCTCTGCCTTGCTCCAGCTCCTCAGAATCTTTCTGAAAAGAGCTTACACACTCAGCTGGAGCCCCGATTTTTGCAGCTGCCACCAAGGGGACACCTTCAGAATGCCTGGCTCTGTTGGCCAGCAGAGCTTACACTTGCAGTCCCACAGGTCTGTATATATTTGTAAAGCTCTAAAAGCTGCTGCCTGAGGGTCTGGCTTCCAAGCAGCCTCAATCTAGGTGATGAGATCCTCCCCTTTGGGACACTGACAGGTCTTGGTTCATCCTCAACTACTGGGAGCTATTAAAAATATAACAGGCTGCCTGGACAATCACAAAGGTTTGAGAGTCAACTAAGAGCTGGGGCAGGGCCAAACAATAAGGTTCATCCTCTGCACAAGGCTACTCGTTCAAAACTGAGTGAGGCGGTTGTTTCATTTACTGTATAGAAACCAACACAGAGAGTCAAGTAAAATGAAGAAACTGAGGAATATGTTCCAAATGAAAGAACAAGATAAAACCTCAGGAAAAAACCTTAATTAAACATAGATAAGTAATTTAGCTGAGAAGGAGTTCAATAATGGTCATAAAAATGCTCACCAAACTGGGGAGAAGAATGAATGAACACAATGAGAACTTCAACAAAGAGATGAAAAATATAAGAAAGTACCAAATAGAAGTCACAGAGCTGTAGAATACAATAACTGAACTGATAAACACACTAGAGGGGTTCAACAGCAGACCAGATGAAGCAGAAGAAAGGATCAGTCAACTCAGTCAGGGCAGTGGAATTCACCCAATAAAAGCAGGAATAAAGAAAAAGAATGGAAAAAAAGTGAAGATAATTTAAGGGACTTACGGGACAACATCAAATGGACTAACATTCACATTATAGGGCTCCCAGAAGAAGAGAGAGAGAAAGGAGAAGAAATCTTATTTGAAAAAATAATAGCTGAAAACTATATAGCTGAGAAAGGAAAGAGACATCCAGATCCAGGAAGTCCAGAGAATTCCAAACAAGATGAACTCAAAGAGACCCACACTAAGACACATTATAATTAAAATGTCAAAAGTGAAAGACAAGGAGAAAATCTTAAAAACAGCAAGAGAAAAATAACTTGTTATATAAAAAGGAACCCCCATAAGACCATCAGGAGATTTTCAGCAGAAATTTTGCAAGCCAGAAAGGAGTGGCATGATATATTCAAAGTAGTAAAAGAAAAAAATCCAACCAAGAATACTCTACCCAGCAAAATTACCATTCAGAATTGAAGGAATAATGAAGAGTTTTCCAGACAAACAAAAGCTAAAGGAGTTCATCACCACTAAACTGGCCTTACAAGAAGTGTTAAAGGAACTTCTTTAAGCTGAAAAGAAAGGGCACTAATTAGTAACAACACATATGAAAGAATAAATCTCACTGGAAAGGTAAATATATAGTAAAGGTAGTATATTAATCACTATAAAGTTAGTATAAAGGTTAAAAGAAAAAAGTAATAAAAATAACTATGATTACAATAATTAGTTATGGAATACACAATATAAAAAGATGTAAAATATGACACCAAAAACCTAAAACATGGCAGGGGATAGTATAATATTGAGCTTTACAATGGAATCAAACTTAAGTTGTTATCAACTTAAAACAGACTGTTATAGATATAAGTTGTTATATGTAAGCCTCATGGTAACCACAAAGCAAAAACTTATAGTAAATACACAAAAGATAAAGAGAAAGGAATATAATCATACCACTAAAGAAAGTCATCAAACCATAAAGGAAGAGAGATGAGAAGAAAGGAACAGAGATGAACTACAAAAACAATCAGAAAACAATCAACAGAATGGAAATAAGTACATACCTATCAATAATTACTTTAAATGCAAATGGATTAAATTCACAGAGTGGCTGAATAGATCAAAAAATAAGACCCAACTATATGCTGCCCACAAAAGACTCACTTAAGTGTAAGGACACACACAGACTGAAAGTGAAGAGATGGGAAAAGATATTCCATGCAAACCAAAAGAAATCTGGAGTAGCTATACTTATATAAGATAAAATAGACTTTAAAACAAAGACTGTAATAAGAGACAAAAAAGGGTATTACATAATCTTAAAAAGGTCAATCCAACAAGAGGATATAACATTTGTAAATATTAATGCACCCAAAATAGGAGCACCTAAAAAATAAGGCAAATATTAACAGAACTAAAGGAAGAAACAGAGAGCAATACGATAATAGTGGGAAACTTCAATACCCCACTTACATCAATGGATAGATCCTACAGATAGAAAATCAATAAGGAAACATTGGCCTTAAATGACATGTTAGGCCAGATGGACTTAACAGATATTTACAGAACATTCCATCCAAAAATAACAGTACACAATCTTCTCAGGTGCACATGGAACATTTTCCATGATAGATCACGTGTTAGGCCACAATACGAGTCTCAGTAAGTTTAAGACAACTGAAATCATATCAAACTCCTTTTCTGACCACAATGGTATGAAACTAGAAATTAATTACACAAAGAAAACTGGAAAATTCACAAATACATAGAGATTAAACAACAAGTTACTGAACAACCAATGGGTCAAAGAAGAAATCAAAAGAGAAATCAAAAAATACCTTGAGACAAATAAAAATGGAAATGTAACATACCAAAGTTTGTGGGATGCAGTGAAAGCAGTTCTAAGAGAGTTCATAGCAATGTTTACCTCAAGAAATAGGATAAATCTCAAATAAACAACCTAACTTTACACCTCAAGGAACTAGAAAAAGGTCAAACAAAGGTTAGCAGAAGGAAGGAAATAACAAAGATTATAGAAATGAATGAAATAGAGACTAAAAAGACAATAGGAAAGATCAATAAAACTAACAACTGATTTTCTGAAAAGATAAACAAAACTGACAAACCTTTAGCTAGGTTCACCAAGAAAAAAAGAGAGAACTCAAAATCAGAAATGAAAGAGGAGATGTTGAAACTGATACCATAGACATACAAAGGATAGTAAGAGGCTACTATGAACAGTTATATGCCAACAGATTGGACAACCTAGAAGAAATGAATTAATTCCTAAAAACATACAACCTACCAAGACTAAATCATGATGAAATAGAAAATCTGAACAGACCAATGACTACTAGGGAGATTGAAATCTCCTAACAAACAAAAGTTCAGGACCAGACAGCTTCACTGGTGAATTCTACCAAACCAATTCTTCAAAGAATTAATGAGTCCTTCTCAAACACTTCCAAAAAATAAAAGAGGAGGGAACTCTCAAATTCATTAAGGCCAGTAGTACCCTGATACCAAAACCAGACAAGGATGCCACAAGAAAATTACACACCAATATCCCTGATGAACATAAATGCAAAAAATCCTCAAAAAAATACTAGCAAACTGAATTCAACAATACATTAAAAGGAACACACATGATTTACTCCAGGGATGCAAGGATGGTTCAACATCCACAAATCAGTCAATATGATACACTATACCAACAAAATGAAGGGAAAAAGTCACATGGAACATTATTTTAAATGACCTTAAAACTGTCAAACTGTCAAGCAACCACTGTCAAAAGCCTGCCTGCTCCTTCCACTGCTTCCATCAGTTTCACTTCATGAAGATCCCCTTCTGAACATGTGTAATGGCAATCCTCCAAGTCTTCTCCCTCTGACTCAGCACTGTTGTGTTTTCAGAGGCAAATATAAGATACTGAACTCTGATTTTTGGAAATGGGATCATAATAGCATAGTGATTTGAAATATAATATATTCAACCTCAAAACTCTACTGAACTTAACTAAAATTTTGTAGGTGAGAAATGGTTCTTTGGGACCTCACAAGTGCTTCCAAGTCATCGTTACCTGGTCCATGAATCAAAAATGATACTTAATAAAATCCCAGAGGAAAAAGACAACTAACACAGAGGAGAGTTTCCATAAAACAATTTCTGCTTGCTTTATATTTTGTACACATCTTCCACTGGACTCTAGTCCAAGGTTGCTCCACCTGAGCACTATTGCCATTTGGGATTCAACAATTCTTTGCCATGGGGGGCCGCCCTCTGCATTCTAGGACGTTTAGAAGCAACCCTGGCCTCTACCCTCTGGATGCCAGCAACAACCCCCACCTGACAGTGTCTCCAAACATTACCAAATATATCCCCTGGGGAACAAAACTGCCCCCAGTGGAGAACTACTGCTCTGGACCCAAATAATATTTGCTAACTATAAGTTCAAACACCAAAATAAATGATAATAAAATGAGAGCCTTTAAGCAAAAAGATCTGTTTTAACATATGATTTACTATTAAAAACTGAATAAAATTCCCTGCACCTCTGTGAAAGATCCAGAGGGCAAAAGTAAGAAAGCAGTCTGAAATTTCATACGGGCCCTGAATCAAATTCTAGAAAAGATGATCAAGAAATCAGAATGTCTGAAAGTCATGAATACTACCCAGACAATGAAAATGAAATATAATTTTAAATGTATTTAAACCACAGTGAAAGACACAGATGTGGGTGAATTCAGTGCTAATGATTTCATAGAACACAAGATAATACTACTAAATAAAAATGTTATTTGTGGTAACAGGAGGGAGAAAGGGATTCAGAATTAATCACAGGAAATTTCAAATATTAAGTCTAATAAATTTCTTGACTATTGCCAGTAAAATCTGGGATTTCACTTTAGTGGGGAAAAATACTTACCACAGCATTCTCACTGTGTCCAGTAGTATTTTTAAAATCATACTCTCCCAAAAAGAATATACCATATAACTCAGTTTTAAAGAATTACTTCCACCTTTTACATAGTTCTGGTAACTTTGCATTTAATTTTTTTTTTTTATTTTGGCCACGCCACACAGCTTGTGGGATTTTAGTTCCCCGACCAGGGATTGAACCCAGGCCCTCGGCAGTGAGAGAGCAGAGTCCTAACCACTGACTTCCAGGGTATTCCCTCAATATTTACATTTTGGGGCTTCCCTGGTGATGCAGTGATTGAGAATCCACCTGCCAATACAAGGGACACAGGTTCGAGCCCTGGTCCTGGAAGATCCCACATGCCGTGGAGCAACTAGGCCCGTGCACCACAACTACTAAGCCTGTGCTCTAGAGCCCATGAGCCACAACTACCGAGCCTGTGTGCCACAACTACTGAAGCCCGCACGCCCAGAGCCCGTGCTCCGCAACAAGAGAAGCCACCTCAGAGAAGCCTGTGCACCACAACGAAGAGTGGCCCCCGCTCACTGCAACTAGAGAAAGCCCACGCTCAGCAACGAAGACCCAATGCAGCCAAAAATAAATAAATAAAGATTTATACTTTGATGGTAAGGCAGAATATTCACCTAGGTGATTAATAAGCTCAATGAGGTCAAGAACCATTATTCACTCCCCCAGTAGAGGCAGTAAAAATATAGGTCATAGATTAATTTTTTAAAAAAATCAACAAAGAACAAATAACCTCTTTCGAATTGGGGCCATGTGACGCAGGCTTCCATGTAAAGGCCGCTCTTCCAGAGTCCAACATTCTATCAGTTCATGAGGCACCCGCCAGTAGCTAACACCTGGAAGATAAAAAGACAATTTAGAGAACCACTGTCCACTGCCAAAGGCTCAGCAACACTTTTGTATAAGACCGGCCAGAAAAAGTTTAAGGTTCATGACTCCCATTTGATGAAGAGAAGTATAAGCAGGAAGTGCTCCCAAGAAGAGCCAGGGCAATAGTGGCATAGCTCATGACCCGGGTCCAGAAAGAGCTGGCTACCAGCCGCCCCAGCTCTGCCACTGATAACCAGAGGTCGTTATACAGACCTTGAGCAACTGAGTGTATGCTGGTTAAGGGCACAGGCACTGGAGCCAAAACTGCCTGGGTCTGGATCCCATTTCTGTCATTCACTAATCATATCACCTCGGGAAAATTTTCTCATCTGTTAAATGATGACAGTAATAGTACATACCTTGCTGCGATAAATAAATGAGAAAATAAAAACAAAATGCCTAGAACAGGGCCTGGCACAGACTTAGCACTCAAGATATGTTAGGTGCCTTTATTATAAGTCATAGTGGTGGTAGTAATGTGAAAGGATTGGACAGTAGGGGTTCTAACACTTGCCCTGTCTACCTCACTAGGTTGCTGCAATCATCAAATCAGATAAATTTTGTGAACCACTGTAAGAGGCAACCACTATATGAATATGAGGTATCAATACCTTATAGGCATCTTTTCAAACAAGAATAATCTGTGTTAGTGTGGCAGGCCAAGATTCCAGTCAAATTCACTTAATTTTTAAATCTGATACGTTTCTTTGTTTAAACTTATTCTATTGAAGTATAGTTGATTTACAATGTTGTGTTAATTTCTGCTGTACAGCAAAGTGATTCAGTTATACATACATATGTGTATGTGTATATATATATTTTTTCATATTCTTTTGCATTATGGTTTATCACAGGATATTGAATATAGTTCCCTGTGCTATACAATAGGACCTTGTTGTTTATCCATTCTATATATAATAGTTTGATATGTTTCTGATTGAAAGCTGAAAATGTATTCCTTTTTTTAAAAAATTTATTTATTTTTGGCTGTGTTGGGTCTTCATTGCTGCGCGCGGGCTTTCTGTGGTTGCAGCGAGCGGGGGCTGCTCTTCGTTGTGCTGCGTGGGCTTCTCAGTGAGGTGGCTTCTCTTGTTGTGGAGCATGTGTTCTAGGCGCGCGGGCTGCAGTAGCTGTGGCACGCGGGCTCAGTAGTTGTGGCTTGTGGGCTCAGTAGTTGTGGCACGTGGGCTCAGTAGTTGTGGCTCGCGGGCTCTAGAGCGCAGGCTCAGTAGTTGTGGCGCACAGGCTTAGCTGCTCCGCGGCATGTGGGATCTTCCTGGACAAGGGAACGAACCTGTGTCCCCTGAATTGGCAGGCGGATGCTTAACCACTGCGCCACCAGGGAAGTCCCTGAAAATGTATTCTTATGAAGCTTAAAAACCTTACGCTAAGTGAAAGAAGCCAGACACAAAAGGTTATATATTGTATGATTCCATTTATATAAATATCCAGAATACACAAATCCACTGAGACAGAGAGCAGACTGGTAGTTGCCAGGGGCTGAGGGGAGAGGGGAATGCAGAGTAACTGCTTAATGGATACTGGGTTTCCTTTTGTGGTGACAGAAGTGTTTTGGAACTAAATAGAGGTGCTGGTTACACACACTGTTAATGTAGCAAATGTCACTGAAATGTATACTGTAATTAATTCTATGCTGTGTGAATTTTACCTCATTTTTTAAAAAAAGAACCATAAAAATTATACATAGACACATTAAAAAAGGCTTAAAGAATGATGCTGAATAAAAACTGCTTGGTATTAAAAACAACAGTAACCTTTAAGTCCGAAGAAGGAATCTGGTGTCTTCTTTTTTAATCACTAAAGGGCTAGTAATAACAAACAACTTAGCAAGCTGGGCACATAAATTATTATATATAATAGACATGTCCAAATACTCGAAGTCTATGGACCTCATTTTAAGACAACAACTTTCTAGAACTGCTTGATCATACTCTCAAACCTACTTATGCTACAAAACCATCACCAAATCTCATCCATTAAGTTTTTATTTTTAAGTCAGGTTTATTGAGATATAATTTACATAAAATAAAATTCATTCTTTTTAAGTACACTGAGTTTTGACAGATGTATACAGTCATGTAACTATGGCCACAATCAAGATACAGAACATTTCTATCATCCCCAAAAAGTTCCCTCCTACCTTTCCACAGTTGATGCCCTGCCCTCCATTCCTTAGTTTTGCCTTTTCCAGAGTATCATATAAATGGAATCATACACCACATAGCCTTTTGTGTCTGGCTTCTTTACCATGATGCTTTGAAGATTCATCCATGTTGATGTATGTATCAATAATCATCTCTTTTTATTTCTGAGTATTCCTTTAAATGGATATACTGCAGGCTTCCCTGGTGGCGCAGTGGTTGGGAGTCCACCTGCCAATGCAGGGGACACGGGTTCGTGCCCCCGTCCGGGAAGATCCCACATGCCACAGAGCGGCTGGGCCTGTGAGCCATGGCTGCTGAGCCTGAGTGTCCGGAGCCTGTGCTCCGCAACGGGAGAGGCCACAACAGTGAGAGGCCCGCGTACCGCAAAAAAAAAAAAAAAAGATATACTGCAATTTGTTTTTAAGACTTTCATTTTTTTCCTGCCTATAATTCACATTCATTGTACAAAACTTGGAAAATATAGAAAAGTATATATAAAAAAAAATAAAAATCACTTCTAATCCTAAAACTAGGAATCGTGGCTCATGACATTTTGATGTATCTCATTCCAGTCTTTTTTCTATTCGTATGATATGCACATAATTGAAAACACATTATATTTAATTTTGTTTTCTGCTTTTGACCATTTCTTACTTTATCATGGGCACTCATCAACGTAAAAAGTTATTCAAAATAATTTTATTTTATCATTATTATTTTTTCAGCCACGCAGCATGCAGGATCTTAGTTCCCCAACCAGGGATCGAACCCATGTTCCCTGCAGTGGATGCGTGGAGTCCTAACCAAAAGACCACCCAGGAATTCCCTCAAAATAATTTTAATAGCTATACTCATCTATAACCTGTGGATGTGCCAATGTGTATTTAACCCTGTATTATAGACATTTAGATTGCTTTTATTTTTTCCCTATTATGAATAATGTTCAGTTGAACATCTCTGTTCATAAGCCTTTGTCTGCATTTGATTTTGTCTTTAAGGTAGATTTCTAGAAGTAGAATTATTGGCTCAAAGAATATGAACAATTTTGATGCTATTGATACATACTGATAAATTATTTCCAAAAAAAGTAATATGAACTTTATTGCTCCCAAGAATTCATGAGATCTTTACTAACCTGGTATATAAAAAAATAGTTCTCATTTAATGTATAGTTCACTGATAATGAGTTTGAACCTCTGCCATATTTATTTCCTTTTCTGGGAATTTTATGGCCATGAACCTTATACATTTATTTGTAATAGGGTTGAGCTGGTTTTCTAATGAATTTAAATAAACTTTCTTAATTATAAGGGTAATCTTTGTCCAGTTAATGCAACACTTTTATCCAAGTTTTTTATTAGTTTCTAAATTTTATTTATAATGTTTTATGTTTTAAAGTTAATATATTATGTAATCAAATTTCTTTGTCTTTTATGTTTTATTTTAAGCTTACAATTTCTTTCCCTATTAAGAAATCAGTTATTTGCTTACATTTCATTATAGTCTATAATAGTTTCATTTTTCATTCATAAATCTACCTGCGATTATTTTCATAAATGATGTGAGGTTAAAGTTCTGTTTTTCTCCTAAATAATCTATCCTTTTTTTATTGGTATTTAATGCTTTCTTATCACAAAGTGATTTTATTCTTATAAATTTAATGGATTTTACTCCTGATCTCTGCATCTATTCTTGTACCAGAAAGACATGGTTTTATTAGTATAGAGCTACATATAGTATTTTGGCCATCAAACAGAGTTAAACTCATCCCTCTAATGACTTCTACTTCCCAAAATGTTTTGGGGTATTTCACCTGTTTATTCTTTCAAAGGAATTTTAGGATCATTTCCTCAAGATTCCCAAAGAGGTCCATTGATATTTTGGTAGGAATTGTGTTAAACCTATAATTTAATCTGAGAAACAATGACATCTTTATAATATTCAGATTTCTCATTCAGGATCATGGTATGTCTCACAGTAATCTTCATCTCTTCTTTTTTATAGATGGATGGATGGATGGATGGACAGATAAATACATTTTAGCAGTTTTCTTCGTAAAGGACCCAAGCATTTCTTGGTGGCGCAGCCTAGTTATTTTTGTTTATTGCTATTGTGAATGGGATTTTCTCCTATAATTTCTAATTAATTTACCATAAGTAAGCTGCTAATCTTTATTTATATTGTATCTAGCTAGTTTAGTCTACTAAACTCATCATTTGAAATACCTTTAGTCGATTCTTTTCGGGTTTTCTACAAAGACATATTGTCCACAAATAACAATAACTGTCTTCTTCCTTTCAATAGTTCTTTCTCTTACTTCTGTTTCCTGTATTATGGCTTTCCACAGGCCTTCCAGAACTTTGTTAGATAACAATGATACTCTATTACATGCTTTCTAAAAAGTTAAAATCAGTCACACGCTTTGTTAAAATCAGTGATCCCAGCTCTCTGCTCCAGCTTCCTGAATCAGTGTAGAAAGAAACCCAGCCAGGCCCTCCCAAAGCTTCCCAGGCAGCCTGCTAGTCCAGCGGCACAAAAGGAGACAAGAACACCAGGGGGGTTGTTCTTCAACTTAAGCCCAAGTGTCTCAAAGTCAATTAAATCTCAAGTAATAAGCTTAAAGAGAATAGCATTTTGTTCAACACACTTCATCCTATCTGTTTGAAGGGCACGATATGAAAAGAAAAAGGAGGAAAACTGAGTGGGGCAAAGTTGAGGAAAAAAAGGATTGGTACTAGCATCCTGCCTGAAAGAGGAACAGCTGATAGTTTTAAAAAGCCTCTTCCTTTCCTTATTCAATCTTATATGACTTGCAATGGCTGTCTCTACCAGCTTTTAAGATCATTTGAGGACTGAGATGTGTCTTATTTATCTTTGGACAATTTTAGGACTTAATTATAGTGCTTGCACCTAATTGACACTCAATACATGTTAATTAAGAAAAAAAACTTAGGCATAGAACAGTTAACCCTCTGTGATCTTTAAGCAAGTGGCATGTCTCTCCGAGACTTCTTTTCCTCATCAATAAAATCGTAAACCAGCATACAGGCTTGTTTTAGGACTAAGAGATACTGAATGTAAACTACATATCACACTGAATATCAAGCAGCATTACTATTATCAACTCACATAAGCAGCTTGGTAAAGATAGTCAAATTTCAAAGTGTGCATTTAAAGAATATTTGTTTTCTAAGGGCTCTTTAGATATCTTCCCAGCATTATTTTCATTTTCTCTCTCTCTATTTTTTTTTTGATTACACATTTTATGCTTAATTTAGAGGTATACTTCTTAGGACAATGCTAGGTATACAGTAGGTGCTACAGAAACTCTTTTTATTATTTTTTTGGTAATAAATTTATTTATTTATTTTTGGCTGTGTTGGGTCTTCATTGCTGTGCGCGGGCAGTCTCTAGTTGCAGCAAGCGGGGGCTATTCTTCGTTGTGGTGCGCGGGCTTCTCATTGTGGTGGCTTCTCTTGCTGCGGAGCACGGGCTCTAGGTGCGTGGGCATCAGTAGTTGTGGCTCGTGGGCTCTAGAGCGCAGGCTCAGTAGTTGTGGCACACGGGCTTAGTTGCTCTGTGGCATGTGGGATCTTTCTGGACCAGGGCTCGAACCCATGTCCCCTGCATTGGCAGGCGGATTCTTAACCACTGCGCCACCAGGGAAGCCCCAGAAACTCTTTTTAAATTGAACTAAATAAGCATAACTAACAAAAGTGTATTTTAGGTTACTGTATTATAGATTATTAATAATACCTAGCAATTCATGGGGTTTAAAAATTTGTAAGTAAACTGCCTCAGTGTTACTATTAGGTGACAACTACCTGGACCCACACCAAAAACATTTTCTCAAAAAAAGAAATGCTATATTTGAACTTGCTTTGTCTTATTAAGGAAAAGTCTACTTTCTGCCATGAAATGAAAGAATTGTACTGTACCTTTTCCTTCCCAGGCATCAAAGGCATCCATCATTTCCTTCAATTCTGCTACTGAATAATAGCTCCAAATATACTGAACATTATTTCCTGCCTCCCTAGAAATATTACAAAAGGTAATGAAAATATACTACCTAGGTATGAATGTGTATACATATATACAGCTAATAGACACTCAATAAGTGCTTGTTAACTAAGGAAAAAAAATATGTAGGTAATGAGTAGTTGTTCTTCTGTGATCCTTAAGAATATATATATGTATATATATATATTCTATATACGACATACTAGATGAGTATAATATACTATACTTACGTACTAACCTACATTTAATCTCTTTTTACTGCGGTAAAGTATTTGTTAATTCCACAATATAAACTGTGCAGACAAATCAACAAATCCTTAAAATAAGTTTTCTTAAAAAAATCACCTAACTCCAGTAAAGTTAGAAAAGGTTCAACTTTGACTAAAACTTTCTTAGCACTATGTCAGGCACTTATATATCATACACAAACATCCCTGCCTGTAAAGAATTCAGAAAATGATAACATATTAATTATCTAAACAGCAAGCTCATGTGGTCGTGCATTAGTCACTGGCATGTGACCCAATCCAATCTCTCAGAGAATTAAAAAAAAAATTTTGCTAAGTGAATTGACTAGTATAAATGAGATTACAGGGAAAATATTAACAGAATAACCCTTAAGAATTTAACATGTTCAAAGCATAGAATTTTAAAGTTGGGAGGGACCGGATGAAAAGTCTTTCAGCATTTCTCAAACCAGGACACCAAGACACAGGCCAGTCTTGGGTCCCTCAGTGGGCCTGCTGACTTCTAGGCCAGGCTTCTGTCCCTGGACTATAGTGGAGGGGAGATACCCAGGCATGTGGCTTTTCTTTTCTTTCTTTCTTTTCTCTTTTTATAATGCCTCTCAGGGGATTCTGATGACCACTCCCAGTTGAGAACCACTGTACTAGACCAAGTAGATGGCCTATTGCTTATACAGATGTGAAATGGTCTGAATTACAACCTCCTCATGAAACAGGCCTATCTCGACAGCTATGAGATTCACTCTGTCTGTTGAGAGGTACTAGCTTCTTTCCTAGTCAACCACATATTCCATTCAATAACACCTCTTAGAAGAGACCAAGACTTTATTTTGTTCCTTTTCATATTTAAACGCAGACATACCTTTTTTTTTTTTTTGCAGACATACCTTTTAAAAACGCATTTACTGTGAATTCTTCCTCCCAGCTGCTTATCAATTGCATCTGTTCCATCAGTTTTTGTGGAATATACACCAATAATTCTACTCTCACAGCTTGCACCAGATGTGTTAAGATAGTGGAGAACCCAAACTGTTGGTTTATTGCAAACTAAACCATACGAATCACAGAAGTCTGTTAAAGCCTGGGGCAAAAAAATATATAAAATTTGAATTTAATTCTGGAGTAAAGTAAAAATGAATTTGCTCTATTACTTTCATGTAAAGCTGTAATTTCAGCTGGTCATAACGGAAATAAAAAGATTATATATCTCAGCCTACTGTTTATGCCTTTAAAAACCAAACCATTTGTTGAATTTGGGGTGTTGGGGGAGGTGAGGCAAATCAACACCCAAAAACCCAAAACCTTTTCAGCTAGAGAATCTTTTTCCACATGGAAATTATGTTTTACTTCCTCTTCCTTTAGACTCACTACCAACATCATTTTAAAATCTTCATATAATAAGCAAAAGTTAAAATTCTTTCTTTTCCCCCCGATTTTCCATTTGACTCAATCTTCCTTTTACCTCCTACTGACTTGCCCCATAGTTGATGCTTATTCTTAACTCCAAATCCAATCATGGATTAACCAGATTAACTTGTTCTTTTACACTGAAAGATACGAATATATGAACTCGATATATACTGTCTGAACTCATTTGGCATTTATCTACCTATTCACTCAATCACTTGAATACTAAGTACCTATGTGTAAATAATAAGCACTGTCTAAGGCCTTGGAGACATAATGGTGAGCAGGAGACAGGGTCCTTCCTTGAGTTTATAGCTGATGCAGAAGACAGACGTTAAATAAGCCATCAGCACACAGTGTAAGAAGTGCTACTAGGTAAGCCTATGAGGTGCTAAGGGGCACAGAGGAAGAGGGCTTCACCCAGTGGAGTGGTACAGGCCTTCCCTGGGAGAAACAGCATTATTGCTGTGAGCTCTCTGAGGACAGGCACTCTTTTCTGTTTTTTTTTGTATCCCAAGTCCCTAGAAAAGTACCTGATACAAAGGAGATGCTTAATATTTACTGACTCAGTGAAGGAAAAGAGGACCCTAACGTGTTGCATTTTCATTTAATATTGCCATCTAACTCCTGTATTGGCTTTTATCTTCACTTGCACATCTATGAAAATCACCAACAACATTATAAACCATTCAAGGGCAAAAACGGCATGTCATATTTCTTTGTGTCCCACAAAGTCCCTAGAACAAGGTCCTATATGTCAAAAACATTTGAAATAAATAGGAGTTGGCTGGCAGAATGAATGTTCGCATGCTGTGTCTGTTGTGCATACAAACCAAGAATGAAAGACTATAAAGGTGAATGTTAATCTGTCCCAACTTTCCAGTTAGGCTTTTTCAGCCCCACTCTGCAGATATGGCAAACAGCATCAAAAGACTGTTCGACAACTCAGTTTATAAATAATTCCAATAGCAGAACCCATACAACCATGCAAATTCCCGAAGGGGATCTGGAACCAAATCAACTTTCTCTTCATGCTGCACTCCTAATAACCACACTGTCAGCTTGCTCTCCTAAACACTGTCATCCAACTCAAAGAATTCAAACCAATTCAAACCACTTTTCACTATAAACAATTATCTAGGAAAAATATTTTTCTTAGATGTTCAAAGTGCTAATTAATAGCAAATATAATACTTATCAATAAGACAAAAACAGATGAGGCTGTTCAAGTCATGTAAAGACATTTCAAATGTGATTTAAAACAGAAGCATCTTAAAAAAAGATTTACTGGGGCTTCCCTGGTGGCGCAGTGGTTGAGAGTCCGCCTGCCGATGCAGGGGACATGGGTTCGTGCCCCGGTCCGGGAGGATCCCACATGCCGCGGAGCGGCTGGGCCCGTGAGCCATGGCCGCTGGGCTTGTGCGTCTGGAGCCTGTGCTCCACAATGGGAGAGGCCACAACAGTGAGAGGCCCGTGCACAGCAAAAAAAAAAAAAAAAAAAAGATTTACTGATCTCAAGGTGAAGTAATCAAACTAATGTTTTAGCTTAGTAACAAACTGCTACACTCACTAAATCAGGTAAGGGATTTTATACAATCTTTTATTTATCATGACCATCCTTTTAAAATATCATTTCAGTAAATGAATTAATCCCACTATACCCTCACATACTACAGTACTGCTCTTACTTTAAGAAGAACTTCAAGAGCAGAAGAGTTCTATTTTAAAAAGCCATCAAAAAGTGTTAAACATTCAATGAGGAATAAAGACTCCATAAACTTTTAGGTGGCGTGGTAATACACTTTCCTAGAATACAACTTTGGCCTTAAAAAATGAATAGCGGTAATTAAGAATCATGTCTTCAAAAACTGTAGAGAAGTAACAATATGTTACTAAATAACCAAGAGATCACTGAAGAAATCAAAGAGGAAATCAGAAAATACCTAGAGAAAAATGACAATGAAAACAAGATGATCCAAAACCTATGGGATGCAGCAAAAGCAGTTCTAAGAGGGAAGTTTATAGCAGTACAATCCTACCTCAAGAAACAACAAACATCTCAAATAAACAATCTAACCTTGCACCTAAAGGAATGAGAGAAAGAACAAACAAAACCCAAAGGTAGTAGAAGGAAAGAAATCATAAAGATCAGAGGAGAAATAAATGAAATAGAAACAAAGAAAACAATAGCAAAGATCAATAAAACTAAAAGCTGGTTCCTTGAGAAGATAAACAAAATTGATAAACCTTTAGCCAGACTCATCAAGAAAAAGAGGGAGAGGACTCAAATCAATAAAATTAGAAATGAAAAAGGAGAAGTTACAACAGATATTGCAGGAATACAAAGCATCCTAAGAGACTACTACAAGCAACTTTATGCCAGTAAAATGGATAACCTGGAAGAAATGGACAAATTCTTAGAAAGGTATAAGGTTCCAAGACTGAACCCGGAAGAAATAGAAAATATGAACAGACCAATCACAAGTAATAAAATTGAAACTGTGATTAAAAATCTTCCAACAGGACTCCCCTGGTGGCGCAGTGGTTAAGAATCCACCTGCCAATGCAGGGGACACGGGTTCGAGCCCTGGTCTGGGAAGATCCCACATGCCACGGAGCAACTAAGCCTGTGTGCCACAACTACTGAGCCTGCGCTCTAGAGCCCGTGTGCCACATCTACTGAGAGCACATGCTGCAACTACTGAAGCCCGCGCACCTACAGCCCGTGCTCCGCAACAAGAGAAGCTACCGCAATGAAAAGCCCGTGCACTGCAACGAAGAGTAGCCCCTGCTCACCGCAACTAGAGAAAGCCTGCGTGCAGCAACAAAGACCCAATGCAGCCAAAAATAAAGTAACTAAATTTATAAAAAAGAAAACTAAAATTAAAAAAATAAATAAAATAAATAAAAAATCTTCCAACAAACAAAAGTCCAGGACCAGATGGCTTCACAGGTGAATTCTATCAAACATTTAGAGAAGAGCTATCAACCATCCTTCTCAAACTCTTCAAAAAAATTGCAGAGGAAGGAACACTCCCAAACTCATTCTATGAGGCCACCATCACCCTGATATCAAAACCAGACAAAGATACGACAAAAAAAGAAAACTACAGAGCAATATCACTGACGAATATAGATGCAAAAATCCTCAACAAAATACTAGCAAACAGAATCCAACAACACATTAAAAGGATCATACACCATGATCAAGTGGGATTGATCCCAGGGATGCAAGGATTCTTCAATATATGTAAATCAATCAATGTGATACACTATATTAACAAACTGAAGAATAAAAACCATATGATCATCTCAATAGATACAGAAAAAGCTTTTGACAAAATTCAACACCCATTTATGATAAAAACTCTCCAGAAAGTGGGCATAGAGGGAACCTACCTCAACATAATAAAAGCCATATACGAAAAACCCACAGCAAACATCATTCTCAATGGTGAAAAACTGAAAGCATCTCCTCTAAGATCAGGAACAAGACAAGGATGTCCACGCTCCCCACTATCATTCAACATAATTTTGGAAGTCCTAGCCACGGCAATCAGAGAAGAAAAAGAAATAAAAGGAATACAAATTGGAAAAGAAGAAGTAAAACTGTCACTGTTTGCAGATGACATGATACTATACATAGAGAATCCTAAAGATGCCACCAGAAAACTGCTAGAGCTAATCAATGAATTTGGTAAAGTTGCAGGATATGAAATTAATGCACAGAAATCTCTTGCATTCCTATACACTAATGACGAAAAATCTGAAAGAGGAATTAAGGAAACGCTCCCATTTACCACTGAAACAATAAGAATAAAATACCTAGGAATAAACCTACCTAGGGAGACAAAAGACCTGTATGCAGAAAACTATGGGACAGTGATAAAAGAAATTAAAGATGATATAAACAGATGGAGAGATATACCATGTTCTTGGACTGGAAGAATCAATATTGTGGAAATGACTATACTACCCAAAGCAATCTACAGATTCAAGGCAATCCCTATCAAATTACCAATGGCATTTTTTACAGAACTAGAACAAAAAAATCTTAAAATTCGTATGGAGACACAAAAGAGCCCGAATAGCCAAAGCGGTCTTGAGGGAGAAAAACGGAGGTGGAGGAATCAGACTCCCTGACTTCAGACTATACTACAAAGCTACAGTCATCAAGACAATATGGTACTGGCACAAAAACAGAAATATCGATCAATGGAACAGGATAGAAAGCCCATAGCTAAACTCACGCACCTATGGTCAACTCATCTATGACAAAGGATGCAAGGACATACAATGGAGAAAAGACAGTGTCTTCAATAAGTGGTGCTGGGAAAACTGGACAGCTACATGTAAAAGAATGAAATTAGAACACTCCCTAACACCATACACAAAAATAAACTGAAAATGGATTAGAGACCTAAATGTAAGACCGGACACTATAAAACGCTTAGAGGAAAACATAGGAAGAACACTCTGACATAAATCACAGCAAGATCTTTTTTGATCCACCTCCTAGAGTAATGGAAATAAAAACAAAAATAAACAAATGGGACCTAGTGAAACTTAAAAGCTTTTGCACAGCAAAGGAAACTACAAATAAGACGAAAAGACAACCCTCAGAATGGGAGCAAGTATTTGCTAACAAAGCAATGCACAAAGGATTAATCTCCAAAATATATAAACAGCTCATGCAACTCAATATTAAAAAAACAAACAACCCAATCCAAAAATGGCAGAAGACCTAAATAGACATTTCTCCAGAGAAGACATACAGATGGCCAAGAAGCACATGAAAAGCTGCTCAACATCACTAATTATTAGAGAAATGCAAATCAAAAATACAATGAGGTAACACCTCATTGTCAGAATGGGCATCATCAGAAAATCTACAGACAACAAATGCTGGAGATGGTGTGGAGGAAAGGGAACCCTCTTGCACTGTTGGTGGGAATGTAAATTGATACAGGCACAATAGACAACAGTATACAGGTTCCTTAAAGAACTGAAAATAGAATTACCATATGACTCAGCAATCCCACTACTGGGCATATACCCAGAGAGAATCATAATTTAAAAAGACACATGCACCCCAATGTTCATTGCAGCACTATTTACAATAGCCAGGACATGGAAGCAACCTAAATGCCCATCAACAGACGAATGGATAAAGAAGAAGTGGTACATATATACAATGGAATATTACTCGCCATAAAAAGGAACGAAATTGAGTCATCTGTAGAGACGTGGATGGATCTAGAGACTGTCATACAGAGTGAAGTAAGTCAGAAAGAGAAAAACAAATATCATATATTAACGCATATATGTGGAACCTAGAAAAATGGTACAGATGAACCGGTCTGCAGGGCAGAAATAGAGACACAAGATGTAGAAAACAAATGTATGGACACCAACGGGGGAAAGTGGCGGGTGGTGGTGGTGGTGGTGGGATGAAATGGGAGATTGGGATTCACATATATACACTAATATGTATAAAATGAAAAATAAGAACCTGCTGTATAAAAAAATAAAATAAAATTCAAAACAAAACAAATAAAGGTATATAATACAGTTAAAAAAATATTGTAAGAAGTAAAACGGTCTCATTTTGGTTTATGTTACAACATGGGCTATACAAAATAACATACATTGCTTTGTGCATAATAAATGTATAATAAATGAATATTAGATAAACATTCATACATATATTGTAAAACTTAAGAAAATGCCAAGACCTTTTTAAGTTCTATATTTGACCTTAAAGAGTATGTCTCCATTTCATTGGCCAAGTGGTCAGACAGGCTGTACGGATAAGGGATGCCAAAGTAATCAGCCTCTTCCTGCAGAGAAATGCGGGTTTGCTCCTCTGTGGGAATGTGAACTTCTCCGTGAAGATAATCCAAAAGGTATTTAAATAGATGTCCATCACGGTCAATAACACAAGCCCCTAGAAAATATTCAGTTCAAAAATGATTGAATAGATACAAATGACCACGGTAAAATTTCAACATGTCAAGCTAGAATTAGACTGAAGACCTCTACAATTAGAAATGTTTCCTTCTCAAAAGAAAGTTAATATCTAGTGTTCAAATAGGTTTAGTCAAATTTGGGGAGCCTCTGTATTCTCACCTACAAGGAAAACGTATTCTGAGTTCCATTAGAAATCAAGGACTATATTCCCACTATGGCCTCTGCAAAAGCCATGGAGACCTTAGACTGCTGGTAGAAACAGAAGCTTACCACTAATCTCAACCCAGCTGGGCCAGGAAAGGTGTATGGAGTTCCTCCCTAATGAGGGTATAATGAGGTCCAGCATTTGTATGTCAGGGACCCTACAAGTCGACCTGCAGTGTTGCCAACAAATAAACCCTGGGTTCCTAGCTATGGGCATGCCATTTGTTCAGACTTATTAGGTTAGTTCCTTTGTATGAAACTTTAGAAAAGAAATGCTATACTGGTACTACTTTATGATTAAAGACTTTTTGTAGACAATTCAGCAGAATTAAGAAAACAAAAAAACACTTCTGTGTGAGGTTACTCAATGATTTCCTTCCTCCCTTGATTAGTTTAAGACGGGATTAAGAAGGTAAAAACTTAGGGGCAGAGGAAACAACTCAGTCCCTGCTTACCACCTTTACACCAACAAACTTTCTGTCCAGATGGACATCCAGTCCTGGGCACCAGACATCAGTGAGTTTTCCATTCTTCCAACTGCCATTCATCTGGCAAAGAAATCTCTCCAGACCCAGGGTTACTAACAGCCCCTCATGCTCTGAGCTCCTCAATCCCTTTTTTCTAACACAGACCAAGAGTGGGTTCTACGAGCCCCAGAATGCCTAAGATGTACAAAAAGCCTTACTTGCTCTGCTGAAGTTTCTTTACCACCAGTAGTGGGTTCAGTGAACCCCAGAGCACTCAAAGCAGAGAGTGGCCCCAGGACCCTAACCCTTGTATTTTACAGTTTCTTCTGAAACACCAATTTTCAGTCCTGGGTGACTGACGGTATCACTGAACTGATGTTTTCTTAGGCATACACATCTGCCCACACAAGGCTCTGCAGCTGGACTAGGCGTGAGTTTAACACTAATTCTACACTGACAGTACCTGCCCTGTCAGCTATGAGGGCAGCTCCTTTCTCCAGAGAAATACATTTTTTAACTTGAAGAACACAGAGAGAAGCTAATATATTTAATCAGGCTCAATACCTTTACCCATTGAGTTGTATGAATGGAACAACTTTCAAAATATGATTAATCCCCATAATTAGGTGATGGTTGGCCTTTACACACATTCACTTTTTTGTCAACTTTTAGCGACAGCATCACAGATTCTAGAAACTGGTATTTAATTTCTCCATGTACTTAATGAATCTCCATACAGTCCCAATGATCTCAGTAATTAACAGAGTAAGCTAATACATTCTGTTGTAATTAGAAAAATTAAAGGGAATTTAAACTAGACTCCTTTTTTAATGAATATTCATGATAATGCTTACAGACTTTAGATATTTACCTGATTCATCTGTTTTTAGAGGAAAACGACCACTGAACATGGATGCCAGCATTGAGTCCCTTAAAGCGGCACAAGGACTGCCGCCTGGCTGTGTAAATACAGCCACCACTACGTTCAGTCGAAGAATATCCAACACCTCTTCTTCTGCCTTGTGACCTTCCATTGGTCCTCTCCGACGCCTGAAGTTTTGCCTTGAAACACTTTCAGAAACTGCAAAACAATGGTGGTCACAGTACCCCTCTGTAAAAACAAAGGACAATCACCATTGACATTTCCAAACAATACATGAAATAGGTAATAAAAATAAATACATTCTAAAGTGGTTTAAAACAAATTCCTCAGCACCGGCAATACTGAATCGAAGGACTTAATGTAATACAAAAGAAGTCTGAGATATGCTGAGAAGCTGGAAAACTCTGGCTCAGAGGATTTGTAAATGATAATAAAGTATTACCAACCAAATCAGAGCTGTTGAAATGACTGTTTAAAGAATTAAACGAGATAATGCATTGTCTGTTACATATAAAGCAAAGGTGAGGCGTGCTTATGATCTTCAGTATTCACATATCTTTTTAAACTACAGTAAGTCTGAGGGAGCTGTGTAGACTTGCAGAGGGGAACAGCATGTAGCATGGAATCAGGGCTATTAGGCTCTACCACTTACTAGCCTGGGACCTTGGGCAAATACTTACCCTCCTCTGCCTGTTTCCCCATCTCTAAATTGGAGGGAAGGATGATGCCTACCTCAAAGGGACTATCAGAGGAGTAATTGACAGAAAATATAAAAAGCATATAGAACAGTCTCTGGCTCAGAGTAAGTACTCAATAAATGATAAATATTATCTATAATAATATAAAAATTTACAAGAGGGTATATACTGAAGGACTTTATATTGGCTCTGGAGATTTAAGGAAACATAAGAGCAGAAATTATTAACAACAGTAGTTGTAATTCTTAAGTTAGGTAACTAAGGAATATACAATTTATCAACTGAGATCAGAATTCCATGTATACCAAAAGCCAAACTGGTCCAGAAGAACAACAGATGACATCTCTCAATCATCTGGCTTCTTCCCTCTGAAATAGCTGAACCTTTAGAGACATTTTAAGGATTTTATTTCTTAATCCATTCTGGAGATAGATGAACCACAGCTGACTGTGGCATTCCTACAGAACCTAAAACAATACCCTGAGGAAAAATGTCCTCCCAATGTATCTTCACATTTCATAGCAAGTGTAAAATGGCTACCAATAGGCTCAACTACATGCATGGCCATTCACTTTGCCATCAACTTTGAGCATCCTTTCATAGATGCTCCAGGGCTTCCCTGGTGGTGCAGTGGTGAGAGTCCGCCTGCCGATGCAGGGGATGCGGGTTCGTGCCCCGGTCTAGGAAGATCCCACATGCCATGGAGTGGCTGGGCCCATGAGCCATGGCCACTGAGCTTGCGCATCCAGAGCCCGTGCTCCTCAATGGGAGAGGCCACAACAGTGAGAGGCCTGCGTACGGCAAAAAAAAAAAAAAAAAATCATAGATGCTCCAGTTTAGCCAATTTCCAATAAGAGGAGACCATTAGAGTCTGAGGAACACCATGTGTGTGAAACACAGTAGACAGAAACTATTATGGGCCAACAGTCCAGCCTTCAGAATCCACTTACCAACGTGGCTTCCTACACTGCCTAAAAGTCCAAGGAGCAGCCCAACAACGAACCATGTGAAAGAACCACTTCTGAGGCCTGGAATGGAACTGGTTCACGCTGTCCCTGTTACCAGCTCCCTGGAATCCTATCTATTCTTCAAAGCTGCAGGCAAACCTCACTGCTTACATGACCTTCCCAAGCACCCCCAGTTAGAATCCTTGCACAGTTGTCCCAGATATACTTTGTACCCCTGTCCACATATTATTCCACTTGACTAATCCCTAATTTGGGGGACTATAAACTGCATCACCCTTAACAATTCCCATTTACTGAATGCTATGTGCCAGCCACTGTAGGAGACACTTGACAGACATTACCTCATTCACACAAAAGCCCTACTGGGTAGGAGTTACTGTCCCTACTGACAGGTGAGGACACTGGAGAAAGAAATAGTAATGTGTGCAGGGTCTACGCTAGGGAGCCCCTGCCATAAGTGGTGGAGTCAGCCCCAATCCAGGTCAGCAGGACCAACTCCAAGTTCTTCCAGCTGCACCCCACACCGACTCCTTCAGCACTGTTTCACGCCTAAGGCTCCTGACCTGGGCACTTCACTCACTACGCGTCTGTCCGTCTGAAGACTCCGGTGGATGGCAATAGGAACACAGCAGCCCCCTAGGCGCAAGGATTCAAGAGATACCCCTAAGGCAGAGGACCATCACCATTTCAAGGCCAGTCACAGGGCCCCACCCTCAAATGCACCCACTTGCACTCCCTGCTGGGTCGACAGTGCCCAGCCCTCTGGGGTAGCGTGCCCAGACTGCGGTTCCGTGACCACCTGCACCAAAACCATCAGGGACACTTGCTGAAAATGCAGATTCCCGGACCACAACATAGACTCTGGTTCGGAAAGTCTTAGGTGGTGTCGGGAGTCCCCCCGCGGACACTACTTTGAGAAACGCTCAAGGGACTCCCACGACACGGGACGAAAGGGGAGGGGCTGGGACACCACAAAGCCCCGCGGGGGTCTCCCCGCGGTCCTGGGATCCCGAATCGGCCCGAAGCCCGAGCCTGCAGCCCCGGGCGCCCGTGTTAACAGCGTGGCCCGGGCCCTTCCTCAGGGCGCCCTGCCGCCTCCCGGGCCCGCGGCCCACCCGGCGCCCCCCTCCTCCGCAGGGGATGGGCGGGGTAGGCGGCCTCCCCGACTGACCTGCGGCCCGCCCGGCCCTTGGCAAGGGCGCCGGACGCCACGGGGCCCGACACGGAAGTGAGCGCCTCCCAGCCTGCTCGGCAACTCGTGTAGCAGCGCGGCTCCAGTGCCGCCTCAGTGCTTGTCAGCCTGGCGGCGACGGCCGGGAGACGAAGGCCCCACCCCGGACACGCCTAGGACACGCCCCTCCAGAGCCCCGCCCCCGGGCTGGTTCCTCCACCTCCGGCCGCCGCCGCCTGCTTTGGGGAGGCCGCGAGGTCTGGCAGTCACGGTACCATGCCGGGAAAGGAAAGGACACGCAGAGAGACGCAGGCTGGATCCCCGAGGGACGGTCTTGTTCGTTCAGAGGCGGCTCTTACACATGAAGAAAACAGCACCGAAGTTGGGATCGTCTAGGGTCAGTTAATAAGCGGTAAGAGTTAGGATGAGTTAGGTCTTTTCACTTCTAGATGAGGGAGGGCCCTTCCCTCCAAACTGGGTTGCTCAATGCCAAGAGTCATTCATATATTGCACTTGAATGTTTGTGCATTTGGATAGTGTTTGTGGCTTACAAAGCTGTTTCACACAGAGCATTCTTGTTTTATTTAGTCTGTGTGACAGCCCTATATTTTTATTCCTGTTACAGTAAGGAAAATTGAGGCAGGAGCAAACGTTTATTGAATACTTCTGTACCCCTGAGATTCTGCTAAATGCTTTGCGTGCACTGATTTACTCTTAACAGTAACCCCAAGAGTTCTTTTGGTTTCCAGCTGCAGCCTACCTTGTGCAAGAGACTTTGCTAGGTATTTCAAAATGAATAAAACACAGTTCTATTCTCAAGGTACTCTCCCAGACTCAATAATAATTGGTTCCTAATTTTTCTCACTGTGTCTTAGAAGGGAATAAGCCACTGAGAGGTAAGCCCACCTACCCCCTCAGATATTGATAGTACCCAGGAGAGGAGGAAGGTTTGTTCAACCTACAATTATTGAGCACTAGCTATGGACCAGACACTGGGAGTGGAGGACTGAACAGGACAATCAATGTCCCTGACCTAATGTCCCATGGCATTTCCATTCTAGTGCAGCAGTCAGAAGACTTTATCTGTAAATATTTTAGGCTTTTATATATTTATATATAAAATATTTTTAAATATTATGGGCCATACATAACTACTCAGCTTTGCTGTTGTAGTGTTAAAGCAGCCATAGATAATACATAAACGAATGAGAGTGACTACGTTCTAACTTTATTTATGGATACTGAAATTTGAATTGCATATAATTTTCATGTGTCATGAAATATTCTTAAATATTTCAAACACTTAAATATGTAAAAACCATTCTTAGAGCGTGGGCCACCCGTGGATCATAATTTGCCTACTCCGGTTCAAGTGGCAGAAACAGACACTAAGTAAAATAGTTACAGACAGTGATAACCACTTGGGAGGAAATAGGATAATGTTGGATGGAGATGATGGCTTGGGAGAAGTTCTCACTGATAAGGGGACATTTAAGTTGAGCACTAAGGTTGAGAATGAGCCTATCCTCCGAAGAGATGGAGGAAGCATATTTTAGGAAAATGGGAGACCAAGTGGAAAGGCCCTGAGGCAGGAAAGGACTTGACAGTTTGTAGGAAGGGAAGTTTGTTTGGAAGGGAAGTTAGTTTGTCTGGAGCTTGGTGAGCATGGGGACCAGGGGGAAGGTGATAAGAGATGAAGCTGAGAAGAGAGGCAGGAACCAGCTTTTAAAGCATCTTGTGGCAGAAGTAGTTTAAATTTTACTCTAAGCATATGGGAAACCATTAAAAGGTTTTAAGCAGTGAAATGGCATGATCGATTTAATATTTTTAAAAACTCACTCTGGCTACTGTAATGAGAATGGATTGAAAAGGCATAAAATGAATGCAGGCAGCTGTTGCAGGAATCCAGGGGACAAATGGCATAGCTTCTACTCAAGTGGTGATGGTGATAGAGAGAAGTGGATGAGTGCAAGAAATGTATTTAGGAAATAGAAATGACACTAAATTTGCTGATGATCAGCTATAATGTGTTTGTTCAGGTTCTGTGTGAAGTGGACAGCAAGATCAGATTAAACCTGCAAAAAGTTTATTGGGGGAGACACCTGTGAGGAAAAAATAGGGAGGGATCTGAAGGGGACTGAGAGAGCCTTTAGATTAGATGCAGATTAGGAAAAGTGGATATGATGCAGTTCAAGAAAGTTTCAGGAAAGCCAATGAGGAGTTTTCAAGCCCATGTCCCTCATCAAAGGAGTCTTATGTCTCCTAGGAATAGGCCTGCCTTAGTATCCCTGCCATACTCAGTCACTGGCTGGGAGCAGTCAGTGGGAAGTGCAGCCTAGAACACGGTGATAGATTTCAGAGCACAGTATGTGGAGTACATCAGTCAGTAATGCTCCCTGTAATCAGACATCTGAGAGGTACGTTTTCGTGGCTGCCACATATGAGGGAAAGGGGAAATGCAGGATTATGTGTAAATTGTTGGCTGAACAGCTGAATGATGGTGCCATTTATTGAAATGGTGAATTATGGGAGAGATCAGAGCTGTATTTTAGACTCTTAAGACTGAGATGTTAAACAGGCATACAAGTAAAGAGATCAAATAGCTATTGAATGAATCTGGAGCACAGGAGTGAAGTACGGTGGTGCTGAAGGTGTGAATTTGGAAGGCATCAGCATTTAAAGCCATGGAACTGGATGAAATCGCCCACATAAAGGGCAGGTAATTAAGAAGAAATAGGATGGAACACTGACTCCAGTACTTAGATTTCAGGCTTAGAAGAAAGAGCCAGAAAGCCGGAGAGTATGAAGCTACAGGAACCAAGAAAGTAAAGTGTCATTTATGTCAAATGCTGCTAGGAGATCAAGAGTCCACCAGATTTGATAATATAGGAGTTCTTGGTGACCTTGACAAGAGCAGTTTCAGTGCGCTGATAAGGATGCAAGCCCAGAGGAAAGTGGGTTGAAGCGTGAATGTGAGATGGCAGACTGGATATAACTGTAGAGAAGAAAGAGAAGGAGAGAAATAGTGCTGTGGTTGAGGTGGGAGACAAAGTCAAGGGATGGAGTTTTAGGGTGAGAGTTATGTGACTTTTACCCAGCAACACTCAACAGCTTCAGTGTAGGTGCTGCTGAGGAAGTAGATCATTGGACTCAGCTAATGTGGAGATTTAATCAAGTGATGTAATACAAGGAGAGAGGGGTGAGAGTTGAGGATGTTTGTAAGTGATTGAGTCCCATGGAGAACCATGGACTCTAAGCTGGATAAGGAGGGAAATAACTATATAACGGTGATGATGGATAGTGAAAAAGTACTGAAGTTAATGGATTGGAGATCTCAGAAAAATTGAGGAATTATTTAAATAGGAGTACAAGAGTAAGTGAGCTGGAAGAATTGGAGGCAGTAGTCAAAGAATATCACACTTGAATTCAAGATTTTGGAGGTCATTCAATGACTATAATGCCAAGGTTCCAGGCTGAGATGGAGTGGAAGAAAAGTTAATGGAGGTGAGAAGTTTAATGAATGATTATTATTAGATGAGTTTCCCCATAAATAGCAATGTCCACAAGAGTGGAGCAGGTGTAGAGAGAAAGATGATGAAACAGAAGCTAATGTCATCAATAATGGATGATTAGAAGAACCTTAGCAGACTACACTGCAGAGACAAAGAGAGATACTGTGTCCAGATGGCTACAGTTCAGATCAGCTAGGGCTTAGAAAAAGGAAGGAGGAAAAATTGTTTGTTAGCAGTGATGGGAGAAGAGAGGACACCAACCCTGGCCCTGAAGTATGTGGGGAGTGGACGGAAAAGCAGTCACTTCTTGAGAGGGCTACAGGCTACAGAGGAAGTAAGCAGGTCCTCTAGGAGCAGAGAACGTGCATTAAAAGCAAGATGAGACATTTAAAAAAGGGAATTTTAAAGGGCTCAGAGGAAGTGTTCGAGAGGAATAGGAAGAATGGGGGATTGGCTCAGAGGGGCAGACATACTGGCAATATGGGACTAGGACCCCAGATAACAGTGGACAACTTGAAGGTTTGGAACTATTGGGGTGATTAAGGTAAACAGGGATCCAAGTCATGATGCGAACAGTCCTAATATTCTATTAGTGCAAAGTTGAAGCCAAAACCCAGGTATTTAGCTCAGTAGTATTGGGTCACCTCACCCTCTGGCTGCTCCCAATTCTATGGTAAACTGAGTGAATGTACAGGTCTTGTAAGGAACCCAAGCATTAAGAAAGCCTTTGGGTGACTATTCCCTCCACCAGCTCTCGCAGAAGTAAAAGATAATCCTAACTCTGATGCATAGGAACTTGAGGGGAAGGGAGATAGGACGCACCAGATAAATCAGAGCCTGAGTCATAGACCTGATCAGACTCAAGACTACCCTCCTCTTCTGGTTCTTCCTGGAATGGGAAAGATAGGGACTTGTCATGTTGAGGAGGAGTAAATAACTTTATGTTCATCCTTTAGGAAAAGATTCCCAAACCATAAGCAGCCCCCTCCTTCCAACCCAGGACAAGGTATTGGAAAGAGAATGAGGTGTCTGTTTGCCCCTTTACTCACAAAACCTGGATGAGCTGCATTGTTTTTCTTTTAAAACTTCCTTGTGCAGAGTGTTATTTTTCATCAAAATAATACTAGGGGTGGAATTCCTGGGTAGCCAACATAATAGCAGACATCACAGCGTACATCTGAATCTCCCAAATCATTCTCCAAAAAGCTGAATACAGAATAGATAACAAATAAAACTGCATAAAACTCATGCCATCTGCATAACTAAGAATGCCCAAACTTCAAATTATCTGGAAGTAGAAAACACAAAAACCAAATCTTGGCAAGCTGTGTCCCATTCTCCTGCCACAAAAAAAGAAGAAGGCTCTTGGTGGACCTATGATTGATCTAAGATAACCACAAAAAAAGAAGAAGGCTCTTGGTGGACCTATGATTGATCTAAGATAACCACAAAAAAGAGAAAGTCTGCTTTTGTGCTAACATACTGGTAAGGAACCCTCGTAGATCAAAGCACTTACTATGTGTTTTTAAAAATTAAAGCTGCACATAATTCAAGGTGACAGTGTGTGAAAACCATTGCTTCTGGTATCGAAGGGGAAAAAAGGAATGGAGAGGCACATTTTGGAACCTGGTAAAGAGGAAAAGAAGTAAAAGGAAATTTAGGGTCAAGTAAGAAAAACGAGATCCAAAGCTGTGAAAATATGCAATCTTTAGCCCATATCACACATACATACATACACGTAAACACACAAGAATCATCCATTAAGAAAGTATTTCACTGCAGAAGAGGACACCCTTGAACCTGAAATCTTATAAACCATTCAAAAATCTTTGAAATGAATAGATGAAAACAGAGTAAATATACACAAAGCTATTATAAGAAGAAAACAGAAAACAAGACAACTTCAGCTGATAAAAAGTGCTTCCCCCCAAAAAAACTAACCCAAAGCAGAAAAAAAAAAAACAAAAACAAACTACAACACAAACTCCAAAGTGAATTAAATATCCACTTTGGAAATATGAAAAACCACCTTGAACCAGAAATTCAAAAATAGAAACAAACAAACAAGAAACAGGAAGAAATGAGAAGGGAATAGGTTGAATCCAGGAAAGAAAATAGGAGTAAAAGACAAAAATTATCACAGAAGTGAAGAATAAATTGCAAAGATTCTGGGGGAAAATAAGATCAAGTGAAAATTTAATAAGGGAAATTGAAAAAGGCAGAAAAATAACCAAGATAATGAAAATGAGATACAAAGTTAAAGTAATTAGGATCAGAGAGAAGTGGTTGAAATGAAAGAGAAAGAAGAAAAAACATACAAATAATGGCAGTCCCTAAACTGCCTAAACAAAATGATGAAACAGAACTATATTTAAAATCCAAAAAATGTTCAGAATGTGAAAGAAGATATATTGATAATTCTATATACCCGTAAATTACATGGGGAAATTAAACCAGAATTGTCAGCTCCCAAACATATGCAAGTAAAGCTATTGGACTTCAAAGGTAAAGAAAAAATACCTAAGCCTTGAAACAAAAAAGATAAGAAATGACAAGGACAAGAGAATTAAACTGGGACCAGCCTGCTCAAAAATAACATACAAGAAAGGCAGCAGTGGAATAGCATTTTTATAAAAACACAAAGAAAAGAAGTGTAAATCAAGGATATTCAGTCAACCTATCCTTCAAGTATCAAGGCAATAGAAAATGAGTTTTTTGTTTTTTGGTTTTTTTTGCGGTACGCGGGCCTCTCACTGTTGTGGCCTCTCCCGTTGGTGGAGCACAGGCTCCGGACGCGCAGGCTCCGTGGCCATGGCTCACGGGCCTAGCCGCTCCACAGCACGTGGGATCTTCCCGGACGGGGGCACGAACCCGTGTCTCCTGCATCGGCAGGCGGACTCTCAACCACTGTGCCACCAGGGGAGCTCCAAAATGAGTTTTTAACATGAAAAATTCAGGGAATTTTGTATACATGAGCCTTTCTTGAAGAATCTTTGAAAAAGTGATTTCCATTCAACCAAGTAGCAAAACTTCATCAAAAGACGTGATGGCAATCATTCACTATATTTAATGTAGACCTAAAACTAAAACCAGGTGAGAACAAAGCTCAAAGAATAATGTTATATGTAATGTGTAACCGGTTCTAACATAGCAGAATAATGCAAGTAAAAATGGGAGGAGGGAGAGAGAAAGAGGAAAGTAGAATAAGTTCATTGATTGTGATATAGCAGTAGGTGGGGGTTAAAGGATAATATTAAAATTGACCAATCAGATAATAAAAGGTTAAGTTAGAAAGACAACTAAGGGCTTTATAAAAGGTATGAGGACAAAGATAACCACTAGAATAACACTACAAACTTTCCTAAATACAAAAAGAAACTTTAAAAATCAAAAGAACAAGGAAAAAGCATTATGTGCAGAAAGAAATATAACAACTATAACAATATTAATGTCATTAATATTAGATAAAATAATTTAAACATAAAATAATATGACAGTGGGACTAAATATATGCCATATTAATAAATATGGATAGGTTTAACTTATTAAAAGAAAAAAGATTTTCAGTTTGATTCACAAAGAAAGCTGCTGAAAATGAGACATGCCTAATCAGAATGTCAGAAAGTCTAAAACTAAAAGAATGGGCAAAGGTTTACTAGGCAACTGGAAATGAGAAGTAAGTGGAGGTTATGATCCTGATATCAAAGTAGAATTTAGGGCTTCCCTGGTGGCGCAGTGGTTGAGAGTCCGCCTGCCAAGGCAGGGGACACGGGTTCGTGCCCCGGTCCGGGAGGATCCCACATGCCGCAGAGCGGCTGGGCTCATGAGCCATGGCCGCTGAGCTTGCTCGTCCAGGGCCTGTGCTCTGCAACGGGAGAGGCCACGGCAGTGAGAGGCCCGCGTACTGCAAAAAAAAAAAAGTAGAATTTAGACAATGAAGGACATGTTTTAATGTCCCAATTCACAATGAATATATAACAGTTATAAATTCTATTCACCAAATAACTCAGGAACACATTTATAAAGCAAAAATCATAGGACATGCAAAGAAACATGGAGAGAAATACGTTAGTAGTAGGAAACTCTTAATATGCCACTTTCAGTACATGCAGACCAAGTAAACAAAAAATAAGTGAGGGAAAGAAATATAGATGTAAATAGCATAATTAATAAGGTAGATCTTATGGATATTTTTACTTTGGACCCTGAAAGTAGAGAATACAGTAGTAACAGAAGATAAAATGTTTTAGAATTAAGTTATCAAGAAATGTGCAAATCTTATATGAGAAAAATTTTAAAGCACTCCTGAAAGATACAAAAGAAGACTTGAAACAAGTGAAAGACATTCCTTAATGTCATAAAGATACCAGTTTTATCTAAGTTATTTTATAAATTTAACAAGTACCAATAAAATTTTTATGGAGTTAGACAAGTTATTAAAGTATATGTGGAAAAATAAGCATGAAAAAATAGCCAGGAAAACACTGAAAAAGAAAAGTTTATGAGGGATACTAGCCCTACCAGTTGTTAAAATACACTATAAATCTGGTTTGTTTATCTACTCATGGTACTGGTGCATAAATTGACAAATAGACCAGTGTAATAAAATAGGAAGTCCCAGAAATAGATTCAAATACATATGGAAATTTAGTATGTGACAAACATGGCATCTCAAATCACTTGGGAAAAGATGGACATTTTAATAAATACTGGTGGGACAACTGGTTTGCTATTTGGAGAAAGATAAAATTAGAACCAAGTCTCACATTATAATCAAGAATAAACTCCAAATGGACCAGAGATATAAATGTCCAAGATGAAACTTTGTAAGTACTAGAAGAAACCATGTATGATTTTCTCTATAGCCTGGATGTAGGAAAAGACTTTCTAACTATGACTTGAAATTCAGAGGCAATAAAAAATAAAATTGATACATTTGACTATGTTAAAAAAAAAACTTTTGAACAACAAAAAATAATGATAAGAGACATTACTAACAGGGAGACAATTTGCACATACACATTTCTCAAAAATATGAAAATATCTTCAAAAATCACTCATTATGGGCTTCCCTGGTGGCGCAGTGGTTGGGAGTCCACCTGCCAATGCAGGGGACGCGGGTTTGTGCCCTGGTCCGGGAGGATCCCACGTGCTGCGGAGCGGCTGGGCCCGTGGGCCGTGGCCGCTGAGCCTGCGCGTCCGGAGCCTGTGCCCCGCGACGGGAGGGGCCGCAGCAGTGAGAGGCCCGTGTATCGCAAAAAAAAAAAAAAAAAAAAAAAAAAAATCACTCATTATAAGTGAAATGCAAATTAAATCTACCCCGATGCTACAACTCCAACAGTTTGAAAATTCTGTACACAAAGTTAGTCACTGTAGTATTATTTGTAATTGCAAAATATCAGAAAAAACCTAAATCCCTATACATAGGAGAGTGTGTGCATAAACTGTGGTACATCCATACAACAGAGTACTCTGAAGGTGTAAAAAGAATGAGGTCATTTTCTGTGAACTAATGTAGAGTGATTTCCAGGATATTTTGTTAAGTGAAAAAGACAAAATGCAAGCGTTTTTGTACTATGTCACCTTTTGTGTAAGAAAGAATGGGAAATGAGAAAACACACATGTATCTAATCATTTGTACAAATAGAAACACAGGAAGCATAAACAAGAAACTATTAAGATTAGATACCTATAGTTGGCTAAGTAGTGGCCACCAAAAATGGCCACCCTGGAACCTGTGAATGTTACCTTATATGGAAAAAGGGTCTTTGTAGATATCATTAAATTAGGTATCTTGAGGGAATTCCCTGGCAGTGCAGTGGTTAGGGCTCCGCACTTCCAGTGCAGGGTGCAAGGGTTCATTCCCTGGTAGAGGAACTAAGGTCCCGCATGCCCTGTGGCACGGCCAAAAAATAAATAAATAAACAAATAAATAAGGTATCTTGAGATGGAGAGATTATCTGGGATTATCAAGGTAGGTCCTAAATGTAATCACAAGTATCCTTATAAGAGGCAGGCAGAGGGAGATTTGACTACAGGCAGATGAGAAAGTCTTATGATGGAAACAGAGGGAAGCAGAGTCAGAAGATGTTATGCTGTTGGTTCTGAAAATGGAGTTGAGGAATGTAAGGAATGCAGCTCTAGACACCGGAAAAGAGAAGGAAACAGATTCTCCCCTAGAGCTTCCATGGGAGCTTGCTCCTGCTGTCACCTTGATTTTAGCCCCATAAGACTCCTTTCAAACTTCTGGCCTCCAGAACTATCAAAGAATAAATTTCTGTTGTTTTAAACTACTAAGTCTGTGGTAATTTGTTACAGCAGCAATAGGAAACTAACACAGGTGGTAAGGAATTAGGAGTGAGAAACAGAAAGAAGAAAGGAAGAGAGTGACACTTTTGAATACACCTATTTATAAAGTTCTGACTTTTGAAACTAGTTAATGTTTCGCATACTAGAACATAAGAAAATAAACATACGTGCACATAAAGATACGGAAAAACTCTAAAACTATATACAAGTAGACCTAAGTAAACCTAACCGTAATTCAAATGAATAGCGTAGTCACGCTGCAGCGAGGGGGAAAACTAATGAATCCAAGTAACTTTAGATCACTGTATTTGATGACATACCCTTAAACTTAAGATTTTAAAAAGAACAGTAAATAAATTTTCAAGTCTAGTTAAGTTTTCACAGAGGTATGGGGTAGCAACTCTGAAGTTACTTTCTATGTATTCTAGGACTGAGCAAAAAGTAATATATTGTAAATAATAGGAACCATATTTCTCACTGTTAGAAAAGTAGTTATATACATTAAAAAGGAAAATGCTAGAATGAACTCTATGGTTTTTATTTGGAATGGAAAGTATTGGTGTGAATGCATGGGTTTTCAAATAGATGATGGATAGGTAGATAGATAGATAGGAAGAAAGAAATGTGGATATGTTTATATTCATGCATGTATGTATATACAAATGTATATAGATTTTCAAGCTCTGTCCCCCGAGTGAACCTAGAACCAATGACACTCCAGTAGCAATGGGCATATCGAGTGCCTAGATTTTGGTTTCTAAATTCATTCTGCCCCATTCTCCAGTAAAAGGAAACAGAGCTTCTTGGTGAAATGGTTGATTGACTGAGGCTGGGACTGAGAAAGTACAAAATGAGGCAGAAATATCCTGCTGTTTCAGAAAGTAAGAGTGTTCAGTGAATGATGGGGGCTGTCAAAGGGACACAGGAATCATCTTGAAGGGCTACTGGCCAAATATGGGACCATTGGCTTGTGAAAATTAATTATGATAGTAATAGATTATAATCTATTGAATAAAATAAGAATCCATGTGTCCATACTGATAAATACTGATAGGTGGTGATAAATACTGATAGATGAGCCCATATTGTTGGATGGATAGGTATACAGACAGATAGGGGTGGAGAGGAAACCTCTTGCCAATCAGCAAAAGAAATAATAAAATTAGAAAAATCACCATTTGGCAACTATCACAGAAATACTTGATTCAGGCAAGATACATCAGTAGATGTTAAAACTAGTGAGTGAAAATTTTGATTAGTAGCAGAATAGTTATATACACTCAACATGTCTCCCTACCAGATTCTTATTAATCATAAATAATAGCAAGTCTACAGTGGAGAAACCTGGCAGACAGTACTTAAATCAAATGATCAAGGTAACGTTGCAAACCAACATTATGTGCTCTTGATATATACTGAGAACTCAACATCACTTCCATGCTACTTTTGCCCAATAAGAACCTGAATTTAATCCTGAGGAAATATCAGACAATCCCAGATAGAATGACATTATAATTTAGTTGGCCTGTACTCTTAAAAATGTCAAGGTCATGAAAGACAAAATAAGAATTTGTAACTTTTCCAGATTAAAGGCGTCTACAGAGTGAAATTGTCAGAATAAAAAGTATCATAATAAAAATACAAGTTTATTTCAAAATAAAAGGTTAAAAAATGTAAATATAATTCCATGTTATATAGACTGTAAATTATTCTAACAAGTCCAGAAACCTTTCTGCAAGCTAATAGAAGTATATCTTCTGCATAGCGCTGATTATGTCCTTTTTCTGCTCAAAAATGTACCTGTGTCCTTATTGCAAAATAACTGCCCCATCTTTCTTTTCCTACCTAGCCCTCTATATTTACATCATACCTGAGCTGAACTATTCGTTAGAAAATTTACTCATTTTTATCCATATTATTGCCTTTATCCTACCCTTCTCTCAAAATAAACTGCCCCTTTCCACACGCTGTAGTTCTCATCTGGTGAAACCCTCCTCATCCTTCAAGACCCCCGTATTAGTTTCCTGTGGCTACTATAACAGATTCCCACAAACGGGGTGGCTTAGAGCAACAGAAATTTATTCTCTCACAATTCTGGCAGCCAAGAGTCCAAAATCAGGGGGTCAGCATATCTGCACTCCCTCTGAAGGCTCTAGGGGAATCTGTTTCTTGCCTCTTCCAGCTTCTGGTGACTGTTGGCATTGCTGATTGTGACTGCAGCTCTTTCTGTTCCATCCTTCTCTGCATGTGAGTTTGTGTGTCAAATTTCTCTCTGCCTGTCTCTCATAAGGACACTTGTGGTGAGATTTAGGGCTCATCTGATAATCCAGGATAATCTCCTCATCTCAAAATCCTTAAATCTTCAAGGACTCTTTTGCAAAATAAGGTAACATCCATGATTTTGCCTTATAAGGTAACATTCACAAGTTCCAGGGATTAGGAAGTTAATATATTTTTGGGGGGGGATTTTTTCAACCTACCACAACCCCCAGGTCACATGAACTGTCCCCTGTGTGGCCTCCTGGATCTACAACCAAATAGGAATCATTCTTTCCTTTGCTACTGTCGTGGCAATGAACCTGGACCACCTTGTGTTGTTATCATTGTATGTGTCAGATCTGGTTGTCTCTAAAATTCTTTGACAGCTCAAACTTTCCATCATTATAACCTCATAGGACCTAACACCTATTAGCTGTTTATCCCTTTTTCTATTTGCTGTTTATCCTTTTTTCTAACTTCTACCACTCTCTATATAGTGCATTACTTACACATTAAAATGGCAAATATGATCTTAAGAAAGCCACCTATGTCATCAACCCTAATAAAATTAGGATGATAGAGAAGATACATGATGTTTTGTAAGTTTAAAAAATTATGAGTTGTCCTTTAATTGAGAAAAGTACTTCACATTTGCTTTAACGGTGAATGTAGCAAAGTTTTCTACAGCCAACTGTTACGATATTTAGCTACTTATAGGCTCCTGCCTTGGTTGAGAAAAGTTTGATTTGATGACCCTATTTGTTTGAGTTTATTTATACTCATCGTCTAAATTTTTACTTTGGGAGAAATCTGCAATCTAGCGTATTTATCTTTTCCCTCTCAAATTCCACAGTGTTTTAGTCAGCACGCAACTGAGTTTGAACCCAGTGCTTTTTATATTTCTTTCCATGACTAACTGTATCTCCAGTTAGTCTTAACCTTGTATAGTGATTGATATGATAGCAGCTGAGAGTTTTAGGCACAAACTAATTATTTCCTTTCATTCTGTTAGAGAAACGGTTTACAGAGATGGGGAAGTTTTGGTTCTTGTCTAAATAATGTCCCTGACCTTAGTTTTTACTAAATTAAAGCATCAAAATGTTTTAAATGTAGAGATGGCTTTTTAAGGAAGCAACTGTTCTAAATAAAATGATAGGTAATAATCTTATGACTTTGAAAGCTTACAAAGCACTTTTGTTTTTAAACTCATCTATGTCTACATCTGGTCTTTCATCTTTTCTTCCTGCCTCAGAGGAAGAGGCAACCCTTCAGCCCATGGCTTAGCCCTTGTTCCAACCTCTGCATCCATGGAACTCTGCTCCACCATCCTGTATCATCCATTCTCCTTTTCTACCAACCCTTCCTCCAGCCTATACAAAGAATACAAACCCTCCTTCCACCTGGATGCCCCGGAGCTATTGTCACTTCTCTTTTCATCTTCAACTAATTGTCTGCTCTCTCATCTTTGCATCCTCTCTGCTGCATCCTAACTGTTGACCCCGGAGCTGTTTGTGCTCACATCTCCAGCTGCTTAAGACAAAGTTGGCTGTCTCCTCATTGAAATGAGCTCCTCTCTTGGCCTATGTGAAGCCTATGTCTCCTCCTCCCTCTCACTGCCTTTCTTGCTGCCCTTTCATCTTTTCTCCCTGCACTGATGCTTACCAGGGTTCTACCTTCTACTCTCCCTGTGCTTCTAAACACTCTCCCTCCTTAACTTAATTGATTCCACTGATTTCTGTTACTGTTCACTGCCGACACCCAAGTCCAGACATCTCTTTTGAGCTCCATGTTTTATACCTGTGTGTCTGCTGGACGTTACCTCCCACACATCCCAAAGGGACTTCAAAACAGCAGAATTCATTATTATCCACAGCTGCTATTCCTTCGCATTTGCAGTGAGGGGTAGAAGGGAGACGGGATATGTGATAAGGAAGGGTGTGGACGGAGACCTCTTGGGACCCTCTCCAACAGCCAGGGGAATGTCCTCTGGGAGAGAACTCTGGAGATGTGGGCTTCAGGGCCTTGCGTTGTTGGATGGTGCATGTAAATGTAAGCCCCTTAGTAAAGCTAGTGAGCACAACAGCTGACTTTGCAATCCCTCCCCAAGCTTCCAGCTTGTATGGTTTGAATCTTATCACTGGAAATCTTGAGGAAAGAAACGCTTAAGTCTTTTTGGAATTCCCTGTGGAGGCACAGAGTAGAGGTTGGGAAATAGACACTGCCCCCACCCCCTCCCTCTCTCTCAATATAGTCCAGCACGTGGACTAGTGTCGTGTAGGTGAAACAGCTGCAATGAGAACTACTGCTAAAGGTTATGCGGCCAGACAAATGATAGACCAAGACCCCTGATTATTTTATCCTTCCCCAGAGAAGCCTCCTTCCACACATACATACACCTAGAGCAGAGAGAAGAATGCTTGGTGTCCCTATTACATCTTCCCTGTCCTTGCATAAATCAAAGAAACAGTGTCAAATCACCTCCAGTCTCTACTTAATAGAAATGTATGGGAATGGATAGTTTGCCTGTCAGCCTCATTGATCTTCACCTCTAGCATAATGCCAAAAGGGACTCCCCAAAAATGTATACTGAAGAAAAAGAGGAGGCTGGCAAGCCTCGAAACCGAAGTGGCAGATGACAAGTCACTTATCCTCTTTCAAAGAGGCCCAGGCCAGACTGCCTGGTTTTAAATCCCAGCTATGCTGCTTACTAAACTTTGCAGAAGTTACTCAAATATTCTGTGCCTCAGTTTCCTCAACCATAAAAAGGAAATAATAGTACCTACCACATAAGATCGTTGTGACAACTTAAAAGGTATATAAAGGGCCTGACACAGGGCTTAGGAAATGGTAAGCACTTGATAAATGTTATCTGTTGCAATTATAATTACTACCTGTCCCTCACCGGGCATAGCAGGAAGTCTTCTTATTAATGAGAATAGAAATAATGGTTGTAGTAAGGTAGCATCAAATACTGAAACAAACCTTTGTCATTCTTTTGGTTGCCCAGCTCAAAATGCGCTTCCTGAGTCTAGGTGGGAGGCAGAGATGGCCTCTCACTAAGAATCTGATAAAGCCAGATACAGGCTGAATGTTCAGGACTCCCTTGCAGCTAGGGTTTATAGCCTGTGATCCAGGCTTGACCAGTCAGGCACACCCAACCCAGGTCTAGCAACAGGAGCTAGTGATGCCGAGTGGCAGGGGTGTAGGGCACTGACATACAGTATGCCCACTTTTCCCAGAGGTAGCAGCAGTGATGGTCCCAACAGCAGCATTCAAAGCCACCGCTGGCTGTGCAGGATCAGCAGCATCTTCACAGGCTGTGACTGTGGCTGGGTCCTTGTCTGCTGCCAGAGCCCCTGTTCCTGCCTGTTTTCCAAGCCTGTATCTCTATACTCTCCAGAAATCCTTTAAATAACCCAGTGTCCTTTTCTGCTTCTATCAGATTAGGTTAATTTTTCTTGGGCTAATTTTCAACCTGCCAGACTGATATGGATTATCAGATCAGATGGTTTAATAAAATATACGTACACTATTTCTACTTTATTTTATTGGCTTATTGATTTGCAGTGTGCTTCTACGTGGCTCCTGTTCAGGGACTGTTTTTCTTGGATGATTTTTGTTTTAGTAGTGCTGAGATGGTAAAGAGGATTGTTCATTCTTATTGTTGTTTGGCAGGAAGCTTTCTTCTTCTCCTTTGCCCTCCTTCCCTTTTTTGGTGTGTGTTTGGGGTGTGGGTCAGGACATTCAAATTTTAATTGACTGGAATCTACTCCTAGGTAGAGAAAATTAGGTAACTAATGAGTACGAAAATTAAGGAGATGGAGAGGAGCAAAATCAGTGCCCTGTGCAGGAGAGTATCCCAACACAACTGTGAGCTCATTTAATTTATAGATAAAGAGCTTGGAACAAAGAACCCAAAGGTAATGTGTGTTCAAGATACAGCTAACTGTATCTTCACATTCCTAGCCCAGGGCTTCTGGCTCTATCCATTTGCCTCCACCCAAGAGGCAAATGACCTAAAAGCAAGCTGAGGTCAGGTTAAATTCAGCCCAGTCAATTACACTTCTTAGGTTTATGATTTTGTATGATAAGAACTTACATTTTCAAGAGCTTTTTATAATTTACAGGCATTTGGTTCATGAAATTCCCTGAACTGCTCTGAAATAAAGTACATATAATATATATTGAGCATTTAATGTGTCAGGCTGGGTACACAAGATAGAGAGCTAGTTAACCCCTTGATAACCAGAAATTTCTATAATCAATATATTTCATTTTAAACCACTATTATTGAAGTTTTTACTGTAGTATAGACTTATTTTAGCAGGCAGCCAATCAATAAAAACTGTTCTACTTACACAAGACTCACGTGGCTAGATCTCTATGGAGACCAATCTTGAAATATATTTAAGATCTAACTCAAAACCATGTTTTGCATCATTTGTCTAGATTCTGTAAAGTAAAATGGAAAGTTGTGATTCTCAAATGTCCCCAAATGAACAAAATATTGACAAGAATATGAAGTTGACTGCATCACTGTATAATTAATTATTAAAACCTAGATTTCACAAGCTATTTTCGTTTTCAGTCTAATGGCATACAAAGAGGAAATTTTATTCTCTTTATAGTTTTTCTAAATTCTTTGTATGGAATATGAAAGTCACTTGTGAAAGGAAACTAAGCTAATTGACCTGTAACATAAAGTGAGTAATATATATTTTTGTGTAGCTCTGAATCACAGAAAATGCCATTCTTGTATACTTAGCTAAAACAAACCATTAGTATAAGACCTAAGTATTAATGAGATCCAGGATTTTCAACGAAATTTCATTGCTGCTTTCCCCTCGAAAAGTTAAAAGAAAAATGGGGAGGGCTTTTAAGTGGAAACTAAATGACGCAGCTGGCATCATAGTGCAAAGATGCAGAAGAACTGGTAAAATGTGGGCGGGCAGTCTCACAGTAACGTCAGAAACAACAAAAACTTTCCAACAGGCTTCAGGTGGTTGTCAAGCCTTTTAAACATCTGACTGACAAAGGTAGCTTTGTCAAAGGAGCGTTTTCTTTTTCAAAAACATTAGGCGACAGCGCAACAGAACCTGCTCAAAGCCTTGCACCCAGGCTAAGTTGCCCCTGGCTTGCCTGGCCACGTCCCCTTCGAACGCCCGCGGCGAGGTCCCGCCCCTTCCACCTCCCACTTCCTGGTAACCAAGCTGCTTTGCGCCGCCTTCTCGGGACCTGATTGGCTGACGAGGCAACCGCTAACGGCTACGGAGTTTAAACCCAAGCCCTGACCCCAAGCGCCGGGCTCCGGGAGATGAGTGGTGGTCCCACCACGCTGAAAAAGCGGTAAGTCAGTGATCTGTGACATTTGGCGTGGTCTTGCCCTGTCTGGCGGGACCCATGCCCTTCCCGAGCTGAACCTCCCGGCGCTGCCCTCCCGGGTCTATGGTCCGCCGAGCCGCGCGCGGCCCGCGGCCCCGCCCACTCCGCCTCGGGTCTCCCGGCCCCCGGGCCCAGTGCTGGCTCGGAGGGGCTTCTTGAGGAAGACCCTGGTTTGGATCTAAGTCACTGCTTCTTGCCCCTGAGATTTGAGCTCTCGGCTCCGTGAGGGGGGCCAGCCGCCAGGCAGAAACCCAGCTCCTGTAGGAAGGAATTTCTGTCTATATGACTGATCTACTGCTTTTAGAACAGTATCTGGCTCACTGTGAGCGCTCAGTAAATAGGCTGAATGAATGTTAGAGACTGCTTTTTTCAAGTTCTTGGAGGAGCCCTTTCCTTTGGAGTGCTCGATTAAAAGGGAGACTGACTGAAGGTGAAGCGGTGATAGACGACTGGGAAGAACTTAGAACCAGAACTAGGTCTTGACGTACAGGTAGGATTTCGGTAGGCAAATAGGGACTATGAGTTTTCTAGATGAGGAATCCAATTCAGGAGAATTGAATGTGGGGTTGAGTAGTTCTTTAGCCGAGATGCTAGCCAGACAAGAGCTACGGAGTAATAATACATAGGTAATGTTAGTGAGCGCTCTGTGCTATGTCCAGTACTAGGCACTGTATATGCGTTGGCTCATTAAGTCCCTACAATGAGATGCTCTGACTTTTTATAATTTTCTAAGTCTGGAAATTGAGACTTGGAGATGCTAGGATCACGTAGCTGTGAAATATTAGAACTGGGGCACCAACACAGTCTAACCACTATTTATAATACAGTCAGCTCTCCTGTCCGACTCTCGGGTTCCGAATCATCTCCTTCAACCAACCGAATCACTGAAGGAAAAAATTGGGGAAAATTCCAGAAAGTTCCAAAAAGCAAAGTTTGACTTGCTAATTGCCGAGCAACTATTTACATAACATTTATATTGCATTTACAACTATTTACATTGTATTAGGTACTATAAGTAATCTAAACTATGCAGAAGGATGTGCCCAGGTTATATGTAAATACTATGCCATTTTATATAACGGACCTGAGCATAGTGGATTTGGGTATCTGTGGGAGTCCTGCAACTAGTACCCTGCAGATAACAAGGAATGACTGTACCTCAATCTCTGTGTGGTAAGTCACCCTGGAATGGGTACTCCAATACAAGGGACCTGAAGCTGAAGAATGCCTGGCATATGTCAGGAGCAGTTAGATCTTGGTGGCCACTGTGGCTTGAGAGTCATGGACTAGGGGGGAGAGAAGGAGGAGTTTAAAGTTACAGAAATGGGAAGAAGAGCAGATGGTGAAGAGTTTTAGATAGTATAGATTAATACACTGTAGTGAGGACAGGAGTGGAAGTAGGGAGGTAAGAGGCTATTGAAATAATTCAGGTGAGACATGTTAGTGCCTTAGTCTAGGTTGGTAGCAGTGGAGATACTGAGAAGTCGTCAGATTCTAAATGCATTGTGAAGGTAAATTGGGATGTGAGAGATTTTTGACTAGAGCAACTGGAAGCATGGAGTTGCCATTAACTGAAGTGGGGAAGGCTCTGAGTGAAGCAGTTTTGGGCAGGTTAAGTTTGATATGCTCTTTCAGTTATCCAAGTGGAATTGTGGAGTAGACAACTATATGAATCCAGGAAAGTTCAGGAAAGAGATCCAGACAGAGGATATAAATTTTGGGGTTCTTGATATCTAGGTAGTATTTTAAGCCATGACTTAAATACATAAAATACACCAAAAGATTGAGGGTAGATAAAGAGAAGAAATCCAAGGAGAGAACTTATTATAGGTTGGAAGAATCTGTAAAAGAGACTGGAAAGAAGCAGCTAGTTAGCTAGGGAAAAAAAAAACAAAACAAAACCCAGGAGTTTGGTGTTCTGGTAGCTGAGGAAATATTGTTTTTGAGGAGGAAAGAGAAATTAACCACATTAAATGCTGCTCTTAGATCAAGTTAGATGTGGACTGAGAACTGACCGTTAGATTAGCAGTGTGGAGGTCATTAGAAACCTTGGCAAAAGCAGTTTTGTTGGAATTGAGTGAAATAGGTTACAAGAAGATTGGAAACTGAGTATAGGCAATTTTTTAAGGAGTTTTGCTGTAAAGGCTGCAGAGAAATGGAGTGTATGTCCAAGGATGAAGTGGGAACAGTCCCCATAGGATTAGGTACATCTCTTCTGTGCATGTCTCTAAGGTTACACTTCTTACTTTGTATCACAATAGAGTCTGTGCCCACACTGGACTGTGCATTCCATGACTGTGCATTCCTATGCAGCTTTATCCTGTTTTTTGTCCCCAGTGCCTAGCCTAGCTCCTGGCAGGCAGATATAATGATATAGGTTTAAACGAAAAAACAAAGTCATTTACCTTTTTAGGATTCTACTTTTAAACCACTTTTGATTATATTCATACTTTTAGATATTATATGAAGGGTTCTGCAAATACTTATGTACAAAGTATATTATTTAAGTCATGATTTACTTCTTAGAATGTATTTATCAGTTATCCTTTTTCCCTTTATTAATCAATACTGTGATTTCCTGCTTTCTTTTTTTACTTCAGTGATGGAGTACCCAGTGATGGAAACTGGTTCACTTTTTACCTCAGGAATTAAAAGACATGTGAAAGAGAAAAGAATTTCAAAGGCTGCTAAGTTGAATGTTTCTCTTGCTTCAAAAATCAAAACAAAAATACTGAGTAAGTGTTATTAGTCTTAAAGTATACTCACATTTTTACTTTTTTCTGGAGAATTGATATAGTATTTGATACTTTTTCAAGTATAGAAAATGACTAAAATGACTATTTTGTTAAATGAGACTTTCTCTATTCAATTCTTCCTATCTCCTTCAACTCCTGTTAGTTGGGTAGTTATGATGATTTACTGTCAGTGGTGACAGCTGAATTTTCAGCAGTGAGGCTGGGTGGCCCAAGGCAGCTACCTCCTACACTGCAAAGAAAATACCAACGTGACATTTCTGAAAAAGAGCTGAAAAAAAGTGACGGATTGTCCTTCTGACATGTTGCAGCATTTGGATGATGGGTAATCTAGAGGTGGTTGGCCCAGATAGTGTGCTATAGTGTGTGATTTTATGTAACCAAAGCATATCATGAGGGCACTGAGCTCTTTGGAGATGGTGTTCATGGATTCTGGAGCTAAGATGTCAGAAGGCAAAAAAAAAAAAAAAAAAGAAAGGGAAACGCCCCAAGATAAATTTTCATTACTTCTGAAAATTATCTCAGTGATTCATTTCCATCTCAGCAGGATTGGGGGAGGTTTCCTGTTGATCAACATGTGTGAAAAGTAATTGTGCCTTGTGAAATACCCTAGCCTCCTGAGTGTCTTTAAATCGTAATGTTGCTCCTACCCAGGTCTCTAGGACCATCTTTTGTATTAGACCACTTTCTATAGTGGCAGTTTCCTATTCTCTTTGGCAGGACCATTGCTCGCCCACTGCTATGAAGGAATACACTGAGTCTGAGGAGTGCAACAGGAAAATGTTATTAACCTTTAGCTTCTGCAAGTCCTAAACTGGTTCTAGTCTATTTCCACTTGATATGTCAAAGGTGGCTGTCTGAATCTACTTTCTTTGTGCCAAAAATAAAGTACTTTTTGGACTCTGTTTTTTTTAGACACCCAAGCTTTCCCTGAGTATTTTAAAATATATTATTAGTATTATAAACTATTATTACCATTACTATTACTATAGCTATTAATACTATTACATAAAAATATATATTACTATTATAAAACATATTACAGGGCTTCCCTGGTGGCGCAGTGGTTGAGAGTCCGCCTGCCAATGCAGGGAACACGGGTTTGTGCCCTGGTCCGGGAAGATCCCACATACCGCAGAATGGCTGGGCCCGTGAGCCATGGCCGCTGAGCCTGGGCGTCTGGAGCCTGTGCTCCACAACGGGAGAGGCCACAACAGTGAGAGGCCCGCGTACCGCAAAAAAAAACAAAAAACAAAAAAAAACACAACATATTACATATACTATAACTTTAAATCCACGGGATGTGTTATTGAATAGTGGCATGTAAATCAAAATTATGAAAATACAGTTATGCTTTAGGTGTACTAAGGGAACACTATGTGTAACGTGAGTGTTACCAAGGAATTCACAATTAAATTTCTTTTGCTAACAATGGGGAAGCATTCTGATTTAAATTATATTTACATAGTACTTGTAAAGAGAAGTTTAGATTGCAATAGATGCCTAGAAATAAGAGGTAGGATATCTAAGGTGGAGGTAGAAGATCCCACAGGGTTTAGATGATCTGTCCAACATTACAGTAAGTATGCTGCCTTTCTACTTGAGGTTTTGAAAAATGGACTTTGGGAGCATTAATTCAGTTCTGGAGCCACAGAAACTGGCTCTAAAATTTTCACAGATTGGCTACCCTAATTTCTCTAGGACATCTTTAGTTATAGCTGTGGGATCAGCTTCTCCATTCTACCTCCTAGTCAAAGGTAGGAAGGAAGGCAGAGCAACAAGTATCAAGATTTAGTTTTTGTGACTGATCTAATTATCTAGAATACTGTGTCTATATTAGAGTCCTCTTATTCCTAACTCTGTATTCACAAACATTCTGCATTCCTCACAACTCTTATTCACCTTCTATCTAGCTTTTATTTCTTCAGCTCCAAACTCTGGGTACATTTTTTTCAAAATTCCATCTGTGTTGTCATGCTTTTCTTTTCTAACTTCAGCTAAAACAAAGTGAAATATGTTTTGTCCAAAGTAGTTTTATTAAGGAATATGAAAATGTATTAAGATGTTCAATATTAACTCTTAAAATTTTTTTACAGATAATTCTTCTATTTTCAAAATTTCTTTAAAGCACAACAACAGGGCATTAGCTCAGGCTCTTAGCAGAGAGAAAGAGAATTCTCGAAGAATTACAACTGAAAAGATGCTATTGCAAAAAGAAGTGGAGAAACTGAATTTTGAGAACACATTTCTTCGTCTAAAGCTAAATAATTTGGTATGGAAACTATATTGTGTTTGAATTCTAAAACTGTATTATTTTAGAAGCTCTAAATGTTTTTCAGACCTGTAATTAATGTAAAAAATTTATTGAAAGAGTGTGCCATGTTAATGGACAAACAACAGGGTAATAAAATAGGTGTCTTGAATCTACATTCTAAATGTGTACTTGTGGCTCTGCAAACTAATATAATACCTTGATCAACATTTGATTGCTTATCATAAGCAAAACTTGATACATTAATATATTATAAGATGGGCATAATTCCTCCAGTGAATTGAAAGGAGGGAAGTTCCCTGAGTGTTTGTATTCTCTCTTAATGGCAACATTCCACTGGCTATAAGCCAAGTAGAATGAAGATTGTAGTCCTTGCTTTTCCTTCCAACTTCCAACTTTGTCCACAGCAGGGCAGTAAGAGCCAGTGCTTAGCTAGGTTACAGCTATAGCTATAGCTCTAACTCCAAAATGAGTAGAAATTAATTTAAAATGGAAAAATGACTTACTGTACTTCTTGGAGGTTAAATTCCTGTGGCTGACAAACTGTGTTCAGTTGCCACATGATGTATTATTATTATGAGAAGATTAAAAACTGTAGGAAGGGACTTCCCTGGCGGTTCAGCGGCTAAGACATTGTGCTTCCAATGCAGGGAGCTCGAGTTCGATCCCTGGTCAGGGAACTAAGATCCCACATGCCACGTGGTGCTGCCAAAAAAAAAAAAGTAGGAAAATTTATGACTGATAGCTCAAAAGCATTCAAAACGTGTGCGTATGTGTCTGTGTCTGTGTCTTTTTGAACTATGCAGTGTAGCACCTTTTTAGCCTAATGTGATCTGTTATTTTTTAAGTCTTCTCAACTGATGGTATTTGTAAATGTATGGTATAATAAACTCCAAATCTTAGTTAATTAGAAGGCTCTTTCTTTATTTCAGAATAAGAAGCTTATAGAAATAGAAGCACTCATGAACAATAGCTTGATAACTGCAATTGAAATGAGCACTCTTTCTGAGGTAAGTAGAATTTGTGTCTAAATAGTGTAATATTTTTAGCATTACTGAGGATAATTCAGATTAGTTAAGTAGCATCAAGGTTAGAGATGCGTATCTTAAACTTTGTACCAAGGAATGGAGATAATATTTTAATTGGCTAACACATTATTATTTGATATAATTGGTTATTGAAATTTTTATATAAAAATTAGCTTTCGATTAAAAGTAACACAGGATTAGACAGCTCATGGAACACAAGACAAAACAGACTCAAAAACGTAAAAGATATTAGTAGAAAAGTCATTTCAAATTAGGGAAGAATTTGTATTATTTTTAAAAAGATGGACACAATCGAAAAACTATTGGGGAAAAAAATAGAGGTAGATCCTAGATCCCCATGTTCTTCAAGGGTCAAATGTATATGTAGAAATATTGTATATGCATGAGTATAGACATGTGTATATATTCATAGGCATAGAATAAAGTTTGGGAGGTTATACACCAAAATATTAGTAGTGGTTATCTTTGTATGGCATGATTAAGGAAGAACTGTGTTTGACCTTATCATCACATTATTCTCATTAAACTATTGAAGGCTACACGTAAGAATTGTTCTGTTACTGTTAGTATCTTGTATAATTTGGTACTTTAATGACAAACATGATCTAATGAGATTAGAAATTTCATTCATTTTCATTTTCTTTGTTCTTTTCAAAAATAGTTCCATCAGAGTCCCTTTCTTCTGCCAAGTAGCAAGAAGAAACGGGTTAGTAAACAGTGCAAATTGATGCGTCTTCCATTTGCAAGGTAATTGCTCCAAAACTTGGTTAAATACTGACTGGTGCACTTTTACCTGAATTGGACTTTGAAAAGTTTTTATTTGGTTTGCTTCCTTGAAACAGAAAAACATTTAAAAATAAATAATGAAATACTTGTCAATATTGTACCAGTGAAAGAAATTGAAGATATAATCTAATAGAATTCAGTTTTAAACTTTGAAATAATATTCAGCTTTCCCATAGTTTCTAGAGAAGAAAGAGGCACAGGTAGACCTTGAGTTACATAGGTTTGAATTACACTGGTTCAGAATACTTAGATTTTCATACAACATAATCTGTGTGTGTTATGCAATGTTCTGGTTTCATCAACCTGTAGTTGCCTGTTAAGGTAGAAATGAGATGGTTTGTGGTATCTTGCTACAGGTTGTATTTCCAGGGCTCCAAGGAAACTTACCCATCAATTCAATAACCAAGGTCATCTATAGAATCCTGCTACTCTTCAGTTCTTTCTTTTCCTGCAGGTCACCACTGGCCTCATGTTTTCTGCTGGGTAAATCTGATAACTATTTCTACCTTTATTATCTTGCATACTACTCAGACTTTAAAATAAACTTTCATCATTACTATTCTCCTGACCAAAATTCCCATTTCTTGATTAATTTGATTATAATCTTAGTTAATACTCTATTTCAAACCTATCACTTTTACCGGTTTTTTTTGTTTGTTTGTTTTTTGCGGTACGCGGGCCTCTCACGGTTGTGGCCTCTCCCGTTGCGGAGCACAGGCTCCGGATGCGCAGGCTCAGCGGCCATGGCTCACGGGCCCAGCCGCTCCGCGGCATGTAGGATCCTCCCAGACCAAGGCACGAACCCGCGTCCCCTGCATCGGCAGGCAGACTCAACCACTGCGCCACCAGGGAAGCCCAAACCTATCACTTTTAAAGACAGTTACTGAGGTCCAGAGAGGTAAAATGACTCAATGAATTAATAGCATTGATCAGAATTGTCTTGTCTCTTTTAGACAGTGTTCTTTCTGTTACATAAATTATAGGTTTAATGCAGTTTTTTAAGTGTACAAAGTGCACTTATGTATTGAAGTGGTATCTGTACTATAGTAAAAAAAAAATTCTTATATCCGCTGTGTCATTTTCTATTCATTCCAGTTTGTTCCATTGTTTTGTCTGTTCTATACTGGCGCCACATTGCACCTGTACATTTTAATTAATATAGTTTTAAAATAGTACATTTTGTTGTCTTGTAGGTGCTCAGGTTTTTTTCAAGAAAATCTTGGCCATCATTATGCATGCATTATTTCATGTAAATGTATGAATCAAGTGTTAACTTGCCCTCCCGAAAATTTTATTGTGTTTTTTTAAGTAAACTTTTTTTTTTTTTTTTTTTTTTTGCGGTACGCGGGGCTCTCACTGTTGTGGCCTCTCTCATTGCGGAGCACAGGCTCTGGACGCGCAGGCTCAGCAGCCATGGCTCACGGGCCCAGCCGCTCCACGGCATGTGGGATCCTCCCAGACCGGGGCACGACCCCGTGTCCCCTGCATTGGCAGGCAGACTTTCAACCACTGCGCCACCAGGGAAGCCCTTAAGTAAACTTTTGTTTGAAGTATAATGTACATTTTAGAAAAGTGCAAAAATCTTTAGAGAATGGTGAATTTTCACAGTGAACACTATATGGTATAGCCAATACCCAGACCAAGAAACAGATTATTACCAGTACCTCAGATAGCCTTGTGCCCCTTGCCAGTCACTACTCATCACCCACCCGAGGATAAATATTATCCTGACTACTAACATTGTAGATTAATTAATTTTGCCTAGTTTTGAGTTTCCTTTAATGAAATCATACAGGATGTATGATTCTGGTCTCTGGCTTCTGTAGCTCAACATTGTGTTCGTGAGATTTCGTCCATATTGTCCTATGTAGTTGTAGATCAGTCATTCTCATTGCTGTATAGTATTCCATTGTATATATTCCATAATTTATCCATTCTTCTGTTTTTAGTTTTTTTGCTAGGTTTGGTCTATTATAAATAATTCTACCTTGTAACTGCCTTTTGATTAATATATGTATACATTTCTGTTGGGTATATACTTAGGAGTAGAATTGCTGGGTTTACATGTATTTGGCTTTGGAAGGAACTGCTAAACAGTTTTCTAAAGGGATTATGCCAGTTTACATTTCTAACAGCAATATATGAGAATTCCTGTTGTTATGTATCTCCAACAACACTTGTTACTGTCTGTCTTTTTCATTTTAGCCATATGGGGTGTAGAAGTATTACACTGAAGTTTTAATTTCCCGATACTTAATGAAGTAAGGCATCTGTTTATATGTTTATTTTCTTTCTATCAGGTTATCTTTTTTTTTTTTCTGCAGATTTGTAGGAGTTCTTTCTATACATTGTGTATAAATTCTTTGTGCATACAATTGTCTGTTACTCTGTGGCTTGCCTCTTTGCTCTCTTAATGGTATCTTTGGATGAACCCAATTTATATATCTATTTGTCCCCCTCCCTCTTATGGTTATGCTTTCTGTGTCTTTTAAGAAAGCCTTTACCAATTGCAAGGTCATGACGTGTTCTCCTATGTATGTTTTCTTTTAAAAGCTTTATTATTTTCCCTTTCATGTTTAGATCTTCAGTCTACCTAGAATTTTGGGTATGATGTGAGAGAAGAGTCATTTATTTTTTTAGTGTGGAAATCCTGTTGACCTTGAACCATTTATTGAAAAGACCATCCTTTCCCCACCTTATTGCAGTGTCATCTGTATAAAAAATCAAGTGACTGGATATGTATGGGTCTATTTCTGAACTCACTATTCTATTACATGAGTCTTTTTGTCAAAACCACACTATCTTAATTACTAACTTTATAATAAGTCTCAATATTTGATAGTTTGAATCTCTATTTTAGTTATTTATGCTTTAAGAATATATATTAATTGGCCATTCTTGGCCTTTTGCATTTCCATGTGAATTTTAGAATCAGCTTGTCAGTTTACATACACACACACCTGGAATTTTGATTGGGATTATATAGAATATAGTTCAGTTTGGGGAAAATTGACACTTTATAAAATTGAGTATTTCTTCCATGACCATGGTATATCACTCTGTTTTTTAGATATTATGTATGTAGTTTCAGAGCTTTTAGAATACAGTTATTGCACATCTTACATTTATTCCTACTTATTTGATGTTTTTAGTGTTATTCTTGATAGTTTTCAAATTTTCTTTTTGATGATAGTATGTAGAAATACAACTAATTTTTGAATATTAACCTTGTTTACATTGACATTGCTATTAATTTTAATAATTTATCCATAGTTTAAAAAAATTTTATATTAATAGAATTTTATTATTTGTAAATAAGAACAGTTTTCCCTTCATCTGCCTCTCCAGTTTATAGGCCTTTTATCTTTTGTTTCTTACCTTGTTGGACTGATTATTTCTTGTTCAGTAATGAATAAAAGTACTAACAGTGGGTATTCTTATTGTATTCCCATTATTTAATATGTTTGCTCTTAGGTTTTTATAGATTCTCCTTATCAGATTAAAGTAGTTCCATTGTACTCCTAGTTTGCTAAGAGTTTTTTCATCAATGGCTGTTGGATTTTATCAAATGCTTTTTCTGTCACTATTGAGAAGATAATATTTTTCTCTTTTTTTTCTATTAATGTAATGAATTTTTTATATTTTTTCTACTAAGGTAATGAATTATAATTGATATTTTTAATGTTAAATCACTTACAATCCTGAAATGAATTCCTCCTGATGATAGATCCCTTTGATATATATCACTAAGTTTATTTTGCTAATCCTTTAAAGGATTTTTGCATGTATTTTAATAATGAAGGTGATGTATAATTTTCCTTTATTATAGTATATTTTGTCAAGTTTTGATATTTATATTATGCTGGTGAAAGTAAATGAATTGATAAATACCCCTCTTTCTATTTTCGGGAAGTATTTGAGTAAAAAATTTTTTTTCTTTAAATATTTGGGAGAAGTTATCTGGACCTGAAGTATTTTTATGGAAACATTTTTGATAACATCCCATTTTAATAGATGTAAGAACATTCAGCTATTTCTTCTTTTGTCAGGTTTGTTAATTTTTAAAAAGATTTGTCCATTTCATTTAAAATATCAAATTATTGGCATATAATCGTTCAGAACAGCTTTAGTTACATGTTTAATGTCTGCTGTAGGGTACATAATGATGTTCTCTTTCAATATTGGCTATTTGTTTTTTCTCACTTTTTTCTTGACTAGTTTTGCCCTAGAGATTTATCAATGTTGTCATCTTTGCAAAGATGAATCATCTTTGGGGTTATGTTGATCGTTCTTTTAGTATATTTATTTTCTATTGCATTTATTCTGCTTATTATCTCTTTTCTTTTTTAAATTTTATTGAAGTATAGTTGATTTACTGTGTTGTGTTTATCTTTTCAATTTAAAAGTTTTATTATTACTGTAATTATTTGTTTCTTAAAATGGTTTAGATTATTGTTTTTAAATTAAGCCTTCTCAAAAATATGAAGTTGTTGGGGTATAGCTGCCTACATTTAAGGCTATTTTTCTCCTTCAGCTGCATCCCACATTTTTTGATAAGCTGTATCCTTATTATCATTTATTTCAAAGTAGTTATTACCTTCAGTTCAGATACATTGTTTGACTCATGGATCATTTACAAGATTATTTAATCTCCAAGCAGCTGGGTGTTTTCTTCTAATTACTTTTTGTTGGTTTCTAATTTAATTCCTTTGTGATTACAGAATATAGTTCAAGTGATTTTAGTCGTTTTAAATTTATTGAGACTTGCATTAGAACACAGCTTGGTCTAATTTGGTAAATATTTTTGGTACACATGGAAAGAATGTGTATTTTGTGGCTGTTGGATGCAGTATTTTATATATGTCAATTATGTCAGGTTTGCTGATTATATTGTTCAGACTTTCCATATCTTCCCTGCTTCTCTTGTCTATCAGCTGTTGAGAGAAGTGCATTAAAGTCTACCACTGTGATTATGGATTTATCTATTTCTCCTTTTAGTTCTGTCAGTTTTCTGCTTTATATATGTTAAAGTTGTTACTAGATGCATATAAATTTAGGATTGATTTGTTTTCCTGTTAAATTGTTTTATCAATATGAAATATTTCTGGAAATGATACTGCTTTAAAGTCTACTTGTCTGATATAACATTGCCATGGTATGTCCTTTTCTATACTTTCAAACTCTCTGTTATATTTAAAATGCATGTAGGTTTACCTTTTTAAAAAAATGAATTTAATGTAATATCATCTCTTTTAATTAGAATAGCTGTTATGTTTACATTTAATATAATTCCTGAGAGTTGGGTTTATATCTGCCATCTAGTTATTTTCTGTTTGAGCCACCTGTTTTATGTTCCTTTTCTCTCTCCTTTCTTTATTTCATTTGAAATAAAACATTTTTCATAATTTAATTTTCCTTGTCTGTTAACTTCTACTCCTTTATGATGACCCTAATGATAGCAACACTCATCCTTGATTTATTATATCATAAAATAAATAAATAAATAAAACATTTTTCATAATTTAATTTGAAATAAAACATTTTTCATAATTTAATTTGAAATAAAACATTTTTCATAATTTAATTTTCCTTGTCTATTAACTTCTATTCCTTTATGATGACCCTAATGATAGCAACACTCATCCTTGATTTATTATACTCTAATACTGATTATTATATTAACATTCCTCAGTAATGCTAGCATCTTTGAACACTTTGACTCGACATTCCTGTGTCCTGCCTTTATGTTATTATTATGTATTTTCATTCTGCATATATTTTAATCCCACAAATTAACTACTTTCACTGTTTTGTGTAGTCAATATTCATTTCCGATTTCTTCATATTGCTTCCTGCATTTTTTAATTGTATGCTCCTTTTTAATTGTATTTTATTTTTTGTTTTTCCAGCTTTATTGAGGTAAAATTCACAAATAAACTTCTTGCATTTTATTTCCTTATGAAATAATTTTCCTTCTGCCTGAAGAAATCCTTTATTATTTAGTTCAGGTACTAGCAATGCATCCGCTCAGCTTTTATTTTTCTGGAAACATATTTATATCACCTTCATTTTTAAAGATTATGTTTGCAATGATAAAACTTTAGGTTATTAAATTTTAGCAATTTAAAGGTATCATTTCATTGTCTTCTGTCTTTACTGTTGAAAAGTTGGCACCGTTTCTGCAAGTTGAGGAAGTTCCTTTTTATTCTGGTTTGCTGAGAGTTTTAATAATGAATTTGTATTGAATTTTGTCAAATTTGTTTTTTCTGTATCTGTGGAGAGAATCATAACTTTTCTCCTTTGTTCTATTAATGTGACTTTGATTTGTTTAATGTTAAACCAACTTTACATTCCTAGAATAAATTCCACTTGGTCATGGTGTATAATAATGGTGTAGTATTATTTCTATGTGTTGATGGATTTGATTTGCTAATAATTACTTAAAGAATTTTGTGCTTATTTTCATAAGGAATATTGGTCTATAATTTTCTTATTATATATTTGATAGGTTTTGATAATGGTTATGCTGGCTTTGTAAAATGAGATAAGAAGCATTCCCTCTTCCTCCATTTTCTGAAAAAAATTGTACAATTGGTATTTCTTCCTTAAGTATTTGAGAGAATTCATAAGAGAAGTCGGTCTGGAGTTTTTAATTATTAATTTCATTTCTTAGATAGATATGGAGGGCTTTTCAGATTTTCTGTTCTTTTCAGGTCAACTTAGAAAATATTTGTCTTTTTAGAAAAGTATCCATTTCATCTAGACAGTAAAGTTTGATCAAACTAGTTAGAGTATTGTCAATTTTACGGATCTCTTAAAAAAACTCAGCTTTTGGTTTCATTGATTTTTTTTTTCTCAATTTTTTTTCGGTTTCATATTTCTTTGGTGTCTGCACCTTATTATTTCCTTTTTTCTACTTATTTTTTAAAAAATGAGATATAGTTCACATAACATAAAATTTCTCATTAATATGAAGTTTATTTTTTAAAGTATACAATGCAGTGGTTTTTAATATATTTACAAAGTTGTGCAACATTCACCACTTTCCAATTCCAGGATATTTTCATCACTCCAAAAAGAAAACCTATATCCATTAGTAGTCATTTCTCATCTCTTCTTCCCCAGCCCACAGCAACCACTAATCCACTTTCTGTCTCTATGGATTGCCTATTTTGGACATTTCATATGAATGGAATCACACAGTATGTCCCCTTTTGTGTCTGGCTTCTTTCACTTGGCATAACATTTTCAAGTTTCATCCATATTATAGCACGTATTAGTATTTCATTCCTTTTAATGACCGGTTAATATTCTATGGTACGGATAAACTACATTTTGTTTATCCATTTATCTGTTAATGGGCATTTGTGCTCTTTCCACTTTTAGGCTGTGAATGAGTAATGGTACTATGAATATCCATATAAAAGTTGTTGTGTGGACATATTTTTCACTTTCTTGGGTGCGCCCTTACCAGTGGAATTGCTGGATCATATAACTCTATGTTTAACTTTTGGAAGAATTGGCAAACTGTTTTCCAAAGGTGCTGTACTGTTTTACATTCCCACCAGCAAAGTATTAGGGTTCCAATTTCTCCATATCCTCACTAACACTTGTTATTACCTATCCTTTTGATTATAGCCATCCTAGTGGATATGAAGTGGTATCTCACTGTGGTTTTGATTTGGATTTTTTGGGTGACTAATGATACTGAGCATGTTTTCATGTGCTTATTGGCCATTTATTTATTTGGATCATTCTCTGTTGATTATCTTTTCTCTTGAGTTTGAATTGTGTTTTTCTGTTGCTTCATATATTGAATAATATTGGATTGTACCCCTGACATTGTGACTCCTATGTTGTAGAAAATCTGGATTCAGGTATATTCCTCCAACAAGTTTGATGTTTTATTTTAGTAGATAAGTTACCTTATCTGAACTCAGACTTGTTATTACTTCCCTGTGATGAACAGCATATGAAATCTCATTTCAGTTCTATAATCCTTAGCTGGGCCGCTTGGAATCTTTCTCATATATGTGATTCAGGAATGAGCTAGAGATTTGGAGAGAGTTTATGCACAAAATTTGGGGCTTCCCTGTCTACTTTTCCTGTTATTTCTCCCATCACACACACTTTACAGCAGTTGTAGTTGCCCTGAATTCTGACCTTGAACTAATAATAATAAGACTGGATTTCTAACTTCTAGAAAAGGTCACACTGACTGAGGTTTGTAAACAGTGAGAAGCTCACCCTTTTTCTAAGTGCCAACCCCTCTTCTGTATCTAGTTGCTTTTTATTCACTCTCCAGTGACTTTGGGTAGTTGTTTTTTTTATACTTTGTCCAGAATTTATATTCATTATGTTTGATAAGGTTGATTCAATAGTAGCTATTTGGCCATTACCTGAAGCAGAACCTCTCCTCTGTAAAATAAACAATTTTTGCTAACCTGTTTCTTCAAGTGGTATAGACATTTCTTCCCAATGGCTATTCTACTGATAGGTGCCTTTAAATTTTTAACAAATATTTTCTAGTATTTATTTTTATCATTATCAATAATTTTTAAATATCTATGATTTGTTTGGCATACAAAGCAAAATCCTTATCATTGGAGCATATTACTCTTTCTTCTTTGAATTCAAAAAGGTCATTTTGTCTATTTCCATAGATTTCTTTTTCCCCCCATAGATTTAACTACTCTAGGAATATGGCTTTAGTTTACATGGATACCTTTTGGAAACATAGCAGACTTTATTACACACAAAACTTTACATACAAGTTGCACTTGTTTGAAACCAGAGGAAGAGTTTTGGGTTTTCCATAGAGTTAATTACAGGAAAATTATAACTCTTATACATGAATATTTATAAGTATGTTTGAACTTTATTCATTTCATTAATTTTATTGTCCTAATAGCTCAACCAGTGATTATATCATTTATCTCCTTTTGGAGTCACTGGAGATAAGGGGATAAGAAGCATTCCTGTTTTACTCCTCTGTACTATTAGAAACTACCTATTTCCTACCTTCATTGAACACAAAATGGTATCATTGCCTTCATTGAACACAAAATGGTATCAGGGTGGGTTTGTGGTTGGATCTTAAATAAATGGAATATAGAAAGAACTATCCATGTAATTTTCTAAATAATTTTTGTAAAATACAAAATTCCTCATTCATTCTTACTTGCTCTTAGGGTTCCATTAACTTCAAATGATGATGATGATGAAGATAAAGAAAAAAAGCAGTGTGACAATATCATGTCAAAGACATCACCTGATAGCCCCTCTTTGGTATCAACTCAGCATAACTTGGAATTGTTATTTCTTAAAGAAAATGATCAGAATGTTTGTGGTGTAAATGATTCCAAACACATTTCTTCTATTGTTGATATACTTCCCAAAGGTGAGATTTTTTTTTTTAATTCATTTTGAGTGTCAGAATTAAATAGTTAACATTCATTGGATTTTCTTCTTGGGGGCCATCATGTATAAACAGTTAATAAGTTAGACTTCTTATGTTACAGATTTCCTAACTTCTACTATTTAAAATTTCTGGTGAAAAAATTAGTTTAAAGGTAAATATGCCAGGACTTCCTTGGTGGTACAGTGGTTAAGAATCTGCCTGCCAATGCAGGGGACATGGGTTCAGTCCCTGGTCCAGGAAGATCCCACATGCCATGGAGCAACTAAGCCCATGCGCCACAACTGCTGAGCCTGCGCTCTAGAGCCCGTGAGCCACAACTACTGAGCCCGTGTGCCACAGCTACTGAAGCCTGTGTGCCTAGAGCCTGTGCTCCACAATAAGAGAAGCCACTGCAATGAGAAACCCATGCACCACAATGAAGAGAAGCCCCCGCTCGCCACAACTAGAGAAAGCCCACGCGCAGCAACGAAGACCCAGTGCAGCCAAAAAAAGTAAATATGCCAACAAATGTCAGGTCTACAGTGGCCTAATACTACTACTCTGGAAACAGTATTTAGAAGTGAGCTGGCCTAAAGAGCTTTTCTTGGTATCTTAGCTTATGAATTGAAAGACATGATATATTATTTAGTTATATCTTCTCTTTTTCAGAGATATAAAAATTGAGGTTCTTGATACGTGTAGTGACTTTTTCAAGATCATAACCAATTGGTGATAAAGCAAGAACTTGAGCCTAGGTGATGGTTGAGCAAGAAAAAATGATGACACTTAAATTTTAATTATATGGTATTTTGAAATAATAATCCTGTGGTGTAGTCTGGTTTATATATTTGACATAGAATTTCAGATTGGGATATGGAACCATAACTGTATTGAATTTGGAGTTTGAATTATTTTTCCTTTCTAAAAGGTATATGACTGTGTGTATGCAATTTTTATAAACTTTAGCTACCTGCTGATAACATTTTGATAGTAATCCTTATCAGAGTTATCACTGTTACTTGGGTTCATTTCCCAGATTCCTCTCACTTAGAAACATATGTTAATGTTAATGGCTCTATTGTTGGCTATTCTCCACTCTACTGCTGAGGCCAAGGCAGAGTGAATTCCCAGTATATATTTTCTGTAGATAGAAATGTAAAATGTGACTTATGACTACTCCATTCATTTCTACTTTATTTATTTGTTAAATATTTTTTTATTTTTGGCTGTGTCGGGCCTTAGTTGTGGCACGTGGGATCTTCATTGCGACATGTGGGATCCTCTGCTGTGGCACGCGGGCTTCTCTCTAGTTGTGGCACACAGGCTCCAGAGCACGTGGGCTGTGTAGTTGTGGCATGTGGGCTCTGTAGTTGGCAGCATGTGGGCTCTCTAGTTGTGGCCCACTTGCTCAGTAGTTTCAGCGCAGGGGGTTAGTTGCTCCACGGCATGTGGGATCTTAGTTCTCTGACCAGGGATTGAACTCTCATCCCCTGCATTGAAAGGCAGATTCTTAACCACTGGACCACCAGGGAAGTCCCCTCCTTTATATTTTATCAGCATAGATTCTTCACAATATTAGTATCTGAACAGAACACATTGTCAGAAATCCTTTCCCTGAAACAGTTTGATTCCTAATCTCATTTGTTTAAAATAATAAATTCCTTGTTACTACTTATTTCTGAATTTTGTTTCCCTTTATTTTATAGAAAGCCATTCCCACTCAGACCAAAGTTCCGGGAGTTCTCTAATGAGTGAGATGAAAAATGCCCAGTCAATGAGCCACAGAAAGAAGTCATCTCCTAGTAATGTGACTAAAAGGAAAAAACGTGTATCATCTTGGGAATCAAATAATCCTGCAGACACTCCCTGTGTAACAGATTTGGATCAACAACAGATTTCAAGTCCAATATTAAATTGGAATAATGAAATAAAAGATTGTACTAACGAAGCAAATACTAAAATGCAAAGAAACATAATGTGCCTTCCTGCCTCATCTGAGTCTGCAAGTGAACCTACTGCAGAGGGCCTGAATCCAGTTCAGGGTAATGATGACTTTCAATTGCAAAAAACTGTGTATGATGGTGACATGGATTTAACTGCTAGTGAAGTAAGCAAAATTGTTACAGTTTCAACAGGCACTAAAAATAAAAGAGATAATAAAAAACCAAATGATTGTGGAATGAAAACTTTCAGAAAAGTGAAAGATCCAAGCTCTGAAAAAAAGAGAGAAAGATCAAAGAGACAATTTAAAAATAGTTCAGATGTGAATATTGAGGACAAGATCAAAAATGGACCGGAAAGAAGATCTGTTGTCCTGGATGGCAAAGAGGATTCAGAAGAACCAAATTTTATTTTCAGTACTGAACAGCTGACTCAGTTGAACATGCCGAAGAAAATAACCCTTCACAATGGCTTTGATCAGGATGACAGACCAAGTACACAGTGTAACAAAAAGAGGAAAATAATTCATGTAACAGATGATCAAGAGGAAATATACTCTTTCTCCCAGAGTTCAGATAAATTCGAGCAGGACAGTAAATTTGATATGGGTCCTAGTTCTCTAGCTTATAAGAAAAGTAAAACTTCTAGACAGACATTTGTGATTCATACGTTAGAAAAAGATAACTTATTCCCAAACCAAAAGGTTAAAGAAACCACCTCTGAAAACCTAGGAGTCACAAGTGAATTTCAAACAGTTTATCTTTCCAGCAAAGATAATGGAAAGTTATGTGATTATGAGACCCAAAATATGTTAGATTTGAAAAAGCATGTCACTGATAGGCAACCCACTCAGCAAAATGAACCAAAAATAAATAAGAAGCTTAGGCAGAAAATAAATCGGAAGACAGAAATAATTTCTGAAATGAACCAAATACTTGGGGATAATGCCAAAGATGTGCAAGGCCCAGAAAAAGGTAACTTTTCCTTCCAAACCCGAGAGGATAAAGAAATCATCTCTGGAAACCTAGAAGTTTCAAATGAATTTCAAAAATCTGGTGTTTCCACTAGCAATAATGGAAACCTGTGTGATTGTGAGACCCAGAATGTATTGGGTCTGCAAAAGCAGATCACTGACGTGTACCCTGTTCAGCAGAATGAATCAAAAATTAATAAGAATCTTAGGCAGAAAATAAATCGGAAGACAGAAATAATTTCCGAAGTGAATGTTTTAGATAATAACAGAAGTGGGTATTGCCCAGAAAAGGGTAACTCTTTCTTCCTAACCCAGGATAAAGAAGTTATCTCTGAAAACCTAGAAGGTACAAGTGCATTTCAAACACCTGCTCTTGCTTCCAAAGATAGTAGAAACCTGTATGATTATGACACTCAAAATGTTTTGGGGGTGAAAAAGCATGTTTATGATATACAACCTGCTTGTCAAAATGAATCAAAAATAGATAAGAAGCTTAGGCAAAAGGTATGTCGGAAGACAGAAATCATTTCTGATATCAACCAAATATATAAGAATCACGACAAAGGAATGCATGACCCAGAAAAAGGTAACTTATTTTCTCTAACCCAGAAAGATAAAGAAATCATCCCTGAAAACCTAGAAGATGCAAATGAGTTTCAGATAGCTGATCCTTCCCTCAGAGGTAATAGGAATCCATGTGATTATGAGACTCAAAACCTTTTAGGTGTGAAAAAGCATGCTACTGATACTGGGAAGCAAAATGAATCAAAAATAAATGAGAATCTCAGGCAGAAAGTAAGTCGGAAGACAGAAATAATTTTGGAAATGAACCAAAAAAATGAAGTTAACGACAAAGGTATACATGACACAGTAAAAGGTGCCTTCTTCTCCCTAACCCCAAAGGATAAAGAAACCATTTCTGAAAACCTAGAAGTCACAAATGAATTTCAAACCATTTATCTTCCCACCAAAAATAATAGAAATTTATATAAGACCCAGAATATGTTGGATTTGAAAAAGCATGTCACTGATAAGCAACCCACTCAGCAGAATGAATCAAAAATAAATAAGCTTAGGCAGAAAGTAAATCGGAAGACAGAAAGAATTTCTGAAATGTACCAGATATATGAGGATAATGATAAAGATGTGCATGGCCAAGAAAGCTATACAAAAGATCTTAATTTTAAAATAAATAAATCTAAACAAAGACTTGAAGGCCAAGGTATTAGTGGATACTGTATGGAAGTCAACAGTAATGGAAAAGAAAATTGTGGTCAAATTTCAAATCCTTACAAACCAGTTAAAAAGCATGGGGAAGAATCATCAGGCAAGGCAAAGAACATTTTGGCAAAAGGTAACAACAAACCTATTTTGCACTTGACAGGTTCTTCACAGACGTCTGTCTCCTTAGAACTAGGTTTAAAACACACTACTGATGAGACAGATTCTGACCCTGGAAACCAAATGGAACTACATAAGAATCCAAAGCAAAGCACTACAACGCTGAATAAAAAGAGAGATATCCCCTTCATGGAAGTGACAAAGGAAGGAGAGTGCCAGGTCAAAAAAATAAATAAAATGACATCCAAATCAAACAAAAGGAAGACCTTCGTAGATCCTTCTCCAGATAGTCATGAACTAATGGAGATAATAGCTGACACCATTCAGGGAATATCAGTTGAATCTGAATGTGCTGTTAAGGAAAAAAAATTGGAAAATGAGGAAATTGTCAAAATTAAGCCAGACTTTCACACAAAAATGTTGAAATCTGTATCTCAGATATGTTCACCTAACAGACAAGATTCTTCCTTTAACAGTGTTCCTGACGGTTCAAAACCTTTGAGTATTTCTTCTAGTAAAAATCTGAAAGGAAATTTTGCTCTGGAGAGCTCACCCGTCTTTCAAATAAATGATGATGTGCATGAGAAGATGAAAAAGATGAATTTTAAAGTCAACCAAAGAACACAAAGATCAGAAATAGGTATGTCCATACCTGAAGTGATCAAGTTTCAAAATTCTATATATTTTTTCATTTAACCAGTAAAGCCTTTCCTGTTATAACATTTTTATGGAATTTTAAAACAATGTATAATTGTGTAGCCCGATCTGTAGAAGCAATATGGAGGAATTTAAAGAAAGTTTAATACTTTGAGAAGATAACAGTGAGAGTGGCTTGGACATTTATACACTAAAAAATGTATTTGGCCTTTAGCACAAAGTTGTCTGATAATGACATTAGGCAGATAATTTCATTTTTCATATTTTTGAAGGAAATTGGCTATTTAAAATGTATATAATAATGAATTGCCCTGGTTTGATTTTACCAAAGACAATTGCAAATTTCTTAAGGTTGGGACTCTCTCCAATAGCATATATTTAATATGATGAAAACTTATTCTAGGTATTTTAGAAGATTAAAAAATAATGCCAACTCCCTTTCCTCAGAGTACATGTATGGAAAAGTAACAGGTACAGTGTTTAAATATGGCAAATGCTTTAATAAAACCACACATGTTAAGGGATATAATGATGGGGAATAATTTTGGCTAGAGGAATCTGCAGAGGCATCATCAAATAGATAGCATTTTAAGCCCTAAAGCATAGGTAGGATTTTTACCTTTAGTGTTTATTTCTTATTTTCCCCAGTTATTAAAATAATACTCACTCATTGCAGAAAATTGAAAGTAGAAAATCAGAAAATAGTAGAAAAAACCATCACCCAGAAGAACTGCAGTCAACATTTTGGCATATGCATGCAGGCTTGAATCTATGTATTTTAAAATATATACTTGAAATCATACTATATATAACATTACTTACCTCACTTTTTCCCCTTAACATTGACATTCTTTTGTTATTAGCAATTTTGCAACATTAGACATTCCCATATCAATTAAAGTTTTCTACTGGGAGCCTAACATTTCAATGTATGTATGTAGAACACTAGGATTTTTATGGATAAGACTTCATGTAAAGGGAATACTGACGCAAAAGGAGTGCCAAGGTCTAGAGTTGCAGGACATTTTAGAGACTGGTGAGCTGTCTTTCATCTCTGTTCCTCATGGTGCCTTTCATAGCTTGAGCAGTCGATGACAAATGTTGAATGAATGTGCAGTAATTTGCGTGATTCGGTGACTAGAGTTGAATTCATGAAGAATTTCTGTCAGCCTAAATGTGATTTCAGAATAAAAATATTGCAGGCTACTACTTTGCTAGTTTGTCTTAAATGGTAGGTCTCTTTTCCTCTCATTATTGCTAGAAAAAAACTGATTTACAGATAATTTCAGTGCTACTTTCGTAAAATTTAAAGTTATAACTTGATTATTAAGTTTAAAAATTTGCTACCAATAATTTACAAACCAGTAAATATCCTATGTGTAGTTCCATATCTCTATATATACTGTTAAAAATATTTTTGAAAACAATACTCTTTTCAGGTGTTAGAATGCTACAGGACTTGACAAATACTGGTTTTGTTTCAAATAACACTGCTAAATCTGAAAACAAGTTAGAAGATCTATCTTCGGAGCTGTCAAGCCGAAGAAGAAGGTGTACTCCTCTCTCTTTAAAAGAGCCAAGTCTCAAAGGGTGAGTATTCAATGACATAAAAGCGATTTCAGTGCAGTACTGTAAAATACGTGCTTTCAAAAAGATTCCTGCCTGAATTAGTATTTGAACACTTCTGAGTATCAGTGAAGCATGTATTGTTGACACGTAACAACCACAGTATGATCTGGGTAAGATGTGAAGAAATGTCTTCTTATATTCTTTGAACAGGCTTAAAAGGTTTTTTTTGTTGCCTATAATTTGCAAACCTCATTATTTTTTACCCCCATTTATTGCTTCAGAGTGTTTATATGTCCTTTGGTCTCAAAGAATAATAGTCCTTTTTCTTTTTTTTTTAAACCTCAAACATATACCCCCAAAGAGGGAATAGTACTCCCCCCACCATTTATCCATCCCTCAGCTTTGAGAGTTATCAATATTTTGCCATATTTACTTCCACTATCCGTTTTTTGTTGTTGTATCTTTAAAGCAAATCCCTAATATTGAGTTATTTAATTCCTAAAACACTTCTGTATATATCTCTAGAATATAAAAACTTAACAAAACTGGACAACAATGATCACAACTAACAAAATTATCAATAATTCCTCACTGTCATCTAATAGCAAATCCCAATTCACATTTCCTTGATTATCTCAAAAAATGTCCAAATGCCTTTTACATATGTCTTATTCAGAATCTTATTTTTCCAAGGATAAATGAAGTTGCTATTTCAGAGAACCTGATCATATTTGGGATGGTATTTCCAAAAGGATAGAGAGAAATATCCTCAAATTTTCTCTTTGCATTTGTTTCAGTGTTCTGTATGCTTGTTCAGTGTTCAGTGTGCTTCTGTAAAATTAAAGACATTGATCGTTTTTGACAGGTATTTTAAAACAATAACCAGCAGGTGGCAGCAATGCAAGAGAGGGTGCAAGAGAAGCCAGTTAACCAAGGGCTTTTTTAAAAAACAGCTTTATTGAGCTATAGTTCACATATCGTATGTTTCACCCATTTAAATTGTACAATTCAGTGGGTTTTAGTAGATTCACAGATACGCACACCATCACCACAGTCAATTTAAGGACGTTTCTTCATTTCAAAAAGAAACTCCATGCCCTTTAGCTGTCACTCCTGTATCTCCCAGCCCTAGACAACCAACCCATCACCTACTTTCTGTCTCTATAGACATCCTCTTCAGACATTTCATATGAATGAAATCATATAATATGTGGTCTTTGTGACTGGCTTCTTTCACTTAGCATAATGTTTTCAAGGTTCATCCCTGTTGTAGCATGAATGAGTAGTATTTCATTCCTTTTTTATGACTAAGTAAAATATTCTATTGTATATATACACCACATTTTATTTATCCGTTTGTCTTTTGATGATCATTTAGTTGTTTCCACCTTTTGGCTATTATAAATAATGCTCCTATAAACATTTGTGAGTTTTTTTGTATACATACGTTTTCATTTCTCTTGGGTATTTGCCTAGTCGTGGAACTGCTGAGTCATATGTTAGCTATGTTTAATCGTTTGAGGAACTGCTAGACAGTTTTCCAAAGCTGCCGTACCATCTTATAGTCCCACCAACAGTGGGACTCTGTTGGGTCCTGATTTCTCTATATCTTCACCAGCACACTTGTTATTATTTGACTTTTTGATGATTCTAGCCATACTAGTGAGTGTGAAGTGGTATCTTATTATGGTTTTGGTTTTCAGTTCCCTAATGACTAATGATGTTGAGCATCTTTTCATGTGCTTATTGGCCATTTTTATATCTTCTTTGGAGAAATGTCTATTCAGATCCTTTGCCCTTTCTTCAGTTGGGTTATCTTTTTCCTATTGAGTTGTAAGTTAAACTTTTTATTTTGAACTAATTTTATACTTACCAAAAAGTTGTAAAAATAGTAAGAGGTTTCTCATATGTTCCTTACCCAGCTTTTCCCAATTCTAACATCTTACATACCTATACTACAATTATCAAAGCTAGAAAATTAGCATTGGTACAATACAAGATCTGGGCACTAGGTATTCTCACTGCTTATGTTGTGTTGTATTATCTGTTGTTGCATAACAATATTATCATAAACCTGGTGGCTTAAAACAACACACATTTATTTTCTTTTGGTTTCTGTGGACCAGGAATCTGCACTCAGTTAGCTAAGTTGGGTACTCTGCTTAGTGTCTCACAAACCTGTAATCACAGTGTCATCCAGGCTGATTCTCGTCCAGAGGCTCTCCTGGGGGAAAATCCGCCTCCAAGGTCACACAGATTGTTGGCAGAATTCATTTCCTTGTGGTTATAGGACAGAGGGCCCCAGCTTTTTTGCTGTTGGCTGGAGGCTATCCTCAGCTCCTAGAGACCACCATTAGCTCCTTGCCCCATGGGCCTCCCAACATGGCCACTTACTTCAAAACCAGAGAGAGTCTCTAGAGCAAATCCTCTGGCAAGATGGAGTGCTATATAATGAAACATATACTCAAAAGGGAGACACCCCATCACCGTTGCCATTTCTGTTGGTCAGATGCAAGTCACAGCTCCTGTCCATACTCAAGGAAAGGGTATTATACAAGGGCATGAACACCAGTAGGCAGGGATCGTGGCGGGGTCCTCCACAGCGTCTCTCTACTACAGGGACAATTGATATTAGGCCCCATCAGCAGACAGAGCTAGGAAATGTATGTATTATACTAATCCATGAATATGCATACTTTTATATTTATCTATCTGTGTGTATAGTGAAAACCTTGAGTTTAGACTGATACCTCTGATTCCTGTTCAACATCACAGGGTTCATTTTAGCTTTGCTTATTTGTAATTTCTTTCTCTATTGGTAAGTAGCCTGGCTCTCATTATCTATGACATATTTATTTATTTATTTGTTTGTTCAATTCTAGCATACACATAAAGTAGTTTCAGAATTGCTGACCCATATCCCTATGAGAAACGTCCTAACTAGATCATAACATTTAGGTACAGTTCTTTTTGTCTTAGGTTAGTTCTTTTCTTACCACCCACCTTCAACATAATTATGTTATTCATTTGTTATTGTTTGTATTCCATTTTCTTCTCCCACATCTTGGTAGGTTTAGTCATTTACTTTTGGAGTATGTGAGTCATTTCTTGGGTTGTACAAGTCAGAGCTATACAAAGTGGTATATGCAGAGAAGTGTCAACTACTTTCATTCCTGCTACCCCATTCCCATTACCCCTCCTTTCTATCCTATTTTCACCACCTCCTGTGGATAATCAGTTCCTTTAGTTTCTGGTTTCTTTTGCACAGATGAGCAGATATATGTATATCACCCTTTTTCTTACATGAAGGTAGCATACTTAACTACTTTTTTGGGCTTTGCTGCTTATCATTTAACAGTATGTTCTGGAAATCACTCCATATCAATTTGTAGAGACTTTTCTCATTCCTTTTTACTGCTGAATAATACTTAATTAATTCTTTTAAAAGAGCTACCTATTCTAAACTAAATATAGCAAAATGCTGTAATGAAATAGTATTCTATTTTAATTTAGATCTTCTGGGCATGCAGATTATCTGGTAATCAGTTTAGTTGGCAAAATTTTTTTTTTTGCGATTCGCGGGCCTCTCACTGTTGTGGCCTCTCCCGTTGCGGAGCACAGGCTCCGGACGCGCAGGCTCAGTGGCCATGGCTCACGGGCCCAGCTGCTCCGCAGCATATGGGATCTTCCCGGACCAGGGCACGAACCCGTGTGCCCTGCATCGGCAGGCGGACTCTCAACCACTGCGCCACCAGGGAAGCCCAGCTGGCAAAATTTTTAAAAGCAAATATCACAATGTACATTCGTATAAATACTAAGAGTAATAACAATCCAGCTGCTGTTTTTTTCCTTTTGGATTGGGAATGGCATGCGGCAGGTACATCACAGCTTTTGATAGGCCCCCACTGAAGATAAATCCTGATGGAAACTGCTTACAGTATATTATGGAGTGGTCATCATAGGCATTGAGAGTAGGAGCAGCAGGAGTTACCAGGAAGGTAATACAAATATATTTTTTAAAGTCTTTATCTCTTAAGTCCCAAAGTACTGAATATAACAAAAGGGGACATTTTAAATAGTAAAAGCCCTAATCCACAAAGAGTATGTAATAGTTATGATATTTATGTACCAAATAGCAGAACAACTACTTTTATGAAGCAAAAACTACAGGAGATACATGGAAACACATAGGAACACGCTAATAAGTTTTAATATACTCAGTATAAAACAAAGTGGGCAAAAAATAAGTAAGGAGATGGAAGGTCTAAACAACATAATGAATAGGGTAAATCTTATGTATACATATCAAACTCCACACTCTGATAAGAGAGAATACATATTCCTCTCAGGTGTTCATGGCACAATTACAAAAGCATATCCACACCATGCTATGAAAAACATATACCATGACTGAGTAAGGTTTATTCCAGGAATGCAATGTTGGTTCAGTATTAGAAAACCTATCCTCATATACCATATTAATAAACCTAAGAAACTAAAGCATATGATTCTTTCATAGATGCTGAAAAAAGCCTTTGACGAAATTCAACAGTCACTCATGATTAAAACACTCGATAGACATTGAGGGATACTTTCTTATAATGATAAATTGTATATACATACCTTAATCCTAAAGGCAGTATTTAATGAGGAGACAATGGAGGTATTTCCATTTAAATTAGGAACAAGGCAAGAATGCCCACTGTTTCTGCTACTATTCAACAAGGGATTGATGAACTCAATTCAAAATGGTGGTTTCTTCTCGGGAGATGAGAGAACTGTGATCTCGTCTCACAAAAAGGAACACACTGGAAAGGGGCACACTGGAGGCTTGTGAGGTGTGGTAAGAGTTTATTTTTTAACCTGGGTGTAGGTGTATCAGCATTCATTTGAGTTTTTAAATTATACATTTTGGGCATCCCTGGTGGCGCAGTGGTTGAGAGTCCACCTGCCGATGCAGGGGACATGGGTTCGTGCCCCGATCCAGGAAGATGCCACATGCCGCGGAGCGGCTGGGCCCGTGAGCCATGGCTGCTGAGCCTGCACGTCTGGAGCCTGTGCTCCGCAACCAGAGAGGCCACAACGGTGAGAGGCCGCATACCAAAAAAAAAAAAAAAAACTGTACATTTTTATATATTCTTATATGTATGCTAAAGTTCATTAATAAAAAGGAAATATATAGTAAATCATGAAATGTGTAAAATCTATGTTGATTAATTTCTCTTAAACCTTATTTATAATTCCCATTATCATAGAGTATTTTAAATATATGACGAAGCTTTGTGGTTTGAGGAAACTGCTTTCTACTGGTATGATGCAGCAATTTTCCTCTCCATACTTTGCAGCAAAAGCATTAGCTTTAGGTTGTTATATTGTTAATCTTCCTTTTTTTCCTACTTTGCAGGAAGATGAGAAGATGAGTGAATTTATACGTTCTGGTTTTTCTGAATTCTCAAACCATAACAAGTCAAAACAAGGATATAACTAAGATCAAGGAGATGAAACGTATGACAAAAAGTTTTGGGGTTTTTTTCCTTTTTCATTTTCTGTCTTTTCATGGAGTGTTCATTCTTATGTATAGATAATATGCATAAAATAGCTATTTTGTAATACTAACCTTTCAAAATTATTTTGGTCATCCTATAACATCTTCCTGCTCATTTAAGCTCCTTTCAACCAAACAACCTTTAAGTAAACAATAGCTATTAGCCTTTTAACCAAATAAAATGTATTATAAATACTTTTGTATTGGTTACCTTGTTGTACACCAAGCTATCTTGTTTTGTTTTGTTTTTAAAACCATTCAGTAAATGTGAACACCTGTAAGATTTTAAAAGTCACCTTCTGCCCTGGCCAGTTGTCTTTCACCCTTCGTTCTTCAACTTTCAAGATTACTTCTTCAATTGCAGCTTCTGTATTACTTCCATTATATGTAATCTGATGAGGGGTTGGCTGAGGGGTTAACCTCTCAGGCTCTTTTGAATTTGGTTTTTATAACTTTAAGTAGTAAATCCTATTCCTATCTGAGATTAATGAACATAGCTTACTGTATTCAGATGACTAGTCAAATTCTATTCTGCCTATATGGAAAAGTTTTCTTAGACAATATCCGACAACGAAAAGGGTGGGCCCAGAAATCTGCATTTTTAACAAACACCGCAGATAATTCTGGGGCAGATTGTCCTAGGACCAAACTTCGAGAAACTGCTGTAGGACTACAGAGTCCCACAGAACTTACTCATTATCAACAGTGTTGGCTGAATGGAGGCTAGAGGCTTTATTAAAGGAACAGTTTACACAGTGGTTAAGAGCTTGGCATCCTGACAGTCTATTCCTTTCCTGTACTCCTATTACTTTAAGGCTTCAGACCTCCTAGAGTCATTCTCTGGTATTATGTTTCCTACTGTTTAGTTCTATTTTTTTCTCTTTTCCATGAGGTTTGTCTTTTCTTTTTTTCTGTTCCCATGCAAATTATTTTTCATTGTATGTATCACACTTATAAACCTTTTCTTTTATTGTTGGCGGAATTTGGTCACAGCAAGAAACAAATTTCCTATTCCCATATTATAAAGACATTTACCCATGGTTTCATTTTGTTTTTACATTTAAATTTCTGATTCATATGGATTTTGTTTCATGGTGTGAGATAGGAATGCAATTTTGACCTTTTTCCAAATGATTCCCCATTAATCAAAAAGTCCGTGTTTTCCACTACTGATTTGAAGTGCCACCTTTTTCAATGTTGTATTTCCATGTACACTTAAATTTATTTCTCAATTTTCTGTTCCCTTTACTTGTCTGTGTTTCTTTTGATGCCCCACTACCATCCTCTTTAAATTATAGAGACTTTGTGGGAGTTTCAAAGTTTCCCTCATGGATGTTTTCCACATTTCTTGATGCCTAGGCATTCTCTCTTTTTTCCTGCTAATATAAATGGGAAATAAACTCTGTTATTGTTTGCAGTATTTTCTAGATCTATCTCCTGAAAACCAAGCTATCTTTACTCCCTTTTTCTCCCCAATTCTTAATGCCTCTTGTTGCTTTCTCTTGTCTAATTGCATGGCTGCTACCTTATGTTAAATGTTAAATAGCAGTGACAATAGTGGGTATCCTTGTCTTGTTCATGATTTTCATGGGAATGCCTCTGGTTTTATCCCATTAAGTAAGATGCTGTGGTTTGAGCTGGCTATGTATGTTTATAATCACATTAAACTATTATCTATTGATTATTATTTTATTGAGTGCTTTTTAAAAAAATTATGAATGAATGTTGAATTTTGTCAAGTGACTTTTGGCGCTGATGGAGACTATTAGTTAGGGTCCAGCCAAGAGATAAAAACCACAGATATACTGGGCTTCCCTGGTGGCGCAGTGGTTGAGAGTCCGCCTGCCGATGCAGGGGACGCGGGTTTGTGCCCCAGTCCGGGAAGATCCCACATGCCGCGGAGCGGCTGGGCCCATGAGCCATGGCCGCTGAGACTGCACGTTCGGAGCCTGTGCTCCGCAACGGGAGAGGCCACAGCAGTGGGGGGCCCGCGTACCACAAAAAAAACCCCACAGATATAAATTGTTAACCATATTCTAGAGAATTGAACGAGAACTGAACAGGCAAAAGGGACTAGGGGAGTATCATAGAGGAAGTAACTATGGGAAGCACCCCCCATCTCTGAGGCTGAGGGAACACAGAGAAAAGGATAGGATGGAAGTATTGAAACTTAAAGGCTTAGAGGAAGACTTTCAGGAAGACTTTAAAGGCTTAGATGACTCTAGGGGGAGGGTGTGCAACTGGTTGGTGCTGTTTCCCTGAAGGGCTACACAAGACTGGTCCGATAATGTGGAAAAGCTGCGAATTGGAGCCAGCTGTGGCTGCTGAAGTCAGTTGTTCCCGCCGCATGAACCACTCTGTGGTGACCCTGACAGGAACAGGAAGCAAACAGGAACAGCAAATGTCTCTCTCCTCCATCCTTCCAGTTCCCCTCTATCACCTATTGCCAGAGACTGGAAGGGAACCTGGCAAAGGAGAAATGTGGTTTGCCAAGGCTTAGCCTTAAAGTGGAGTAGAGAAGTGTGGATTTGAAGTCAAAACATAATAGCTTAATGTGAATCAGCACAAAAGAGATATATGATTATCCTCCTTTGATATATTCACATAGTGAACTATATTCATTAATTTGTTGATCCTGAAACAAATTCTTGCTCTCGTGGAATAAACCCCACTTTTTAATGTGTGCCAGCTCTTTCTCAACTCTAAGCCCATCTCTCTATACTTTGCCGTGTGATGCCAGAACTCTGCAAATCACGTTTCTTCTTTGCTAGCTGACTTTGAAGCTTCTGTCAATAGGGGACGATAGAAGGAGATGGAAAGTCACGTGAAATCTGAGTGCCCACTGACCCCCGGAAGCCCTTTTCCTACAGCCTGAGGTATTAACAGCAGCTGAGCAGTACCCTCCCCTCAGAGGTCTCCTCTTAAGTTTCCAAGTTCTAATAATCCCAGCCTCTTCCTTTTTTCCCCCGGGAAGGTTCCTGTTCATTGCTGGAGGGAATGCAAAATGATACAACATTTATAGAAAAGGTTTTGACAATATCTAGCAAAATTATTCAATACATATGCGTATAAAATCATTTTGACGCAGCAATCCCACTTTTAGGAAACTATACCAAAAATTCTCTTGAAAAGAATACAAAAATTTCACTATGGTATGGTTTGTAATAACAACAACAAAAAAAGGAGCAACATAAGTAGCAATAGGGAGCAGCTAACTTGAAAAACAAGTGAAAATGAAAACTATCAAGATGGTGACAAACACAGAGATAACTGACCTTAGAAAAAGAATTTTAAATGTGTATCTTTATTAGGGTATACTCTAAGAATAAAAGAACTGTAAAGAAATCTTAAACTTTTATTCACTAACCTTATTGTGGCCATAGTATTGATGTGGTTGTTTTGAAATCGATCTAAGAACAAGATAAAGCAATTACGTTGAAGTTTTAGAACCAAGATTTTTGGCATAAGCGAAAAGAGATACAATTGTAAAACCCAAGATGGTTAAAAAAAATTGAACCTGAATTGAATCAAGGCTTTAGATCCGTAAGCAGGGTACAAGAAGTCAGTAGCATGGAGGAACAAAGAACACCAGGGAGAAGCAACCAGTCATATTCAAAATGTGGTTCATTCTATAGGACAACTGACCTAGGTTTCTTCTTCAAAGTGTTGATAGCTTTAGAAACGAGGAGTGGATGAGGAGACTATTCTAGATTTAAAAAGACTGAAGAGACAACAAGGATGTACATCAAGTAGAAATCAAATGTAAAAAGACATTTTTTTAAGACACTGGGAAATTTGAAGGTATTAAAATACTCATTTTGTTATATTTGATAATGGCATTTTCCTTTGTAAGAACAAAAATTTTAATGTATACTGAAGTATTTAGGGGTAAAATAATGTGCTTGACATTGGCTTTAAAATACTCCAGAAGAGACATGGGAGTGTGGCAAAATGTTGCGAATTTTTAAAGCTCAGTGAGTCAGGTGTATGGGGATGCTAGTTGTACTCTTTTATGTACAAATTTTAGAAATTTTCACAATAACGTATACGTTTACATAAATGAGATGGCACATGTTCTAGGTTTGTTAAGAGAAGTCTGGAAAAGAGTGTGAGTCCATTTGAGCTTTTGTTATAGTGCAGATTTCAAAAATGTAAAAATAGACCCAGAAAGTTAACAGTGGTAAGTTCTAAGTTGTGGACACAGGTGACTTTTCTTTTTATGCTTTTCAGTATTTTCCAAGTTTTATTTTTAAAAAGTTTTTCGAGATGTTTTACATCACTATTAACACTCATCAGATAAACTTTATAGTGATTTACTGGATAAACGGAATAACGATAAAACTTAAAAAAGAGTTTATATCAAGGTAGCTCTTGATATAAAAAACTGGAATAATTGTTTGTAAAACTATGAGGTAAAGTTGTAAAACCATCCATTGTCCTTAAGTTTCTTTCCTGCAAAGCTGGAATGAATGTGATTGTTTATCAACTGTTAAAAGTACAGGATGAGGCAGGCGTGGTGGCAGGAAAGGTACAAAAAAATCCCCTACTGTTCCCGGACTTCAAATCTAGCTGGAAAGTCATTAAAATATGTACCAATATAAGAGACCGTAGAGAGTCACAGGACCCGCCCTACCTGCTAAGAGGCGGGGGAGTGGGGCGCAGACGCCCACCGCCTCAGGCGAGGGAACGAGGGTCTCAGCCAATGGTCTCAGGCCGGAGGGAGCGCGGCGGTGACGTCCTGACATCCGGGGGGAGAGCTTCCCTGGCCGGGCGCTCACCGCACTTTGGATCTTAATTGGGACTTTATCCCTCGGCGGTGGCTGGACTTTAGGACTCTGCAGCCAGGTCTGCGTCGTCGTGTCGGGTCACAGGTGCTGGCGACTCTTCCTCGGGATCCTCGGACCGCGGGACGCCACCATGGACGGGACGACCGAGCTGCTCTTCTACGTGAACGGCCGCAAGGTGAGCGCGCCCCGGGGCTGCCCGGCCGGTCCCGCCGGGCCTCCCCGGTGCTGGAGCGCTGCTCAGGCGCCGGGCCCTGGGCTGCACGCGGGTTTGCCTGCGCGTCGGGGCAGGGAAGGGAGGCGTCTTAAGGGACTGCCTGGATCTTTGGGTTCCGCCTTCCTCATGTTCCTTTCTCCTCTCTTTCCAAGACGCACAGTATCAACCGCACCCCACCCCATAAACAGGAAGAGAAATGACTCTCCTTATTCGGCAGAGTCAGCACTCCCAAATCTTGCCTCCGTCAGACCCACCCCCAAACGCGAACGTCTTTCATTAGGCCTCAGCTCTTGGGTGTGTTTGGATGAGCAGAGAGCGGTTTGGAGTCAGGACAGGACCACAGAGATGAATTCATTGAGACCTCTCACTCCCATCGTTTCCAAAGTCACAGCTAGTTCCTGGCAGCACTGAGCCGACACCCTCCTCTGGGGACTCGAAGGTCCTTAGTGGGTCCACTGCTGGCGCGGCAGCTGCCCTCTCAGAAGCCGTGCTGGCTCTGCAGATCCTCTGGGGCAGTTCCAGCGATTGTCCGATGTTTGGAGTCAGCAGAGCGCCGGGGGAATCTTTTAAAACACTCCCACGGACGCGACCATAGATTGCTCACTCTTCGGGTTGTCCCAGCATATTGCCACCACTTTGCAAGGGGGAAACTGAGGCAGGAGTGTTAAAGGGCTTCCTTAAGAGCAGACAAAGGAGCAAGGGCTGTGATAGCGGCCTTTCCACACGCCGGTGCCTTCAGAGCCGCCCTGTGATCCCTGCTTCTGGGCCGGGATAGGCCGACTTTCCCTGCCTGGCACAGGGACTCACCAGAAAGCTAAGGAAGGTCAAGCATCAGGGCCTCTCACTTGTGAGGCCTCTTCTAAAGCCCTGAGCCTAATTTCGAATTTGGATTTTGTATTATTTTTCTTAAAGAGGATTCCCTCCCCCAAACTGTGCAAGTTCTAGGCCCTATAAAATCTTCCTCTGTTCCTGCTGCCTGGATTCCACCCTGGGTAAGATGAGCTTGTTTTTCCTGAACTGTGTTGGGGGCCGTTAGGACCCCCTCGCAGGACTGCTATGAGCATGAACCATGATAAGGGCGAGGATGGCAGATGGGAGTTGGGTTTGAAGTGATCGCGTGATGTCATTTTTTTTTTCTTTTGCATAACTGAATGGTATAGTAGACACAGCTCTGGCCTTTATATTTGGACAAACAAGTATTCATTTCCAGCTCCAATTCTTATGGAGACAACCTAACCTAGCCTCAGTTCCTCTGTTAAAGAGAGATAATACTGCCTACTTCACAAAGAGTTATGGTGAGTTTTTAATCCATTTATTTAAGGGCCTGCTATATGCCAGTGTTCCAGTGCCCTCAGGGGACACAACAGAAATGACCAAGTCCCTGTCTGCACGGAGTTTATGTTGTGCTGGGGAGACAGAAGACAAGCATATCAATAAATAGAAATGTATCAAGCCAGGTAGTGATAAATGCCAGGATAAAAAATAAAGCAGAGTGAGGGGCCGGAGAGTGGTGAGAGCTGGTTCTTCAGGCGGGATGGATGTTTAAGACTTTCTGAGAGGCTGACATTTGAGTGGTGGCCAGTATGAAGTGAGGAACAGACGTCTGAGGGAAAAGCATTCCAGACCGAGGGAGCAGAGGTGCAAAGATCCTCAGACACGAGGATTTCTTCGTGCTCGGGGGGTTAGCAAGGAGGCCGGTGCGGCTGGAGATGCGGCCAGGGGCTTTGGAGGAGATGATAAGGGTTTTGGTTAAAGGAGGAAACAGGTGTTTGAGTCTAGCTTCTTCTCCCCCTCTTCCCTCCCCTTCTCCCAAACAAACTGTAGTGGAACTTTTAACAGAATGGCTAATAATAGTTTGTGCTCTGTTGATTTTTTTTTTTTTTTTTGCGGTACACGGGCCTCTCACTGTTGTTGCCTCTCCCGTTGCGGAGCACAGGCTCCGGACATGCAGGCTCAGCAGCCATGGCTCACGGGCCCAGCCGCTCCGCGGCATGTGGGATCTTCCCAGACCGGGACACGAACCCGCGTCCCCTGCATCGGCAGGCGGACTCTCAACCACTGCGCCACCAGGGAAGCTCGTGCTCTGTTGATTTTTAAAAATAGATAAGCTGGTTCTTATCTATGGGCTTGTTTTATTTATGAGCCAAAAGTCCTGTGATCATTTGGAAAGTGCAGGCTAGAAATATTGATTTAGTTTTTGCAATTACCCTGTTAATTCCCTTTCCTGCCCCTCCCTTCCAAATTCTGTTAGGTGTGTGCTTCAATCCCAGCAAGCAAGCCTGATTGCCACATGGATAGAATTAGAATAAAGTTTCTGATTCAGAGGGCGAGTGGATGTCGAGAAAAGTGAGAGAAGAAAGCCACCAGGAGAGGGGGTCTTGAAGTCAAACATAACCTCTGGGATTAAAATCCTGCCCTTGAAAGGAAGCTTTGAAGCCAGTTAGGAGACTCTGGGTGATGTGATTGGCCTCCAGTCTGGGTTTTTTGCAGAATCCCCCCAGGTCACCAAAAGGTGTCGTTGGGTAGGGGCTAAGGCCATGCAGGTTGGTCAGAGATCGAGCTGCAGAGAGATTTCTGGAATCTTACTCGCTTGACCAGCAGCCTCCAAAGCAGGTGACTCAGTTAACATGGAGTTTGCGGGAGGCAGAGCCCAGGAATAAATTACATCCTAGATGCCACTCTCAACACATCTCAGGAGCCGTAGCAACTCGTTTTATGAAGCAGTGAGGTGTAGAGATCAAAGGTGTGGGCTTTGGAAATGGTTAGGCGTGGATTTGAGTCCTGTGCTGTCTGCTCTAACGCTCAGCAGCTCTGGGGCCTTGAGCAAGTGTCCTCATTGGTTGTCCCCTCAGGCCTCTTTCCGTCTTTCTCTCCTCACCATGTCCCACAATACACACGTCTTCTGTCTTCTTCCTCTCAGCTTTCCTTATTTTCTGTTCTTTTACCCCTTTCTCTCTCCTCCTGATCTCTTTCTCTTTCTTCTTTCTGCCTCTGTCTTGTATCCGGCAAGGCCCCCTTCATGCACTAGTCACAAGCCCTGCACAGAGGAAAGTGATTTGTCAACCTTGTGCAATGTGAACTTATCTCCCAAAGGGCCAGTGGAAATACAGAGGGACACATGCCACCCTTGGCAACATGCAAGGCTTTACTGAGACAAAAACATGCAATGACCCTGAGCTGAGAGCTGGCATCATTTTTCCCAACCAGAGTCAGTGAGAATAACTCTGTTCCTCATTCCCTCCCTCCCTCCCCACCCCCTGCCAGCTACCATCTGAGTCCTGACCTCCCTGTTTCACTCCAAGACCTGCCGGGACAGGGTACATGCCAGATCCCTGCCCCACTTCCCTCCTCCAAATGTGCCATCCACCAAATCAAGAAAAGTAAACACATTTCAAGCCAGGGGCACTTTGAGCCAAAGTCCGATCTCTTGGGACATCTCTGGGAACAAATACCCAAGCAAGCAAGACCTGCTCTTCCATTAATTCCTTATGAAAATACAAATCTCTCTCAAGCTTAAAGTGCTCTTTATTACCCAGATCCTGTCTCTCCATTAAAATTGGGCTTCTGAGGATTCATCATGATATGTATGAATTAGAATTAGTTTCACCTGCAAATGGCACAAATTGAAAACTAAGTAGTTCAAAAAAGATATAATTTATGTTTACTTTTACATAAAGGATACTGTATCTGGGGATAGACATTGCAGAGCTGGTCTAGAAGCTTCTTGGTGTCATCTGAGACCCAAGTTTCTTTTCTTTTTTTTCTCCTGTTGCCGTTAATGTGTTGCCTTATGGTCTAAAATGGTTGCTGGCATTCTAGCCACGTCATCTTTATTACAGGCAGCAGGAAGGAAGAAATGGAGAAAGCATGCTGAGACAGACAATCAGTAGTTTCTGCCACCATTACTGGTTCTTCTGTTTTTCTTTCTTTTCTTCTGTTCATAAGTCCCAGCCTGTGAGAAATCATCCCTCCTTTCTTAGTGTTCTCATAGCAAACTGGACATATCAAGTTATTCATTTAGATTAATCAACATTTATTATGTCCTTGTCATATATCCCCAGCACCTAGTTCAGTGTTTGACATAAAGAATAATGGAAGGTGGTTTCTCTCAGGATCAGAGTAACACGTTCTGTGAAAGATGTGTAGATGTTGACCATGGGAGCACAGAGGAGGACTGTTTCTTGGAGCAGAGAGTGGGAAGGATATATTAAATGGCAGCAAATCCCACAGGAGAGAACACTTGAGCAGGGCTTTGAGTGGCAAACAAAATTCTGCTAAGTAGAGAAAAGAGGGAGGACTTTCAGGACAGAGGGAATCCTATAAGCAAATGTAGTTAAGGGTAAAAGTCCCTGCACTGCTGGGACCAGCCAGTTCTCCCATGTGACCAGAGTTCAAGATGCGTGGGTTGAATGACAAAGGATGGAAAGTTTCTCAAAGAGGCCTTGTAGGCTATGCTAAGGAGTTTTAATTTCTTCTTGTGTTCCAGGAGCTCTTGAGTAGAAATTCACCTAAGACCCACTCAGTGTATTCATTAAAGATGCACATTTTCTGGTTCCCTCTCCCAGAAATCCTGATTCGATAGGGGTTTCATTTTAACAAGCACCCTGAGTGATTCAGGAATTCCCAGCAGAGCAGTTTGGCATCCAGGAGCCAGTGTTGGATTTAGGCAGATACAGGACATGATCAGACTTGGATTTTAGAGAGGTTGCTCCAGTGGTGGTATAGAGGGGGGCATTGCAGGTGCCCGGAATGGAGGCAGGAGACCTGTTAGGCAACTGTTATCATTGTTCAGGCTGGAGGTAATAAGGGTGGATTTCAGGGAGTGACAGTAGAAGTGAAGGGTGTTTAGAGAATCGTTTTGGAAGTTTAAATGGCAGGACTTGGTGATGCTGACTGTGGTGGATTGAAGGAAAGAAAATGTCGCAGATAGCGCAGTTTTTTAAGCTTAGGTGACCTAGCAGATGGTAAGGCTATTAAACAAGTTAGGGAAAAGAAAGGAAGAAGTAAGTTTGGGAAATAAAGAGTTCCATTTGAGGACCAATTTAGTTAGGGATGCCTGGGGACGTCCCACAGTTTTCCTTGTATTCTAGTATGTACACACACACACACACACACACACACACACACACATCACTTGTCTGTTACCATATTGCACATTCCTCTAGGGCACAGATCTGACCTTGGTAATTGACACGTGCCTCACTTTGCCCGGCCTATGGCCACTTAGAATTGAGGGAGGAAGCATGTGTCCCCTCGTCACCTACTTTCCAGAAGGGAAAATTAGTATAACATGGTGAAGCATGATTTCTAGTTCTGAAATTGTGAAGCAAATCATGCTTCTATTTGTGAATGTAAAAGAAATCCAAATTTGTCATCAAAAAAGAGAAAACACGGTCACTTTGGAAAACATAACCAATCGTGACATTTCAGTCACGCCATCCATTGGGTGCTGCTGTTCTAACTGCTAGGCTGCCCACACAAACTTACTTCTTAAGTGTGTCTTTGCTTGCACATGTTTGTATCATCCTTTGTCTCTTAGATTTGGGAGCCATGGTTGGTTGTGATCTCTTTCTGGAAACTGTAATTCTTTGAACATGGTGAACAAATAAGTCTTTAAAAAAAAACTATATCAATTTCTCAGAGACTATTCTAGTCCAGGAGACCTCCCCCACCTCTCTCTTTCTCTTCCTCCCGCTCCTGTATTCAGTTCTACTGTTATCTTTACCCTCACTTGCCTCAGACTTTCTAGGAGAAGTTGGACAGGAGTCAGTAGTGTTTTGTTAGCAGAAACAACCACCGCCTTAGAGAACAGTGATAATTCAGGACCAAGGACAGTGGCAGAGTAGTGGCCGGGGCTCAAGATGTAGACTTCACACTTCAGAGAGGTGATTTGTATATCACAGGTGTTCCGTAAACATTAAATCAAGTTTAGAATATGAGTAGAAGAGCGCATGTTCATGAAATCACCGATGTAAATATTCTAGTTCTCTCAGCTTTGTGAGTTAAACTCTTTCTTTTGGTACAGGTGATAGAAAAAAATGTCGATCCTGAAACAATGCTGTTACCATATCTGAGGAAGAAGCGTATCCTTTGCCTTGAGTGTGCATATGTGTGTATGTGTGTATATCCCTGATATCCTCATCAAGTGTTATTTCAAATATCTTTTTAGAGCCACAATGAGTCATATACCCTACTGGGGCTTTATGTTCATCTTTAAGAAAGTCCTAGATTGGAGTTTTGTAGGCAGTGAACAATTGTGCTTATCAGAGAACCAAGTTCTTTCTAATCTCTGTTTCGGCATTAAATATATTGAATAAAATGGAGAAGCTAACAATGGGAATTAAAACAATGGGTGCTAAAATGGCTTAATTAAACATCCTTTAGAATTGAGTCACAATATTGATATTCTACCTTCAAGGACTAATCATCATGCCCATTAGAAAAAGAGAGCACAGGAACTTCCCTGGTGGTCCAGTGGTTAAGAATGCACCTTCCATTGCAGGGGTCACAGTTTGATCCCTGGTTGGGGAACTAAGATCCCACATGCGGCGGGACAACTAAGCCCGCAAGCCGCAGCTACCGAGCATGCAAGCCACAACTAGAGAGAGAAGACCACGCACTGCAGTGAAGAGCCTGCGCACCGCAATGAAAGATCCCGCATGCTGCAACTAAGACCTGACGCAGCCAAAAATAAAAAATAAATAAATAAACAAGTAATAAAAGTTATTTAAAAAAAGAAAAACAGAGCACAGAAATCTCCTGAAATGAAAGTGAAAGAACAATAGAGACATTAAACCTGAAAATGTTACCTTGGAAAAACTTTCTCAATAAAAGTCATCTAAGGAATGGATTCTTATCCTGCTACGCATGAACTCCAGTGGGCTTACAGAGGTCTGTGGACCCCACTACATTATATGCAAACTTGTGTGACAATGGGAATTTGTACATTTTTCCCCCAGAGAGAGTGAAATTCCCAAAAGAGCACACAACTCAGAAAATATCAATAGCTGTCTTCTGAAAGCCATTCAAGGATTTTTTATTATTATTATTCTATTAATTGTATTTATTTTTGGCTGCATTGGGTCTTCATTGTTGTGCACGGGCTTTCTCTAGTTGTGGCGAGCAGGGGCTACTCTTTGTTGAGGTGCACAGTCTTCTCATGCTGCAGTGGCTTCTCTTGTTGCGGAGCACGGGCTCTAGGCGCACGGGCTTCAGTAGCTGCAGCACGTGGGCTCAGTAGTTGTGGCACACGGGCTTAGTTGCTCCGCAGCATGTGGGATCTTCCCAGACCAGGGATCCAACCCATGTCCCCTGCATTGGCAGGTGGATTCTTAACCACTGTGCCACCAGGGAAGTCCTCAAGGTTTTTGGACATAAAAGTAATTAATACTAATTTCCTGGTTATCCATGGTACCAATGTGATATTTAAGATTTGGTTCACTTGTGAGTGACAGAAAATCCCAATAGCAGTAAACAAGATAGTTTATTTCTTTCTCATTGTGTTATTTCAGGTTCTCTGGGAAGCACACACTAAAAAATGAGATTAAATATTCAAGGGTTTTATTAGGAAAAAATGCCTGAGTGAAATAGGGAGGCAGCCGTAGAAGACTGAGACCTGTAAGGAAGAGAGGGAGAGAAGACTGAGTTGAAGGGTCTCAGACTGCTGTGCAGTCTAAGGCACGTTCATCAAAGCCACTGAGAATGGTTGACAAGGACTCCCATACCTCTGCATAGCACTGAGCCATTGGTGGGAAGCAGCCCATGTGAGGCATGGCCTTGATGAAAAGTGGGGTGATGGATATCAAAGTGCAGCAGTTGGCTCTCTTGGTCAGTTGCCCTCTATGTTGAAGGAAGTCTCTGAGGCACATTCCCATGGTTGTCATACTCACATAAAGGAATCCCAAAGGTAGGTAGATCCAGGCTAGCAAAGCATTGTCACAACCCTATCAGGAACCAAGCTCTGTCTTGCTGCTTCACCCTCCTCAGCAAGAAGCTTTCTCCTCATGGTCAGAGATAACTCACTGAGGTCCAGCCATCATATCTGAATTCCAGCAAATAGGAAGAAGTAAGGGATGAAGGAGGGGCACCCCTCTCCCTCTGAGGACATTTCCCTCCTGGATGTCAAAAACAGCCTTTATGCTTACATCCCATTGGCCAACATTGTTAATGACCCCACCAAGTATCAGAGGAGGCTGTGAAAATGTATTTTTTTAATTCTGGGCAACCATGTGTGTAGCTCAAAAATTAAGATTTCTATTACCAAGAAAGAATGAGGGAAAAGATATTGGGAAACAACCAGCAGTTTCTGCCACTGAGAAGCAGAGAAATATGGCACACTTGTATAACATGACACAAATATTCTAAGAATTATTTACAATTTGACATTCTACTTTGTATGTCATCCAAGACACAGATAAGGATAAGAACAGATGTGCAGTGTACTCATACCTTCAAATCCTCAAGGCCTTATATGTGTAGACTCTTCCTCTTCTTAAGTTTGGCCTTATTTTTGGCAACCTGGGGTCCAGTTGTTTTAAAAAGGAAGAGACTAGATATAGCATGCAAATGGAAATCAAGAATTTACAAGATTATAAATAATAGCAGCTAAGACATACATACATTATTTGATAGATAAGTATCAAACTTAACTGTACATTTAAGAGTCTTTGATGGTGTTGTCTCCTAAGGTCGGAGCTATTTCACAAAGAGAATTATGGAAAACACATTATCTTTAACTGTGCTTTTTCCAGTCCGACTCACAGGAACTAAATATGGCTGTGGAGCAGGAGGCTGTGGTGCCTGCACGGTGATGATATCACGATGTAACCCCATTACCAAGAGGATAAGGTACCTTGCTGCAAAGTCCAGATATGGTTGAAATTTTGTAGCTTTGAACTTTGTTTTTCTTCTTCCTTTGGTATATATGCATTGAGCACCTACTATGTGACAGGAACTGTGATAGGCATTGGGGATACATTGACGGGCATCAAATCATTCCGGTTCCAGCAAAAATGTTACATTCTCAGCCCTCCCTGATCACCTTCTCCATAGCAGTGCCCCATCTCACCTCGGCAACTCCCTACTCCCTTCGCCTATATTAAGGTATTCATAGCACTTCTCACCATATGTTTGTGTGTGTATGTATTGTCTATGTACCTAAGTATTGTCCATCTTCCTCAACTAGAATATATACTCTACAAAGGCAGGGATTTTATCTGTCTTGTTCACCAATGAATCCTAGTGCCTGGTACTCCACCTGGCACACAGTAGGCACTCAATAAATATTTACATTTATTTAATAAATGAAAAATATTCTTCCAGTCTTTCTTTTGTGTGTATACATAAGGAAGCATACTGCCTATACAGCTTAGAAACCTCTATTTTTTGCTGAACTTCTCATGAGTATCTTTTCAAAATAATAAATATAATTTTAATGGCTGTATATGTTCTGTTGTTTGGGTGTATCAAAACCAACCCCCAAATAGTGATCACTTAGATTATTTTTTGGTTTTCACTATTATAAGGAGAGTGAGCATTCATGTGTATATATATGTTTATGTTTCTGATAATTTCCTTATGATAGATCCATGGAGATGGAATTAAGAGGATAAAAAGAGTGAGTGCGTCTTTAAGTTTTTATGCCTTCCAGCAAAATGTCTCTCAGAAGAGCTCTATCAGTTTACATTCTTTTCAGCAGTATGTGAATTCCATTTTCCCAAACCTTTGCTAATAATGCATATTACAGTTTTTTAAATCTTTGTCATTTTCTTTGATAAAAATGATTTTTCATTGCTTAATTTGAATCTCTCTTGATTGCTTTTGAGGTTGAACATTCATTTCATGTATTTATTGGCCATCTGTAATTTTGTTTGGTAAATGAGAACATTTTAGGAGTCGTTTTGAGTTAGACATTTTCTAGCAGTAGGTTTGTGGGATTGAGGAGTTCTATATCCACACCGTTTCTTCTTCTGAGGCACAATATCCGTTTAACTTTATTGCCCAACTAACCCCTTGCCCAGCATCTGCTTGGAGGATGAAATATGCTCTAGGTGATAGTCACAAGTGACTGGAGAGGAGAATGTCAGCCCCTCAATCAAGAGAAAAAAACAACGTTAGTGGAAACTGTTCTTGAGTTAGAATTAGGAGGCCTAATTTGAATCCTATCTGACACTCCAGCTGTGATCCTGAGCAACTCACTCTGACCCTCAGAGTCTCATTCTGTAAAGTGGCCATGAGCTAAGAACAAAATGTATATGCAAAGCCTAGGACATTATACAAAACCTGCCACGTTGGAGGTGCTCCTTTCCCACTGGATACAATGTAGTTTGTGCTTCTCTTTTTCATTCTGAAGACATTATTCAGCCAACGCCTGTCTGATTCCCATCTGTTCTCTGTATGGTGCTGCCGTCACCACAGTGGAAGGCATAGGAAGCACCAAGACCAGGATTCATCCTGTTCAGGTGAGGATGCACCTCTTCTTCATAGGGTTTCTGTGCTTCGAAAACCATTAATGACATGATGAGTTCTTGAAATTAATACAGTAGATCAATGAGCCCTGCTGCTTGGTCACAGCCAACAGATGACACCAAGCTGGGGGCCAGGAGTGAAACCTGGGACATGTGACTGACTTCTTAGAAAAATACTTTTGAAAGACTAGAGAACTTTCTCTTTAAAAAAAAAAAAAATCTTGACATCACTAGCGTTGTTTTCTGTATTCTAATTAGATGGGACCTGTCCATTTTACATTTTCCAAACTTATAAAGAAATGAGAGCCAAGTGCATTGGGGGATATAATCTTAATATTTTTTTTCTATAAAGAGGAAAATAACATGATTTTAAAGCTGAGTGAAAATCTCAGCTACCAAAAAGATTTGTTAAATTTAGGGCTTGTTCGGAAGATATATAATAGGAGTTGTTAATGAATTTTGAAGCTTTTCTCCTAAGGAGGCACCTTGTTAGAACTTTGCCTCAATGAAAGGACATCTCAGACTCCTGACTCTTTCAATTATGTATACATTGCCCAGAAAAATGCTGTTGCTACTTGTTTTTATCTAAGTTAATGAGTACCACTTAAGAGGAGAGGGTGGAAGAGGAAAAAGATAGGGGCAACATAGAAAATGGCCAAAGTTCAAATTCTCTGTGCTTGAAGGGATCTTGGGTTCTGTTTATTTTCTATGAAACCTCTTTACCTAGAAGGAGCAGATTCTGCCTGGGTATGCTTGTGAGACTCGGCTGTTCGGAGGCATGAAGACACCCTTTCATTTAGTACCTGCCGCCCATCTCCTGGCTGCAGTGTAGACAGATGACGGCTTCTGAAATGGGCTTGCACCTTTGAAGTTAGACTCCAAAAAGAACAGGCTGGGGGCTGGGGGGAGATTTGGAAGAGAAATCAAGGCAATGTTTCCTTCTTGATTGTTTTTGGATTAATGATGGCACTTTGTAAAAGAGTTCCTGTGTGCTGAAGTGTTAGGGCAATAGTGGGCAGATAAAGGCACTTGGGAAATAAAAGGGTTTTTTCCCCTCAACTTGAATATAATTCAGTTCATTTCTTTGAAGGACTTCCTTTATCTCGGTGATTCCCATTCTGGACTACAGATTGAAACACCTGGGAATATTTAAAAAATATATGTCTGTGCCCCACCCCAGAGATTCTCAGTCAAATGGTCTGAGGTACTGCTTGGACCTTGGAAATTTTAAAGCTCCCCTGGTGATTCTGAAAAAGCTGAGAACTTCAATGAAGCTCAAAAGCTGTTGAGGACCAGTCATCACGGCCACCCCAGCCCAAGAAAGGGCTGAGAAGGATTTTCCAGGGCTTCTTCTCCAACTTTAATGTGCATGTGGACCGCCCAGGGATCTTGTTAGAATGCAAGTTCTGATTCATTAGGTCTCGGGTCAGGCCCAAGATTCTGCCTTTCAACCTTTCTGTGCTTCCAGGAGAGGATTGCCAAGTGTCATGGCACGCAGTGCGGCTTCTGCACCCCTGGGATGGTGATGTCCATCTACACGCTGCTGAGGAACCATCCAGAGCCCACCCTGAGTCAGTTAACTGATGCTCTTGGTGGTAGGTTATATGTGTGTGTGCTTTAATTTTTAAATGATGTTGATAATGATAGCTAAGATTAGCCATTTATCAGGTGCCACACACTGCATTAAGTGCTATGTAAACATTACCTCATTGACTCTTTATGATAACTTTATAAGGTAGGCATTATTATTATCCCCCATTTCATAGATGGAGAAACTGAGGTTTAAAGAGAGTAATTTACTAAAAATTATGTCACCAATAAGTGGAGGAGTCAAATCAGGATTCAAACACGATCCACACATTGCACTTGGCTGATATATTTCTCAAGTCTCTCTTTTTTTTTTTTTTTTTTTTTGCGGTATGCGGGCCCCTCACTGTTGTGGCCTCTCCGTTGCGGAGCTCAGGCTCTGGACGCGCAGGCTCAGTGGCCATGGCTCACGGGCCCAGCCGCTCCGCAGCATGTGGGATCTTCCCGGACCGGGGCACAAACCCGCGTCCCCTGCATCGGCAGGCGGACTCTCAACCACTGCGCCACCAGGGAAACCCTCAAGTCTCTCTTAGTCTATAAGAGTCTCCTCCCTTTTTTATTGTTTGCTTATTTTAATAATAATTACAAAGCCAGTTTTTTCATTTACCCTTGGAAAGGGTCCAGTTATCTCCACACGCTGCTCTCTCCTATTGGGTGCGTGCTCTCAGGGCAATATGAAGTTATCAGAGGGCTCATATGATGAATACAACATGAAATCAAAGAGACTGACATCTTCTGGTGATACTTATTTCAAAGAACTGCCTTTATCTGGAGCTAGTTTATCAAGTTCAGGAGCTCAGTGTGTGTGTGTGTGTGTGTGTGTGTGTGTGTGTGTGTGTGTGTGTGTGTGTGAGTGTGTAGTGGGGGATGGGGGGCGCATTGGAGGAGGCCTTCATTAACAGGACTCTGAAAAATTCTAAAGAATAAGAGCCTCCCAAATCCTATTTCTGGTGAAATTCTTCATGGCTCTACTTGTCTCCTGTCTCCCAGGCACCTTATTTCTCTGCCATGTTACATGGGCCTAAAGCTCATGTGTTCAGCTCCTCTGCAAAAGTGTTCCAGGGAAGACAGGACTAAACAGAAGTAGAAAGGGGAGGTGCATAAGACACAAACTGTCTTCTGCCTTATTTCCCTTAAGTCGTCTTATGCATTTGATCTCGTGGCCGTTTGTGATGTGAACAAGTGACAAGGGGTTCTCAAATTTTCAGGTGCTTAAGACTTACATAGGAGTTTGTAAAGAATGAAGATTCCTGGGACCCAACCCCAGACAGCTGGCTTCAGTGGCTTTGTGTTTTAAACAGATGCCAGGTTTGGGGGTTGGAGGAGAACATGGGATGTGGACCACTGTGGAGGAGCACTGGCCTAATGATTTATTGTAAATAAATTGTGTGCCCAATTGCTTCCAGAGTTTAAAAATTATCTTTGCTGCTGTATAATGCCTTTGATCTTTCTATCAACTGCAGCTTAGCTCTTTTTTTAAATACCAAAAAAGATGACGTACAATGTAGCTTTATTTACATTGTCTTTTACTGCATATGGAAAATAAAATTTTTTATTGAAGTATAGTTGATTTACAATATTGTGTTAGTTTAAGGTGTACAGCATAGTAATTCAGTATTTTTGCAGATTATATTCCATTATAGGTTATTACAAGATAATGGGTAAAATTCCCTGGGTTATACAGTAAATCCTTGTTGTTTATTTTATATATAGTAGTTTGTATCTGTTAATCCCATACTTCTAATTTACCTTTCCTCTTCCTTCTCCCCTATGGTAACCACAAGTTTGTTTTCTGTGTCTGTCTCTGTTTTGTATATTTGTATTATTTTTTTAATTCCACATATAAATGATATCATACAGTATTTGTCTTTGACTTATTTCACTTAGCATAATATTCTCTGGGTCCATCCACATTGCTGCAAATGGCAGTATTTTATTCTTTTTTTATGGCTCAGTAACATTCCATTATATGTATATATACCACATCTTCTTAACCCAATCATCTGTTGATGGGCATTTGGGTTGTGAAGCTTAGCTCTTGAATGTGCCTATAGACCAAGAGTTCTTGGCTTGAAATCATTGTGTTCTTTGAGCACCTATCACAAGCAGAGGATATAAAAACTGTTTACAGAGAGAAAGTACAAATAGCTGAGTTGTTAGACTACCTATCCCAAGTAGCTGACAAAAAAAAAATCCGACTTTGTGGATTTGGGGACCAAAATGTCAAACAGGGCTTCCTTCTTGGATGGGGTCCTTATTTCCAGCATGCATCTGGCAGACGGTGCCTCTCTCTAGGTTCCTTGATTAACAGAGTTGGGTTTTTCCCCTCCAGGTAACTTGTGCCGTTGCACTGGATACAGGCCCATAATCGATGCATGCAAGACTTTCTGTAAAGTGAGTAGAAAGGAACACGTTTTTGAGTATATTTTTTCCTCAATGAAACAAAATAATGCGGGTTGGCAGGTGTGATTAGGAGAATAGCCCATTTCACTAATGCAGGGCTACTTCTTATCTCAAGGTCTGTAATTGCTGTTTGTTACTTGATCTTGAGCAGGGCGCCTACCCTGGTTCATTGAGCTTGCCCTGGTAGCCACACAGGCAGCACCTGAGCACTTCGACATTGGCTGTGGGTCATTGTTCCAAGGGGTCTTAACTGACCTGCTTGTCTGGGTTGGGTACCCTGCCCCGCTGCTCCCGCACCCCTATCACAGCACTGGGCACACGGTGGTGTAATTGCCCATTTGCTCTTCCGTCTCTTCACCAGAATGTGGTCTGCTTGACGCAGAGGCTGAGTCACTGTGCACCAATGGAATTAGGCACTCAATCGGTGCTTGTTGAATGAATAGATGAACAAACAATGTTGAAATGAGGGACATAAGATGGCCCTTTGGAATTTAAATGATGAAAGCAGTGTATCATAAGAACAGAGTGATAATAATAATACTTGTTATTGTTAATATTTCTTTATTAGTAAATTATTAATAATAAATTAATAAATTATTTCTTGTTAATGAAATATTAAATCAACCATTGTTAATATTTATTGCCATGTGCCAGACTTTGTTATAAGATCTTTACAGCCTGGTGACTATAGTAATAATACTGTGTTGTGTACTTGAAATTTGTGAAGAGAGTAGACCTTAAGTGTTATCACCACACACACATACACACACACACACACACACACACACACACACAAATGGTAACTGTGAGGTGATGGATGTGTTAATTAACCTGGTTGTGGTCATCACTTCACAAAGTATACGCATGTCAAATAGTCATGTTGTACACTTTAAATATACACAATTTTATTTGTTAATTATATCTCAATAAAGCCAAAAAATATTTAGTAGAATCAACAATAAATTCTTGGTTATTTGTTTTTTTCACCCACTAGACTTCTGGCTGCTATCAAAGTAAAGAAAATGGGGTTTGCTGTTTGGATCAAGGAATAAATGGATTACCAGAGTTTGAGGAAGGAAATGAGGTCAGTGAAATGTAAATTTTTTATAAGGTTTTCTCAGGACGTGAGTAGAGACCAACTTACCTTTAGGAAGATTAAATGGTTGTGTAAGGTAGCTAATTTGAGGTGTGCAGCATGTCCGCTCCCCCATTCTCACCCCATGTCTATCCAAAAAAAAAAAAAATCTAACCTAACAACTTCATCCCTCACTCCTGATGTTACTCTCGGTCACATACAACTACCTATAGGAGGGAGAACACATTGATCTCTTAGTTTAAAAAAAGCCTTCTTCAAGTCTTTTTTCTAGTGGAGATGTTAGGGAAATGGAAGGGCAGGGAGTGATAAGAGAGGTGGCAATTCAGGGGAGTGTTCTGGCTCTCAGTTGTGTCTCACGCTGCTGCCTCCTGTGCTCCCCTCAGACTCCAAGGAGCATGTGCAGGGGCTGAGGGCTTTGGAGGCCCACCAGCATCTGCACTGAGATGCTGGTGACCTGGTCTGTGTTAGAGCCCTTGGCTTAGAGCCCAGGTACCATGGCTGACCAGTGGGGTTTTTTGTCTGTCTGTCTCTTCTATGCCTATCTTCATCTGACCTTATTCCACAAAAGGATTTAAAGTAGGGAGAATTGCCTGATGACAATAACTTCTGGTACTTTCTCTTCTTAAGACAAATCTAAAACTTTTCTCAGAAGAGGAGTTTCTGCCATTGGATCCAACTCAGGAATTGATATTTCCTCCTGAGCTAATGGTAAGTAAGACAAAGTTGAGCTCATCCTAGAGGAATTCACGGTGAAATGCCAGGAAGGATATTTGCTTATGGATCCTCTTGAAAGCTGATTGGCGAATAGGTAATATCCACCTGCCATTCTCAGTCCAAGGTCTAAAGAGTATGGGACCAGGGCAGAGATGGGGGAATGAGGGTGGAGTCACCACCAGGGGACAGTTGAATGTAAGAAGCAGCAGATGGTATGCATTAAAAAATGTCCTGAAAATACATCACAGCATCTGTAGATTTAGACATGTTTTCTATTTCCGGTTTTGCTGAGTTTTATTCTTCCATTAAATGTTTTGACGAAATTAAGCATGTAAAGTATTTTTAAGCATTGAAATGTATTCTTTTGAGATATAAAAGCACCAAAGGGAGATGTATTGGAATAGTCTCCAGAAGGAGTAAAATATTGTCACATTTTATCTTGTACTCTGATTCCTAGTAAAGCTCTACTTTTAGGTGACTTTTATTTTATTTTATTTTGTTTTGTTTTTTCCAATGATGATTTTTTTTAAAATATTTATTTATTTGGTTGAGCTGGGTCTTACTTGCAGCGCATGGTCTCCTTAGTTATGGCATGCGAACTCTTACTAGTGGCATGTGGGATCTAGTTCCCTGACCAGGGATCGAACCTGGACCCCCTGCATTGGGAGCGCCGAGTCTTATCCATTGCGCCACCAGGGAAGTCCCACTTTTACTTTATTTTTTTATTTTTTTGCGGTACGCGGGCCTCCCACTGCCGTGGCCTCCCGTTGCGGAGCACAGGCTCCGGACGCGCAGGCTCAGCGGCCATGGCTCACGGGATCAGCTGCTCCGCGGCATGTGGGATCCTCCCGGACCGGGGCACGAACCCGTGTCCCCTGCATCGGTAGGCAGACTCTCAACCACTGTGCCACCAGGGAAGCCCTACTTTATTTTTTAAAAAGCTCTCTATCTCCTGTTTCTGTTCCTGTAAAGACAGAGAAGAAACAGGTGGAAATATTATCACGAGACGATCTTGAATCTTTACTGCTTTTTCAATAGACAATGGCTGAGAAACAACCACAAAGGGCCAGGATTTTTCGTGGTGATAGAATGACATGGATTTCTCCAGTGACCCTGAAGGAACTTCTAGAAGCCAAAGTCAAGTATCCCCAGGCCCCGGTTGTCATGGGGAACACCTCTGTGGGTATGTAGATCCCCAGGGACTTCTTATGAGGAAACTGAGGAAAAGGGCTTTGGGGAGGAGAAAACCTCATATATGCATGTTCTCAGAAAAAGCAGTCTGAAATAACATTTTAAATCATTTATACTTGACTTCCCTTGAGCACTGCTCAAGAGACTTACAACTTCATCACATAAGTGAATTCCTGTTGCCCTAACCGGAGCAGTGCACAGAGCTGTACCCAAGAGGCCTGCTCCGTGACAAATTAGCAGCAGCAGCTCCAGTGACAGCTGTCCTGTCTTTCCATGTAGACACTGATCTGGGGCTTGTATTTGAAATTGCTGTTTCCTCTCTCAGTGGTGTCTCAATGGCCATAATAGGTTTTCTTAAACTGCAGTGACAGGCTCTTTCTATGGTGTCCATTGTAAACTCAGTTTGACTGCCTACTTCTCTGAGGAGTCTCCTAGAGTCTTCCCAAGGAGAATTTTGAGTATACCACAAGTGGTCTTGGACGTGTCTGCCAAGTTTTAAGGCTGACGAGTCCAAAGAGTTCCCCAAGTTTAGTGAAAATCCACCCGTCCGTTCTCTGTGTGTGTGATTTGGCAATAAACAGACCAATAGATATGTAATTTTTATATATTTAAAGACATCAGTTTTAATCACAATCTCAAAATTTAAAAGGCAGTTATCCCCCCTTCATCTCAGTCTGCTTATTTTTTTTTCCTAATCCTTCAGGGCCTGACATGAAATTTAAAGGCATCTTTCACCCCGTTATAATTTCTCCTGATAGAATTGAAGAACTGAGTGTTGTAAACTATACAGATAATGGTGAGTTCTTAAGGTCCCTATTTTCTTAGTTAAAATGCATTAATCAGCTTATTTGCTTTGCTCAGCAGACAAGCAAAAAAAGTCTTATTCATAATTAGAATATACAGAGAGACTCCCTTGTTAGGTGATAACTCTGGAGGAGGCTCAGGGAAGAATTCTCTATGGTTATACGAGATACTAATTGTCTGAAGAGTCGGGTTTTCACTGAAGAACTTTTATGTCTGCTGTGTGAGGGAAATGTAACAGCTCTTCAGTGAAGGGTACTGTGCTAAGTGCTGGGTAGAAGATAAAGATGAGAGTCTTTGCTCTCCAGAAGCACAGTAGTAACCAAACAAGTTTACGTATGAAGCAGCTTACAAACTGGCTTTTCCATTTCAATAAAGGAAATTGATTTAATGACAATGATGAGAAGCAATGAAATGTGGGTTTGGAGGCTGGCTCTGGAGTCCCGTTCCTGACCATGTCATATATTAGCTGAAAAACTTAGTCAAGTTACTTAACTGAATCTCAGTGTGTGTGGGGGGCTATTAATACTTCAAAACTTTGTTAGAATTCAAGAAGATTCTGTGAAGCATTCAGCATAGTGCTTGACCCAGTGAGTATTCAGAAAATTTAGCCTCCATGACCTCCATCACTCTCACCCCTGCCTCTGTCACCAGCACCATCACCTCCTTCACCATCATCATTAACACCTCCATTACCAACCACTATTCCCACCGTCACTACCATGACCACCAGTAAGCAGGGTAGCACGTATCTAGCATAAAGATCCCATATCTGTAGTCTAAAATCTAATGGACATTTCCAGGTCAGCAATGATCACATTGTGTTATCTACAAATGATTTCATTTCAGGACTGACCTTAGGTGCTGCCCTCAGCCTGGCTCAGGTGAAGGACGTCCTGGCTAATGTGATCCTGAAGCTCCCAGAGGAGAAGACACAGATGTACCAGGCTCTCTTGAAGCATTTGGGAACTCTGGCTGGATCCCAGATCAGGAACATGGCTGTATGTATCTGACGACTGTAACATCTAGTATGTGTCCCGTGAATGACTGTCCCTGATAAATCATTGACATTTTCATTCTTTTGGAACAGACAGAAAGAATAGTTTTCCGAAGTATTGCTTGATTCTTATTTTACCACTTGTGTCATTATAATTACATAAGTGGAGTGAAAATAACCCATTATTTTAAAAAGTCTTTAGGGGGCCACATAGTGAGCAGGCATCCAGATTCGGATCTGAACCCTCTCCTGGCCGTGGGCAACTGTACCCTCAACTTGCTATCAAAAGGTAAGTGACAGCTCCTTCTTAGGGACTATTAAACCCTGTTCCTCCTACCCTTTTGCCTCTCTAGGGATGCAGGAAGTCCAGTTTTGAAAATTACTCTCCTTTATAATATTAATAATTCCTCTGCCTTTCTGGGTGCTTGGAAAGTTGGTCAGTCTGGTCCTAAATGCACACACACCCAATGTCTTCATCTCTTTCTTTCTGAGGACTTGTGCTAGATGTTTTCCCATACTGGTCACCTGACATCGACCAGTGTTGGCTAGTGTCCCGGTGTGATCTGAGTAGTGGAGAGAACTCTAGGCTATTGACAACGATTGGGCCCCTTTGTCAAAGACTTTCTCCAGGTGGTACAGGAGTGTGTGAGACCCACGTCATGCTATGTGCTCATGCTGTCATTGATGGAAGCCTGCAGACCTTTTTCTATTGAACAGTGGTTGGGCTTCATTCTATATTTATTTACTCGAGTTTTGTTTTTTGAAAGTAAGTCCAGGACTTTTCAGTTATTTCTTTTATTTTAACTTTGTCGACAATTATTAGGAAGTTTTCATTGGTCCTCTATACATCCGTTGTTTTTTTTTTCATTTAGAAATATGTACTAACTTTCTGTTACCTGCATTGTTAAATGCCTACTCTTCATGTCATCTAAACCACAAAATTATCTTAAGGAAGAAGGTATACATTCAGTTATCAATTTAAGTAACAACCTTTAAAAAATCATTTATTGAGAAATAGGTTTTGTGATGTAAATATGAACATCAAAAGCTTCTTAGCTTTATCCCGAAGTCCTATTTCATTACAGCTTTAAACAGTTCCTCCCCCCAATATACTGATTAAAGAACAGAAATTCTTTTGGTGCTGAGAAAAGATATAAACAAATAAGACTGTATCCCACTAGTATAAAAATTCATTAAAGGCAATTTATTTATTCACTACTGTATCAAGTAGGGTTCTTGGTTATAAATAAATGTTTGTTGAATGACTTTATTAGAATATCAAAAGGGATATTAATGTCCTCTCCCTTCTTACAAAGCTCAAAATGAATCATGCTGTTCAGAAAGAGTGCTAAGGTCCGACTCTACCTGACCTCTGGTCTACTCTGCTAGATATTTTTATTTATAATCAAGCAAGGAAGGCAAAAAAAAAAAAAAAAGGTAGGCCCTAGATGGGAAGAAACATTGCAAGATGCCATTTCATGGTGAAAGATTTTTAAACATAGGAGGAGCACTTTTTTCCTCAAACAATAAATTTCCTGTGATATTTGGTAGAATTATTTCCCAAGTTTTGGGAGTTTGATTGTTTAATAGAACAGATTCCAGGGAAAGTGTCATTTCTTTCCACAGAAGGAAAACGACAGATTCCTTTAAATGAGCAGTTTCTCAGAAAGTGCCCCAGTGCTGACCTTAAGCCTGAAGAAATCTTGATCTCAGTGAACATCCCTTATTTGAGGAAGGTGAGAATGTCCTTTCAATTTCTTGGTTTTACTTGTGAGTGCACAGCTTGTTAATTCCAACATAGGGTGGGTTAAGAAAAGGTGTTGAGCGTTTGCAGTGGAGAATATGAGGATTTGTGAATAGTTAGGTTTCACTTGTGTTATATACCCCCCATCATTGCTAGAATCTGGAGACCTTTGACTCTACCTTCCTTCCCAACCCTGCCCGCCACCTCTCTCTCACTCTCTGTGTCTCTTTCTCCCTCCCCACCTTCCCCCCACCCAAACCAACCTCTAAAGTTACTTTCTTACAGATTTTTAAAAATTCTTTGTCCCATGAGGCTTTTTCCTAAATAAGACTTAAAACTATACTTCTGCTTATATCTTGAGGTTTTGAAGAGGCTATAAATTTGCAATAGAACTTAATGGTAAGAAGAAGGGCTTTGGAGTCAGACTCAAGAGTGAATCCTAGTTTTAGACCTACTTTGACCCTGAGCTCATTACTGAATCACTCCTAATTACAGATGCCTCTTCTGTAAATGCGAATCAAGCTTGCCTTGGAGGGTGTATGAATTTGCTAGGGCTGCCATAATAAAGAACCACAGCCTGGGTGGCTTAACTACACTCTTACTTGTGGAGGCTGGAAGTGTGATATCCAGGTGCTGCAGGGTTGGTTTTCCCTTGGCTTTTCTCCTTGGCTTTTAGATAACTATCTTCTCCCTGTGTCTCTGTGTGCTTTCCCTCTGTTTGTGTCCGTGTCCAAATTTCCTCTTGTGAGGACACCACCATGCTGCATCATCGCCCACCCTGATTATCTCATTTTAACTTAATCACCTCTTTAAAGACCCTATCTCCTGATACAGTCACATCCTGAGGTACTGGGAGTTAGGACTTCAACTTATCAATTTTGAGGGGGGACACAATTTGGCCCATAACAGAGAGTGTGGCAAGGGTCAAATGAGGCAACATAAACAAACTGCCTTGTGCACAGTTGTCCCTCAGTGTGCTTTTATAGGTGCCACTTCACTTTTGCTTTCAGTGGGAGTTTGTGTCAGCCTTCCGACAAGCCCAGCGGCAACAGAATGCGCTAGCGATAGTCAATTCGGGAATGAGAGTTTTTTTTGGAGGAGGAGATGGCATCATTAGAGAGTTATCCATTGCATATGGAGGCGTTGGTCCAACCACCATCTGTGCAAAGAATTCCTGCCAGAAACTCATCAGAAGGTATGGATTCATGTCCTTAGTCTCCAAGTAATAGAGCAGCTCTTTCTGTGGTGTCATGTAATTACAAGAAGAAAAATTCTTACTACTTTTCTGTTTAATGACACGGAATTCCAATAAGATCTCATGATTATTCCCACGTGTCTTAGTGAATTCTGAAGTGGACACCATATAGTGTGTGTGTGTGTGTGGGTGTGTGAACCCATCTCCCAATAGTATATAGACACAGTAAGCAAAATGAGTAAATCTGCATTCGTTATCATAAGAGAATAATTTACCATTATGAAAGATAGATTATGGGAGTTTGTTTTATAATAACTTGCTAAATGCACATGCATACCTAACTTTTTTATTTCTATACGTAATACTAGTCGCCAATATTTCTTGAGCATTTACTAGGTACCAGTTAACATTTCAGAAGTAATAGACTAACGGTTAAAACCACGATCTTGATTGAACCACACTGCCTGCATCCAAATCTCAGTTCAGCTCTTATAAATTATGTGATCTCTTTCAGCTTGCTTAATCTTACCTCAGTTTCCTTATCAGTCAGGGAGATAATCACACCTCATAGGACAGTTGAGAGGATTAAATGAATGGATACATATAAGGTACGTAAAACAGAACCTGGCATGCAATAAATGTTCTAGTGATATAGGGAGCAGTTACTCCTGGGCTGAGGACTTAACATGAGTTGTCATTTCTTTCTCACGACCATTCCAGGAGCTGTGTTCTACCATTACTGCCCTTTTAGAGATGATGAACTGGTGGGCCCAGGCCAGACACCTTGAGAGTGGTGGTCTGTGATTTGAACTTGGGTTGCCTGACTCTGGAGTTTGTACTCTTTTTCTGCTGCATTAAACTGTTGCTATTTGTCTTACAAGCTCACTGAGCCTGTGAGGTAGTGAGCCCTGTTGGGCAAGGAGTCTTCTCTTTTGACGCCCACAGGCGCTGGAATGAAGAGATGCTGGACACAGCTTGCAGGCTGATTCTGGATGAAGTCTCCCTCCCAGGCTCAGCCCCAGGTGGGAGGGTGGAGTTCAGGAGGACTCTCATCATCAGCTTCCTCTTCAAGTTCTACCTGGAAGTGTCACAGATTTTGAAGAGGATGGTAAGTGGAACTGACCATGCATTACCTTTCCCAGTCTTGGGGGCTCTGGGGATACACACAGTGGCGGCAACAACTCCCTGCCAAATAGCTGTAGAATAGAATAGAAAAGACAACCCAGATCGGAGACTCACGGGCTTGCTGGGCATATGGCGGGCCGTCTGTTGATGGAGTGAGTGTTTGGGGAAGAATGGCAAGTAGAACACAGAGTTGTGCGGGATTTGGTTTAATACCACTCAGTTATTTTGTTTCTGACCTGTTGTATGTCTCCATGGTGTTCAGAAACTTGTTAATGATTTGAATATATTTTCCCTTAGGAAAGCGTTTCTTCCACCTGTCGAGGTTTACCTTTGTACGTCTGGCTTTCTTCTCTGGGTTCAGCTTTGTTTTCTCTCACTTGTAAGATGGCAATGGCAGCCACTCCACAAGGTTGTTGAGAAAGGGGTCATCATAGGAAAAATGCTTCAGAGAACCATGGTGAAGACTGCCTACTGGTAGTCATAATCACAGTAGTAAGCATCGGGCATTCTTTCACCTGGCCTCCCTTATGACAAACAATTAGAGTTACAAGACTGGTGGCAAGGGACGATACAACTGAAAAAAGTTTGGAATAAATTTGCTAGACCCAAAGGGAACTTCAACCATATTGGTTCATTAATCCCAAGCTACAATCAGCGGACCAAACTAGACTAGAAGCCAAGAACATTCCTCATGTGGTATAGAAATTAGTATGATCACTTTTTTTTTTAAATAAAATTATTTATTTTTGGCTGTGTTGGGTCTTCGTTGCTGCATGCGGGCTTTCTCTAGTTGTGGTGAGTGGGAGCTACTCTTCGCTGTGGTGCGTGGGCTTCTCACTGTGGAGGCTTCTCTTGTTGCGGAGCACAGGCTCTCGGCACACGGGCTTCAGTAGTTGTGGCATGCAGGCTCAGTAGTGGCTTGTGGGCTCTAGAGCACAGGCTCAGTAGTTGTGGCACACGGGCTTAGTTGCTCCGCGGCATATGGGATCTTCCCAGACCAGGGCTCGAACCCGTGTCCCCCTGCATTGGCAGGCAGATTCTTAACCACTGCGCCACCAGGGAAGCCCTAGTATGATCACTTTAAATTAGAGGCAGAGTTCTCTCTTATCATTGCTTCTGAAGGTATCTTCTCATTATATGTGAGAACTAAGAACCAGAACACTTGTATCAAAGTTCTTAGAATAGAAGCTTAAAATCATATATAAGTGACATATTGTCACTAGGTAATCAAAAGAGAAAAAGTAATAAAGCCAACTATACACTCCTCCAATTAATAGCAAACTAATACAATTTATTGGATGAATCAAATGATATCAATTACAGCTTCCATCTTGTAGTCTTTTACCTTCTATTCAATTTCCTCTATTAATATTCCTCTGCTATTAAAAATAATAGCCTTTGTTGGCTTTAATTTTCTGTTAAAATTTTAAAATTGTAAAAAAAAATAGCCATTAGGTGCACTGTTTGAAGTCTTGCCTAAGGGCCAAATTGACCCACTTTTCCTCAGCTCTAGGAGGTGTTCCTCCTGGGGCCCCAGAAGGCTTACTGCTGTGAGGTTGTGGCAGAGATGCAGCCTGCCGCAGTTTCTCTTCTTCCTGATTGGCCAGGTGGTACAAAGCAGAGCTTGATGCTCATTTGCAGTGGTGTACCTTGGCTCTGACTTTTTCCTGGTTTAACTACTCTGTTCCTTTCCAATCATTTACTTAGCTTCTACTTTCCTGTTTTATTGGTTTGTAAGTCCTCAAATCATTTAGAAAGGCATGTGAAAGTATCATAAGAAACTTAAAGATATTGGGAGTCAGTAATCTACTGTTTTCATGTGGCTCTTCATAATATGTGGTCATACGTGTGGACCTTACAGAGTGTGTGTCCTGGAGGTCAGGGAGAACCCTGCTTCTACTTCCAGGATTCTGAATTAGGGAAGTACTTAACAAACTTAGACTTCACAGTAGAGCTGCTTGCTAAGAGCCATGTTAGCCTCCCTCCCAAGACCATCGTGGCATATTTTAAATATCTACAGTGGTTCTACTTTTCAGGACCCTGTTCACTATCCTAGCCTTACAGACAAGTACGAGAGTGCTTTAGAAGAGCTTCATTCCAGACATCACTGGAGAACATTAAAGTACCAGGTTAGTGGCTTTTTTCTTCTTTTTAATTCAGAGGTCCTGGGCTAAAGCTTCTTCACTTATCTCTCAGCGATTGTCAAGATGTATTAGCCCGAGCTCGCCTTCTGGTGAACCCACAGCCTTCTTTACTGTTAATTAAAATTTCAAAATCAGTGCAGTATTGTGATTAAAAATAAAGCTAGCAGTGGTAATTTTTTTAAATGTCTGTTTTCAACTTGAGGACTGTGTGTTTTGTTCTGTGGCCTTGTACCACTGACATGAACAAGCTGCCTAGTTTGCCATATGCTCTTGGCCTTGGCATTGTGGAAGTCAGAACACAACAAAAGGCAGAGCTGCTGATTTATTTTGCTTGGATGTGGAGATACTCTACTCCCCCAGTCCCCATTCTCCAAGTGTTTTCTCTGTGAGTTAGAGTTTTAGAGTTGAATCAAACGTAAGTTCTAAGAGCTAATTTCAAGGTTTCCTAATGAAAGCTGCCTATTAGAACACAAGTCCTCATAACTTTCAAACAGAATTTTCAGCTACAACATCATAAGAGTATCGCCTGAAGTCCTCCTGTTGGTAAACTAGATAAGATTCAGTGCTTCTCCTTGAAATTGTTATCAAGAAACTTTACCTTGAGAGTTTTATTAAGTCAAGAGCATGAAAAGGCTTTTTAAAGATGCTTTTTAAATAGATTCAGTTCATTGGATCTATTGTTAAATTTAGTTATAAAAGCTTACAGTATGTCATAACAAACAGTCCCCTGTTGGTATATATCTCTTCAGTTTTTAGGTTCAATATATTCAAAATTCAAATATGCCAAACTCCTTTGAAAGTGTTGAAAGTGATCATTTTGAAAGTCAAAAATAGCTTCCCTCTTCCCCGGTGTAAAATACGACCACTGCAACGTTTGGCTCATTTATAAATACCCTAACACTGCCTTGACCATGGAATAAACTTCAACAACCACGGGAACAACAACAAATTAATGGGCTTTCAAATCATCCAAAGAAAAGTGATAATCTTCACGTAGTTTGTTATTATAGATTGCAAGATCAAGTTTTGGAAGTAGTGTATCTCTCACATATATGTTTTGTTTTTCCTCTGGGTTTTCACACATACACACACACGTGCAGGCACACACACACACACACACACAAATACCCACATTGCTAGAGGAACTTCAGCAGTCATGACCAATATTTTTTTTCCCCAAATCAGTTAATTTGCTTAAAAGCCTTTTGACAGAGATCACCAGTTAGAGGAGACAACATTCTTTCCTCCGTGGTATCTTTAGCCATACAACAAGCACAAGCAAGTAATCAAATACAACCTCTTTCATCAGTAGATTCATCACAACTGACTTTTAAAAAAAAATGTTATAGCTTCAGCTAAATTAATCAATTTTATATTTATAGATATATATATGAAAGATATATTTTGGGATTTATCTTCAACCTTTTGGCAGGCAGGGCTCACAGCAAGGTTTCAAAACGCTTTTTTCCCAAAGCAGTGATGTGTTTCAGTATTTATAGTAAAAAGTATTATGTCATAGAAAACTCCCAGAGCCTATGTAGAGACCTATGAATATGTTTCCTTAGTGTCTAAGCTTATGGATTACCTGGAATTTTTCTCTTCAGGATAGAAAAAAATCTCTTTGGATTAAAAAAAAAAAAGATGTGGGTGATTCTTCATTCAAATGTTGTTCAAATGGAGAACTCAACACAGCATTATAGGGCAGCACTTTGGGGGCATTTCACAGCGGGAATCAGTCCCTACCATCTGAAACAAACTGGACCTGATACAGGTTTTTCTTTGGATCACCACCTCAGCTTCTCAGAGAAGAGGGAGAAGAAGCCTGCTGAGAGCGCTTGGCCGTGAGGATGGGGCTGGTGTGCATTGGGGCTGATTCAAATCCCTGTTCATTTTGCCTGAACCCCAACATGTAAAATTTTCTCTCATTCCCCCCCTTCCCCTACATTTGTGGCCTAATGTCCACCTTTATTTAACGGTGCCTAGGCCAAGTTCTAAATTATTCTTCTTCATAATCTTCTGCTTTCTAGTTTATAAAGTCACGATGAACACAACCACCACAAAACAAAACACAAAGACTTAGCCAATATTCCTTTTTTGGTGCATTGTCTTGTACTAACTACAGAATTGAAGTTTACATTTAAGTGAAGCAAATATGGGCTTTAAAACAATAAATGTTTATCAGTAAGTATATATTTTACTGTAAAACAGTAAATTTTATATGAAATAGGAATAAGTTCAGAGCATCCTACACATACGTCTTATGCCAAATTCATTTGAGAAATGAGTCTACTTTCTACATATAATTGTCAGGGAAAATTTGGCTGATATCTTACTTGTTGTCATTTATACTATAAAAACAATAGGGTTTTTTCCCTCATTTCTCTAATAACCAATAAAAATGCTGAACGCATTTTCGGATTACATGTGCCACTCTCCTTTTCCCTCTGACAGATCAGAGGTTTCTCCAGGTTCCTGCCTAGAGAACCTCTGATCTATCTCAAGCTGAAGGTTTATTTTTTGAGTCCCTCAAGTAGGTTGGCAGTGACTGACAACCATTCTTCCCAGGTCTCGTGAGCAGCAGAGGGGCTTGGGGAGGTGTCTTTTCACAGATAGCTTTATGTAAAGTTCCCATCGTAACCATGCTGGCTTTCCTCCATTCATGGTATTTGGTAAATGGAATCCAAATGTTCAGAAAGGCAAAGAAAGCAAAACACCTGCGTGAGAAGAAAACATGACAGTTGATCAGTAGGATCCCAGACAGCTAGGGTCTTTCCCTTCCATTCTGTGCAGCAAGAGCCTCAGAGCACTTCCGTTGAACAAGGGAAGCTCTGACTCTGGAAAATCTGCAGCTATGATTGACATGAGCTACCACTCTAGGCGGAATCAAACATCTCATGTATTGTCAATATGTAAAATAAGTAGGCTTTCTGAAACTGCACATTCTAGGAATCAAATACAAATGTATTTACTTTTTTTTTTTTTTTTTTTTTTTTTTTTGTGGTACGCGGGCCTCTCACTGCCGTGGCCTCTCCCGTTGCGGAGCACAGGCTCCGGACGCGCAGGCTCAGCAGCCATGGCTCACGGGCCTTTCCACTCCACGGCATGTGAGATGTGGGATCTTCCCGGACTGGGGCACGAACCTGTGTCCCCTGCATCGGCAGGCAGACTCTCAACCACTGCGCCACCAGGGAAGCCCAAATGTATTTACTTTTTAAAAATTTCTCAGATGCCTTACATGATGCTGAGCTGGAAACAGGTCAGCTTCTATGGCTTGTTTTCCTCTCAGTAGAGGTGCTAACCAGCATGTGTTCTGTTGGTGCCTTTTTTTTTTTTTTTTTTTTTTTTTTTGCTGTACGCGGGCCTCTCACTGTTGTGGCCCCTCCCGTTGCGGAGCACAGGCTCCGGACACGCAGGCTCAGCGGCCATGGCTCAGGGGCCCAGCCGCTCCGCGGCATGTGGGATTTTCCCGGACCGGGGCACGAACCCGCGTCCTCTGCACCGGCAGGCGGACCCTCAACCACTGCGCCACCAGGGAAGCCCTATTGGTGCCTTTTCTGTCTTCCCTCCTACTGTGTGATGTAGTGGAGCACTGTGAGCCTCATCTCCAAGAAAGAGCCTGTGCCTCACCCAGGCTCAGGATGACACCGTGAAAAGCGGTGTGGAGCAGCAGATAGGGTGGGAAAGGGAGCCTCCATAGCTTTTTCCGGGCCTTACCTTGGCCAACCCTCCTCCTGCCCGGGTCTTCCTGAGAAAGCCTAGGGGGTCTGGCCTCAGCCCTGGTGCTGGACGCAGTACTGACCCCGCGAGGTGTGGACGGGGCAGCTCGGCACTGCTTCGCAGGCGGCTCCTCCCGCAGAGCTCCAGGCCCCAGAGCTGCCTTCTCCTTTGAGAGGAGCCTTTTGGGAGTGGCCGCTTGGCTGGCAACTTTCCTGGAATTTCCACCTCCCACAGTCCCATCACCGGACCCCTCGGCAGCCTCAGCCTTGCCCCTGGTCTCTGAGCTTGGTCTATACCATGTCTCTTAACCCTTCTTTCTTCATACCTCCAATTCTTCTCCCAACTAAGAAAGCTAACAACTCTCTCATTTTAAAATACTGGAGGAGATGTTATGTTTCTTAATTTCGACTTTGGTTAATGAAGCATATTTAAGGTATACCAGTGGCAAGACATTTTACTCCGTGGGTCTCTAAGAAAAAGTCATATTAGTGAATCATTACTCAAAATGCAGCTTCCTTTGTCTTCATTCTTTATCAGGATTGTCTGAGTTATGAGTCTTACCAATTATTTCTTAGACTTCCTCACTCAAAGAAGAAAATAAAAAAAGCTCTTGTGGTTGAATGCATGCACTCATTTTCTATAAACATGGTCATCAGGCTTTTCTGCAAAATAGTACATGTGCCATGCTTAGCTACAACAGTAAAATAATTTTGATAATAAAAGTTAAAGAAATACATGAGCATTTGCAAGAGGACATCATTTTATATTGTCAGGAAGAAAGATTTATATTCATTTAGTTACACAAATAGAATTTGTTAGAGATGTTTGTGGTCTATATCAAAATAGTGGGGAAAAAAATAAGCACAACATCATGGCTGTACATCCCAGTTTGCCTACTGAATTATTGAAATAGGCTTACTGTCCTGGTGTTTTTATTTTCGAAAGTGTTCTGGTTTGGATGTAAATGATATAGCTCCCCTCTTATGAGAGATGTGCATAATATGATTATAAAAATGATATGTTGATTATTGATTAAACAGAATGCAGACCCAAAGCAGCTTCCTCAAGACCCAGTTGGCCATCCCGTCATGCATCTGTCTGGTATTAAGCATGCCACAGGTGAAGCCATCTACTGTGATGACATGCCTACAGTGGACCGGGAGCTGTTCTTGACTTTTGTAACAAGCTCAAGAGCTCACGCTAAGATTGTGTAAGTGATAAGGTTTTTACCCAGTAGACAGAAATGATTGCCTTTTTTGGCCAAGTCACATTAGTGAAAAGTAACGGTTTGAAGAGGGTAAGCTATTTGTTGGCAATGTCCAATGTATTAGATTTGAAGTGAAATGGGATCAAAATGTAGACTTCACCACAGTTTGTCCCTCCGTATAATAACTTCATCGTCCCAGGAATTTTTTCCCCATTGTCTGGCATGGAACTACTGGAGGGTTTTGGATGTATCTTCCCTCTCTCGTATCTTATTCTCCGATTAAGAACGTTCTCTGTGGTCTGCAGGCTGCAGGGCCGCTCTGAGTAGCCCTGTTCTGTGTGTTCTCATCTAGGTCTGTGGATCTGTCAGAAGCTCTCAGCCTGCCAGGTGTGGTGGACATCCTGACTGAGGAACATCTTCATGGCATCAACTCCTTCTGCCTTTTAACCGTACCTGAGAAACTTCTATTGACAGATGAGGTACTGCATTTTTGCTTTCTGTTTTAAAAGTAACTTCCTCAGTTTATGACACTTCGTATTTTCTTAAAAGATAGCATTGAACTTGGCACATCATAAAGGATTCCAGTATTCTTTGAATGCTTATTATAAATCACTATATTCTAATAGTGAATTCGTTCAAAAATATTCATTTTCCATGTAAGTAAAGAAGTTGACTAGTTATATAAAAGATACTTGAGTGTTTTATATTTTCTAGTAGTAAGATCATGTGTTGCTTTCATACTTATGAAAGGATATATGAGAAGAGAATAATGACTTTTATTTTCTGATACTTTCCCTGAGAATCCCTTGCCATTGCCCCCATCTCAGTCCAACGTCCAAGTTCAAGGGGTAGCTCCACCATGAAGTCTTTCCTTATCCTTTAATCCAGGAGTTCTTTCTCCCTCTCGGAACTCTCTCTCATTCATTCATATGCCATGTGTTCAACAGGCATCTTTTAAGTGAGCACCTACTGCCGTAGGTGAACAAGACCCCTGTGGTTCTTGCCCTTGCAGAACTTAAAGTCTGCAGGAGAAGGCAAAGTGGACCTTTATTGCGCTTTCTATCTTATATTGAGCTTATGTATTTATGTCTATGTCTTACCTATTTCTCCTACCTAGTAAAATGCCTTGAGTGAGGGCCCACGTCTGATTCATCGGCATATTCCATACACTGCTTCCTACAAAGAAGAGTAAATGAGCAGAGGAACAGTGATAGCATTGTTGCCATTTGAACGTTTCAGATGATTGAAACATTGACTACTGTATCTCAGGTTATCAGAAGATGCAGCGAGGGCAGTGTCCAGAAGGTTTTCTACATAACTCCAGATTCTCAGTTCAGTGTTTACCCAAAAGAGCTTTATCATTTGGAAGAGTCCCTGCCTCTGGCTCTCACTAGCAGACACAGTTGATAAAAATGAAAGTTTGGTGACTGAGAGTCTGAAGTCAGGTTGAACCTCCCCCAAGGCAGAGGACAATGAGAGCTATGGCCTTTGCGTAAATGTTAATTAACCAAGCAAAGCCTTCCTGGGCCCTGGGGTGTGTGCACGTTGATTCTGAGTATCTCAGGGGTGTGTCTGTGAACCAGGTCACAGGGCAAGACCCACGTCTGTGGAGAGCAGAGAACAGAGCTGTTGCGAATGATTGCCTCCGTTAGTTTCATTCCTTTTTTTAGCATTTGTCCTTAGCACGCTATATCTTTAAAAAATCGTTTCATTGCAGAAATTTTAAACACACACAAAAATAGAGACTAGTACAATGAATCCCCATAGGCCCATCACCCAGCTCCAACCATTATTAACACTTGCCATTTTTGTTTCATGTGTCTCCCCACTGCCCCTGCCCACCCGTACCCAACACACTTTTGTGTGTGTGTGCTGGATTTAACTTTTCTTTAACTACCATTTTTGTTTGGTGATAAAACTACTATATGTTCATTGTAGAAAAGACCTAATAATCTAATGTCGTTCTTAAAAATGAGTGATTATGTTTTGATTTGGATCTCAGTAAAAGGTGGGAAAGAGAATCAAAGGGTCGTATGACTTCTTCCAGTCCTGTTTTACCTCTCTGGAGCCTTAGCCTTGTTTATCCCCATCCGCTTTCTACCCTGGTCCCTGGGTGACCTCTTTAGGCCGCCTACCTACCCCACCTGCTGGTGAACCGAAGAATGCTCCGGGCTCGCTCTTGGCTCCTGTAGTCACTTCTCTCCGTGAAAAGCCTGTGCTCCACCACAGTTCAGGGCAGACATGTGCTCACCAGCAGTGCTGCATTGTCACTCTCTCCCTCCTTCCTCTCTGGGTGAGATGGTCTCTGCTCCCGGTTCATGAAGGAGAGGTCACTTCTCAGAATGGCCCAGCTCGTGGTGTGGCAACCCCAGGTCAAACCACGGGACTGACTCTTCTGCTGTACATGAGGCAGCCTCAGGCCTGTCCCTCTTCAGCCATCGCTGCCAATGATGCAGCGCAAAGACCTGCACTCTCCCAGTGCCCGAGGTCAGCAGGCCAACTCTGACAAATGTGCTTCCCTACCGAAGCCTTCGTTAACCACAGCACTGCGGTTAAGTCACACGTGAAGGGGTCATTGACTGTGTGTCTAGCTCTGTGCTAGTAGGGAGCGGGGGAATGAACGAAAGGAGAGGCCCTGGTGCCTGCCCTCCTTGGGAACAGAGGTCTGTTCTGTGTTGTAGGTATTTTGCGTGGGTGAGCTTGTCTGTGCCGTGATTGCTGATTCCGAGGTTCAGGCAAAGCGAGCTGCGCAACGAGTGAAGATTGTCTACCGAGATTTGGAGCCACTGATCCTGACCATTGAGGTAATGAGTTCAAAGTTTGCGCCAGAAGAGCAGATTTCAGCGGCATATCACTTAACATGCTTTTTTTTTTTTTTTTTTTTTTTTTATGCGTTACGCGGGCCTCTCACTGTCGTGGCCTCTCCCGTTGCGGAGGACAGGCTCCGGACGCGCAGGCTCAGCGGCCATGGCTCACGGGCCCAGCCGCTCCGCGGCATGTGGGATCTTCCCAGACCGGGGCACGAACCCGTGTCCCCTGCATCGGCAGGCGGACTCTCAACCACTGCGCCACCAGGGAAGCCCACTTAACATGCTTTTGACTGCAGAAACAGGAAAGAAAATCCAACTCAAAGTGGCTTCCGAAAAACAAGGGCTTTGTTGGCCTCAAACTCTTATCAGTGTTAGCGAGAAAGCTGATCTTCTGCCTCTCCTCCTTGCTGCCCATGGTGCAGGCTTTATCTCCTGTGGTGACAGGTTGGCAGCCAGGAGCTTCCAGTTCACGTCCAATAAGCAAGAAAGAATGCCATTGTCCCAACATCCCACGAGTAGGTCACATCCCTCTCTGGATTCATGACTGGCAAGAACTGGTGGTTACTGCTGGCGGGGGGGTCAGATTTCTTTGCGGTTTATGGGCTGTATGGGGGAGTGATGGAGACCTAAACAGAAATCTGAGCACTATTTGGAAGGGGACAGGTGAAAAGAATGCTGGATGGGTAGCCAACAATGTTCAGGAGAGGGGACACACCCTAGGACTCCATATACACCTTCACCCAGACTCTTTCAGGTACGCAGTGAGAACCAACAAGATGCTCTATGAAGCATATATTGGAGACACTAGTTTTAGATCCTTTATGCATATCTTAAGTAAGTATGAGAAATAGATCCTGTGATGCCTACACCTATTTTGGCAACTTAAACAAATTGGGGAACTGCATTTCCTATCCTGTTTTTAAAAAGGATTTTGAAATTTATAAAGGTTTTCAGACTCATCTCCCTGAAATGATATGAGTATTCTTCTGCATATATTTCACTGGTTCTTATAATTTACTAAATAATAAAAGCATGAAAGTTGGGAAAGCATCATGAATAGATAAGATTCAGCACATACAGACTCAGTGTAATCTCGGAATACAATATTATCTCCACAACATAATAAATAAATTGGGCTCTAGGTGACTAGCATGCTCTGAGGCAGAAAATAAGGAAATGAGTTGGCCAAGATTAGTGTCTCCAGGAGAACTTGGCCTTGGTTATGTTTCCTATCATGCTGCTTTATGCCAAGGAACATAGAGTTTGTTTCTGGACAGTGTCCTCCGTGTTCTGAAATTAAAATAAAATCATGTCAAGGAGACAAAAACATAAAAGTTTAGCTGGAGTCAAAGAGTGATTATGCTTTCCAAATTTTCCTGGCCAGTTTCAAATTCAAACATTCTGTTCCCTTCTTAAACCCTTTTCATTCATATGTTGCCTGCTCTTCTTGCTTACTTTATACATTCCTTCCTCAACATTTTGTTTTAGAGTTAGGCTTACTTCTTAGTAAGAAATTATGTCCGTAATACTTTATCAAAAATCTTGTTTGTAATTCTTTGCCCAATTCCAGTAGCTAAATATCTTCCCTTCCCCCTCACCCCGCTTTCCAGCCAAATAAAATTCCAAATAAGCAAATAGACACCACTCTCTTCCCACCCCTTCCCCCCCAACTTGGACCGGCACATCTCTAATTGTCTGCCAGAGAATCCCAGCATCAAATCCCAAACTTTGACATCCTGGAAAAGAGCTACCTCATGTTTGTATCAGAGGTTAAGCTCTCCAGGGTTAATCAACTAGATCAAGTAGATTTAATCAAACTGTATAGCAAGGAAGTATGTCCTACTCCGTACACATTACAGTTCTTTTTATCACTTTGCTGACCAAGAAATATTCAGGAAATTAGCTCCAAGTTACTCAAAGAGCAAGCAGCAAGGGAAGTGGAAAAAAGATTAAACTTAAAAAAAATTGGATTTATAAAACTTAATTTCTGTTTTGAACCTAGAATATCTGAGTCTTAGATTAATAAGAAAATCATATGAATTGATTCCATTAGGAAGTGTGTTATCAATCAAAATAGGATAAAAGCAAATGGATCTCCATCACTATCACTACTGTTTAATCTAGCTTATGCTGTTTTGAATTTTTAATAGTTTGAATGGGGAAATGCTATCAAAACTCTTGGCTCACGGGGTCAGGCTGATGACCATGGTGAGAAAACTGTGCTCCCGCCCAGAATCTCTCATCAATCGTCATGGTCAACAACGTGACCATAGCTAATACCTAGAGTTCTCTGTGTGTTTACCTTGTTCTAAGCAGGTTTCCTTCATTAACTCACTAAATGCTCACAGCAATCCTATGAGGTAAAAACTGTTATTATCCCCATTCTAATGCAGAAACTGAAAGACACAGTTACCCAAGGTCCAGCAGATGGTCAGCAACAGAAGCGATCCACAGACACTCTATCAAAGACCCTTGGCCCCATGGTAGTAGAAAAAAAACAAACAAACCCACTTTTTGAATGGAGGAAATGGCAGGATCACAATAGAACATCCCGTAAGGTATACTGATAGGTCTAGACACCGATTGGTGGCCAGAGGGAACCAGAGTTAGGAGAATCCCTAGCCGCCAGCAGGCTGGAATTTCATAGATGGACAATAATCCATTGTAGAAATTCTGGCAGGAACTGGCATGTCACGTTTGCCAAGGACCCAGGGATTACAGCAAGATGAATTCCTAAGGATGGGTAAGAAAACCAGCCTAGATTATTATAGCTACATCCCTGATTATGTGTACCTACTACTGTACCCCTTTCAGTAGGCATCTGGGAGAAGCCATTAAAAACCAGAATATAAGTGGATTTGTGGTACCCACTCTGGACTTGTAATGGAATCTTTCTTGCAGGACTGGAGGTCCCAGGTGCAAATGCTGTACTCATACCCCCAGAGGAGCTTGGGGCTGGCAGGCAAGGCTACCATGTCCTTATCACTAGAGTGTCTTCAGCTAACACTGACAGAGCACTTATTATATGCCGTGTAAGCTCTTTCATGCCTCATTTCATTCTGTTCTTTCCACAACCCTATTGGAGCTATGTGCACAACTCTACCTTCATTTTACAGATGAGGCTCAAAGAGGTGAAGTAATAGACCCACAGTCAAACAGCTGGTAAATGGAGAAAATGGACACAACTCCGACTGGGTCCAGCGCCCAAGATCTAAACCCCTGTGCCTTATTACATTGGCTGCATAACATGGGCTGTGGAATGAAAAGAATAATCTGCCTGGAAATATTAGTTCCGTAATGGGACCACCTGGTGCTACGTGTTTTCTGAGCATACTTTTTTTTTTTTTGATGCGGACATTTGCATTTGCTCCGTGGGGAGTCTTTCTGCAGCCTGGTTCTCAGCTCAGCTCATGCGATTCCAGAGCAAGAGAAGCGCTGCGCGGACTCAGACAATGCAGCATCACATGTGGCTACTGCTGTAGGACTGGGTCTCTTGCCCCGGGGGCCTCACTTTTCTGTTCTCTTTCTAGGAAGCTATACAACACAAGTCCTTCTTCGAGCAAGAAAGGAAACTGGAGTATGGAAATATTGATGAAGCATTTAAAATGGTGGATCAAATTCTTGAAGGTAAAACTATCTGAAAAGAATGATGAGAGGGGAAGCAACCCCGGCCTGCCCAGTTGTTATACAGATGGTGTCTGTTTTCCTGAAGGTCCGGAAACTGAGGCTCAGAGTGGTTAAGGAGCACCGTCATACAACAGCCACTAAGCCACGAAGCACTGTGGATTGATAGCTTTTTTAAGGATTTCCAGAGCCCATGTTTCTTTCTGTTTCATCTTTTCTGACTTCTCCCTCCCCCCTCCATCTCTGCTTTCTCCTTCCTTTCTTCTTTCCCTCCCTGTCTCCTTCCCCCACTTCCTTGCAGACTTCCTTTAGTTATGTATATATGTAATGAAAATTAAATTTCCCTCTTGGAAATCAGTTGATTTTAACTTTCCAATAAAATTTTTGTAACTTTTTATTTTGAAATAGTTTTAGATTTCAGAAAAGTTGCAGAAACATTAAAGAAACTCCTAATTACCCAGATTCCCCAATAGACATTTCATGACACGTGCTTTATCATTGTGTGTGTGTGTGTCTCTGTCTCTCTGCCTGTCTGTCTGTCTCCCTCTCTCTATATATAGAGAGAGACATATACACACACACATACACACACACACACACACATTTTTTTCTGAGCCATTTGAGAGTAAGTTACTGACTTGATGCCTCTGTCCTCCTAAATACCACAGTGTCCATTTTCTAAGAACAAGGATATTATCTTACATAAACATACAGTTGTTTTTTTGTTTTGTTTTGTTTTGCGGTACGCGGGCCTCTCACTGTCGTGGCCTCTCCCGTTGCGGAACACGGGCTCCAGACTCACAGGCTTAGCGGCCATGGCTCACAGGTCCAGGCGCTCAACGGCATGTGCGATCTTCCCAGACCAGGGCACGAACCTGTGTCCCCTGCATCGGCAGGCGGACCCTCAACCACTGCGCCACCAGGGAAGCCCCCATCTGAGAATGTCTTTTTAATTTCTTTTTTATCCTTGAAAGATATTTTCACTGAATATAGAATTCTGAGTTGACAGGTCTTTTAGCACTTGAAGAAAGATGTTATACCAGTTCTTCTGGCCTCCATGGTTTCTGATGAGAAATCTGCTGTCTTTTGAAGTATTTTTCCCCAATAGGAGAGGCAGTGTTTTTCTCTCTCTTCTTTCAACATATTTTGTTTTTAGTTTTCAGAAGTTTGACTGTGATGTGTCTTGGCATGAGTTTCTTTGGTTTATCTTCTTTGGGATTTACTCAGCTTCTAAATCTGTAAGTTGGTGTCTTTTACCAAGTTTGGGAAATTTTCACGTATTACATCTTCAAATACTCGACTTTAACGACACAAATGTTCAGACTTTAATTTTAATCACAACTGTTTCTGAGGCTCTGCTCATTTTCTTTTCAGTCTATTCTCTCCGTTGCTCAGGTTGAGCAATTTCTATTGTTCTGTATTCTTGTTCCCTGATGATTCCCACTGTTCTCTCTATTCTGTTGTTGAGCTCATCCACTGAGCCCCTTATATTCTGAGTGTTGTATTTCTTAGTTCTAAAATTTCCATTTTGTTCTTTTATATCTTCTGTTTCTTTGCTGAGATTTTCTATTTTTTTTTCATTTGTCCCAAGTGTTTATGTAAATTAAAGCATTTTTATGATGGCTGCTTTAAAATCCTTGACAGATAGTTCCTACATCTGTGTCATCTCGCTGTTGGCATCTGTTGATTGTCTTTTCTCATTCAAGTTGAGTTCTTGAGATGATGAATGACTTCTGATTTGATCCGGTTCACTTTGGATATTATGTTGTAAGACTTTGGATCTTATTTAAATCATCTATTTTACCAGAACTCCTCTGACCCTGTGTTGGAAGGAACGAGGGGTGATGTCTTGTTATTGCCAGGTGGAGCACGGAAGTCCAGGTTCCCTGTAGGGTCCCCATTAACACCACCCCAGTGGAAGATTTGGGGTACCTCATCACAGCTTGATAAGGGTGGAAGTCTAAGCTCCCCACTCAACTTTTGCAAACAGAGATAGGTCTGCAGTTTTTTCTGTAGTGTTTGGCTAGAGCAGAGTAGGTATTGCATAAAAGTTTTCTGTCTTGATAGGCTTCCGCTCTCCTGGTCCTTTGGCTAGAGAAAGTAGGCTTTTCCTGGGGGATTTTTTTCTCTTTGCCTGTTGGTGTTTCTGGATTTCTGCTTCCCTGGCACCAAGTCTGGGATATATGAAGCAAACAGTAACCAAACCCACCGAACTCAGCATTGTGTCTTTCCTTGGGTCCCAAAGTCCCTAGCTGGTTTGCCTTCTCCTCTACTTTTCAGAACCTTCTTATGTTTCTTTTATTACATATAATGTCCAGAATTGTTAGCTGTACTTAGAAGAAGGAACAGGGAGAAATGCATCTACTCCATCTTGTCTTGGAACTGGAATTCTCCTTGCTGTAGTATTTTGACTCTGAAAAGTCACACATCTTTCCCTATCACTTTGAGACCTACCATGCTGGCAGACATGACACATTCCCCTGCAGAACTCTAATTCAAATATGCAGGTATAATAAAAGCTAAATATTGTCATGTTTGGAATACATAAACACTTGGAACAAATGAAAAAAAATAGAAAATCTCAGCAAAGAAACAGAAGATATAAAAGAACAAACTGGAAATGTAACCCACTACCCCAGCAGAAGCACTGTCGCTGGAATTTCTCTGTAATGAGATAACACCTGAGGAGTGCTACCTGTCCTATCTGACTGTCTCTTTGATTCTGGAATATTTTCCTCTAACAGGTGAAATACACATAGGAGGTCAAGAACATTTTTATATGGAAACCCAAAGCATGCTTGTTGTTCCCAAAGGAGAGGATCAAGAAATTGATGTCTACGTGTCCACACAGTTTCCCAAATACATACAGGTAATGTGGGGACCATTATGGAGGGGACATGGCTAAGTGGTTTCTGTCAACAAGATATACCAAGAACAATTTAGAACATTTTAGAAACTGAAGGAGTTTGGAATACTAATAGCCATATCCATTTGGGTATTAATAACCATACAACTTTAAAACTTTTAAGATAGTATTATGAAAGTAATGGCCTTCTGTTTGTGGGTCTGTAACTTTAAAATCAGTTATGGGATCAGCTGGTCTCTTTTTCTATACCCTTGGCACTGTTAAGAACACGAAAGAAATGATGACTATAGTCAACACTGATGTATTATATATGAAAGTTGTTAAGAAACAGATCCTAAGAGTTCTTGTCACAAGGAGAAATTTTTTTCTTTTAATTGTATCTATATGAGATGGTGGATGTTAACTAGACCTATTGTGGTAATCAATATATGTAAATCAAACCATCATGCTGTGTACCTTAAACTCATACAGTGATGTATGTCAATTATTGCTCAATAAAACTGAAAAAAAACCCAAAATTTAACAAAGGAAGGCCTGCCCTCCAAAACTTACAGTCACCTAACTCACATGAAGCAATTAGGAAATAGTACTGGGCGGAATGCAACCAGCAAACTCAGAATTTACATAGATGGAAGAATTAAGGGAATGGAGGTTTGTCAAGCCCGAGAATCATCCAGGAAGTCTCATGAAGATGAAGTCTTAAGCTGGGATTTACAGTGGGAATGAGGTTCGTCTAGATGGTGAGAGGAGAAGCCATTTCCAGGGAGTTCCACACTACGATCAAATGCCACTCATTCGTTCATTCATTCATTCACTTGTCCCTTCTGCAAACACTTTTTGCCTGCGTCCTATATGCCAGGCAGCACGTGTTTAAAGAAGGAGGAATAGTACGAAGACTGTCCAAGGTGGATGTGCCTGGGGTGGCTAGTTTAAGCATCAGGGTGAAAGTAAGGGGAACAAACACTGGGGTCTTGATTCAGTAGGTCATAAGGAGCCAGTGTCATTACCAGAGTAAGTAGGAATGTGGGAATGTGGAGAATGAGGCCTCTTAGAAGGTGGAACACTAAGAAGGATCAGGCGAATTCCATTCCATTCCTGTTGTGCCTCTCACTCCCTGTGTGACATTGGTCCCATCACTTCATTCCTCTTGGGCTCCCCACCTATAAAAATGAGTTATTAAGATTTAATGACCTGGACTTCCCTGGTGGCGCAGTGGTTAAGAATCCACCTGCTAATGCAGTGGACATGGCTTCAAGCCCTGGTCCAGGAAGATCCCACATGCCACGTAGCAACTAAGCCCGTGCACCACAACTACTGAACCCACGCACCGCAACGAAGAGCAAGCCCCGCGCCTCACGCGCCACAACTAGAGAAAGCCCGTGCGCAGCAACGATGACCCAACGCAGCCAAAAATAAAAAATAAGTAAGAACAAATAAATACATTGATAACAACAACAACAAAAAAGACTTAATGACCTCAAACATTAGGATGGCAAGGAAGAGCAAGGCCTACATCCAGGGAAGACCCACCAGCCAACTGAATCCGAATGGAGGGTGAGGAGTGCTTGTTCAGCAGTGGAGACCGTGGTGTGCAGGGAAGAGACCCAGTCTGAGAGAGGCTTGGAACCCACGAAATCTCTCTGCTGCAGGAAACATATCCCTAGGGGTTAGTCTGAAAAGGATACCTTGGGTGTAGTTCATGGGGAAAAAAATTTTTTTTAATTTTATTATCACAAAAATATCTCATTGATATTAGAAGGACTACTTAATATCAATGATAGTTTTGGTGCTGTCATGACAGCTGAATACTACTGAGATCAGCATGGATGCATGCTTAGGTTACTGGAAATCATCCCTTTATTTAGTATAACCACACAATGTGTGTATCATGTACAACATTAAGGAATCAAAATGTGTCAGGACTATTCCCACCCCCTTGCTGCACATGGGTCAGATTAATGAGAACTGTTATCATTCACAGGACATAGTTGCTTCAACCTTGAAGCTCCCAGCTAACAAGGTCATGTGTCATGTAAAGCGTGTTGGCGGGGCTTTCGGGGGGAAGGTGATGAAAACTGGCATCATGGCAGCCATCACCGCATTTGCTGCAAACAAGTAAGTGGAGAAAATCTGTTAAGTAGACTAAAAATAAAATGAGGTCACATTGAATATTTTCAGTATTGCGGTTAAGGAGGAAGAATCGGGGTCAAGGTCATTTAAAATCACATATAATATACAAATATACAAACCAGCTGCCAGCTTATTACAACTTCTTTATTTTATATTGTCAAACTACATACTATAAAAACAAAAATGAGAATCAATTACTGAAAAGAGTAAAAACCACAGTAAAATATATAATACCTGGGGAGTAGACAGAAGCAGATCCTGAAAGGGTGGGGTTACTTGTCCTTAGCACCTGTGTATCTACATAGGTCAGTTCAACCTTTTGAGCTAGACATTTATATCTATCTATATATCTACACCTATACATATCTCAAAAGGTTTATATACATATAGATAGATATAAATATGTGTATCTCAAAAGGTGTGTATGTGTGTGTATATATTTTTTCCCCTTAATTTAGATGGAAAATTTGCTTCTGTTATGCTTACCTTTATTTATATTACCATTTTCCTTTAAGGGTGTCAGAATATAACCATAGGAAATTGTCTTTGGAACAGGCACACCTAGAAGGCTTAATTTCTTTGCTAAGTAATGTACGTCAGTTCCTCTGCCCCGTGACACAAAAAGACCTTCATTCCAGACCTGTCCTATCAGGGAATACTTGGCAGTCAGACACCACTTGAGTTCCTCCATTTGTAACCATCTATAATGTGGCCTTGGGACTGTTTGCCTATCATGGAGGTGATTATCACAGTGGGAAATAACCCCAAAGCAATACCCCGGAGCCTTGGGCCTCAGAGCCCCCTTGCATAAGTAGTGAGTGCCAGGCACTGTGCCCTGACCCAAAGGAAGAGGAGGTCAGGGCACAGTGAGAGCAGCACAGCCTGGGCTCAGGGAGTCACTCTGCTGTTCTGCGGTGTGTGTGGACACCACCAGGCTCTCACTAGGCGTTACATAAACCCTAGATAATACCTGTTAGGTAAAAGAGTTTACCTCTCCCGATTTTTTTTTCCTGTTTTAGGCATGGTCGTGCAGTCCGCTGCATTCTAGAACGAGGAGAAGACATGTTAATAACTGGAGGCCGCCACCCTTACCTTGGAAAGTATAAAGTGAGCAGAAGGATGGGGGATTTATGTTGTAAATATAACATTACAGAAATGCAGAGGGCAGCATCTGGCTACTCTCTACTGGGGAATGACAGTGAGCAAATCAACAAATTGTGCGTCACACTTTCTCTTCCTTGTGCTAACTGATTACTGGCTGGTTCAGTGAAGCTTTTCTGCTTTCCTCAAAGATACCAGTTTGTGGAAAAAGTACAAGCTGGTATTGGCTGCTACAGAGTGCACAGCTGAAAAACATGTGAGTATACACACATACGTCCATGAAAGTGGATCTGATAACCACACTATTCCCACAGTTTTATACATGGGAGGTAAAAACAGAATAATTTCTGTAACAATAATGTTACGCGAAATTGCAAATGCTTGCCAACAGCTTCCTCATTTATCAATATGTCAAAGGTATTTTGGTAAAACTCTGTACCACAAATTCCTAATTCCTAGAAACGTTTCTGTAGCAGAAAATAAGTATTCTTTTGCTTTATAAAGAATAAGTTTACTTGTCAGAATGGGCTAACTGCTCTAACAACTAAAAACTCTCTGGGACTTAGAACTTTTTTGTGTTAATTCTTGCTCAAGTAACAGCCCAGCGTAATCAGAGGAGTGTGGGAGGTGGGCGGAGAACAGGAGAGAACCCTCCTACACAGAATCACTCATGGACTCAAGCTTTTTCCATCTAGTAACACCACCATCCTCCCCTCAGACCGCACTGTTGAATACGGAAGCCACTAGGCACATACGGCTATTTAAATTTAAATCTACTAAGTTAAATGAAAGTTAAAATTCAGTTCCAGGGCTTCCCTGGTGGCGCAGTGGTTGAGAGTCCGCCTGCTGATGCAGGGGACACGGGTTCGTGCCCCGGTCCGGGAAGATCCCACGTGCCGCAGAGCGGCTGGGCCCGTGAGCCATGGCCGCTGGGCCTGCGCGTCCGGAGCCTGTGCTCCGCAACGGGAGAGGCCGCAGCAGTGAGAGGCCCGCGTACCGCAAAAAAAAAAAAAAAAATTCAGTTCCACATTTGCATTAACTATATTTCAAGTGCTCAGTAACCACCTGTGGCTAGTGGCTGCCATATAGGACATGCAAATAGAGAACATTGCCATCATCACAGGAAGTTCCATTGGTTAGCACTACCCTAAAGACTCTTTGTCCTCCACTGGATTTTCTGCAGAGGGCAGCAGACAAGGGAAGGGAAGGGAAGAGAGGGAGCAGAGTGTTGTGTGGGAGATGTTCTGAGCACCAGGCCTGGAAGTGGTGGTCCTTGCTTTAATCGACACATTATTGGCCAGAACTTTGCTACGTAACTGCAAGGGGGCATGGGAAATGTAGTCTTCCTGCATGCCCAGGATGAAAGACAACAGGATTTGTTGAACACATCACATCGTTTCTACCACAACTGGTGTACCTGCATACATATTGTTAGAAGATAACGAATGTATCTATTTCAACTTACATTCACCCTAAGCTATATTTTGAATTGGGTTTAGTGCAACATAGATTTATTAGAGCAAACTTTGTCCTGAAGGAGACCACATTTTAGCCGTTGATGGGGAAATAAGACTTACACATATGAAGTCATTATGAAAACATAATAATCTCAGGTTAAAGGAGGAGGTGCACATAGTAAAACTATGGGGAGAGATGAATATGAGTTGGAGTGTGTACAGGAAACTTCTTAGAGAAGGTGAAACGTAAATGACCTTCAAGAATGGATTGGCAGAAAGAAGGCATACCAGGTGGTGGGAATAGTAGCAGCACAAATGCAGAGGTGGGATACACGTGGCCTGTTTGATAGGGGCAGGAGTAAGGGGAGAAGGGGAATTAGAGCACAGAGCACTTACTGGAAAGTAATGGGAAATAAGATGGGTTGGGTTAGGTGATGCCAGACTCAGAGTGGCCTGAGAATCCCAGGATGGGGGGTTAAACTTGATCTCATAAGATACAGTGAGACTGAGTAGATGCTGGACCAGTCAAGTGTCATAACCAAACATGGGCGCTTTGTGGGGGAGAATAGGATGGCACTGGGCAGGACGGCCTAGCGAGGAGGGAGGACGCAGACCACCTGGAGGCAGCTGATGCTTTCAGACATGAAGCAGTTGGGGTCTGGCTACGATAGGAAGATGTAGAAAAAGAGATGGGTCCAAGAGCTATTATAAAATAAAATAGAATTCGGTGACAAACTTAGCAAAATATAATGGAGAATAAGAACCACAAACATGCCTTGGAGGTTTCTGATAGAAAGAGCCAAGTTGGAAGGAGGAAACAGTCTAGACGGAATGTGTTTGGAGAAGAAGTGACAGTGGGACATTTAGAAGTGGAAATGTCCTTCATCGATATGGGACTTTATTGAAAAGACTGGATTATAAGTTACAGAAACCATCAGCGTAGTGATGATTAAAACCTTGAGAAAATAATGTGTTCTGATGGAGGGTAGTATGAGGACAGGAGATGATATTAATAATGTTTACAGTAGCATTATTTAGGATACTTGCTAGGTTTCAGTCACTGGCTTATGATTTTCCCTGCATTACCTTACTTATTGCCAGGTCACAGATAGTCAGAGAGGTTATATGACTTGCCCGAGATCACAGAGTGGGTTAAGTGGCAGAACCAGGACTCAGACTTAAACTGCTGAATTCATAGTTCATGCCCTTGACTTCGGTTTGAATTTGGTTCCAGTCAACAAAAATCATTAAAATAAACTTTACTTTTATTATTATTATTTTTTTTTTTTTGGCTACGTTGTATGGCTTGTGAGATCTTAGTTCCCCGATCAGGGATCGAACCCGGGCCCTGGCAATGAAAGCACAGAGTCCTAACCACTGGAGCACCAGGGAATTCCCAAAATGAACTTTAATAAGTTCAGAAATATTGAATACATCTTAAAAGCAAGGGAGATATTTATTTAAAAGACCTCCAGCAACAACAAATGCCGCTGAGAATTGTGAGGAAATTGGGCCCTATGAGAAAAATGTGCAGAGTCCATTATGTGCAGGCCACCAGATTTGGAGATTAGAAGATCGCTGGCTTTAGGGGAGAAGGTTTTGGTGGAAATATGAGGATGGGAGTCAGAATTCAAGAACTTACGGCGAGCATAAGAGGTCAAGAAATATGCAGTTGATTTGCTTTAGGAGGAGAAAAAAGATTGAACAGTAGTGACAGATTAAACAGGAGGGTTTTTTTGTGTGTGTGTTCTGCTTTTATATCTTTCTCTATCCTTCCTTTTTTATTGTTATTATTTTTATTTGTGGCAAAATACACATAACATAAAATTTACTATCTTAACCGTGTTTTAGTGTACAGTTCAGTGGCGTTATTACGTACAGTCACGTTGGTGGGCAGTCATCACCATCCATCTCTGGAATTCTTTTCACCTCGCAAAACTGAAACTCTGTACCCATTAAGCAATAACTCCCCACTCCTTCCTCTCCCAACAGCCCCAGGAAACCACCATTCTACTGTCTGTCTCTGTGCATTTGACTACCTTGGGTGCCTCACATAAATAGAACCATACAGTGTTGGTCCTTTTGTGACTGACTTATTTCACTTAGCATGATGTCCACAAAGTTCATCCATGTTGTAGCATGTGTCAGAATTCTTTCCTTCCTTTTTTTTGGCTGAATAATATTCCATCGTATGTATGTGCCATATTTTGTTTCTCCATTCATTTATTGATGGATACTTGAGTTGCTTCTACCCCTTGTGAATAATGCTGCTGTGAACATGGGTATACATATATCTCCCTGAGATCCTGCCTTCAATTCCTTTGGATAAATACCCAGCTGCACTGTTTTACCTTCCCACCAACAGTGCACAAGGGTTCCAGTTTCTCCACATCTGCACCAACACTTATTGTTTTGTTTCTGTTTTTTGGGTGTTTTTTTTTTGCTATAGTAGCTATTCTAATGGATGTGAGGTGGTATCTTACGGTTTTGATTAGCATTTCCCTAATTATTAGTGATGCCGAGCATCTTTTCATGTGCTTGTTACCCATTTTGTATATTTTCATTGGAGAAGTGTCTATTCAAGTCCTTTGTCTACTTTTTAATCAGGTTGTTTGGAGCTTTTTGTTGTTGAGTTGTAGGAGTTCTTTATACATCCCAGATATTAACCCCTTATCAGATATATGGTTTGCAAATATTTTCTCCCATTCTCTGGATTGCCTTTTCACTCTGTTGATTGTATCCTTTGATACCGGGACGTTTTAAATTTTGATATAGTCCAATTTATCTATTTTTTCTTTTGTTGCTTATGCTTTTGGTGTCTTATCCAAGAAATTGTCAAATCTAATGTCATAAAATTTTTCATCTATATGTAGAGGGTTCACAAGTGACAGAGTAAACTTTAGAGAGACTTGGTCCCCAGAACCAGTATCAAAGGTCCATTCTCTTTCCCCAGGCTGGATTCATGAACGATGGCAGAATCTTGGCCCTGGATGTGGAGCATTATAGCAATGGAGGTGCCTCCCTGGATGAGTCATTACTTGTAAGTGTTTTAATGAGCAAATTCACATTCTGGAAAGTGTTACATAAAATTATTTAATTCAGAAAAATGTTCAGTAGTTAAATAATATTTAATTATAAAAGCGTAAAGATTCGCAATGCAGGGAGCAAGTAGACTCATGTTACTTACTGGTGCCCCCAGGGTGAGCCCAGAGATACTGGCTAAGTCTGCATCTGTGTGTTATCTCCGTGTTTCCCAAACTTAGAGCTCCTGTCCCAGATGCAAGCATTAGACCTTCACCTTGACCCCACTGATGTTTTGAAATGGATAATTCTTTGCTGTAGGGCCGCCCTGTGCACTATAAGAGGTCCCTCAGTATCATTGGCTTCTATCCAGTATGTGTCAGTGGCTCAGCTACCCTCCAGACCTAACAACCCAAAATATCTCCAGACATTGGCAAATGTCCCAGGAAGGAAGAGGGGAAAATTGCCCCTGGTTGAGAACAAATGCATTAGGCCAAATACCAGCATTTTTTTTTCCTGTTTTTCAGGATATTTTATTCTGTAAACTGAGAGAGAGTCTACATTCTGTAGACTGAGAGGGCCTATGAATGCTTCAAAGGCTTTTGGAAATTTTTAAAACCTGGGGAAAAATGCATTAGCCCTAATGTGAAAATGTAAAAGTAATGATTTCAAAAAAATTATTCAAATCTTTAAAAATCATTTTACAGTAAAAATGCATTTAATTTGAGACATGGGTCAAGGTTAGCTTGTCTGATGTGACATAGGTCATTTCTGGCCTGATTTTGGTCTGAAGTCTCAGGGTGGTAAAACAGGTGCAGAAGGATGAGGTCTCATCACATCAACTCTGGATTTCCCCAGATGATAGAGATGGGACTTCTGAAAATGGAAAATGCCTACAAGTTTCCCAACCTGCGCTGTCGGGCGTGGGCATGCAGAACCAACCTTCCGTCCAACACGGCTTTGCGAGGGTTTGGCTTTCCTCAGACAGGGCTGATCACCGAATCCTGTATCACGGAAGTTGCAGCCAGATGCGGGTTGTCTCCTGAGAAGGTAAAACTGAATTAGTTTCACAGACAAACGATAGTGAATTTTAGAGGTGGGAGGGCCACTGGGAGTCTTCATGTTGAGGAATTTGTGGTCCATAGGGGCTACATGATTTGCTGGGGGTAACCCAGCTAACTAGTTAATACAGAGCAGGACTCCAGAGTTCAGGGGTCCGTGTCTTACTCGGGCTCCTCAAAAATCCTGGGGCAGAGGGTATTGAGAAGTGAGCTCTGGATTCATTGTTAGTGAGAAGTCTCCATGGGTTAGAAGTATAACTGCTACTAATAAGTTCTGTCAAACCCTTCTTTCCTCTGCTTCCTTAACATCTTAGGGAGCTGTCAGCTGAGTCATTTCAGTTACTAAAATGGCCTCCTTTCTGTTCTTTAAGTCTTGGTCCCAATTTCATTCATTAACAAGCTCGGTTCCCTTCCCAGGATCCTGGAGTAGAGTTAGGGTGGGCAGAAGGTGCGCCCTCTGCCCCCTTCTCCCTCCCGTGAGGACCAGGGAAAACAGACAGCATCTCCCCAGCTGACTTCTCCCAGCAAGCTCTCTGTCCTCTTCTTGGTTAGATGAAGCCACTTTTCAAGTATGTTGTCTCCGGGCTCCATTTCTGCCAGCCCTCTCAGAAATTGACAGTCCCCTGCAAGCATTAAATCTCCAACTGACCCTCAGCTGGCCCCTCACGCAGCATCCCCTGAAGCCCACACCTCTTGGCCCCATGCTGCAGCCATCCATGGAAAGCCCCAGTCCCTGATTCATCTACCTCCTTCCCCCCGCCCAACCAGCACTAGAATTTGTGACCATAGACAGGAGCCATCATCTTTATGTCTCTTGAACTTGGTGGGGGGGGCCTTGCCCCTCCCTTCCTGGCTGTCTCACCATGGCCTCTTTCCCAGATGTGCTGTCACATTGGTAGCACTAGGAGGAGGATCAGCTAATGACCTCCCTTCATCCCCAGAGAAGATGGAGGAGAGAGTAGCCATCCTTCAAAACACCACAGCAGGGGGCTTCCCTGATGGCGCAGTGGTTGAGAGTCTGCCTGCCGATGCAGGGGACGCGGGTTCGTGCCCTGGTCCGGGAAGATCCCACATGCCGCGGAACGGCTGGGCCCGTGAGCCATGGCTGCTGAGCCTGTGCGTCTGGAGCCTGTGCCCCGCAGCGGGAGAAGCCACAACAGTGAGAGGCCCACGTACCGCAAAAAAACCAAAAAACAAAAAACACCACAGCAGGTGGTCCAGTGGTTAAGATCCAGACTCCCAATGGAGGGCATCTGGGTTTGATCCCTGGTCAGGGAACTAGGTGCCACATGCCGCAACTAAAGATCCCGCGTGCCGCAACTAAAGATCCCATGTGCCACAACTAAGACCCAGCACAGCCAAATAAATATTTTTTAAAACCCCCAAAAACAAAAAAAACACCTTCCCCCAAATGGCACAGCTCACTAATTTCCAGTCATCCTTTTATAATGATCTGGGACTTTTTGGAGGGGGAGATGGGAAGAAGATATGTCTGTAATGACCCCTGTCAGCTTGGGGAGAGGGCTGGCCTCAACTGCTGAGAGTTTTCTCAGCTGAGAATGTGAAGTACTTGACCTTTTGTTCTCAGCTGGGTGCCTTAGTCACCAATTTCTGGGAATTCAGGAAGGATTCTGCTCTGCTTCAGACATCCTGGGATAGAATCACTTAATTGGCTTTTCATCCTAGTTATGGGCTATATTTAAGCAAACTTTCATAGTTTCCTGTTTGGAAGTGAGTGGTCTTCTCTTGCCTCAGCATCTGAAAATTGAAATCACACGGATCATGTAGCCTGGAATTAAATGCAGCATTACCTTTCAACAGATACTCACAAGTACAACTGGAATTAAGAGTCCACAGTGTACCTGGACTGCACTGAGTTATATAAGAAATATGAGGAAAGGAGTCCTTCCTCTGAACTTATACAAGAGTGGCCTCGAAGGCATATAAGTGCTAACACATTTGATAGAGGCTCTGAGTAGAGGAAGAGGAAGATGTTATGTGTTGGGAAAGGCTTCAGCAAGGAGTAGATTGAACTCAGTTTGGGTTTTCTATGATGAGCAGACTTTGACTAGGAGGACAGTGGGTGGGAGAGACTATGTGCCTAGTGCCCCACCAGCCCTTTTGATCTCCTTTTCTTTTGTAGGTCCGAACGATAAACATGTATAAGGAAATTGATCAAACACCCTACAAACAAGAGATTAATGCCAAGAACCTGATCCAGTGTTGGAAAGAATGCATGGCCATGTCTTCCTACGCCCTAAGGAAAGCAGCCGTAGAAAAATTCAACTCGGAGAATTGCTGGAAGAAGAAGGGGCTGGCAATGGTCCCTCTGAAGTTTCCTGTCGGCCTTGGATCAGTTGCTGCTGGTCAGGTCAGTTCTCCAAACAGACAAATCAAAAGGTGTTGAGGAAACTTTCTATTAAGGTGGATTAGCCATATGGTTGCAATATCTAATTGTTCAACTTCCCCAAAGCTGTGCTCCGTCCAACTAGTTTTTCTCCAGAGGAGACAAGAGCTACTTTGCCCACTTCCCCAGGGTTGGTGACAAGCATTCTCGCTGGGAAATTGGGAGACCCAGCACCTACTCCTGGCCTTGGAATTGAACAGCTGAATTAGCTCACTGTGGGCCCATATCACTTAAGTATAAAATACTTAAGTATTGGGGGACCAATGACCCCCAAGACTCCCCTTCAGCTACTCTGATTCTGTGAGATAGAAACAGGAAATGGAAGAAGCTGCAAGGCACTCGGTGCTCCTCCCATTTTTGGTGGGCTGGGGAAAATGACATCCAGAAAACTAAATCATTTAAATATCTTTTCAAACAATCGTAGAAGTTTTTTTTCACTTTATAGCCGTTAAAGGTATCACGGGGAGGACTGAAAATCTATTCTTTTTAATAAATTTATTTATTTATTTTTGGCTGTGTTGGGTCCCGTTGCTGCACACGGGCTTTCTCTAGTTGGGGCGAGCGGAGGCTACTCTGTTGCGGTGTGCGGGCTTCTCATTGCGGTGGCTTCTCTTGTTGCGGAGCACGGGTTCTAGGTGCATAGGCTTCAGTAGTTGCAGCACACGGGCTCAGTAGTTGTGGTACATGGGCTTAGCTGCTCCGCGGCATGTGGGATCTTCCCAGCCCAGGGCTCGAACCCGTGTCCCCTGCATTGGCAGGCAGATTCTTAACCACTGCGCCACCAGGGAAGTCCTGAAAATCTATTCTTGTTGTTTACTTTCTTTAATTGATTAAATGAATTCCCTGCTCGGTTGCTAAACCTCACTTGCAGGTTCCACCTCTTCATTCTTGAGTGGGACTTACCCTGAACAGCTGGTGGTCTGTATTGTCGCTCATTGTACAGCAGGGACGTGGGAACCCTGTTCCCTATGTTCTTACGTGTCCGTATGTGTATCTGTACATACATGTGGATGAGGTGGCAGAGCCCTCAAAACTGTAGTCCCTCCCCTTCGCAGAGTTCACGCCTTTGGCTGAACTGTGAAGAAGGTACGGCAGGTGTGTGTTTTGAGCGCTGACAGAATAGGGATAAGTGGGGGTGGGGCCGTGAAGAGCACTAGTGTGTAGGCCGTGTGATGGGGAGGCCAGGAAAAGCAGGCAGGAAGGCCCTTCCCCCATTTCCACACCCATCATTCACCCATCTATCCTGACTCAGCCTCGATGAAATCACCGGAACGTTTTCATGCAGCTTTGATTGCAGGTGGGTTAATGCAGAGGGGCATATAACAACACAGTGGCGACCTGAGTGCAGCCTTCCTATGCCTCTCCTGTTTACGATGGCAAAACAGCACAGATGTTGTTTAGTCATCTGCCTACAATTTACTCAGATGAGAGAGTCAAGAGGCTGTGGTTGAGGAATAAAGGCAAAAACAAGGTTATTAAAAAGGAAAGGAAGGGGGAAAACTATCCCTAGAAAAGGGTTAGTGAGCAGTGACTCTTTGTATATAGTTTTGGGGCAAACTGATCAGCCAGCGGCCAGCAAAGAGGTCAGTCTGGGCCATCTGTCCTTGAGTACACCGACCAGGATCATGCAGAAAACAATTTCCTTTGTATATGAATCTTCTGGAAATTTGGGGGCGTTAGGCTGTGGGTAGACATGGCAGGCTGTCTCTATTCAATGGTTGCCATTACTTAATACCTGGCCTCCACAAGAGACTAGGTCTGTCCCATTTCCCTCATCAGAAATTTCTCAAAAAGTAGATAAAAATTAACGATAATTACTGAGCACCTACTATGTTGTAAATTCTTTTAGATTTTATCTCATTCAGCCCTCAGGGCAATCTATAAGATTTGTAACCTTATGTTAATGATGAGAAACTGAGGCTCAGAGAGCTTAAATAACTTGTCCAGAGTCCCACAGCTGGTGAGAGGCGGGGCCGGTGATAGAACTCAGGTCTCAGAGGCTCCAGAAGCTGTGCTTTGTCAGCTACATCAAGCTGCTTCCCCATAGCACCTTCTGGGGGGAACTGAGGTGGGATTCAGCTCAGCTGGGAAGAAACTAGACAACAGCCAGCAGCACAAATTCATTCTCAAAGGCTCCTGAGACGCCTTCCCCACCACCACCATCCCCTCCCATCCTTGCCTGGAAACCAGCTTCTGTGCTTAAAACATTTGCTTAGGGCTGAATTGCAGAGTTGAACTGAGGAGTTTGAGATCACTCAGGCTGCTTCCTGGAAGCCACACGCTGAAAGCCTCTGTTCTGAAGCAAACCAGATGGAGGGGGGAACTAGAGCACCTTCTGCCTCTACGGCCCTAGGCTGGGTGATTTGCAATTTCCCACTTGATTTAAGCCCTATCTCCCCTCTGTTGGCTGGTGTGATTCTGTTTCATAGAAGGGGGAGCTGAAGCCCACAGAGGTGTGCTCTCCTACGGAAGGACATCCAGCTAGTGAGTGGTAGAACAAGGACTTGACTTCAAGACTGTGCTCCCAACAGCTGAGGGGGTCACACATGCCTCACCCGCATTAGATTTAATTCCTAGACAGAGCACTGAAGTGCGCGCAGTATCTAATGAACCTCTGTATTCCCAGTGCCTTCATACGGCACCTGGCACAGAAGAGGAACTCAAACGTTTGAATGGCTGAGACATTTTGGGAATCTGTTGGGTCAAAGCTCATGTCTCACCAACACCAGCAGTCATTGCTTGAGGACTTAAATTTCACAGACTAAGTTCCAAGTTTATATTGGACAACCATCTGTTCCCACGTGCCAGTTGTGCTGATTTCGTAGATGCAGCTTTGCAGAATTATCTTTTCTGGCGCTAACAATGAGCCGTCCGGTGGTGCCACTTAACTGAACCGAATTCGACATTTTAAGTGGCCCAGGAAGACTGCAGCAGCACATGGGACGAGTTACTCAGCAGTCTCGGACAGAAATGCTGCCCTGGACACACAGGCAGAGCGCTGCTGCCAGTGGGGTCACACGTGATGAAATGCAGAATCCACTGTACTTGTAGTTCAATCACATGTGCCAGTTACACATTTCACCCACAAGCAGCTTCTGAATTGCTGGCAGAGCCAAGGAGGCCAAATAGAGTGTCTACAAGCTTAAGGAACAGATTAAATGGCTATGCTGTTGCCAATTCATTTATCAAACTTTTATTGAGTACTTACTACTCATGAGTTACTATGTTGCTTTGCAAAGGATGCCTTAGGACATGGACTTTCCTTTCAGGGGGCTTACATTCCAGCAGGGTACAAAGAGGTGCCTTAGAATGGAGCCCAGGAGCAGCCGCTGCAGCTGGCATCCCCTGCCGTCTGGTGCATAACCCCTGGGCAGCCCTCCCCGGGTGCTCTGTAGAGGATGTCACTCCTTACCTTTATTGTTTAGAGAATAAATGACCAGGAGCACAAGACAGTGTTACCAGGACTGATATGTCAACAGAGAGTAAAACGTGCACTGCTGGATCTCCCCAAGGCACTTGGATATGACTATTATGGCAACGATGCCTTTCCTAAGGTTCTAAGATTCTCCCTTGGGCTGTGAGTGTAGGTGCCTTTGTCCTCAGAGAAAGTGCTCCTATGTCCCCATTTTCTCAATACATCCCTAGTTTATACCAGCTGACCAGGTAAATAGAGCCCATTTTCACTGTCAAAGTGCCTGATTTGGAATGCTAGAGGCTTCTGCGTGTCATTTGCTAGACTAGTGTGAACCTTTGGATGCCAGTAAAGAGGCAGCTCTCTAAGTGTGGCCCATGGCCCACAGGTGGCTCTAAAGTTCCTTCTGGTGGGCAAAGAATCGATCTAGGAATGCACTCCTTTCCTTGGGCATATCTGGTGACTGACATGCAGTTCCTTTGACTTTCACTTCTGACCAGGGTTGTTTATAAGTCATCTAAGTGAGTAAAGCAAGGCTTAAAAATTTTAGCTTCATTAAATGGAAATTAGCTTGTTACCAGAATTTTCTGAAGACCTGCCTTTACAAATCCTAGATTATTATGCCACTCTGCATAGAAGCTTAGATATTAAGAAACCTAGCCGATAGCTTTTAGTGACCCCTGGCTGGCCTAGACTACATCTAGGAGGCTGGCACTTCCCAGTTGAGCAGCAGTAGAGGTGTGCCTCGGAGACCCCCTGAATCACAGTGGAACCAGTAGAAGCATTTTTCTCTAGGACCATATGATGTTGATATTGCTCGTATACTGGAGACTCAAAGTGAAGACGCCATTCACATTTTCTCCAGGCTCCTGGGATATCTCAGTCTCCTGGCCCATCTCCATACCCCCTAGTTTAGCACAAGCAGACTTGGCAAGAAGGTACATTCCTATCGACTGTAAAACATGCTTAGCTTAGAGCCTGGGTGTTTCTGACCACAGCAGCCTTTTATTCTATGTTAGCTGTTTGGTTCCTTCTGTATTCCTGTGGGAGCTGTGCAGTTAGATAAGATTACTTCGAAGTTGTCTTCGAACTCTAAAGCCCTATAACTCTGAGCCAAGATGATTGAGGGTGGGATTAGCTCATTTTGCAGCAAAAAAGTAAGGTCTATCTGCCCCATCTTATTTGGATTTTTATTTTTGCTTCTCTATAACATACCTACAACTATGGGGATAAGTGTTCATGTAAACAAGTCTTCCTTCTTCCCCAAACTGTCTATACATAACTCTGCATTTAAAACTGACGACACCCTCTCCCCCAAAACACCCAAATCCAGATTATTGTTCCACCCTGGGTAGGGGGGATCCTTGAAGGTACCAGTGCGCTCAGCTGTTCTACTGAGGAAATAGTAGCCTGCCTTGCCCTGGCTCTGCTCAGTGCTCTCAGGGCAATGGGGAAAGGGTCTGCGTTTATTTTGGCAGATGTGGAAAGGAGGGAGGGGATGCTTTACAGGGAAAAGGTTTTCTAATTGACAAGATATGTGATAACGTCAATCAAAAAGATCGCGGCAACTGTTTTCATCTTTTCTGCTCAGGCTGCTGCCCTGGTTCACATTTATCTAGACGGGTCTGTGCTGGTGACTCATGGTGGAATTGAAATGGGGCAGGGGGTCCACACGAAAATGATTCAGGTAAGAATGCAGATAATTGGATTAAGTCGGATGTGTGCTTGTAGATATGTGTAGGAGAGAGAAACCTGGAGTGTACATCTTCTGTTCCCAAATAAAAAGGATAGGACACTTCAGTTTTGACTACTTCAACTGCTAAGCTATTCACAGAAACTGGGTAAACAAGCCAGTTTTGTAACTGACCCTCCTAAAAGAATGTGGTAGAATTGCCTCTGGTTGTCTTACTGCTAAAGAAGGTTGTATGGTCATTTGCTGCTTTCCTTTGGATATATTAACAAGTGTGTTGTCTTTTTTGAACCTTTGCTGGGCAATAAAAAGATTTAGAAATTCTGATGTATTGCGTTATTTCTTGCCCTTTTTATAGTAAGGACTCTGAACAACTGATAGTATAAAACACATTTGATATTTCTAACCGAACTACCAGTTTTCTTTTCGCTCAATTATTTTAGAATAATTTTTAGCTACTCTTTCTATTTTGCTAGTTATTGTAATATTACAGATTATAAAACATTTGAAAGGCAAACATTATTTTAGAAAACCCTGCACAATTCTACCACTTAGCAATAATCACTGTTTTGGGGTCTCTCTATTTTGACATTTTTTCCTTTTCAGAACATCACTAGCATTCTTTTTATATAATTTTATATCCTGGATTTTCACCTATCCTTATATAGAGTGACCATTTCCTCCTGTCATTAAGAATTCTTTACAATCATGATTTTTAATGCTGCATGTATGTGTCTGTATGATTTATTTAGCCATCCCCAGTTGCTGAACACTTCAGTGAAATTTTTGTCCATAAACCTGTGATCAAACCAATGATTTTTTAAAAAATAAATTCCAGGAATGGAATTACTGGGTCACAGAATATATCTTAAGTCACTTGCCACGTTACCAAATTGTTTTCCAGAAAGTATCCATCACATTTCACCACTACCCAACATTGTACATTATGGATTGTTTAAAAAAAAACTTAGATAATTTAATAGAGGAAAGTATCTCATTATTGCTTTAATTTGCACTTTTCTGATCATAGAGGTGCTGAATATATGTTTTATTTCATGTTATCACTCGCTTGAGAATTGTGTGGTCATACCTGTTCCCCTTTCTGGGGTGAGACTTCTGTGTTTTCCTTATTGGGCCGCCAGAAACCTTTCTGTTCTAAGCCTATGCACTTTGTGTAGGCAGTCTTCTGAAAGCCAGTGGTGGGGAGGGCTCTGTATGCCTTATGCCCCTGTAGTAATTGTGGACAAACTCAACTAAGCCATACTGCTAGCAGGAAAGAGAATGTGGAACCAGCTGAGATGAGTAGTATGATTTTGCCCCATCATTAAACACAAAGGAAGAACCTAGCAGCCAGCTAAGTCCTTATGTTGGCCAGTGGCACTGGCACCATGTACTTCGGGGATCTCCGGTTGGTGCAGCTGCTTTAACAAAGCCATTGTCCTTTCTCAGAAATGCTCTCTTCCTGGAGCATCTCCAGAAATGTGCATACGGCATCTCCTCTCTGATGAAGTCAGATTTGCTAAAATTTTGCAGAGTGCAGAGGTAGGAGGGGCCTTGAAGGTGCTGATTTCATGATGATGAAAACATGAAACATTTCTTCCTGCCTTGGCTTGGGGCCTCACCTCCTCTTCCCGGTGCTATTGCACAAAAGAAAGTCAAAGAACAAGAGAGTGTGCTCAGGGCTGGGGCGCCAGACTTGCTACAGGGTCTTAGACAAGAGGAACTTCTTGTGGCTGGAAGAATTCGTGGTCCTGCCACTTGTTCCAGTTGGGCATGGGGGTGTTCCACACACATGCTATCGTATGCTAAGTGCACGGGTCTATGACTAACCAAAGAAAAGTGAAAGAAGATCTCTTCCAAAATCCAGGTGGCCAGTCGTGAATTAAGGATGCCATTGTCCAACATCCACCTTCGGGGAACAAGCACAGAAACCGTCCCTAATGCAAACATCTCTGGAGGCTCCGTGGTGGCCGATCTCAATGGGTTGGCAGTAAAGGTAAAAATTGTTGCAGTGGCACCCAAATCATGAACCCCGTCAAGGCTGGAGCTCAGAAGATGTTGCAAATCAACCCAGCTCTTGTCTCCTTCCCACACCCTCTTGGGGAAAACTGCGCCTTCCCCCAGTCGGGGGCTCAGTCAGTGTCAGGACTGGCCACTCTCCTGAGCGGGAGATGCCACCTCCTTTCTCCCTCACTCCTGAAAGCTCACTGGTCCCCAAGCCTTATCAGTTCTACTCAGAAATGTCTCTTTCCAGTTCCGGGTTGCAGTACCATGGCTGCTTTGGTTCAAACTCGCGCCTCTTGTCAGGGCCATCGCGAGCCTCTGTCTGTCCACCCCAGTTTCATTGCCTTTCACTCTGGCTTCCTGCAGCCAGGGAAAGCTTTCCCACAAAATAAATCTGACCGTGCCGTGCTTAAAAACAGTGACCGGTGGTTTATCAACAGCTTTTCTGTTAAGTCCTGACCGCTTAACAGGGCTTACATGGCCCCCATCCCAGGCGGTCTGTCTTTAAGACCAGTTCATGCTTCACCCCCAACCCCATGAGACCTTTCACCCCACCTCTTACGGGGTTGGTGTCTTCCTTCTCCTCTTAAATAAGCCTATATAACAGCACATAATAGTGTGTTTTTGAAATTGTTGTTCTCGTGACATTATGGTCATAATTTTAACTAAAAAATAATCCCTAGGACGCTTGTCAAACTCTTCTAAAACGCCTTGAACCCATCATCAGCAAGAATCCTGGAGGCACTTGGAAGGACTGGGTAAGAACCACTGTTACTTTGTGTTGTATGTTAGGAAAAAAAAAGGAGAGAGGAGAGTGAGACGTGTGACTCAGATACCAGTAGAAAGGGCACATTAAAAGGTACTGCAGGGCTTCCCTGGTGGCGCAGTGGTTGAGAATCTGCCTGCCAATGCAGGGGACATGGGTTCAAGCACTGGTCTGGGAGGATCCCACATGCCGTGGAGCAGCTGGACCCGTGAGCCACAACTACTGAGCCTGCGTGTCTGGAGCCTGTGCCCCGCAACAAGAGAGGCCGTGACAGTGAGAGGCCCGCGCACCGCAATGAAGAGTGGCCCCTGCTCGCCGCAACTAGAGAAAGCCCTCACAGAGAAACGCAGACCCAACACAGCCAAAAATAAATAAATTAATTAAAAAAAAAAAAAAAAAGTACTGCAGTTACATCATGATCAATAGAAGCCTTCAGCTCTCGGCATGTGGAGATATTATCACAGCATGACGGAGGAACTCCTACATCTGGGACAATTCTCTATTAGAGAAAAGATGGTTCTTGTGTCCAGAACTCTTGTTTTAATCAAGAATTAATTAATGTTTCTTCCTAAGGAATCTAGGTATTTCCTAGATAATAGCAGTCCATCTATTTGTTCTTTTTTGGGGGGTTCCCCTGTTCCTAAAATTGGAAGATAACGCTAGAATCCTTTTATAAAAGTAAAAATCATATAAGCGCTCTTTAGACAGAGGAAACCAAGCCATTTGGGTATATATTCAGCAAGTAGTAGGCACTAAATGGAATGGAAATATTCAACTGCTTCCTTTCATCTACCTAAAATCTAATTGGATGAGAAGACACACATTCTAAAGTCAACTAGGAAACTTTTCAGAGTAACAGGTTCTAAAGTACCAGGTGGTGTGGAATGGATACCCACTGAAGGCTGACAGTTCTAGGATGTCAAGTCATATTAAAGCACTGGTGTGGAGGAAATAACATTGGAGAGTCTTACTTAGAAATGGTTCCTGCTATTCCATAGAGTTAGGATTCATTCTATAATTCATATTTATAGGAGCTCTCAATCCTTTCTGGGCATATTTATTTCTGCCCTTTGCCCAGTGCTTCCTGGGAGAGTCTGGTTGGAGAAGGATGGAGAGAGATGCAGTGCAAGAGAGTCAGTCCTCCACCATCAAAAAATGCTGTCATTCAGCCCACTTTCCTCTGTAATGGTTGCACTTCTCACATTTTTCTTTCTCAGACTTGGGGGCATCATTTTGCGTCTTAGTCAACTGTGTACACTGCAGAGTCAGGAGAAGCCTTTTGGTGTACATGGTACAATTTAGTAAGATTGTATCCCTCTCCTAAGTCTGTTATGGATACATGATATTAAAATTAAATGTCTGACCACCCATTTTTTCCTGAAATGTTCTGTGTTAATAGGCTAAGTCTTTCCAGGTGACTGAGTGAAATTCTTCATAAGCAGAACATGTGTTGCCCCCAATAGTCCAATCTATAAGTGTAACACACCATGGGAGTCATTTATTATGATGATATGCATTGAACAAATGCTATTCCTACAAGCAGTGAACCATAAATGCCTATAGAGATGGAAAATGCTGAAAGGAATAAATTAAACTTGGTCCTTCCTAGTTATTACCACTGATCACTTTATTTAACACAGAGTAAAATTAATATTGAAGTCTCGAGTGATTCTTACTTTAAACATCTTTATCGCATCACGTTGTATTCTTCTTTCCCAGGCACAGGCTGCTTTTGATGAAAGCATTAGTCTTTCAGCTACTGGATACTTCAGGTAAATCGTCCTTTCGATCGCATGCTATGGAAAATGGCAGCAGTATCTTGAGGGGAAGTTTCATTTCTGTTTGCCATTTTGGCAAAAAATGATTTTGTACCTTGTGTTAACCCACTGTTATAAAGAACAATTAGGTGCTACTTAATCCAAATTTCCAGAAAGCCTGGGAAAAAATAGACACAGAAATAAAATACAGCGGAATCGATGATTCAGATCATACTGGGAAGTACTAACCTGGGGGTTAGTGCTTGGAACCCACAACAGTGGTTGACCTTTTGTGGAAAACTCAGTGTGTCCCTTAAGTTAGGAAATGAAGGAAAAGGGATGCAAATTAAACCCATAATAAGATAAATACCATCTCACACCTTCTAGATTGGCAAAATATAAGAATTTGACAATAACTGTGTGTTGTCAAGATGTGGCACAACTAGAACTCAGACACTTTGGAAAAGAATCTATCAATTTATCGAGTTATTTTAATGGAGAGTGGAAGCCATCAGAGAATAGAGTGATATAGAGAGTCATACCTGATTTTGTCTCTTTGTCACTTGTCATGGGAGTCCCAGGCTATCAGGAATTGGCTCTCAGGAATAAGCCCCTCCAGACTGGGCGGAGCAGAGGAGAGAAGGGTAGAAAGTACTGGCAAGCTGCTGGCCTATGCTTCTCTTCTACCATGGCATTCGTTTGGTGTTCTTAAAGAACAGTTAGGAACAGAGCAGGCCATGGTGCCTGATGGAGCGACCAGAGTAGTGGCACAGAATGAGAGCCAAGGGGCCTGATCCCTCGCACAGAAGGCTGAATCCTAGAGCCAGCAGATGGGTGAACTGCCAAGCGTGCACCTTTGATGTAGTGTTTGGTGTAAAATCCGGGTGGAATCCCCCACATCTGATGACGATAGGATTACATGACCCAATATTAGCCAAAAGCAATAGGATGAATATCCATACAGTCAGCAGTTAACTTCCAAGCATAAGGAGTCAGTGGTAGGGAGTGGTTTCATGTTTTTATCAGGCAAAGCAAGTTTAATAAGAAAGAAGTAAATATTTATTTATTCAGCAGACTTATTGCATGTATTATGTGCTACACACCATTGTACATGTGCACTCCTCTGGTTTGCTGTGCATACAAATTGAGCACAGCTCTCAACGGGTCTGTTTAATCATCGTGGTCTGCAATTAGGGGACTTGATCACTTAACAACGCTCCTCAAGAATTCTATTTCCTCCAGGGGTTATGAGTCGAACATGAACTGGGAGACAGGCGAAGGCCGTCCTTTCGAATACTTTGTTTATGGAGCTGCCTGTTCTGAGGTTGAGATAGACTGTCTGACAGGTGCTCATAAGGTCAGTACCAATTGGGAAGGTCTTCAAGTTGAACTCTAGATACATCTATTTTCCACATATTCCATCTGTCTGAGCACCAGTGAGGCACCATGTAATCGGCCTAGGGATAATTTGTCTGTTTTACCAAGGAAAATAGAAGCTCAGCAATCGCCTCGGTGTTTTATGTGGAAAACAACTGGCAGCCTCTCTTCTTTATTTCCCCTGCTCTTTCAAATGGAATCAGGAAAAAAAATCACTTCAAGGAAGAAACACAGCCTACAGGGGGCTTCAAGGAAGAAACAGCCTACAGGGGGCTTCGATGTAGAAACAGCCTACAGGGGGCTTCCTCGTGCATGAAATGCCATCATATGACATTCTTTTTTTTTTTTTTTTTAAGAAGATGTTGGGGGTAGGAGTTTATTAATTTATTTATTTATTTTTGCTCTGTTGGGTTTTCATTTCTGTGAGAGGGCTTTCTCTAGTTGTGGCAAGCGGGGGCCACTCTTCATCGCTGTGCACGGGCCTCTCACTATCGCAGTCTCTCTTGTTGCGGAGCACAGGCTGCAGACGCGCAGGCTCAGTAGTTGTGGCTCATGGGCTCAGTTGCTCCGCGGCATGTGGGATCCTCCCAGACCAGGGCTCGAACCTGTGTCCCCTGCATTAGCAGGCAGATTCTCAACCCCTGCACCACCTGGGAAGCCCCATATGGCGTTCTTGAATGATTTCATAAGCATTCACAATCTGCTAACAAGCACCAAGGGCCAGCCCAGGGGAGCTAGTGGCCAGCTTTTGATATCTTTTGTCCACCTAGGTCCTGCTTTTTAGATAGTTTAAGAGCATCCTTATGCTTTTAAGAAATGCTATGGGACTTCCCTGGTGGTGCAGTGGTTGAGAGTCTGCCTGCTGATGCAGGGGACACGGGTTCGTGCCCCGGTCCGGAAAGATCCCACATACCGCGGAGCCGCTGGGCCCATGAGCCACGGCCACTGAGCCTGTGCATCCAGAGGCTGTGCTCCACAACGGGAGGCCACAACAGTGAGAGGCCCGTGTACCGCCAAAAAAAAAAAAAAAAGAAATGCTATGAGGAGATGCTCACACAGATTCTCTCTCTCACACACACACACACACACACACACACACACACACACACTCCTGCTTCAAGGACTCAGAGTTTCTCCTCTTGTAGCTGGGCCTTTGAGGGTAAATGAAGCCCCTTGCCACTATCAATAACAATAAATGATCATCGATGGATTAAGTGGGACTGTGATACCCTCACAACTGTCATGTGATGATCTGCCCAAAAGCTACCCAGAGGCAAGCTCTAGTTCTTGATATTTCCAAACATCCTTTGTGACTGCATCTTGGATTATGATCAGATATGTTTTCATTTAATATGTCTCCAGCCTGTATGTTTTTAAACTGTAGTCAGCCTAATCTTTGAAATTATATACACCCTTATTGAACCTACACCTTTATTGAATCTGCCCATTCAAGTATCTAGCTTGTCAGGATTCTGATTCAAACCAGATTACTTTTGGGGAAACTTGGACTGGGGCAAGACAATGATCTCTCTAAGCATGCTTTTCATGCTACAGTAGCTGTCCTGTGTTAGGGAGTTCAGTGGAAAGTCCTCTGATGCTAACTGATTTCTACATCCCCCCTCCCTCGAAGAAAATGTTGGTGAAAACGTAATCATTTGGGTTTCCTTGTGTCTTGCATATGCCTTGGTCTTGTTAAGATCTAAGAACAGGGTAATAATTAGCCTTGGTATTAAATGTTAAGGTGTGCTCTTATAATTTATTGAACAATCTTTTTTTTACATAAATTTATTTATTTATTTTTGGCTGCGTTGGGTCTTTGTTGCTGTGCACGGGCTTTCTCTAGTTGCAGCGAGCGGGGGCTACTCTTTCATTGCAGTGCGCAGCCTTCTCATGGCAGAGACTTCTCCTGTTGTGGAGCATGGGCTCTAGGTGCAAGGGCTTCAGTAGTTGTGGCATGCGGCCTCAGTAGTTGTGGCTCACGGGCTCTAGAGCACAGGCTCAGTAGTTATGGTGCACGGGCTTAGTTGCTTGGCAGCATGTGAGATCTTCCTGGACCAGGGCTCAAACCCGTGTCCTCTGCATTGGCAGGTGGATTCTTAACCACTGCGCCACCAGGGAAGCCTAACTGAACAATCCTAAGAGATGCATGAGACAGCCTTATCAGATGTCTTCATAAAAGCTAGATCTGAGGCTCAGGTTAGGTATCACCCCAAGGCAAAAGGCCATAATGTGACATCCCACTAAGGGACCTCCCTGTGGCCTGTTTTTCAGAAATTCTCTTCATGTTGATGGACTTGCTTTAACAGACATTTATCAGCTGATACCATTTCTGAGGGTCAGGAACCTGGGAGTGGCTTATTGGGGTGATTCTGGCTTGGGTTTCCTCATGAGGTTACCGCCAAGCTGTTGACTACCGCCAAGGGTTGCAGTCATCTCAAGGCTCAGTGGCAGCTGGAGAATCCGATTCCAAGCTGCATTGCGTGGTTGTTGGCAGGAAGCTTCAGTTTCTCACTGGCTGTTGGCCAGAGGTCTCCGTTCCTCACCACATGGACCTCTCCATAGGATGTTTCAGTGTCCTCAGGACGTGAAAGCTGGTTCCCCGTGAGGGATTGGTCCAAAGGAAAAGGAGAGAGAGAGAGTATGGGTGATTAAGATAAAACCCAAGACAGAAGCCAGAGTCAGCCTAGTCTCGGAGTAATGAACTATTACTCCTGCCATATCCTACTGACCACACAAGCCACCCCTGGTAGAGTGCGGGAGCGGGCCGCATGAGGACGTGAATACGGGGAGGTGGGGGCCATTGAGGGCCATCGTGGAGTCTGGCTGCCACAGCCTAGAGCAGCCCTGTCAAATGACAGTGCAGACAGCAGTAAGTCCACAGCCTTGAAAGCAAAACCTTCACTAGCACTGCAGAATTGAGAGCATCCCTGCTCGCCTCCAGTTGAGGCCACTGGTCTCCTAGAAGAGGCCACCAGCCTTGCTAACTGGTGTGGAAGAGAAATTTACATTTCACTGTGTCTTTAAACAAGAGGGGTGGGTACCTGAAGTTTTATCATAGTAAAACATTCTAGATCACTATCTAATTTACTTAAGAAAAATGCTAGATGAAAGTCCCAGATCAAATAAGGAAATTCTTGGGTTTCCTTTGTTGCATTCATAATTATAAGTAGAATCTGTCATGACAAAGACCATATGTCACAGAAAAGAAGGTACAGACCTGCTGGGGAGCAAAGGTGTCACCACCAGCCTGGCTGGGCCTGCTGTCCTTCTCCTCATTTGTAGGTTATCAGAGAACTTTTGGTCACCAAGGTGGTAATGTTAGATTTAATCTCTGCTTTGCTCTAAAAATGAAAAATGTAAAATAGCATGTAACAGATTTTTTGCTGATGTGCCCTGAGCTCTTGATTCAGTAACTATCACCCAGCCAGCTGGACTCTGAATGTGGGGTTGTGTGGTAGCCACAGAGTTTTGCAACAAGGATCAGGAGGGCCATAGACATTTCCTGTTTTCTGTGGCATATGTTCTATTTGTTGTAGTGGATTAAACTGAATATGTTACATCACTCAGCTGGAATCAAAGTCAAGTAAATATTTTTCTCTCCTATTTTTTCCAAGAAAAAAAAAAATCACTGATTAAGCTGGTTGAGTATTTATATAACTTTGAAAGTTACACATAATAAACTTTGTTGCTTCTTTCTCCTGAAATATAATGTGGCCCAAAGATAGGTTCTTTTCCAATGCCATCCTGACAGGAACTGCTTCTCGACTTTGTCTCCCCAAGTTGTATTCATTAAACTAAACGTCTTTACTTTTTTTTTTAATTACTAGAACATCAGAACAGACATTGTCATGGATGTTGGCTGCAGTATAAATCCGGCCCTTGACGTAGGCCAGGTATGTGGAACTGACTTTCCTGACTCCCTATTTGTAAAAGTCAAAACTTCTGGGGGATCTGCCAGGAACACATCCCGTTGGCTTGTTCATCGTCTTCTTATTCTATCCCTTTATTCAGAATCTTTCCATTCAGGACAGCCACGGAACTCAAATCTCTTAGTGTTTAAAAAAGGGAAGGGGACAAAGGTGTTTCAGGTAGATTTTGAAGAAACATACAGTCTGTGACTGGGGAGCTTGAATGAGCAGGACTAAGCCTAGAGGTGAAAAGTGAGCCCCATACCTGTGGGCTGGAAGTAGAATGCAGTGCTTAGTGCTGAATCCTGGGGAGACGATGGGCTCTGGCTTCAGGGAGTTTAATGTTGGGTTGAGATCACAAACGTCAAAGAGTTACAGCAGCAGCTGTTGATGGGTAGCCTATTTTGCCCACAGACATTTTAAAATTTAAATTTGAAATAATTAACAAGATTGAAAAATCACAAGCAAATATTTTACATGAAGTTTCAAATGGCTAGCACCTCTTGGAAACACAGAAAATTTGCCAACACCAGAGCTACATTTCCACGAGGAAAAGTTGATTGGCTGCTTCTTTAGAGAGTCACATGCTCTCTGGAAGCTTCACTCACTTTCTTTACCTGCCTCAGCCCCAGTGGGCCATTCAGCTCCCTACTTGCAATGGAGCGTATAGTCTGAGGGACTCTCCAATTAGGACATTGACTGGAGAATGGGAAGAATGTATGGGTTGGAGAAGTCAAAGCAGGCTTCCGGGAGGAAGTGGTGTGGACCAGGTAGTCAAAGAATGATCGGGAAGAGGTGTTCTGGGTGGGAGGAGAGTGGAGGAAATCAACCTAAAGAAAGAGCTAAGATTCTGCACACCTTGTGTTCATGGCTGGCAGTGAGGAGAGGCTGGTGGCAGCGCTCACCCATGTCCCAGGAGCAGGATGTGAGGCTGGAGGTAGGGAGCAGAAGAGGGCCGGGCTGGTGGAAGCCTCCAAAGACAGGCACCTCACTTAGCAGGGGGAGGGGACTTGGCCCGGGGAGCAGTCCGGAGTGTCAGGAAGCTTCCTCTAACATCGTGGTAGAGAAGAACATCTCTGCTAATAGATAGAAGTGAGGATGGAGATGGGTGGAGAAAATATGGCCACAGGAAGGAAAAAAGGAAGAAGAGACTCAGAAATCACAAGTCTGTGTGGGGCTTCCCTGGTGGCGCAGTGGTTGAGAGTCCACCTGCCGATGCAGGGGACAAGGGTTCGTGCCCCGGTCCGGGAAGATCCCACATGCTGCGGAGCGGCTGGGCCCGTGAGCCATGGCCACTGAGCCTGTGCATCCAGAGCCTGTGCTCCGCAACGGGAGAGGCCACAACAGTGAGAGGCCCGCGTACCGCAAAAAAAAAATTAAAAAAAAAAAAGAAGTCTGTGTGGAAAGGTAATTTTGTCCACGTGCTGACATCTAAGAACCGGAACATTTTAAACCTGTAAAGGAAGCTAAGCAAGCACACGGTTCGAACCCTTCATGTTACAAGCGAGGAAACTGAGTCTAGAGATGTGAGGCCAGCAGGCTCGTGAGTGAGGAGCTGCTAAGGTTCCGGAGCCCCGAGAGTCTTTCCTGGGGTGCTGGGGTCTGTGGCCAACCAGTCAGAGAGCGTTTCATCTGCCTTGTAGGCAGAAAAAGTCAGGGCATTTGGGCTACAGGCTCCCTGAGGGTTCTTCCAGAGCTGCAATTTTAATGCCAGGCTGAGATTCGAACTCAAGTCCTTTGAGTGAACTTAGCGTTCACTAGGATGTTCAGACATGCTTCGAGGTGAACTTGTAAGTAAACATTTGGAGACATACTCCAAGACATGCTGAAAACCCCCTTCAACTGCATTTTTAAGATTCAGACTAACAGCAAGAAGGTGAAATGTTACTGTTGACTGTCTTTTCTCATATATGGAAATTTTTATTTTTATTTATTTATTTTTTTGCCTCAGATTGAAGGTGCATTTATTCAAGGCGTGGGACTTTATACAATAGAGGAACTGAATTATTCTCCTCAGGGGGTCCTGTACACTCGGGGCCCAAACCAATATAAGATCCCTGCCATCTGTGACATCCCCACGGAGTTGCACGTTTCTTTGTTGCCTCCGTCTCAAAACTCAAATACCCTGTATTCATCTAAGGTAAGCTGTGCTCTATGAATAAATGCATGTTTACGTGATATCTGTGCCAGGAGGGAGGGGCTACATTCATCTCTTGGTTGTTTGGGGGTTTTGCCAGGATTGTAGGGGAAAAAAGCCCTATTAAACATTTTTTTTTGTTTGGCCGCCATGCGGCTTACAGGATCTCAGTTCCCCAACCAGGGATTGAACCCGTGCCCCCCGCAGTGGAACACAGAGTACTAAACACTGGACCACCAGGGAATTCCCAAAACATTTTAATTTTAAAGTAATTTAACAACATTATACAATTTTAAAAAAATACTCCAAATCGTGGAGACTAACACAAACTACTATTACCGTCAGGTTGTCTGATTTTTCATCTTCATGCCAATAATCATCTTAATGCCTAGATCTGCTTTCTCCATTTGGGATCATTCCCTTAGGCTGGAATCCTAAGAATGGGAATACTGGGTTAAAATAGTGAATTAGCTTTTTAAAGGAAAAAATTGTACATGTAATATTTAATATTTTATGTACCCGTACATGCACATATGTACCTATAGATGCACATATACATAATACACATACATATGTATATATATACAGAGGGAGAAAGAGAGAGTCATAATCTAGTTGGCTTGTTTCCCTTCCAGGGTCTGGGAGAGTCTGGGATATTCCTGGGGTGTTCGGTGTTTTTCGCCATCCAGGACGCGGTAAGTGCAGCACGACGGGAGAGAGGGCTGTTTGGACCGTTGAAGCTCAATAGTCCACTGACCCCAGAGAAGATTAGACTGGCCTGTGAAGACAGGTTCACAAAAATGGTATGTTCTGCTCATGCAAGTCTGTCCTTGTGGTTAAGCTTCATTAACCCACCGTGGTGGTTTTCCACGGAAGAAGAGGTGACAGGAATCCTGAAGGCATTTGAGCAGGAGAGCAGCCTGCCTGCAGTGGGGCTCAGTCCTACACCACTAAAAAAGAAAGGTTCATTCTTCATTTCTTCACTCATCAATTGTATATTCCTCCTGATTAGTTCTGTTCCCTTCCCAGGACACATTAGTCAGGGATAAAGTTCAGGAACTGTGCCCTGAACCCAAGAATACCACGCCGAGAATCTGGGCCACCTCCACAATCTAACTTCCTCGGAAGGAAGTTTAGAGGACAGACTAAACTTCCTTCCAAACCACTGGGAGTATGTGCCATGCCTCATTTGAACCACAAAGTAGGACGGGCCCTTTCCCAACCCCCAGCAGCAGGAATCCCTCCTGCAAGCCAACCCCCCTCCCGCCCCGCCCCACTCCGGCTGAGCAAACATCTCAGCTCTCCTTGGGCGTTTCCAGTGGGATTTTTCATTGTGGGAGGAGGTCATGCCATTGACAGTGACTCCTCTGACTGTAAACAAGTTATTCCTTATACTGAGGGGAGAGCCCCGTCCTATACCTCCTGTCATGAGGGCTCTTCATGGTACCCCTTATAGCTCTTCCTAAACCCCACGAATCGCCGCTTCACTCTGGAGAAGCACAGAGGCTGATTCCACCTTTCCTTTGTCCCTCTTCAAGCATGAGATGACTCTCATAGCTGTCCTGCCTCGCCTGACCCTTGGCCTCCTCCTGGATTCCTCCACGTTTCTCATACTGTCATGGCCAGACCTCTCGTTGTCCTGGGCACCCTCTGGGTGGTTTTTATCCTATTTTATAGTCTGCCATTTGTCACACATCACAAACATTTTCCAAGTTGCAAACATCCAAACTTGTCCTTTTATTCCAGATTCCAAGAGATGAACCTGGATCCTATGTTCCTTGGAGTATACCCATATGAATCAAATACAAACCTCTGGCGAAGATGGGGTGGCTCTTCCAACAAAGCAATCTATCCAGTCTCAATGCTCTAGGATGATGGGTCTGAAAGACAAATTTTCACAGTTCAGAAATCATTTCACAGAGTATTGCTTTTATAGGATGCTGATTTTAAATGTTCCATTTGGAATTTGATAGATATGTTTAAGCAGTTTAGAAATCATATTTTAAATGGCATAAATGCTAACTGGTTTCCTCTAGAATGGTATTCTTTATTATTCTGTCCCTTAAATCCATCCAGCTGAATGGAATGGAAGATGATGGTTTATATGTAACTCATAGTTGGCTTGTATTCACCAACAGAAATTATACTGTCCAGTGAAAGGTGGTTTTCTAAGTAACTTTATTAGTATGAACTGTAAAGTTGTCATTTTCTCATTTGTCCCCATCTGCTAACACCCTCTTTTTCTTGTCAGAATGGATCTAGGCACTATGTCTAAAGAGTCTGTAGGACCAAAGAAAAAAACCAGATAAATTGAACTTAATCAAAACTAAAAAGTTTTGTGCTTCAAAAGACACTATGAGAAATTGAAAAGACAAACCACAGAACAGGAGACAGTATTGAAAATATTTGCAAATCGTATGTCTGATAAAGATCTACTGTGCAGAATATATTTTAAAACTCTTACAACTCAACAATAAAAAGATAAATAACCCAATTTTTAAATGGGCAAAGGAATTAAATAGACATTTCTCCAAAGACATCCAGGTGGCCAATAAGCACATGAAAAGATGCTCAAACTCATTAGTCATGAAGAAAATGCAAATCAAAACCACAATGAGATATCATTTCACACCCACTAGGGCAGCTGTAATCAAAATGATGGACAACAGTAAGTGCTGGCAAGAATGTGGAGCAATTGGAACGTTTATCCATTGCTGGGGAGAATGAAAATGGTGCAGGTCCTCTGGAAAACACTTTGGCAGTTCCTCAGAAAGTTAAACACGTAGTTATCATATGACCACTCTTACATATATACCCAAGAGAATTGAAAACGTATGTCCACACAAAAACTTGTACACCAAGGTTCATAGCATTATTTATAATAGCCCAAACTGGAAACAGCCCAACCCTATAAACTGATATATGTGTTCTATCCATATAAGGGAATATTATTGAGCCATACGATGAATGAAATACTGATACATGCTACAACATGGATGAACCTTGACAACATTATCTGAGTGAAAGTAGCCAGGCACAAAAGGCCACATATTCATAGTATGATTCCATCTATGAAATGTCCAGAATAGGCAAATTCATAGAGACAGAAAGTAGATTAATGGTTGCCAGGCCCTGAGGGGAAAAAGGAATGGGACGGTGATGGCTAATGGGTACAGGGTTTCTTTTCAGGCTGATGGCAATGTTCTGGAATTGGATAGTGATGATGGGTGAACAACCTATGTATATACTAAAAACCACTGAATTACACACACTTTAAAAGAGTGAATTTTACGGTATGTGAGAAACAGAAAACGAGGAAAAGAGTGAGAAGTTGTGAGATTCATAAGAAATATATCCCAGTGGCCTTTAGTGACAGGAAACCTCAAAGTGGACCAAGCAGCAGGACAGAATCACTGAAAAACTCCAAACATCGGCACTGATGTATAAAGGACTAGAGACTAGATAGAGTATAATATCTTCTCCCTGTCACACTTGCAACTCTTGACTCTTGTCCCAGAGCCAGGTAAGACGGCAAAACTTCAGTGGCCTGGGACTAAAGACTAAGGTCATTCTTACTATGGTTACACATGGTTACATGAAAACCCTTTAAAGAGCAGACTTTCTCATTCATATCACAAATGATTATGGAGCACCTACCATGTGCCAGGCGCTGTTCTAGTCACTTAGGACATAACAGTAAACCAAGTCAACAAAGATCCCTGCCCTTGTGAAGATTATAATCTAGTCAGGGGAGACAGACAGAAAATAACAAATACAATTGAATTACAGAGTGTGATCGATGGAGCCGAGTGCTGAGGGAACAATGCAAGTAGAGCAGGTTAAGGTGACGGAGAGTGAGGGAGGCCTGGAGCTGGTTGCAGCTGGTAGGTCTGGGGATGAGGATGGTGAGGGTCTGAGCCAAGAAGGTACCTGGAGGAAGAGCACGTCAGAGCATCTGGGGGCAAAGTCCACGCCGGGGGAGTGTGCCTGCCTCTCTGTGGACAGAAATGGCGCTTGTGAGCCCGGAACAGGCCCGGGGAGGGGCAGACAAGCAGAGCCTTGAGACCACTGTGAGGACGTGGGCTTTTAATCTGAGTGAAAGGCAGAGCAGAGAAGTAACACGAACTGACCCATTTTAAAATCTCACCCTGGATGCTGTGGTGACACAGATCAAAGGAGGGCACATTCCTAGGATCCTCACAGCTTGGCTTCCCCAGGTTTTCTGTTTCTTCTGCTTTCTCCCCCTCTCTTTTTGTCCCTTTGCCAACCCCTCCTCCAGCCCACGTCTATAAATGCTGGGATTTCCCAGGGAGCCGTGGGTCCTCATCTCACTCCCTCTCCCTGGTGGGTGCCTTCACTCCTGTGGCTTCTCTCACTCAAAGTCCAGCTCTGAAAACCCAACTTGCCTGTCACTGCCACTTGGATGTCTCAAAGGCACCTCCATCTTAATGGGTCCCAAACAGATCTTCTCGTCAGTGCAGCCATCCACAAGACGCTGAGCCGAAGCCCGGGGTTGGGGGGAAGGGGGAAGTGATCCGAGATGCTCCGTTCTCCAGGTGCGCAAGTCCTGTTAATCCCACCTCAGAGAAACGTCTTACATCTGCCTCTCACTCTCTTTGTTCCCCTGTTGTCCCAAGCCATCATTATTTCTAACTTGACTATTGCGGCAGTCTCCTCATCTTTGCTCTGTGTTCATTTTGCTTCCCTTCCAAACCATTCTCCAGATTAAAGCCAAAGTTACGTGTACAAGTATGGACACACACACACACACACACACACAAATGATCATGTTATGATCTTGCCTCAAATCCTGCCATGGCTTCCTATTCATCCCACCAGAATACTGTTCCAAGTCCCTAAGGTGGCGTGTGTACCCTCAGTGCTCTGGCTCCTGCCTACCTCTCCAGCATTATCTCACAACCCCCTTTTACCGTGAGCACTTCCCGTTCTATTTCTCACTTTGGAACCTTTGCCTGTGCCCTCTGCCTGGAAGACACTATCACTTTGACCTATCCTTTTGTCTGTCTGATACTACGTAGTACTTCTCTCATTTTAAAATGCACGCAAATAACTTGAGGATCTTGTTAAAATGCAGTTAAGCCCAGAAGCCATAAGGTAAGCCGGAAGTGGCACATGCAGAATCAAACACAAGGAATTGAAAGAACAAGCAAGCTGCAGGTAACCCAGACCCCGTTACCCACTACTGTTGCATCAGCACGTCTCCCGCAAATCATCCCTGTGGCTACACGGTGGAGTCAGAGGTCCTTTAGGACAAACCGATGGAAAAGGAAAAGTCAGCTTGGTTCACAGATGGGTGGGCTCAGTATGTGTGTACAAGCCAGGTATGGGTGGTGTCTTCACTACAGCCCCACTCAGAGGTGGTGAGGGCAGATTCTCCTGATGGGCAGAGCTTTGGATGGCGCACCTGGTCATCCATTTCGTGTGGAAAGCTGAGTGGCCCAAGTGGCCCACGGACTCGTGTGTAGCAGCGACAATCTCACACCTGATCGGTTGTACTACCGCACACATTTTGGAAGGTGATTTAGTTGGACCCAGCAGTGTACATACCCTTCGACCCAGGAATTCCAGTTCTAGCAGAAAACACCCACCATGAAAGAGGCAAAGTAGACAAAATGGCATTTGACATTAGCCACCTCTGTCCCTGGTCACTCCACTGCTGACACAATGGGTGTGGGAAGGGCCAGGGGGGCAGGGGTGGGCCCTGTGCATCCATGTAGCTGCTGCTGAATGTCCAACGGCCCCCAGTACAGACTAAAGCCAGTCCCCAGTTTAGCAGCATCCTTCCAGGAGACCAATTCGCCACTTGGTGGCAAGCTGACAGCATTGAACACTTCTACCCTGGAAGGAGATGTGATTTATTTTAACAGAAAGAGACGCATATCTTGGGTGAGGGTTTGCTGTGCCTGCCTCCAGGACCTCAGCCATCACCACTACCTAAGGGCTTACTTAGTATTAAATCTGCTCTCTTAAGATCCCACATAACATCACCTCAGAACAATTTACAGCAAATACTGTCACCTGCTTTGCAGCAGGGTGGGGTAAGTGTGAGATATGGGATCCAATGGTCATATCACATCTGTACCACTCAGAAGCGCCTGGGCAATGGAATGACCTAGAGAGGGTACAACTGACATGCCATCTGGAAGGCTTGTGAGGATGGAACTCCATCCTCCCAGATGCAGGATACTCGCAATTAAAGGGCTATATGTGATGTCTCCAGTGGACAGTTAACAAATCGGCATAAAATACCTGGACATTTACAGCAGATTATGGTTAATATCCCTTGTATGTAAGAAAATTCTTCAAATTAGTAAGAAAGTAAAAAACCTAATAGAAAATAGAGGACAGAAGAATAAATAAAAATATTCACTAAATCTATAGCAAGATGGAATATCTCACAATAACAGAAGAAATGCCAATTATGAACTGAAATTCCCCCCAGATATTTGAAAAATGCCAAGCGTGGATGGTACTCAGTTCTGGCGAAGGATATGGGGAAACAGACACTATCTCATACACAGTTCATTGTATTACTGCACATTTAGGAAGCCAGATTAGTTGGACCTAGTAGCATGCAGACCCTCCAACCCAGGAATTCTAGTTCTCGGAATTTGTGCAGCAGGTATACTTGCTCAAATGTGCAAAGATAAAGCCTACTTGTAATAGTGGAAAAAGGAAAGCAATGTAAACTGAGGACAGTTTAATAAACTATGACAATAATAAAAATAGTTGGGCTTCCCTGGTGGCGCAGTGGTTGAGAGTCCGCCTGCCGATGTAGGGGACGCGGGTTCGTGCCCCGGTCCGGGAAGATCCCACATGCCGCGGAGCGGCTGGGCCCGTGAGCCATGGCCGCTGAGCCTGCGCGTCCGGAGCCTGTGCTCCGCAAAGAGAGAGGCCACAACAATGAGAGGCCCGCGTACCGCAAAAAGAAAAAAAAAAAAAAAAAAAAAAATAGTTAACGTTTATTGAGAACTTACTAGGTGCCAGGTGCTGTTCTAAGCACACCTGAATCCTCACAGAAATCCCCAGAGAGATACTACTATTATTTTCCATTTCACAGGTGAGGCAGTTGAGGCACAAAGGGCCTAAGTAACTTGAGAAAAGCAAATTTCGAAGTAATATGAATACTTTGATTTCACTTTCTAGATTCATGTATGTACATATATTTCATATATGCATGGGAAAATTCTGTATGGATACAGAGGAATCTGGTAACAGTTAACTCTGAAAAGTGGAAATTGGGAAGGAGAATTTTCGCTCTTACTTTATACAATTTTGTGGTTTTGATTTTAAAAAAATAAGCATTAGTTTGATAATTTAAAACCCTGGTGGCGCAATGGTTGAGAGTCCGCCTGCCGATGCAGAGGACGCGGGTTCGTGCCCCGGTCGGGGAAGATCCCACATGCCGCAGAGCGGCTGGGCCCGTGAGCCATGGCCGCTGAGCCTGTGCGTCCGGAGCCTGTGCTCCGCAACGGGAGAGGCCACAACAGTGAGAGGCCCGCGTACCGCAAAAAAAAAAAAAAAAAAAAAAAATTAACACCGAAAACCACACGTGAATGCATTATATCTACATGATTTAGTTCCATTTCAGATTAAAGAAAGTTCTTGTTGCTGGCTGTAAGAAGAAATTTTATTCCGGTGGGTCGCCCCCAGGGCAGGGAAAAGTGTACATTGTGTAAGAACTAGATTGAGATTGACCTTTCAAATTGGCCTAAGGGAGGAGGAAAGTGAGGGGTAACAGAGGGAGGTAGGGAAATAAGACGACTGAGAGCCCAGGCAAACAAGATTTGATGGCAGGAACGCAGACAGAGAGCAGACCAGAATCACCCCTCGGGGCTGCCCTCTGTCCTGCTGGTCACCCTCCCATGGGAGCATCCCGGCCCCTGGCTCAGGTGGACACAACAGCAGGTGCTTTAGGGGCAACTCCACAACATTCAGCCGATTATTCTGGCGTAATGTCTCATTCTAAGGAGTCCGATGAACTTGTTTTCTTTGTGAATGGAAGGAAGGTTAAGTTGATCATGCTGTAGTTTCTAAATTTATGTAGAGAAAGAAACCAGGGTAGCAAGAAGGTATTAGGCTCAGGTGGCCAGCGTGTGAACTGGTGATTGACTCCGTGACCATGGCGCTCTATCAATCTGTAGGTCTCTGGGAGGAGGGGGTGGAATCTACTTGTAAAATGCATTAGGACTACTAGATGAAAATCACTTGATTATATTGATGTCTTCAGACTGCATTTGGTGACTGCATGCCAAATTAGATTGTATTCATCTAAGTGTTAGGCATGGATTTCTCTTTATGACCATCTTTCCCATCTCTCTCTTCCTCCCCACCTCCTTCCTCCCCTCTGCCCCAAGCCACCCTCCCCCGACACACACAAATTAGGAGTGTAAAATCTTCAGATCATTTGCAACTAATTATACAACTTCTGACCAGCAAGACTAGAAGAGAAGGCATCCCGGAAAGCTAGGGATAAATTTTACAGTTAGTTTACCTTTTAATCTGTTACTTCTTAAAGTGGGCTTAAATCAGACCTTTGTCCTTAAATTAGGACAAAGGGCAAAATAATTTTCTGGTCCCACTTTTGTTTTGAGTTCTTGAGATTTAACTAAGACACAATCCACGAATGGAATGTGCACTTTGCTTTTCACTGTCTTTAACGCTGGGCCCGAAGGACAACCCAGCATCGTTGTTCTCAGTCCCACTGGCAGAGAGGAAGAGGCAGTTGAGGTTGAAACTGAGCATAACGGTCCCATGTGCGCCCACTCCACATGTACAGAAATGGAGGCTCAGGGCAGCTATGTAATGTGCCCCAGATCACTCAGCTAATAGGCATCAGAGGGACATTGCTTCTCATCTTTCTGCTCCCAGAGTTTGTGCTGCTTCCCCTGGACCAAGTTTCCTCTCCTCAGGTGGTAGCAAGCCTTCTAGAATCCCTTCACCAACGGGAAGTGGCAGTGAGTTGTGCAAATGTTTTCCCGTGGGTGCTGAAATACTGCTATTTGATTACTACTGCCAAGGTCTTGTTTTCTTAACTTTGCAAATATGAGTGAAAAACAGGAGTATGTTTTTTAGGTAGTATTGAGAGTTAAAACCATTTTACTCAACTCTGTGAACTCAAGAATTTTAAAAGTTTATAATATTCAGTATTTCATAATCTTTTATTATTTTCCTGAAACCTGTGTTGTGTTAGAATGCAAATCCTTGTTGGTTATCCTCTGACACAAAGGCAAACATTCGGCCAAAATAAAGCCAAATACAATACAGGGTTACGTAATTTTATAATTGCAAAGAGTGATGTTTGATCAACTCAGGCAAACAAGATCAACAAGCATAGTTCGAATGATTCTTATTATTCAGAAATAACGGGCTACAGGTAAACTGCCTCAATCTATAGAATCATTTCCTCCGCAGGGGTCATTGAGAGTAATTCAGATCCTGAAGTAAATTTATTATTCCACCTGAGAAAACACTGTATCGTTTTGTTTGTTTGGGAAATCAAAGCTAATAAGAAACTCTGGAAACTTTGCAATCTCTCTTGCAAAGTTTAGAACTGTTTCTTCCTATCGTGCTTCATTGCAAACTTTTTTTTAAACCAGATTTATTGCTTGTTACATCATTTTACTGTGGGGCTGATTCACTGAATCAGTTTATTTAGCAATTAAATAATATTAAATAAGGCAACTGTGCCAACTTACACCAGCCCTAGCTTAGCTGACTCTACCACCTCCTCCCTCTTCTAATCAGTAGCTTAATAAGGCTGATCTGTATTCACAGGGACAGGCCTTGACTAGGAGATGTAATGTAAGCTTCTTTTTTTTTTAAAATATATCTTTATAATGAAATTAGAACATTACCTAACACCATACACAAAAATAAACTCCAGATGGATTAAAGACTTAAATGTAAGACCAGACACTGTAAAACTCTTAGAGGAAAACATAGGAAGAACATTCTTTGACATAAACCACAGCAAGATCTTTTTTGACCCACCTTCTAGAGTAACAGAAATAAAAACAAAAATAAACAAATGGGACTTAATTAAACTTAAAAGCTTTTGCACAGCAAACGAAACCATAAACAAGACAAAAAGACAACCCTCAGAATGGGAGAAAATATTTGCAAATGAAACAACAGACAAAGGATTAATCTCCAAAATATACAAACAGCTCATGGAGCTCAATATCAAAAAAACAAACAATCCAATTTGAAAATGGGCGGAAGACCTAAATAGACATTACAAACATTTCAATTGTAGGTAGGATTAAAGTAAGTGGCTTGTCTTGCAAATGGAATGGTATAAAACAATGGTTCCTGAACTTAATCAAGGATAATGATTACCTGGAGATATTGTTTAAAATGTGGAAGTTTTTGAGCCCCACTCCCTGACACCTGATTCATTCTGAGAAACTTAAGTTCATGGGGGCCCTCAGCCTCTTGGTCAGTATCACATGTAGCTGAGGGTCCTGCCTTGGTCTCCAGGGCCAGCCGCCAGGTCAGCTGTGAGCACGTGATCACTGTCTGCACAGACCCTCTATGGAACTGAGGGTTGACCAGTGAGAGCTCTGGAGAGCTGGGGTCTGCCTGAATTCACCAGAGTTGAGCCCCAGACTGTGGCTGACAGTCCGGCCTCCTGGAGGCTGTTCTGACTGATTCCTAACCTTCAATCACAGTGTAAAGACAGGTGCCCCCTGTAGAACTTGTCTTGGGGCAGGTTTGGAGACCAGAAAACACATCTATACCTGCAATCAGGCAAGAAGTGAAAGCCACCATCAAGAGAAGGACCCTGAGAGACATTGATTTTTTTTTTGCTTGTTTCAATACCAAAAAAAAGTGTGAAAAGTGCCCTTAGAAACTCAACAGGCAGCAGTACCTTGTTTGTGTACCTTCTTTCCACTTTGACATCTTCGCATTCTGTGACTGTATAAAGGTGTCATGACAGCGTTGGGGTGTGTCCCACAACCATGCAGAAAACCAGCTCTAATTCACTACATCCCCTCTGCTCATTCCATCATCGATTTATGAATAAATTGAAAGAAAGTTCAGGCATTTTGTGCGGGATGGCTATAGATTTCTTTTTCTTTTTTTAGGCCAAGCACCCAAAGTTGTATTACATTCTCTTCCAATTATCCTATGTTTCCTTGTTTAAAAGAAGTGGTACTGGGGAGGCTCCAATTATATCAGAAATCTTCCATTTTCGATGGTTTGTGTGCCTTTTAGATACTTTCTCCTTTCCTGTCTTTGTGTGAATGAAAAAAAGAGAGGCACCCCAGGAGAGATCTGAAAGCCTGCTCTCACCCTTCCTAATAACCCTCCTGTAGACAGATGACCATATTCAGGGTCAAACCCAAGTTCTCTCCTCCTCTTGAGAGGTACAATGAATTTCATGTGCATTCAAAAGCCTGAACATTTAGGGGAAATGCCCAATTATCCTCATCATTTATTCAACCAGTATCTACCAAGCTTCCCCTGTCCTAGGCACTGGGAACCAAAGTTACCTCCCTCGTGGAGTTTACACTCTGCTGAAGTTATTGAATGATGTGCCTTCAAGGTGGTCTCTTAACTTCTTCCTCATATCCTCTGGGTCTTTATAAGGTCACAGGTAACCTGGAGATTGTCTGAAGGGTAACGAATTTATTTGACCAGACATATAACAGCTGGCAAACTGAAAAGGGCATAGGAATAAACAGAGACTATTTCAACTCCAAAAATCTTTTTCAACAAGATAGTTTGGAGGGGGAAATGGCTTTTTTAATTCCAAGTAATAGAATATTTATTTTTAGGTCTCCATACTCAAGTTCCAAATCATTTATGTAATGGCCCAGCTTTGATACATACTCAACTAATTGTATTCATATCAAAGTAATTACTATTATAATCATCTAAATACATTTTCCTTTTTCTTTTTTGGAAACTGCTGCTGTCACTGTGCCAATTCTTTTCAGCTTCGCTGTGTGAACTCTGAAGTCACTCCTCCATCACTGCCTGCCTGGTGCCCATCTGCTCTCTCGATGGGGCTGCTGCCACCACCTTAGAAGTCATAGGAAGCACCAAAACCAGGATTGATCTAGTTCAGGTAAGAGCACATGTTAATGAGTTCAGGATAAATATGGATCTAGGTGGCTCCTTTAGCTGTTTGGGCCATGGCTTATGGTTTTAGAGAACAAAGATAGCAGGCGAAAAAGTAAAACAGACAGCTAGTAGGAAGCAGCTGCATAGCACAGGGAGATCAGTTCGGTGCTTTGTGACCACCTAGAGGGCTGGAATAGGGAGGGTGGGAGGGAGACGCAAGAGGGAGGGGATATGGGGATATATGTATACGTATAGCTGATTCACTTTGTTATACAGCAGAAACTAACATACCATTGTATAGCAATTATACTCCAATAAAGATGTAAAAAATATGTATATGGTAGGTGAAGGTCTCTGTCCCTTTCATAGGAAAAAATGGTAACCTTTTCTTAATTTCTTTTTTCATTCTGTGGCTTTCTTTATTATTATTTGAAGCTTATTACGCTTCCATAAAAATGTACGGGCAAGGGGTGCAGAGGGAGTGACTCTCTGAGTCACTTCAGACCATCTAGTTGCCTCAGGGAGGAATCCTTCCTGCAGGAAGGTTTTGGGACCTATGCACAAAGACACGGAAATGCATATTTATCTTGTTTCCTATAACGAAATGAAAAAGACAAGGTTGCCTGTTCTGTGTTTGTTCTGTGTAAATGGCCAAGCTGCTAATTCTAGCCAGAAAAAAATACTTAAAAAAAACTTTTGTGACTAAGATATTTGAATTTGGCATGCTATGTGATAGTCTTTAGTCAAGACTATATATGTTGAATAAGTAATAAACCCTTTGGGGGCAAGGGCTATGTCTCGTGTAAATGACCCTCCCACACCATAAGGCACTGGTGTATCAGGAAGGTCGCTGGCAGACCACTGAGCCAGAGGCCAGGGGGAAGGAACCTCACCGGCCTTTTGTCCTTCTACTCCCACGAAGCCCCTCACACCATCAGAGGCACACAGCTGGGCGCATTCGTCTCAAGGCTGAGTTGTGTGGGATTTTTAAACTCAGGTCCTCAGCTGCATTAGTACAAATGTCCAAAAATGAATGAAACACCAGGTAACCCTTCAGTGGAAATAAGAAGAAAAGCTGGAGCTCTCTCTGTGGACAGAAGACTTTACAACAAATCCCTCGAATTCAATCTTTTTCCCCAATTGGTAGCAGAATGAGAGGGAGAACAAAATAAAAGCAGATAATCTCAATGTCTGTGGTCTTGGTTGAATCCAAACTGTGCCCTTGAAGTCATGTCCCGGGTTAACTTCGAGGACTTCCTCCCCAGCGACATCAATGGACTCTCTCCCCAGAAAGCATCCCTTGGCATCTTACATGTGAATAATCACAGCAGTTCCAGCCTATACCTGCCGGGCCTGTGCCGACCTTCAGTTGCACCAGTCGGAGCCTCTGCCTCATTTCTGAGAGCTTCCTACCCCTCAGCTTTCAGGCTGGGTGCTCTGTGTTCTCTGCTTTTAGAAAAGGATTGCTAAAGGCCACAGTACCCATTGCGAGTTCTGCACCCCAGGCATGGTGATGAGCGTCTTCACTCTCCTAAGGAAACACCCAGAGCCCCACCACAGAGTAGTCAATGGGAAGCTTGGGTGGTGAGTCCCAAACCTCTACACTGTAGAAGGAGTACTATCCTTGACAAGATGAGCAGGACACTCAAGAATTTTCCTCCAAGGAATCAGCCCAAAGGACTTGGCAAAGATTGACTCGTTGATCTCTGTGACCCACTTCTCTCAAGCTGTGTTGGCAAATATTATCCATCCCTATTTAGCAGGAGGGAAACTGAGGCAGCCAGCCAAGAAGTAAAGTGAATTTTCCACATGACTGTTACATTCTTGGCATCATATCAATTGTTTCTGCTCACTTTAACATAATGTATGTTTGGGAAGCACATGTTTATGGAAACAGTCTTTGCACGGGTGATTTTGATGCAGTTGCCATGTTATTGGAATGGTGTTTGGAAATATTAGGCCTTTAAAAATCTTTTAATTATGTACTTAGAGTCAGCCAAAAGAAGCAATGAACTTTTGTTTGCTTTACGTTTTGTTGTGGCTGTAGCTGCTACAGTTGTTATTTAAGTATTATTAATGCTTATGAAGTTATAGACTCTTGGGGATCAGAAGAAACTCCCTATGACTCATCAACTTGTACTCAATCGAAAAAAGCCTTAAGACTTTTAAAGCAGTGTTTCCCCTTTTGCCATTTTGGAAACTTTAAAATTCTTATTAAATTGCATATATGCCAAAAACATATGTTGTTTTCTAACTTTGATACTATTATTTGCAAATCAGATAAACATTACCTTCTGTCTGTCTGTATGTCATTGATTAAAATACTGAATAGAAGAAGCCAAGAGGAGAACTATGAGAAAATTAATCAACACTGTTGACATTGGACTTGTTCACTCAAGTACAAACCCTTCTGGGGTATCATGCATTTACATTTCTTCATCCCCTCCACAGAGGGAGCACAGCCAGCATCAAATGCCTCATAAAACCCCCGCGCACTGTGTCTACAGCACTGACCAGCTTCTCAGTGTAGAAATCTTCTCTCAAGGGACTTTCCTGTTGGTGCAGTGGTTAAGAATCCGCCTGCCAGTGCAGGGAACACAGGTTTGAGCCCTGGTCCGGGAAGATCCCACATGCCGCGGAGCAGCTAAGCCCGTGCGCCACAACTACTGAGCCCACGTGCCACAACTACTGAGCCCACGAGCCACAACTACTGAAGCCCGACACCTAGAGCCCATGCTCCGCAACAAGAGAAGCCGCAGCAATGAGAAGCCCGCGCACCGCAACGAAGAGTAGCCCCTGCTTGCTGCAACTAGAGGAAGCCCGTGCACAGCAACGAAGACCCAATGCAGCCATAAATAAATAAATAAATTTATTAAAAAAAGAAAAAAAGAAAAATCTTCTCTCAAAAGGGAAAGAGGCTAGTTTTCTTCAGTATTCACTCTCCTCTTAGGGACCACTTCTCGAGGCCCCCTCATCAATAACCCATTCCAGAATAGATGCAGAAAGTTGCCCGAGAACAAAGTCAACCTCATCAGCGTGCATTTTTTCGAACACCGGGATCAATGGTTGCCTGTCTCCCGGGCTCCAGCTCTGCTCTGGTTTCCTGTGATGTCCCAAAACACTACTGACCATGGTCTCACAATCTCATCTATAAATTCAAGGTCGTGGGACAAAGTTCACCTTGATCGATCTGACCACTTGAACAGATCTAAAGAAGCTAAGTGCTGTCTTAAAATCTCCACGTGTGGTGGGCATCACATCTTTTTAAATGTGCTTATCTGATGCTTTTGGTTTACCAAGTATTCCTCTGGTGAGAAATACGGAAGCAAAACTAGGAATAAAATAGTTGTGCCTTCTCTCTGACACTTGTTAATATTACTCTATCTTCACTGAGCAGTATATTTGTTCTTGGATTGATACATCTTATGCTCGATAGCATTTCCCACAAAAGTTCTCTCTGTCTGGCACTTAGCCAACTTGGCACTGCTCTGATTCACACTTCCGCCTTTGGTGTCAGTTTGCCCCATTACTTCCATAATTTGTTCACGTCCTTTCTTTGTCTTTGCTGAGCAGAGAACAATCTGGTTACAGTGCCCCCCGCACCCACAGTGCTTATTTCTTCTTCATTTACAGTTACATCCTCCAAATTTCATTTCTGAGAGCTTCCTGGGCATTTTATGCTATATTCCCTTTTTACAGTTGCTGGTAAATGGGAGAAGAGCCATCACTGCTCTGTACTTTCTGAAATGGACTTCTGAGAAGCCTATAGCCGTGAATAACAACACCCAGCACTCTTGTCTTTCTCTTGTTATGAACCCAAAGATGTTCTCCCTAAACATTCTGTCACTCTCCTATCACAGCCTTTGTCGTTGGCTCGACAGCCATTCCCCTCATTTATTCCTCTCACTTTCTGAGCCACGCAGGCATTTTTTAGGGCTTCTTCTTTAAAAGAGGTAGAGCTTCTCAGACCTGGGTAATTGAAGGATCCCTTCCCAGCTATATTCTCCCTCTGTTTAAGTTCTGTGATTTGCTTTAGGGAGGCCCCATCCGTACCTTTCGTTGGGCCAAGAGGCTTGTGTTGTCCAAACCCCGCTGGGAGCAAGCTTCTGGTTCAAGCGGTAGGATGGGTTTGGAGGCACGAAGACAACCCCTGTTGGGGCCGCAGCGGATGCTGAAACTATATGTTCAGATCAAGGAAGCTGGATGCGATAAGCCAGAAGTAGAAGTCTCAGCCCCAAAACTAAAGGGCTAGAGGTATCAAAAGGGCTAGAGGTATCAAAGGTAAAGCAATTATACTCCAATAAAGATGTTTAAAACAAAAAAGCCACGGAAAGCCAAGGATCAGAGGGTCAGGGGGCTTCCCTGGTGGCGCAGTGGTTGAGAATCCACCTGCCGATGCAGGGGACACGGGTTCGTGCCCCGGTCCGGAAAGATCCCACATGCCGCGGAGCTGCTGGGCCCGTGAGCCATGGCCGCTGAGCCTGCGCGTCCGGAGCCTGTGCTCCGCAACGGGACAGGCCACAACAGTGAGAGGCTCGTGTACCGCAAAAAAAACCCCAAAAAAACCCACTAAGTTAGGAAAATAAAAGCTGGGAATCTGGACAGTTACTTTTAGCAAGAACTGTGGCCCGTAGTGTGAGGTACGAGAGAGTCATAGATACATTTCTGTTTGTTTCTATTTGCATTCTCACCCAAATGGTCTCTACTCCCTTTCTTCCTGTGAAGTTCCTGGATTTCCACTCAAGTTTATATTTTATGATCATATGGTCCCGCCCTTTGTTAGTGTTCTTGTTTTTAACATTGCCAGGTACCACGTGGATCTCATCCCTCTAGGTTTTGGTGGTGTCCATTAGACAACAGTAGCATCATTGCACCAAAATTGCAGGTCTTCTTTCTTTATCACCCATAGTCTGTGCTTTAATATCTAGATGCCACCGTAACAGCTAACGTTTATTGAGAACTTTCTATGTACCGGGCGCTATTCTATGGTAGGTACTACGTGCCGGCTGTGCAGATGATGAAACTGAGGTACAGAGTGGGTACGTTACTGCCTGAGATCACGTCACTAGCAAGTGGAAGGGTCAGGATTGGAACTCAGGTAACCTGGTTGCGGCATCCACGTTCTTAACCACTCATCCGAATATGTTTATTTTCCTGAGGTCATTTTCCTCGTTATTTTCTCTGGAGAATTACCAGGACCTCTTTTATTATGATCACTTTTCCCTCCCACTATAACTAGTGTCTTCTTTGGTTTCATATTGTGGGGTATCACCTATATAAGTTTTTAGTATTCTAATTTACTTAATTATTTCTCAAATTTATTCATGCTCCTTTCTACAAGCATCAGTGCCTACTGTGTTGTGAGCAGTATGCCTATATGGTCTTTACACCTAGTAAGAATCAGTCCAGACCAGAGGTTCTGATCCAGGGCCAATTAAAGTCTTTAAAGGGGTCCATGAATGTGCAAAATGTGTGTGTATCCACATGTGATTTTGAGGAAACATTCACAGAACAGAACTATCATCAGATTCTCAAAGAGTCTGTGACCACTTCCCATGAAGGTGAGAACCACAGGCCTAAAGAGACACAGAGCTAATTACAATACAGTGACATCCTGATCAGATCTAGGAGCCATTCCCGCAAACACGCTTTCCCAGCCTTTGTAAGAGATACTCCCTCTGTGTCTGGGTCAGTCCTTCCAATGTTAAAAGATATCTTAATACCACCTAGTGACCTCCAAGAACTGTAAAGGGTCTGAGATTTTACCCTACTTACAAACTAACAAGTTAGCCTGACACAGTTTGACGGATGCTAGCAGAAGACACAAGACTCCTGGATCAGAGACAAAGGACTTTATTCTTCACAGCAATAGCAGAGCTAGATTATTAGAATTTATGCCTGCTTCTTGAGCCTCAATTCCGAAGGCAATATGAGTAGGGCCAGTGGACACCTGGATGTGCAAAGGGTTGCATTGCAGGAGAGGAACCCTGAGATTAGGGAACTCAAATCTTTTATAATGGATGGTAAGCCTGCCAGGAGGTGACGTTATCTTTAGTGTACTGGACAGTAAGAATGTCTACTAATTCCTCCATGGGAGACACTGCTTTATCTTCCAAAGCTGTTCACTATACCAACATCCTTGAAAAGAGGGTCTGGAATCAGAAAACAGATCAGTGGTTTCTGGGGACAGGGAGTTGCTGGAGGGTTGATTCCAAAAGGGCATTGGGAGTTTGTGAGGGAGATAGAACTGTTTCATAGCTTGTTCGCGGTAGTGGATATACAATTGTTTGAGTTTGTCAAAACTGGACACTAAAAAGAGTGAATTTTACTGTATGTAAATAAAAAATAAATATTATAATTTAAAAAACAAGAACAAAAGAAATAAGAACGACAACAGAAAAAAGAGGGTCTGGAACAAAAACAGGCAGAGCCTCTGCTCACGAGTTGGGCACATCTCTGGCACGTGACTTGTACCCTCGAAGACGTTTCCTCAGTCCTTTGCCCTTTCTCTTCACTGGTTTCCTGCTCTGCCCCCTTCCACAGAGTGTAGTCCAGAAATGTGTCCTAAATGTCTTCTGATGACGCTAGTTCCATCTAGAAAAATTACTGGGATTTTGTAGACCGTCCTTTTTGGAGGGGAGAGGAGTCCTAGTTATGAATGAGGGAGACATTCCAAGGGCAGAGGAGTGAACTTTGGGTAGAATCATTGTACATTTCTTTCTACTCAGGCAATTATGCCGCTGTACTGGCTACAGACCCATCGTGGAGGGTGGGAAAAGTTTCAGTCCTGTGAGTATAAAACATCTGAGAGCTGCCGAGTCAGGACTTCTGCAGGAAACAGCGAAGCATCACACCCATTACGTGGAATTGGTTTTCAAGGAAAGCACAATACTGTCCATCAGAGACTCAGAGGTTTGCCATTTTGCCCTTCTCAATGCGGGTAACTAGATACTCTTCTCAGAAATACAGTCAGGGAGCGCCTTAATGGCTTTTTTGAAGGTGAAGTTTATAAACTAGCATGTTCTAAGTGAAAACAGATTATGCCATCTTCCTTACATCTAGCTTTGTGATAGGGAGAAAGAGAAAAGAATCTATTTCTCACACTGTCATTTCAGCAGCACGTTTTGTGGAGTCATAGCCAAAGTGAAACATGTTTCTGAAATAAATGCCTGTGTTCACTCTGAATGTGATTCCATCCTTGATTAGTACTAATGGTCTATGGGGAAGAGAGGAGAAGCTGTTTCCATCTTTCATGCTGTGTGGAATCAATAGCCACTAAGTATACGTACCATCCATAGAGCTTCTGTTTCAGACCCTCTCGTGCCTACTGCCTCCACATCCCTCTCCCTAAAAAACCTATGATAAGTCACTAAGAAAGACTATATAGGATTATTAATTTCAAAAACATAACCTTTTTCCTACAAACGTATAAACTGTAGAAGTTAAATATCCAGAGATGTTTGGATTCCTAAATTGTTAAGAAGAATGTGGAAAAGTGAGAAAGCGTTATGATGATGCCACAGGGGGATGTGCAAGGAAATATGTCTAAAGGGAAGATTAAAGAATGGATTAAAGCCCTGCATTGGTGTCATCACAGACTGGGCGCTCAGCTCATGTCTCCGAGCTCCTTCCATGCCCCAAAGAGCTGCCCTTGGCCACCACACAGGCCTGGGGGTGAGCCCCTGGTTGTACCCCTGCCCTCTCTGGGAGGAGGGACCAGAGCAGGGGCCAACATGGGCCCTGGAAGTGGGTTTTGGGGCCTTGGCAGCAGGGAATTCTGAGGTTGTCTGTGTCTGTGGCTTGTGGCTGGAAGGTGGGGTACTGGCTGTGAGTGTAATATCCCTTTGGTCCCAAGGACCCCTGCCCCTTGGGGATGGGTGTGGCAAGAAGGGGCCAGAGTTGGGACCCAGAGCGGAGTCCCAACAATCTGAGACTAAGGACGGTGTTGGGAATGGACTCCTGAAGCCACATTTGATACTTCTGACATCAACAGAAATATAAAGAAGAGTGGACTCCAGGATGGTTGTTCATATACACAAAAAATAATGTTACAGAAAATCGAATAAAGTGCTTGATCTCACCATTCCTCACTCTTCGGCTATAATTTTCCTTACATCACCTCCCTGCAAAGTGTCAACGAACCATGTTTAGTCCCTGTTAGAACGGGTAGACTTCCCTGGAACTGTAATAGCCAACAGACAGAACTGGATTCAGTGGTTCCCCAGGCCAACTCTGGTTTAGAAAGCCATTTCTAATTTTGTCTGAGACCCGCTTTCCTGTAATGTCCACATATGGGATAATGTTGGGCAAATCCGTGCCTCATTTATGAGACAGCCTTTCCCATAGGTGCAGCCAGCTCTCGTCCCCTCTATCCTTATGCACTCACCCTCCTTGCCCCCTTTCTTTTTTCTTTTTCTTTTTTTCCCCACCCTGGCATCCCCTCCTTGTCCCCTTTCTAGCTGAGTTATCGTCATACATTTTTCTAACGTCTCTTCCTTCCTGAGACTCCAGGTAACATCTCCATAAATGATTCCTGAATCCTCTCCTACTGCTGCTCTCTCTGGACCCTTCCCCTCCCATACCTAATCCTGAGCTCACTGTCACCTCCACTCTTACTCTGCTGAACCAGCCCCTCTCCTGCCTTCCATGCTTATGGTAAATGGTACCACCATTGTGTGCTTTTTCTCACCCAGAACCAAGGCCTGATGATTTTAACACGCGCTAGCCCTCAAGCTCATCTGTCGCTTTTCCTCCGCACTCACGCTGCCCTAATCCAGACCATCTTCATTTACACTGAGATCATTACCAACTTCTGCACCTGGTTACCTTCCTTCCCACACCTCCCACACAACCCAACTCACAGCAGGGTCCTCACGTTTCCCAGAATTCCTTTCGAAGCTTTTAAAAAATGTGATGGCCTAGGATTTCCCTCAGTTTTACTGGATTGGAACCTCGTGCGGAGTAGCCCGGGAATAGCTCAGAATTTTTACAAAACTCCCCAGGTGACAAGCGCAACCAGTCTGCAGGTCTGGAATCAGGAACCACTGCTTACTGTAGCCCAAGAAACCTTCCAGAGCTGTGAGTTCAGAGATGCTGAGTGGCTCCCACTGGCCCCAAATGCTGTCTCAAAACTGAAGCCCGCCTTTGAAGACGCGCCGCAGTCTGTCTGCTCTGACCCCTCACACCGCCTCCTACTAATCACTTCCCTGTGGTCAAAGCCACCGACTTGTTTTCTTCCTAACACCTTGTGGACAGCCTCCCAATCTGGGTCTGTGCTGGCTCCATTCCCTCCTCGCCCCTCTTCCAGGAAGCCTCTGCAACCACTGTTCCCTGACCTCCGGGGAGCCTGCCTCTGGACCCCTCTTCTGATGCGTGGCTTCTGTTGGCCCTAATTGTAGTTCATCTTGCTCCAGCCGGGCCCTGTGCTTGGCACAGGACAACTGCTTGACAGATGCTCCTCTCGTCAGAGTGAAACTGAGGGACTGGTCTGTCCCTCACTGCCATGTATCCCAAGCCCAGTCCAGGGCCTTTCAAACAGGAGAGACTCAGTACTTGGCTGTTAATGACCGTGGTGCTGATCAAACTTTGACTTTTTTTTTTTTAACCAAAAGATTAAAACACTAATTTTTCTTCTTAAAGTTTGTACCAAATTGTGTAAAAAAGAAGACCTGCAGCCCTTGGACTCAACCCAGGAACTTATATTTCCACCTGAACTACTGGTATGTCCTTTTTCTCCTGATTTATTTCTCTTTTTGTGTCAACTCTAAGGGAATAAACAGTCCATCAGCTCATCCCAAGGTGATACTTTCCAGCGTCTTTAACTCAGATATCTTAACGTGAATGTCAGAAGGAAAATGTAAAACATCTTCAAAGAAAAGCACTCTCTTCCTTATAACTTGTTTCTTTAGTTTTTGCCCCACTAAAAATAAAGCCAGAGTGAACAAGGATTTACTGTCTATCATAGGAAATTTTACTTACTCAAAATGTTAATAGACTTAATATCAAATTGTCCCATGGGTACCTTTGCACTACCGCCACCTTCAGGAAGCTGTGGAAGGCATTCCCCTCCCTGCCCTGCCCCTGGGTGGACCCACCTTGTCCATGACCTCTCATCTAGTAGAACTCAGCTCCTTCTGTGTCCAAAGCAGGACAGTCAGAGTCTGTTTTGGCACACAGGTATCTTTATTAAAATCCAGGGAAAACCCAGGGTACAAATTGTAAGCAGGTGAGGGCAGTTACCAGCTCCCTGCATCACTTACCTGACAGCCTGGCACAGGTTTAAAGCATTTTCTTTTCTTTTTAAAAACCTGTTCCTCCAGGCGTCTCTTGGACTCATCTGTAATTGTTGCACAAACTTCTATGGGGAGCATCCCATACGTCGGCCCTTTGCTAGGCCCTTGGGATACAGAAATGATACACTGCCTGTCTCTCAGGAGCTCAGTCGGATGGAAGAGTCAGACAGATGTGCCCATAACAATTAACGATAGAAGGCCAAGAGGGCTGTATGGAGACCTAGGAAGCAGGGCTGGGAGTGGAGCAGAGAGCAAGAGGTGGGAGAGGGTGGACAACCAGAAAGACTTTGCCAAAGCGCCAAGCTTGAGCTGAAACTTGAATTATCAATAGAAGTTATCAAGAAGTAGGAAGGGGAAATGAATGGGACATGGAGAGGGAATTCTAGGTAAAGTAAAAATCACGTGTATTGGCTAGTGGCTTTGCGGAACTCAGAGCTTTCAGGAAAAACCAACAATCCCAAATGATGAGGGCATCGCCTGTTGGAGGGTTCACTGTAACCCCCACCCCTACCCCAAAGTGTGGGACTGGAAAGGGTAGAGAAGGGCAGATCCTGATGGGCCTTTAGTGCACATCTAAAGAATATAAATATTTTGCACAGGTAATGGAGAGTAATGAAAGGATTTCAATAAAGGATATTTACCATTTGGAAAGATTACTCTGGCTGTTGTATGGGGTAAACATTGGAAGGGGTCACAAGTGAATGCAGGGTGACAGGTGGGTATCACAGAGCCCAGGAGAGGGACAATGGTGTCTAGGATTAGGGTGCTGGTGGTGGAGGTGGAGAGAGGGGGCAGACGGGAGAGAGGGTTAAGAGGCAAAATCAATAGGGTTTGGTGGAGAACTGGGATTGAAGAGTTTGAGTTTTGTCTTATTTATTAGTGGAAGAAGCTTGAAGATTGATGGGAGAATACAAGTAAAAGGGAGAAGCTGAAAACTTCAGAGATGGAAGGGGTGGGTCGAAAGCATAGACTGAGGAACGCCTTCTCTATTTCTTTCAGAAACCTTTCACTAACACAGTCTTCTCAAGTCTGGGGAGGAATCCCCCTGTGCTCCCTAGAGCTCTGTCCTTATCCTGTAGGGTATCTTCTGCCAGATCGACATCACCTATGTACTCACTAGGTTGTGAGCACAAGCCACCTGTGAGGAAGATGTGGCATTCCCTGCTGTGTCACCATTGCCCTGCAGGGCATCTCAATTTTTTGGTCTCAAGACTGCTTAAGCCCTTAAAAAATGATTGAGGGCCCTAAAGAGCCTTTGTTTATGTGGGTTATATCTATAAACATTTGAAGTATTTGAAGTTAAAACTGGGAATTTTTTGTCTTGGTTTTTCTTTTTTTTGCAGTACGCGGGCCTCTCACTGGCCTCTCCTGTTGCGGAGCTCAGGGTCCGGACGCGCAGGTTCAGCAGCCATGGCTCACGGGCCCAGCCGCTCCGCAGCACGTGGGATCCTCCCGGACCGGGACACGAACCCGCATCCCCTGCATTGGCAGGCGGACTCTCAACCACTGCGCCACCAGGGAAGCCCTTTTGTCTTGTTTTGTTTTGTTTTTGGCCACACCGCGTGGCTTGCGGGATCTTACTTCTCCAACCAGGAATTTAACCCGGGTCCCAGCAGTGAAAGCACCGAGTCCCAACCACTGGACTGCCAGGGAATTCCCCAAACTGGGAAATGCTTTACACATTTTTTAATTTGAAAATAACATGGATGTGGTCCTAGAGACTGTCATACAGAATGAAGTAAGTCAAAAAGAGGAAAACAAATATCGTATATTAACGTATATATGTGGAATCTGAAAAAATTGGTATAGACAATCTTATTTACAAAGCAGATATAGAGACACAGACGTAGAGAACAAATGTATGGATACCGAGGGGTAAAGGAGAGGGTGGGATTAATTGGGAGATTGGGATTGACATAGATACACTATTGTTTTTTAAATGGTTTGGGGTCTTTTTTTTTTTTTTTTTTTTTTTTGCGGTACGCGGGCCTCTCACTGTTGTGGCCTCTCCCGTTGCGGAGCACAGGCTCCGGATGCGCAGACAGCGGCCATGGCTCACGGGCCCAGCCGCTCCGTGGCATGTGGGATCCTCCCGGACCGGGGCACGAACCCGTGTCCCCTGCATCCGCAGGCGGACTCTCAACCACCGCGCCACCAGGGAAGCCCTTTTATCTTTTTAAATAAATAAATTTATTTATTTATGTTTGTGTTGGGTCTTTGTTGCTGCGCGCGGGCTTTCTCTAGTTGTAGCGAGCAAGGGCTACTCTTCATTGTGGTGCGTGGGCTTCTTATTGCGGTGGCTTCTGTTGGTGAGGAGCACGGGCTCTAGGCACGCGGGCTTCAGTAGTTGTGGCGCACAGGCATGTGGGATCTTCCCGGACCAGGGCTCAAACCCATGTTCCCTGCATTGGCAGGTGGATTCTTAACCACTGTGCCACCAGGGAAGTCCGACACAGATACACTATTGATACCATGTATAAAATAGATAACAAGTGAGAACCTACTTTATAGCACAGGGAGCTCTACTCAGTGCTCTGTGGTGACCTAAATGGGAAGGAAATCCAAAAAAAGAGGGGATATGTGTATACGTACAGCTGATTCACTTCGCTGTACAGTAGAAACTAACACAACATTGTAAAGCAACTGTACTCCAATAGAAATTTTAAAAAAAAGAAAATAACAAGGGTGAACACACTGCACATTAGCATGAATAACATATGGTTCATGAAGAATAACTCTATCTTTCCAAAGAGAAATCAGTGAGAAGAGTGGCATTGTTTCACAATTCTTGCAAAGCTCTTTAATACTGGCTTAAAAGACAGCTGGATTTGCATATCTCCTTCTACATTCAGCCTGTTACTGTACCACACGTGATGCAACCTTTGGAAAGCTCCAGTGTAACTCGTGAGAGAATGAGAAGGAAGAGGGTAAATACTACTATAAAATAGTTTTGACCTTGGAACCCATGAAAGGAATCCATGGACTATCCTCTGAGAACCACTGGCCCAACCTGGTGAGACAAACGTATGGACTGTTTCATTAACTGGAGCTTTTAATCAATTCCCAGAAACTTCCATCTCTCTGTCATTCTTTCTGACAAAACACATACCTTAAGACAAGATTTACAGAATTCTTATGAAAAGAAATTCTTTTTTAGCCAATCTGCCTTTATTGCTCAATTTCCATCACTTTAGTCAGTTAAGCAACTTCCACCATGATTTTCGTTCAGTGTTGAAATTATTCAGTGTGAAATGATTTATGGAAACACAGAATTCCACCCAAAGATCTGCCCTTTTGATGGCTCCCACAAAGAGCAAAACAGTTTTGCATAAAATACTTTTATAAAGGTATCATCAAATTTAATTTCAAATAAATTAATTCAATTCCCTTGAGAAATGGTTTCCTTATTTTTTTTAACTAGCGAAAGTTGTTTAAACCATGTTTTTTCCAGATGCATGGAACCATTTCAACTTTAGAGAACTCCAGGCAGGGAGCCTGGTGCCCTCGGGCTCATGGTTCTGCTCACATTAACCATCTGTGTCTCCTTGACTAGGTCACACCCCCTCTTTGAGCCTCATTGTTATTCCCTCCTATAAAACTAGACCAGTGATTCTCAGATTTACTCATGTGCAGGAGCAAGCAGAAGTCCAGGGCTTTTCCTTGAATACCCTATTCTTTGCTGAACATCAAAAAATAGTGGCAAATTTAGTTAGGCTGAGTGGAATAGGAACTATTTCAGACTTAGAAAATATGACTTATTATATGGTCCCTGTACCAGGTCAAAACAGGAAGCACAGAAGTCCATTAAAAAGAAGAAAAAGGAAAAGAAAAGGTCACCCAATTAAGCATGATCTACTCTTTGCAAATTACCCTCATAAATATTTACTCGTTCATTCCATCTTATTGTCAACTCTCACTTGCAGTGCCCTTGGCTTTAGAGAAACGAAATGGGAGGAAAACTTTAACAAAATTCTGCTCTTTAACTATTTCTGCTAACTGAGAAAAGTCCAACTTTCCGCCGTAGCTGTAAAACCCCTCAATCTTGCTTGGGAAACAACAATGGTCGGTGAAAGGAAGGTCCCTATTGGCTTTAAAAAGTCTGACATTCCGTTCTTTTACCATGTTTCAACACACAGCCAGCCTTACCTCACAGAAGTATGGCCTCTGAGAACCAAAGTAGCTTCTAGTCAAATCCCTAATTTGCAGATAAAATCAAGCCTAGAGACTCACTGAGATTTTCCTAAATTCACCTGGCTCCCTAGTGGTCAGTCAGGGCTTAGAACCTGGGTCTCCCATTTCTTGATGGACTCAGTGTTTTTGCACTTTGCAAGCCTGCCTGATAATAAATAGCACACATACAGTTAATTCTCTGTTGATGTTCTGTTATCATTTGTAACTTAGCCAGCAATTATTTCTTCGGTTGAGAAGTTGACATTACAAATCTCATCCCTGGCACATAAGATTCTTGTTTGTTTATAAGATACGATTTAATTAAAATCCACTTAGTTTTTTTTTTTTAAACTAGAAGAGATGGAAAAATAAATATGCAAAGCAGTGAATTTAATTGTGAAGTGATTAGGCTACTGTTCTATGAGTATCTGTCTTTGTTTTGTTATCCATGGTGGGTTCCATTAAATCTTGTTCAGTTTGTAAGCTCTAATGAAGGCCGTGTGTCTGTCATTGACACCAGCATTAAGTCTGAATTTATCTGTTGCTGAGATTGGCAAAAGAGCCCAAAAAGAAATGTCTGGCTTTCTATGGGGAGAGGACCCCCTGGATCACCCTAGGAACCATAAATGACCTCTGGGACTGAAAATGAAGGACCCTAAAGCTCCCCTTGTGGGGAACACTTGCGATGGTGACAGCAATGACACCACAGTTCCTACTTTGATTGAAAATCAAAATTAATGAAAGAAGATGTGTCACAGCATCTGCTCACAAATCAAAATACATACCTGGTGATTCAAACTCACTCTGTTGCCAACTAATAGCCAGCTTGTTATATAATTAAAATCTCTGGCTTCTAAAGAGCAATTTCACCTCAGTCCAACTCTAGAATGTGGTCGAAAACAAGCCTCATCTGTCACAGTTTTATTTCACTTTGCTTATTAGGCCTATGATAATTGCTTCTAGGTCACAGCGTTATTTGCAACATGAAATCTAGCTGGCTTCTTTCCCACAAATGATAATTCTCTACCTGTAAGGGCCTGATACAAAGTTTAAAGAAATGTTCCATCCAATTATTATCTCTCTTGCAAGGATGCTGGAATTATTTATAGTGACTAACACAAAAGGTGTGTTCTCATTTATTATAACAAGATCCTTATGTTACAGATGGTTCTGCTGAAGAAAGCTAAGGCTACTTGCCACTAACCAAATCACAGGATCATGAGGCTGGAAGAAATCATACTTTCCAGTGTGATGCTCAACCGCATCTGGTCTTTCGAAAATTCAGAAAATCCTGGTAAAGATTGTACGTTGTCTTTTTTTTTTTAAACTGACTTTAAAATTTTTTTAATTTTATTTATTTTTTTTATATAGTAGGTTCTTATTAGTTATCTATTTTATACATATCAGGGAATACATGTCAATGCCAATCTCCCAATTCATCCCACCCCCACCCCCACCCCCACCGCTTTCCCCCCTTGGTGTCCATATGTGTGTTCTCTACATCTGTGTCTCTATTTCTGCCCTCCAAACCGGTTCACCTGTACCATTTTTCTAGGTTCCACATATATGCGTTAATATACAATATTTGTTTTTCTCCTTCTGACTTACTTCACTCCGTATGGCAGTCTCTAGATCTATCCATGTCTCTACAAATGACCCAGTTTCATTTCTTTTTATGGCTGAGTAATATTCCATTGTATATATGTGTCACATCTTCTTTATCCATTCATCTGTCGATGGACACTTAGGTTGCTTCCATGTCCTGGCTATTGTAAATAGAGCTGCAATGAACATTGTGGTACATGACTCTTTTTGAATTATGGTTTTCTCAGGGTATATGCCCAGTAGTGGGATTGCTGGGTCGTATGGTAGTTCTAGTTTTAGTTTTTTAAGGAACCTCCTACTGTTCTCCATAGTGGCTGTATCCATTTACATTCCCACCAACAGTGCAAGAGGGTTCCCTTTTCTCCACACCCTCTTCAGCATTTGTTGTTTGTAGATTTTCTGATGATGCCCATTCTTGTACATTTTCTCTTCAGACTCAGTTTTCTGCACAGAGCTGTGGCTCAACAAATATTTGCTGATTCACCCAGAAACTCCTCCAGCTGCCCTAGCTACCTCCATTGTTCAAGCAGGCTTAGTGAGTTTCTCCCCTCCAGCAGCAGAGGGCAACAGCGACCACATTCCCTGTTAAACAGCCCGTGGTGTTTTCACAGGCCAAAATCGTCACTAGGCACTCACTCCTTCAGTTTTCCCTTCTCCAAGCAGCCTGTCCCAAAGGTATCCAACAAGGAGAGGCTTTTTTTTTTTTTTTTTACTATTTAGAACTCAATTCTTCCTTTTTATTTTTTTTGTATTCAATTCCATAGACCAATATTACTGTGTGAAAAGTACAGGTAAAATAAAATCATTTAAAAACACTCATTTGGGGGACTTCCCTGGTGGTGCAGTGGTTAAGAAGCCGCCTGCCAACGCAGGGAACACGGGTTCGAGCCCTGGTCTGGGAAGACCCCACATGCCGCGGAGCAACTAAGCCCGTGCACCACAACTACTGAGCCTGCGCTCTAGAGCCCGCGAGCCACAACTACTGAACCCTGTGCCTCAAGCCCATGCTCTGCAACGAGAGAAGCCACCGCAATGAGAAGCCCGCGCACCACAATGAAGAGCAGCCCCCGCTCGCCGCAACTAAAGCCCACACGCAGCAACAAAGACCCAATGCAGCCAAACATACACTAATTAATAAAAACACTCATTTGTCTATTAATTGTATAGTTATTAAGCACTTACCATGTGCCAGGCACTGGGCTATATGCTGCTAAATCATGAAAAAGACATGATTTCTTCCCTGGGAACTCATCATATTGTGGGAAAGGTAGACATAGAAAAAGAGCGATAAGTGTAATACTATTTGGCTGTACCACTCGGCTTGCAGGATCTTAGATTGAACCCAGGCCCTAGGCCGTGAAAGCATGGAGTCCTAACCACTGGACCGCCAAGGAATTCCCAATATTTTCTTTTTCATCAGTGGAATCTTCCTCTACAATCTAAGGGATGCTTTCAAAATTGTACTGTTTTTGGATTAGCCCAGTTAAGGCGATTTTTAAATTTTAATGAAGGAGAATTTGGGGATTTTTAAGTGAGGAAAAGACAAAAATAAATAACCATTTTAAACACTGATACATATGAAACAGAAATAGACTCACCAACATAGAGAACAGACTTGTGGTTGCCAAGGGGGAGGGGGTTGGGGGAGGGATGGAGTGGGGAGTTGGGGTTAGCAAATGTAAGCTATTATATATGGAATGGATAAACAACTAGGTCCTACTGTATAGCACAGAGAATTATATTCAGTATCCTATGATAAATCATAATGGAAAAGAATATATAAAAAAAGAATGTATATATGTACAACTGAATCCCTTTGCTATACAGCAGAAATTAATACAACATTGTAAATCAACTATACGTCAATTTTAAAAACACAGCAAAAAAACCCCACCCTGCATACATTAATTTTAAAGCTAGATATAAAGTTGCAAGTGCTAATCTAAAATAAATATCTTGTGTTTTTTATGCTCTTCTTAACGTTTTTTTCTCGATTTTCTATTAATAAATCTGTTTGACTTTGCTAATAAGAAGTGTGTTTTTAAATGTTGCTTTCTATCTTGTAGAAATGAGAATTAGAATGCAGAATTACTAATCAGATATGTACAGTAAGAGAAAGTCTACCTAATAGACCTTTTCTGTCATTATTGTAGTCCTCTGGGAAACTGAAAATTGTAGTTTACACACACAAAACCCCAGATGTTACTGCTGCTGATTTCACCTGTGGTTTCAGAACCTGCTGAGTCAACTTCATGGTTCTGGCTCTTTAAGAGATTAACTCATTCTCTCAATCTTTACTTACTCTGCCTTTGACCTTGGCTCATGTTGTAGTAAATATTCTTTGAAGTCTAAACAAATATCTGTTTTATAATTTCAAAGGCAGGGACCTCAACATGCACGCATTCAGTGTCAAATCACAGTCACGTTAGAATGAGTCAAGTAAGTTCATGTTCTGAGTTCAGAGTGCAATTTGACAGAAAGGTGGACAGGTGGACAGCTGTCTTCTTTCTAGATGAATCCTTAGACTCCTGAGCTGGGATACCTGTTCTAAATTAGCCTATTTGATATGTAAAACAGAACCTTATTAAAGAAAATTCTTCCCCCAAATGAATTCATCAGTGACATCTATTTATGTATTAGTCAAATGGTCTTAGCTCCAAGAAGTACTCAAAGAAAACCTTATTTAAAATGAGAGTTGCAGCATTTATTTCAGGCTCTTTCTAAAGGATCTTGCTTTCTGTCCAACTTCCCAAAATTAAAGCATGAGCTCCCTCTGCTGAGTGAATTATTGTATGAAACAGAATTTGTGCAGTGCCCGTGATGCCAGAAAATTCTTAGAAACAAGCAATTATGAAGTGAAAAAAAATATTTTCCTTTTTAAAAATCACGACTATAATATGGGATGGAATGGAAAGGTGGAGGAGAGTAATTTACAAGGTAGACATTCGTTAGTTGAGATTTTTCTCCCTAAGCCTCACTCCTGCATGCTTTATAACCACCATTGCTGGAATCACCAGGAAGTGCTTACAAGCCCCTGTTCTCACACCTACCCTATTACCTGGCTTTGGTTCTTCACAGCACTTAATCATATCTGAAATTACCGTCCTTGTTTATTCATTGATCTGGTGATGGCTGCCTTCCCCTGCTAAAATGCTGGCTTCCTGTTAGAGAAGAACTTGTCTGCTCTCAGCCCTAGAACAGTGCCAGGCACACAGTAGGTGCACAGGAATATTTGTTAATGGGTGGAGGAAGAGAGGGAAGCAGGAAGTCAGGTTAGCACTTGCTGAAAGCGTCACCTAGGAATGTGATCCATTTAGAGAACGATTCCGTGCCAGTCATGTAGAACTGGATACAAATTAGTAGGAAATGAGAGAAAGAGAGAATTACTGAAGGCATAGGGAAAGGGGTGTGGAATTCAGGCTTAACCTTAAAGATGGGGAGGGTTTGGTCAAGTTAGACAAGGAAGCAAGCAAGCATTGTGCTAGGCACTGGGATACAATGGTCTTTAAAAAAAAAAAAGGCATGGACACCACCCTCACGAAGCCTACAGTTTAAGCGTGAAGATAGATGTCAAACAAATAATCACACAAACTAAAATTTCAACTGGACAAGTGCTCCAAAGGAGAGGTGCATGGTGTTAGGGGAAGAGATAACAGGAGGACCAATTTTATAGGGGAGTTAGAGAAGGCTTCTCCTAGCTGAGATCAAAGGGTAAGTGGGGATAACCAGGTAAAGAGGATGAGCACAGCGCATGCCAGGGGCTGGAGATGGAAAACTGTGCTGCTGCTGGACCACAAGGGAAGAGGCTGGAGATGGACCCATCACCCAGGAGGGAGCGCCGACTTTGTGGAGCAAGAAAGGGTTCTAATGGTTTCCGTATCTTTTTCAGGGGTTCTAAGCTATTTTGAGTTTTTCTTACTTTCTGTATTTACAGGATGGTCCACAATGAGTATATGTTACTTTAATAATCAGAAAAATGGGACATTTACGAACGAAAAAGTTGTCACCATATGTCCACGGGAGCCTTCTTTCCCTACTCGCCTTCTTTTCCAGGCTTACAGAATATGAATGACGATATCTCGCTTTCGGGCAGGACAGCCTGGGAGAGGCCGCCACACAGCTCCCAGAGGCGAAAACACAGCGGTGAATCACCTGAGAACCTGGGCTTCACAGCAGATCATGGCTCTGTGTTCTCTTGGCCCACCTCCGGGTGTGGGTACCTTAGTGAGGAAAGGTTGTGTCACTCAGTATTGCTGCCGTTTCCTGCTACATCCATCTGTGCTTCCACAAGGCCAAATCAGACAGACTACTTAATTTCAGATCTTCGTGGCATAAGCCACTTGAATGACCAGGTTCTAAGGGAGGTGGGCGCTGCCTTCCTGGTCCCCCCACCCAGGCCCTGTCTGCCATTGTCTGTTGAGGGTCTATCCCATCCAGAGAGTCTATGTTATCAGCCCCCAAAGGGGATTTAAAAAGACAACTAAATGGATTTGTTGAGAGCAACTGAACTGGTAATCAATGTGAATGAGAATGACACAATTTTTTCAACCTTTTAGGGTAATTCTATATTATAGCAACTATAATATGTCATATATAGCTATAAAATATTAACTATAAACTATAATCTATATATAAATAACATACCACAGAGTTATCCTCGTTACCCCTCAGTGTCTCTGTATGAAAGAATTGTTGGGTTGTGCCTGCAGCCCAGTCTAAACCCTCCTCTTTGAATGCTGGGGCTTTGTGTTTCTGTTGGCTTCCTCGGGATCCTGTTCTGTTCACATTCTAGCTGCTTGAGTTAGAACGGCTGTATCTCTCTGCGAGGGCCTTTAACCACTGATGGTAATCTCAGTCTATCTGCAGTCCAGTGTTCAAAGTGAATTCTTCAAAGATGGAATCCTCATCCATGGCCTTCCCTGGGAGGCAGCTTCCCCAGAAGGAAGGTTGTGACTGTGTGTTGCCCACGGGCCATCGTTTCTCTGCCCTCACTCACACCCGACGCCCTCGTTCCTTGTCAGCTCTGGGCTGCCTGCATCTGTACTGCAGCCATGGGAAGGGTTCAATAGTGCTTCACTGGGAACAATTTTAACTATAGTGAAATCCCCAGAAGAGGATTCATGAGGATCACAAGACATCTTTCATGGTGTCAAGAGCCTATTGACTATAAAATACCTAGATTTATACTGACCTTGTCAGGTAAATTAATTGGAAAGGGAAGTTCCCACAGGACTGGCCTGGGGAAGTGCCCCTCTGTGGTGAAACTGAAGACAAAACAGAACACATTTTGGTTTACAAACTACACGAGAAGAATAGGTCTCTTTTTACTTTTTTTTTTAAATAACTTTTTTTCGTTTTTTAAAATTTATGTATTTATTTACCTTTGGCTGCGTTGGGTCTTCGCCGCTGCGCACGGGCCCTCTCCAGCTGCAGTGAGCGGGGCCCACTCCTCGCCGCAGTGTGCAGGCTTCTCATTGCGGTGGCTTCTCTCGTTGTGGAGCACGGGCTGTAGGCGCGCGGGCTTCAGTAGTTGTGGTGCACGGGCTTAGTTGCTCCACAGCATGTGGGATCTTCCAGGACCAGGGCTCAAACCTGTGTCCCCTGCATCGTCAGGCGGACTCTTCACCACTGCACCACCAGGCAAGCCCTTTACTTGACTTTGGACCAAAAAATGTTTTAGCCAATCTGACCCTCTGCCTTATCCGTCAAGCTGGCTTTTGAATGTCTTACCATGAAGCTACCCCCCTTCAAAGGATAAACATTTATTGCCACAGAGGCCACAGGCTTTGAAAGAACATCCCTCCCAGAGGGCTCCCCAAATATCTTGAGGAGGACAGCACCCTCCCAAGGAGACTGCTTCCAGGGGAGGAATATTTAGTTGCACGTCTACAGTTCAGGATTTGGATTGAAAATAATCACATGCCTCTATGGCTGTCTTTCACTGATTGATGTTATCACTGTCATTTGGATTTTATTTGTTGACGTCACTGTTCTTGTGAGTAACATACCTGTGTTTACCACTGACCCTCTCAAGATGTTTCAGCTCTTCAAACTCACCCACATGCTCTCTCCCACAGTATACCGTCTGTCTGGCACTGTCACATTCACTCACTGATTCAGACCCTCCTGCCCAACAAATTGCCCCTTGTAGCCTCGGCAAAGTGCTTCCCGTAAGCTGGAGGAGTCTTGCTCTCTTAGCACAGGTGGAAAGCTTTTTCTCCAAGGCAGGGTCCCTAGATACATCTGGATATAACCATATCATGGGAGAGTCACGATACTATGTGTGGCTATTTTCAATTTCATTTTAACTTTAGAATGCCTTTTTATAATAAGAATACTACTGGATTAATAAAGTATAAGGTTGTTTCAGTAGTATATGGTGCCTGTAATTAATGCTTCTTCCCCCACCCCCCAACAAGAAGGAACGCAGTAAATTCCTTCAAACCATGCAAGCCTTAAACCAGATCAAGTCCTAGTTTCTGTTCTCATTTCTGTCTTTAGAAAGGTATAAGATTATGAAGTTTATGATGTCCACTTTCATCTGTTTTAGTTATTTTTATCTTGAATTGGATTCAGCATAATAAAAATAGAGTTTGCAGCAAATATTTTACACATGCCTAGGTGCAAACAATAATAACAGATTAGATGTTGATCTACATCATTAGAGGGCTTTAGGTCATTGCACTATTTTCTTATCCATCTTCTTAAAAAGTTCTAAAAACCTAGGATCCTTAGCATCACAAATCGTATCATTGAAAGAGACTAATAAGCTTGTGGTATAGGTGAGGAGGGTTGAGGTCCAGAGAAATTTAATTATTTCAACAAGGTCTCACAGTGAATAGGTGGCAAAACCAGGACCAGAACTCTCAGAGAGTAAAAATACGGAAACCAGGTAGCATATTGCTTAAATGTTTGAAATAAAATGTTAGGGGTTAGTAGAATCCCACCAACAGGGGGCAGCAAAGACCTTCTCGCCTGCCTCGGTGTAATTTATGTTCTAGTTTTAGGGATGTGGCTTTTTCTCTGATGTGGTTTCTGACGTGACAGAACCAAGAAAACAGATGTGTTATCAGTCCTGGCCTTAGTGACAAAGAGAAATCAGGTGGTCGCTGTCTAGGTGGTGTCTTCAGGCCAGAATATGTACCACAGAGCCCAGTGGATGACAGCACCTCTGTTCCTAGGTTATTATTGAGTGAGGCAGCTGTCTCTGCAGGAAGACAGCATTTAAAGCACTCGAATCTGGATTTTTCACTAAGAATTGTTTCCAATAGTCAATAAATTAGGCAAAGGAGAGCAACAAAAGTAAGAGACTGCCAGAAATTCTCACGTGCATTTCTAAGCAAATACCAGCGACCCCAGTCATGTCAGCTGCGTGGCTATGGGGTTGGAAACGAGGTGAAGTCGGGAGGGGAAGATGAAAGATAAATTCAGAGTGTGGGTGCAAAAGACTAGCCTGAACCAGCTCCCTTCCCAGCCTACAAGGGGGCACTGGGGTCTCCGCAGGCTCCCCCTCCAGTCTGCTGCCTCCCGCTCTTTCTCATGCTTGGCCCCCTTTCCTCCTGTGGTCCTCTGCCTTCCCCTGGGTCTCACATTTCAGACCTTCCTGTGCTTCCTGTCCCTCACTCAGGACTCTGACTCGTTTCCATTGATGAAGGGGGCGGGAGGGGGCGTGTCCTTACTCAGGCACTTGTCCTCAGCTCCCACTAAAGAAGTTTGTCCCCCGTCCAGCTCAGCTGACAGTGGAAATGGATTTTATCAACCTACCTGTACTTATCCAGCAACACAGATTAGTTTTCTGGGAGCATAATAACACCTTTTCTTATCTGTCCCCTGGAGTCAGAGTCTGCCCTGTCAGTTGCACAGCCAGGTTTGGAAATCATCGGGGAGGTAAGCCCTTCACTGGGTATAGGACCAGGTCAAGCATGGACTGAAAAATCAACTTAGAATGTACGTATACGAGTATACACATACATTTTGTGCTTTTTTTATAAAAGTGAAACATGTCCTTTCGTGGATGTTTGACAAATATGGAAGGCTGTAAGGAAGAACACTGAAATCTCTTATAAACCTACCTCCAATATACAGCCACAGTCAAAGTATTTCGAAAATATTAAAAACTTGATTCTCATACAAATCTAAACTAAGCACACATGAAAGACTGATTTAACTCATCACTGAGGGAACCAGCTAGATGATAAAACTGAATGAAAGTGAATTTGAGAGACTGAGTGTACATGCACTGAGAGAACAAGGAAGGAAGACTGCTAGTTTAGATACAAAGATGGTTCCTATCTTGCAGAGAATAAAACCGTAACCTTTAAGAGCAGATACAACTTGATTAGCTACTGGGGGAAAAAAATCCACATGTTGTCATGTAACTTCACAGAGTCCAGGCTCTAAATCAATAGTAAAGACAGTCATCCTGCTTATCTGCAGTTTCACTTTTCTGTGGTTTCAGTTACCCCTGGTCAATCGCACTCCAAAAATATTAAATGGAAAATTCCAGAAATAAACAATTCATAAGTTTTAAATTGTGCACCGTTCTGAGGAGCATGATGAAATCTCTCGGCGTCCCACTCCATCCCGGCAGGGACATGAATCACCCCTTAGTTCAGCGTTTCCTTCCCATTGTTCACTTAGTAGCCATCTCGGATACCCACGGTATCCTAGTGCCTGTGTTCAAGTAACCCTTATTTTACTTCATAATGGTCCCAAAGAGCGAGGGTAGTGATGTTGGCAATCTGGATATTCTCTTACTGTGCCTTATTTATGAACTTTATCATAGGTATGTATGTAGAGGAAAAGAACAATATGTATAGAGTTCAGTTCTATTTGCAGTTTCAGGCAGCCGCTGGGGGTCTTGGAATACAGTCCCTTCAGATAAGAGGTGACAACTGTAGTAACTTAAACAAAGGAGTGTTCCCCTAGAGAATCAGATAATCACTGAGCGGCTCTGCTAGACTGTTTTGATATGACATGGAAAGGACATACAGTCATTCTTTTTTCCAAGCCTTGGATAGTTTTTCTTAACACATCATTATGATTTTAATAGATTTCCTCTAGTCTTAAAGAGTTTTTAGGGTGTATATAAATATGTGAATAAATAAAACACATATTTTTACCAAGTGATGATTATGTTTTACATATAATCAGACATGTTTCTTTTTTCACTTTATAGTGTATCATGAACACTTTTCCATGTCACTAGTTTTCAAAAACAATTTTAATGGCTATGATTTTTTATTCAGAGGGATATGCCACAATTTATGTAACAATCCCTCATTGTTGAGAACAGAACAATATTACAGTGAATGTTCTAGTACATAAACCTTTGCATTTCATTTCCACTTACGTCCGATTCCAATCAATTCCTAGAAGTGAAGTTTCTGTCCACTTTTTAGGTCCTTAATACTTGTAGCCTTTAGGAATACATTTCCACTTATACTTTCAGCAACTGAGTATGATTACATTTATTTCATCACACCCTTACCAACACTGGGTATATATATTTTTTATATATATTGTATATAGACAGTATATATATTTCTAACATATATATATTTCTAATATTTGACAGTTTAGAAAAAAGCGTATCTTATTATTTTGATTAGCATTTCTTTAATTATCCGTGAAGTTATACGTTTTTTTAAAAATTATATTGACTTTTTTTAAACATCTTTATTAGAGTATAACTGCTTTACAATGTTGTGTTAGTTGCTGCTGTATAACAAAGTGAATCAGCTATATGTATACATATATCCCCCATCCCCTCCCTCTTGCGTCTCCCTCCCACCCTCCCTATAGCTCTGTTATGTATTTATGCTAATAAAATCTCACAAAAATGAACACTAAAGACAGATCTGAAGGACAAAAATACAACAAAAGGCAGCAGGAAGCCTGAGAGAAATGCAGGGGGAAAGGATTTTGTGGCTGACCCCTGTGGCTGGAAGCAGAAAGACTTAATTGTTGTATGCATGCACGACAGACGGTCACATTCACATGGTCCTCAGGACCCCAGACCAACCCACTGCTATAGACCCGGGACGAACAGGAGAGAGAGGGCAGAGCAGTGGTCAAACGTGTTTCCCAGATCAGAAAGCTGGTTCTCGCACTGGCACTGACTGATCCGCTGTGGCTGGGTTGGTTGTTGGCCCACATAGGTTTACCAGATGGCACAAAAGAGCCTGTTATTTGGAGATCTGCCCGGTGTTCATCCCCAGGATCTCTGGAAGACGTCTGCAGGGGATAGGAGTATTCCCTGTGTTACATGGAATTCCTCTGGTTACATGGAATTACAGAAGGTAAGAGCTGACACTCCTTAAAGATCTTCTTTTACATGTTGCCCCATTTGCCTGAATGGAATTTTATCCTCAGTCCACCTCCAAATTCAGAGTCCCACGTCAATAGAAAATTCTCCGCTCTCGGTTTATAAGTTCAAATGTTTTTTAGTTGAGAAGCATGGATCTAATCTTGCACTTTTGCTGGTTTAGAAACTGAAGCCCAAAGGGCTTAAAGCAAACAAGCGAATGAACAAAAACTCCTTCCCAAAATTAAGACAGCAGAACCGGGACTAGAACTCCTGTCTCCCAGTTTCCCATGTGACCCTCGTTTGATCAGCACTGCCTGCCTGGAGGGAGATATCACATAGGCTGGCTTCCAAAGCTGTCAGATGACGCTGACCAGAGCACATGGCCTTCCACTTGCCAGTATTAGAAATGTTTACCTCAAGTGGACTTTCACTAAGATCTGTTTTATGAAACATGTATGCTTTCTCAGAAAAGCAGACTTTCCCACATATTAGCTGTCCCAAATCCATCTTCTCTCGTGGTCCAGTCCCCACCCCAACTCATCTTCATCACACCTACCCTCTCAGCTTCACACCTGTAAGACAACGAGGAAGAAGAAAATTCCAGTTTAAGTTGAACAGACTAGTTTGGAAAGTTCTTTCTCACATAGACTAGGGAAAGATCTACCCATTTCTTAGTGGATGTCTCCATCTCATCAACACTCCTGCTTGGTTGATTTGCTTCGTGATTGGCTTTGTTTTTGTAAACATAGAGTGTAGATCCTCAGCAGCCCCCCCAAGACCCAGGTAGATGCTCCATCATGCACCAGTTAGGTATTAAAGATGCCACGGGAGAGGCTGTATTTTGTGATGGCATGCCTGTCTTAGCAGGAGAATGCTTCCTGGGTGTGCAACCAGCACCACATGCTAAAATCATGTAAGTAAACAAGGGCAGAGTTAGAAAGCCAGAAATATCTAGCAGGTATTATAAAGGCATAATTATCTATTAACAATCTACCCAACTCAGTACATCAAAGTATTTCACAATAAAGCAATCCCAGCATTTAGCTTGGTCAAAGAAAATTTTTAAAGAAGAAAGAAAACTGGGTTTGGGAGCAGGTAAAGAGTGCACCCCTGCCAAGATAAGGAGCTGGTATATGAAGAGCTGGCCGTTACTACCCGAGAATGTAAAGGATGACAATTACCTCCTCAGCTCATGAGATCTCAAAGAGCTACAATTCTCTCTACTGTTTTACTGAATGTCCATCTTCGAAGGAGCCACCAACTGAGCATTGGTTTAGGAAACCTCAAGGATGTGCCTTCAGTGGAAGGTGAGATTAACAAAATGCTCCCCTGCGGACGCCCTTTTTTGTCATCCTCAGCATCCAATGAAACCAATATTTTCCACTTCCATAGCGTTAGCACAGTTTTAACACACTGCCATTATAGACTTGCCTGGTGGTGCTCCTGTGAATTACACTGGGGTTCCTGAGATGCTGTTCACACATAAGAGGGCCACGACATCCCATGTAACACTTGGCTCCTTTGTGGTTCTGTTTCCTCCCCAGTCCCACCGATGCCTCCAAGGCCCTGGCATTGCCTGGTGTGGTCCACCTGATAAAAACTCAGGATGACCCATGATAATGGCCGTGAAGTAGAAAAGCCATCTGCATAGGACCAGGTGGTATGACCAGAGTGTCTCAGATTCTCATGGTGTTTTCATAGTGGCAACTGCTACTCCCTGGTGCTATTTTCCAAAGGCCTTTATACACGGGACCACATGTAACCCTCCTCACAACCTTAGAACCTTAGGTTATTTACTTGTACTAAGCCTTATTTCAGAATGAATTTGAGACAGCAAAGAACCCTCTTAGGTTGGCATTTTAAGATGAAGACACTGAGGCTTAGAGAGTTCTAGTGAATTGCCTGAGGTCATAGAGCTAGTGGTGGCAGAGCTGAGCTGGCGTTCAAACCCCATGCTCTACCCTACAAGAAACCCCACGCATCATCCCAGGGCATGTTGTCCCTGGCTGACAGGTACCTTGCTGCTATACATTTTCATTCCCTTCTGACATGTTACTTATGATGGGGGCAAGACTGTCCATCAAATACATTTTGATTCTGTTTGATTCTGTGTTGTTTAATTTTGAAAAATAAATTTTAAAAGTAACCTTGAAAAATCCCTTGAATTGTCCATAAAGTCCAGAACACAAGGTTTTATACATATGATCCTATTCGGTAATGTTTATGCAAACTAGAGTCTGAGAACAACGTGACTTAAAATACGGAACAAGGGTTAAGTTTCTATGCAGGTGTCTGAGTATTGAAATCATTCTCCTCTAACATCCCCATCAAATTCCTGGCTAGGGGTGGAGGGAGAATTCTAAAGACCATCTGCTCACCTGCAGGGATTAGACTAATCTAAATTAAGCCTCCAGAATGTTTGTGGTGTGAGGATTAAAGGTGTTAGAGGAGTCCCAGTTTCAGTGAAGGCTGAAGTTCATAGGTAAGTTAAGTATGCACATGACGGGATTCCATTATATGATGGTCATATTTTCTGAGCTGTACCAGGTCAAGATGGTTTGAGGCACTAGGACATTGTGTCTGAAATCTGTGCTGCCCTAGGAAATTCCTGGAGTGACGGTTAACACTGCGTTTGGTTTTCAGTGTGAGAATGTGGAGGCGACCAAAATCAGGAATCTTGAATTACACTATATCGGTGATACCTTTTGTTTGTTACCACCCACGGGATGCAACACAACACAGGTCATGCATCAGGCCTGACAAAAACTGAGAACAAAGAAATGTGGAGGAGGAGGCATTCCAACCTTTGATCAAGTAATTGAAGGTCAATTCTTAAGTCCCTTTTCATCATGAAAGTTTTAAAATACTGATGCGATTTTAATCGATGATGCTGCTTCTATAGAACTTGGATGCAACTGACTCATCTTAATTCTTCTCGTGGAAGTTAGTAAAGAGATGGACCAACCAGAACATCGGACTCAGAGAAGAGTGGGAAGGACATTGAAGCCTTGGCCAAAAAATAGTACTGGTTCCATAGACTATGGAAGTCATTTGAGGGTTTGAATAGGAAGGTGATAGGATCAAAATTTCCCTTCAGTGAACCTGGCAGTGCAGTTTGGATGTAAGTGTCCCCTGGAAACAAGGTCAAAGGTCATTATAGTATGCCAAGTGAGAGATGACGGCTGGCACCTTGGAGTAGAGAGGAGAATACAGGTACAAGTCCCTAACTAGATGTGAAGAGTAAAAAGAATCAAAGAAAACCTTGAAATTAGAGATTGGCAGAAGACGAGGGTTCAAGGGGCCAGCAAGCCATTTGAGGGTACTGTCCACAGCCAGTTAGAAGGAAATTCTGGTGCTTTGAGAAATGCTGAGGCTGGAGATGTAGGTTTGGGAGAAGCCGTGTGAGTGAATGCCATCACCAAAGGAGAGAATAATATCTGAAAATCAATTTTTAAAACATATATCACACCTAGTTCTTCAGAGATTTCCGAATAAAAAGACAAATACTCTAAGACCAGAATCTGAAGTAAAGGGGTGGAGAGAGAAGGAATTGGTCCTATGATTTATTAAGGAAAATTATAGCCACCAAACTCATGGCAGAAGCTGGAGGGAGAAGAGATAGAAAGAGAGGCCTGAAAACAGAATCTTTAGCAACACTTTTCATTGGAGTTACTATTAAATTCCCAGACTTCTATCACAGAGAGAACTAAAATTGGATGAACCTAATAATTCCAGGATACCCATCCTATATATTCAGGGGTATGAATTCAAAAGCTGTCCATATATAAATATTTTTTGGTACCAGGTCAGTTTAAAATTTATGTTGATGGGTTGATCATTAAATGCTTCTTTCCAATTGCCCTGGTACTTTTCTGCACCATCTCTAGCTTCTTGAAGGCAAACAAACTTTATATTCTACTACCTACGATTAATTATAGATTTCTGAAGTTTTTACCTCCCACTTCGGTGAAATTTAGAAAAAAAAAAAGATTTTATCCTCCACTCCTTCCCTCCCCTCTCCCCCTCACATACAACCATTTATTCTTCACAGCTGAGGTCCCTGTGGGTTTTAAAGAGGACTCCTCCTCCTTTTAAATTTTTAAATATATTTTTTAAACTTTTTATTGAAGTATAGTTGAACTACAATGTTGTGCTAATTACTTCTGTACAGAAAGTGACTCATATATATATTCTTTTTCATATTCTTTTCCATTATGATTTATCACAGGATATTGACTACAGTTCCCTGTGCTACACAGTAGGACCTTGTTGTTTACCCATTCTGTATATACCAGTTTGCATCTGCTAAACCCAAACTCCCAGTCCAACCTTCTCCCACTGCCCTCCCCCTTGGCAACCAACCACCAGTCTATTTTCTATAGAACCAGCCTGATTCTATTTCATAGATAGGTTCGTTTGTGTCATATTTTAGATTTCACATATAAGTGATATCATATGGTATTTGTCTTTCTCTGACCTACTTCACTTAGTACGATAATCTCTAGTTGCATCCATGTTGCTGCAAATGGCATTATTTTGTTCTTTTTTATGGCTGAGTAGTATTCCATTGTATATATGTACCACATCTTCTCTATCCATTCATCTGTCGATGGACATTTATGTTGCTTCCATGTCTGGGCTATTGTGAATAGTGCTGCTATGAACATAGGGGTGCATGTATCTTTTTGAATTACAGTTTTGTCTGGATATAGGCCCAGGAGTGGGATCGCTGGGTCATATGGTAGTTCTATTTTTAGTTTTTTTAAGGAACCTCCATACTGTTTTCCATAGTGGCTGTATCAGTTTACATTCCCACCAACAGTGTAAGAGGGTTCCCTTTTCTCCACACCTGAAGAGGCCTCTTTCAGTGGGTGCTGGTTGTGGTTTGGATTTAATCTTTCTAGTAGATAGATGCAAGACGAATGACTGGCTGGGTGTGACTGCTGAAGTGCTAGTCTCTATGTGCTGGGTAAAGCCACCCCTGCCCCCTGGGCAGTTTCATTGCAGAAGTAGATTCACCCTTGGGTGAGAACATCTCATTATTTATTCTTATCTGATCACTGACTTTTTGCTCAAGTCAGTAATAATTAGTTTCTAGTTCTTGAGAATATGCCAATGAAAGCGGATAGGGAACTGGAGCCAAACACGTGGGAGATTTAAAATTGCACATAATCGCTCAATTCTCCTGCGTATAATAATAGCTGCCTGTGAAAACGCTGCCAAATTAAAATGACTCTTTGTAATCAAGATAGGAAACCAAATGTTGCTCCCATGACCTAGAAGAAAATAATAGTAACACTTAGTAAAATGTGCTGTATTGTGTTTTGAATATGTTTAAATTAAGTAGCTCTAAAAATAAGACCCTGTGGGAATTTCCTGGCAGTCCAGTGGTTAGGACTCTGCGCTCTCACTGCGAGGGCCCGGGTTCGATCCCTGTTGGGGAACTAAGACCTCACATGCCGCAAGGCAACGCCAAAAAATTTAAAAATAAATTTTTTTTAATGTTTTTAATAAAAATAAATATAAGCCCCTCATCTGCTTGCTGTGTTTAGCAGGGGAAACACACTTAGGACAGGAACATTATTATGTGACACCAAAGGCAGAGGATAAAGAAGTGGACATATACCTGTCAAGCCAGGATGCAGCATTAACACAGGTTGGTACATTTCTAGTCACGATTTTGGGGTCATGATGCATTTCTAAATGAGGTGTTGTCATTTTCTTGATTTATAGCTGTGGAACCCAGGTATAAAAGCTAATGCTTAGGCAAACATTAAACATCAAGAAAGAGGCAAAGCCCAGCCCCGATTTGTACCAGTCTCCTCTAGTCTCCTCCAAAAGTCCTCCTCCCCTTCTTCCCAGATAATAGCTGCCTCCTACTTCATAGAAAAGGAATAACAATAATTGAGGCCCATCAAGTATGAACGGCCCCAATCCCCATTTCCCCTCCCCACCTCCACCATGCATGCAGTCTCGGATGGTGAGGGCCCCTCCCTCCTTTCCGGGGTCAGTGTTGACACCAGCTCCCTTGTTCCACTCACTCTCCACAATTATCCCTTCTATGTTCCATACCTTTAACTTCCACCTCTTGACTGCCTCATTCTGAGAAACTCAAGTCCATCCCATCCTTAAACGTAACCCTCTCTTGATTCTGCTTCCTCCTCTAGCTATTGTTTCTTTATCCTTCCCTTCAGAGACAAGTTTTTATAGCAATTTTGTACCCTGTGTACTTCCTTCCTTCCTGTTTATGCCTCAACTTACTGCTTCTGCCAAGGCCACCAGCGGCCTACTAGTCCTCCAATGTGAGACACTCTTCAGCTCTTTCTGGTCATCTCTGCTGCCTTCTACACTGCAGACCGTTTGGTCCTTGCAACTCTACTCTCCTGGCTTCTCTGACATTAATCTCTCGAGTTTGTCTTTATGCCTCTTTGTTCCTTCTTTAATTTCTCTCTGGCTCCTCCATCTCTGCCTAGACCTATTATTCTTCTGGAAATCCAGACCCCTTAGAGTATAAAGGTATAGACCTTTCTCCCAAAGAAAAAGGATCTTTCTCCCAGATAAACTATTTCCTGTATAAGTAAGTCTACCAGCTTCAATAAACAACCCCAAAGCTTAATGGATTAGCACAACCGAGGTTGATTTCTTGATTGGGCAAATCAATGTGAATGTTCTCCTAGGTGGCTCTTCTCCAAGCCTGATTCAGGGATCCGCCCTCCAACATTATGTGGCTCAGCCACCTTGGAGTCTTCAGCTTCCAACTGCACAGATGGGAAGTCAGGGAGAGTGAAAGATGCATATGATCCTGCCCCCATTCCATTGGCCAGAGCTTTGTCACATGACGTCACCTAGAAGCAGGGAAAGCTGCCTGCCCCCCACTCCATCGACCAGAGCTTGGTCACATGATATCACCTAAAAGCAGGGGAAGGTACCTGCCCCCATTCCATTGGCTGGAGCTCAGTCACATGATTTCACCTAGAGGCAGGAGAAACAGAAAAGTAGCTAGCTACACACTTAGGAAGGAAGAGAAGTGGATATTGGCAAATGCTGTGGGGTCTCCCAGACTCCTTGATGCCTAGATTAAGAACTGCTTTAAATGTTAGAGTTCCCCTGGATCCCGTAGCTCATCGCTCTTCACTTTCTTTAAGGTCTCATTGGTGCTCTCAGTGTCTCTCATCGTTTCTCTACCCTCCCCATGCTGGTAATTATCCACTTTAGCCCTGACCTTTCCCATGAAGATCTGACTTCTCTATCTAAGATATTTCATTTGGTTGGGCCATGGACACCTTAAAATCAACAAGATCAAAACTCAACTAACCATCCTTCTCCTTAAACCAATTTCTTATTCTGTTGTTGACCTGAAATAATGACCTTATCATTTACTTATGCACAGAAGGCAGAAAACTAAGCAGCATTCTCAATCTCTCACCCTCACTTCCTGCAGAAAATCCTCCCAACTACCTCTTAAATGTTCTCTGAAAACTATTTAACATGTTTCTCTTATGTTTTACTATTTAAATTTCTTTGAAAATTTTCAGTCATTTGGAAAAATGAAAACCTATATGCTCTTCCCCTAGATTCACCAATTATTAGTATTTTGCCATATTTGTGCCCTTCTCTCTCTCTCTCTCTCCCCTACCCCACCCTCCTCTATCAGTGTTCGTTCTTCTGAATGCTTGAAATTCTTCAAAATAAAAAATTTAAATAGCAAAACATCAGAAGGAAATAAAATGTTAAATATACACACACGTATTCCTACAGTATCTTCCTTCATAATCACAACACAATCATTCTTGGGAAATTTAACGTTACATAATACTATTTCTCTCATATATGAGTCATATTCAAATTTCTCCAATTGACTCAATAATGTCCTGGGAATTTTTGGTTTGTTTTTTTCTGGTCCAGGATTGAATCCAGGATCATACACTGCATGTCTCTTTTATCTCTTTTATTCTAAAACTGTCTCAGATATTTTTTTTCATGGCATCGATATTTTTGATGAGCCAGGAGGACCGTTCAGCAGAATACCCCTTTGTTTGGATTTGATGGTTTTCCCCTCCTGATTGGATTCAGGGTAAACATTTTTGGCAGGAACATCAGGAATGTCTTTCGAGCACCACACATCTGGAGGCACAAGACCTTAATGTGCCCCATTATCAGTGATATTAAGTTTGATCATTTGGTTAAAGTGGTACTGCCAGGTTTATCCCATGCAAAGGTATCTTTTCCCCTTTGTAGTGAATATGCTATCCGTGGAGTGATAGTTTGAGACTGAATGAATATTCTGTTCCTCCCAAATCTTTCACCCATTGGTTTTATTTATTTATTTTTAAATTTATTTTATTTATTTATTTTTGGCTGCATTGGGTCTTCTTTGCTGTGCATGGGCTTTCTCTAGTTGCAGCAAGCGGGGCCTACTCTTCGTTGTGGTGCACAGGCTTCTCATTGCGGTGGCTTCTCTTGTTGTGGAGCACGGGCTCTAGGAGCACAGGCTTCAGTAGTTGTGGTGCATGGGCTCAGTAGTTGTGGCGCACAGGCTTAGCTGCTCCGTGGCATGTGGGATCTTCCCGGACCAGGGCTCAAACCCACGTCCCCTGCATTACCAGGCGGATTCTTAACCACTGCGCCACCAGAGAAGCCCCACCCATTGGTTTTAATATCACTGATGATTCTTGCCTGGTGATCTCTTCTAACTTTATTATACATTTTACATTTATTACTTGACATTCTTCTGTAAAGAAATTTAAATTTTTTGTATCAATATGGACTTTAAAAAAATTAATGTGTCAAAATGCTTTCCAACCATATGATTTTTGACACTCAGATTGTTCCACATTTGCCAGTAGGAGCCCCTTCAAGCTGCCTCCTGTAGCCTTTTGACATAAATCCATCAGCTTTTGAGCACATTCTTACTTTCTAAATCAACAAGATGGCCCCAAATCTGGAATTGACCTTTCTCCAGGGAGCCCTGGTTACTTTTAGTGGGAAATGGTATTGAGAAACCAGGGGTGTCTACTGGGGTGTCTTTGCTCTTTCCTATATTCAGCTAGGAAATACATATTTTTAAAAGAAAGGAGTTCATATTTCTTTTAATACTTCTAATTTCAATCCAAAACTACAGGGTTCTTCCTCACTTTCCCCCACTCCATATTTGTATCCCCCTTCACCCACACTGAGAACTCTGGTTCCCAAAACTATACATGTATTTATTCATTTGCTCAGTCCTGTAAACACCCACACAAAATAGCTTCAGAATTACTACACTCAGCACTACAAACCACAAACTTCCCAAGGAAAGTCGAAGCTTTCTTTTTATTCTAACGATCGATCCTAGTGAGAGTGTATACCCTGAGAATCGAGTTCAACATCTACTTGGATTAATGTTTTGTGGTAATAGCATCAGTTTTACATACAGCTAAATTCATTTGTTTCTGTTGATATATTCAATTTTAGAGAATTTTCCCCATCGCCATTTATGTGATTTTTTTATCATGTAAAACGTCCTCATAACTATTAATGGCTGTATATAATGCTTCAGTTGTTGACATTTCACTGGTAAGCTATTTGGGCTTAACTTCAGACTTTACAAAGACTTCTTCAGGGGATTCAGAAGAGTTTTCAGAAATATAATTAGCAATTTGTTCTTCCCCAGTGTCCTTGTACACCTAAGAGTGTGACATACCATCTCCTGCCAACCTACCTGCCATGATTATCCCTTGGGATACGGGCCACAAGCTGGGACTCATGGTGTTTATCGTCGCCTCTACTCCTCTTAGCCCAGCCATGGTGTTTGGGGCGCTCCTGGGACTCCCGCCACCCCCAGGCAGAAATGACCCAGCAAAGACCATTCTTTTGAGCAGTGGTCTTAATCCCTGGCGCAATTACTATCACCTGGCGAGATTTTTGAATGCTAATACTTATCTCCCGTTCAGACCAGTTAGATCAAAATCCCTGGGGGTGGGATTTTGTCAGTCAGGCTTTTTTGTTTGTTTTCCTTCATGCATTGCTTTATGAGGAGCTACTTATCAGTCTTGCAAACTCTGAGCACAAGACTCTCGAGATGCCACCCAATCCAAATATCTATTGATAACAATCCATGGAGGGGCTCTTTTCTTCCCCAGAAGTATATCAAGAATTAATTATGCATCCCTGAATCTTTAGAAATCATTTAAAATTTTATGTAACTTAGATGTAAATATAGAGAATAAGATGATAGAAATTACATGCAGTGGTGCTTTGATATTTTCAGTTCATCCCTCATCCAAGAATTGGTGAGTCTTCAGACAGAGCTAAAGACCGTCCTTGGTCTTTCTCTGCTTCAATTTTACAATATGTTTATGTTTCTAGTATCTTTCTTACCCCACACAGCTCTGTGGATGTCTGATTCAGGACCCTTCTTGCACTACACGAATTATTCTCAGTTCCCAGACACCTAGTCTTCTTATCATCGTGTTTCCACAGAGGCTGCTCCCACCACCACTCACTGCGAAGAATGCCTCCTGCTCCTCCCCTGGCCTCTCGTCCAGGGGCTCACCTGCTCTACTTTCTACCCGTCTATTCCTAGTGGGGCCCAGCATTCTGTGCTGGTGGGCTGTATTCTGCCCAGTGAGGCAGCAGAAATTATTTCCTGATTGATGGCTGAGTCAAACACGGATCCTGTACTGAGCAGACACACAGCCATACAAAGAAAGAGAGACACCTTTCTTTAACTTGCTCCCACCTGCAGCTGCAGAGTTACCATCACCACTCCTCACCTGCCTCAGTGGGACCATCACCAGCCTCAGACCCAAGGTTATCTTCGTGGCACATGGGCTGCCTTGCCCGCCTGACTCAGGATCATTTTTAAAAGGCATTATAGGCATATGTTCAATTTTTAGTAGTCCAACCAAAATTAGGCAGACTGTGATCTTAAGAGCTTCATAAAGGAGGTGGTATTAAGTGACTTAGTGAAAAAAGAAAAGGGTGGGCTCCAGTATACTGAAGAAAAACCACTAGGTTTCTGTTATGGGTGCCGCAAGCAAAGTGATGTTTTCTTGGGAGGTGGCTTCTGCCACTTTTATGGGGTGGATTTAAAATAGAAATGGTTAGAGAAGACTCTGGAATTTGAACAGCTGCAGTAGTTCGGATGTGAGAGAATTAAGCCTCAGACAAAAGTCTGGCTGTTGAAAGAGGAGAATGGAATCCTAGAAATATTATGAGAGAAGAAATAAATGGCAAGGTTTGAACACGGATTGGTATTTGGATGGAGAATATGAGAAATTAAGGCTTGAAACAAAACTCTGCAGAACAGTGAATCATTAACACCATTAATTATATAAAGAATCTTGTCAAAGTTAATAATAAAGGAATCAAAAAATATCTCAAACTAGAGGGTATGGAGAAAAGGGAACCCTCCTACACTGTTGGTGGGAATGTAAATTGGTACAGCCACTATGGAAACCAGTATGGAGGTTCCTTAAAAAACTAAAAATAGAGCTACCATATGATCCAGCAATCCCAATCCTGGACATATATCCGGAAAAGATGAAAACTCTAATCGAAAAGATACATGCACCCTAATGTTCATAACAGCACTGTTTACAACAGGCAAGACATGGAACCCAAATGTCCATCAACAGAGGAACGGATAAAGAGGATGTGGTATATATATATATATATATATATATATATATATATATATATGTACACAATGAAATACTATTCAGCCACAAAAAAGAATGAAATAATGCCATTCCCAGCAACATGGATGGACTTGGAGGGTATCATACTAAGTGAAGTAAGTCAGACAGAGAAAGACAAATATCATTCGATATCACTTATATGTGGAATCTAAAGATATTATACAAAGGAACTTGTAAATTTACAAAACAGAAGTAGACTCAGACATAGAAAACAAACTTATGGTTACCAAAGGGGAAATGTGGGGGGAGGGAATAATTAGGGATTTGGGGTTAACAGATACATGCTACTATCCTTAAAATAGATAAACAACAAGGTCCTACTGTACAGCACAGGGAACTGTATTCAATATCCTGTGATAAACCAAAATGGAAAAGAATCCAAAAAAGAATATACACATATAACTGAATCACCTTGCTGTATACCTGAAACACTGAAAATCAACTATACTTCAATTTTAAAAAAAAAGAAAGCACTGAAGAAAAATCTCAAACTACTCAGAGGAAATCCAATGAATTGCTTTTGATAAGCAATCTTAAAAACTGAGAGTTATGTACAAAAACCACAAAAAGTGGTCCACTGTGACTCCTAAGAAAGATCAACAGAAAAGGAACTTCTTAAACATAAAGATAGCTTCCCAGCTGCCTCATTTATCAAGAAGACGCAAGAAATTTATAGCTTCCTACTCTTTCCTGGGTGTTATTCTACTCTTTGTCTCCTAACTCATATAGTCGAGAAGATGACAATGGTTTCTGGAATACTCCATAAACATGAACTCACAGTCTCAAATCATTTAAAGTTGTGATTCTATTTTTTTCCTCTCCATTTTATTCCAATCCATTTTATTCTGAAGGTAGGCATGACATAATAATAAATGGAGGATGCCACCTACTACTTGGGAAATATAAGGTGTGGAAAGTCATTACGTGCAGTAAAAATTCAGTGATTGACTAGCTTGCAGTTTCAAATATCTACAGAACCCTGTGTTCACGCACAGGCTCCGCTGACAATGTGATTTCTGCACCTTCTTATCAAGCCCCACTACTGCACTCTGTGACAGCTGAGTCACTGCACATAAAAGAAAAGGGAACATTAATGCAGGGAATGAGAGAAAAGCTAAAAGCAGGATGAACGTACGAAGAGAAGCCATAGCATTTGCAGGTCTCCTTGTTTGGGGGGACCTTGGGAATACAGACAGATTAGGATTTGGGGTGACACTGGGCCAAGCCTGATTCATCCCCATGTATTTATAACCTGGTTATACAAATGCTCCTGTTCACTGAAGGATATTCTTCTGGCACCATCAACACTGTGGAATATAGCCTTGAGTCTCTAAAGAAGCAGAAAATACCACTAAGAATCTAAAACAACCATCACAAAGCCCAAGCACTATACCCCAGGAGATTTCAGCCTGTGGGAGAGGCTCTTTGGTTCTTACTCTGAGCTTTATCAAGACTAATTTACAAGCATGGGTGATTTCCCACTCCACCGTGCATTAGAAGTAAATCCCTGCTCAGGTATCACCTTCTCTAGGAAATCTCCCCGTGTGAGCCTAGATTCCCTCCACAGTTCATTCAGCACCATAATTGGTGAGCACTTCCCACATGCCAGGTGCTCTCTTGCCCAGTACCTTGAACATCTCATTCTGAATCAAGTGGCTTGTCACAAGCTGGTCTGCCTGCCAGACCACTGGCTTCTTGTGGGGGGAAGTTTCCTGCCTCTGCATTTCTATTCTCCTAGTATCTAGCACATAAAATACACATACAAGATGCTCAACAAGTATGTGCTGAAATGCAGTGTGTGACAGCACACCATAAAGGAGTCAGGGGTCAGGCAGGTAGAGGGTCATATACGGCTGCTTCCCTTGGAGGGATCATTCATTCAACAGATAGATAAATAGTTCAGGGTTCTTCAATAGAGCCCACCAGAGAGTATCAAGTAAGTCGACCAGACCAGTGATTGAGAGCTACAACATTAAAATAATGGAAGAAACTCAGAACGTTTAGTCTGAAGAAGGAAAGAGCTGAGGTGTGAGCGTGGGCTGCTGTCAGGAGACGGGAAGCAGCCAAGGGAGGAAGGGCTGTACCTGTGGACGCCACTGAAAGCCAAACAAAACACAGCGACTCGTCAGCCAGGATAGAATCCCCAGGGCTCCCGTCTCACCCTGCTCCCTCCCTGCAGTCTCTAAGCTGGGGCTCCCTGGACGTTGGACTTCCTCCCTCCCCTGATCGCCTTCTGGCATTGACGGTCGCACATCAGAGCTCCCCGACATTGACGCTCGGCCACCCCATCTTCAGCTCTACTCTAGTGACTGCGTGTCCTTTCGATGGATGTCCCAGGTTTCCCCCAAACGACTTCCACAGAGCTCACTCATCGTTTCCTCTCTTCCCTCCCACCGCCCTCACCCCAAGGCTTGTAGGTGTCACGGCATGACACCCTTGGCATCTGGAAGGAGGGAGGGCAGAGGTTTGAGCCTGTCCCAGGCACATCCCTCCTCTGCTTATACCAAGGGAAACACTTACGTGGGCACTTCTCAGCAGCTCCTCTCCTGCCCGGGGCCTGGGCCTCATTCTTGACCCTCATCCAAGCCCAACTGCCTCTGCAGCTTTGTCTCGTGTTCCAGAACCGCACTGAGTCCCTCCCACGGCCCCTTTGACTCACTGTCTAATCCCTTGGCAATAGGTATGAAGGTATCACTGGCCTATTGGGCTTTTTCCTGTGTTCCCCCGATGTTTCTGACTATTCTAGAAGCTTCAGAACTCATCTTTTCTCTACCTGCTCATCTCCTTGAGGGAGGCCCCACCTTTTACCTTTGCTTCCTAATGAGCCCTCAAATAGAAACCCACAGCCCACTCCATGTATAGATGGAATCTTCATGACCCACCCCGCCATGATTTTGTGATACACATATTTTTTAATTCTCACAATACATGTATTCTAATTTAAATAACAAAGATACGCTATAACACCTTGGAGGAGGAGTGCTGTCCTGAGATCCAGAAAACAATGGTTTGTCCCAGCTCCACAAAAGGTTGGGAATGCTGCACCATCCAGCAGAGCTGTTCTTTCCATTCTTTTATTTACCTGGGGTCGGACTCACTGATTCAGGAGATACTTATACAAGAGGGCAGCCCCACCCCCCCAAAAAAAGTGTTCCTTATTTGGGACTTCTTAAATAAATTACACTGCATCTATATGATGGACTGCTAGGCAGATATTAAAATAAATGAGGTAGAGCTTTATATGCTATGGGAAAATATCCAAGAATGATGTTTATAACATTATACCTTTTGTAAAAATCATCTCACAAAATTATGGCGTATTCATAAAAATAAATTCTAGAAGGAATTTCAAGGAAATGATGACAGTGGTTACCTTTAGGAAAAGAGACAGGGCTGATAAGTGGGCAGGGGAGACTTCATTCTTCATCTTGTACCTTCCTGTATTGTTTGATTTTTCTAACTGGGTACATGTACATGTTCATAATCCCTTCTATGAAGCCCTTTAGGCCAGACGTATTTTGGGATCCTAATTTTCCTGATTTAAAAGATCATATGATCTGTCTACCAGATACTATGTAAAATCTTCAGCAGAGTCTGGGGCAACATACCCTATTCAAGTTTGTACTTCCTCAGTGAAGTGTATGATTACTCACACTGAGATTTTTAAAAGACTATGAATCTCATCATTGGATAAGATCAAGTCAGGTTTCTCCACCACATTGGCTTTCAGGGCTTTTTGGAATTCATAATTGCAGATAGGGGACTGAGGACTTATATTAGCGCTATTCAATTTTTCTTATGATAACAGGGTGTGAGCAATGAGATAATGGATGCTTTTTTTTTCTTTATACTTTGCTATATTCTATTCCTTACTTTTCTCTGCATGCTTTTTACTCCCCAGAAGCAGTTGACAGTAATAGGCTCAGAGGAACAGGAACACACACTCACTAGGACAGAGTGGCGATCCCTAAATGACAACTGCGGGCAAAAGGAGCCAGTAAGCCAACAAAGGACAAGGAGCTCTAAATTCCGCTGGGTGTTAACAATTTGGGTCAATTTGTTATTGCTTCGCAGGGCAGAAGAAGCAGGGTGAGAGCATTCCCCATTGAATTCAACCTCACAATAGGAAAGAGGGAGATAGGAGAACAGTGCCCAGCAGGCATTCAAACTGTAACTATTCATGCAGCTGAAAATGGCAAGAGGACCGAGAGGAAGCTCAGGACTAAATTCCAACAATAAAGTGTACGTGTAGGCTTTTCTTTACTTCACAGTTTTCATGGAGCGGCACCTTTGCTGTTCACAGGTGGCACACACCTTTGGATGAACCCATTGATCCTGTACGTACTTGAATGAAACTGTCTTTATTTTAGGGACTTTTGGTACTTCATTTGTGACTGCCTCACTGTCAAAGACTCGTGTACAGATGGCAGGAAGCACAGATTTCTAATTTTATTTCCAGGCTGCTGTTTGATTCATGTCTACACAGAAGGGGCTGTAATGGTAGTTCATGATGTAGTTGCATCGGGACAAGGTATTAACACCAAAATGATACGTGTGAGGTTGTTTCAGTTTCGCCATCAGCCAAGGTTAGACTTTATAAAATATTCCCAGACACTATTCTATCACCTGTGGGCTTTCTAATGCAATGACCACAATTGCCCACAGGTGTCCCTAGGCGCTCATTCTGGATTACCTGTCAATGAGGCAGCTGGGATTTGGGAAGGGGGCTTCACCTCCCCTCTCTACTGAGAGGGGTTTCACCAAAACTCAGCTCCCCAAGGACCACTGGCTCCTTCCCTCCTGTAGAGAATCTGTAATTGCTCAAGGGCTCCTAAGCCAAGATGCTGGGCTACCAGCATTCCCAGACAACTCTTGTACATAATTAGCACCCCAAATTCAGACTTCCTGGTACCAGACAACCTGTTCATTGCCTCATCAATGAGCCCACTTTCTCATGTTCATCCCATCAAAGGGGGACCCACAGTAGAGTCAGGGCCCTTCCTCTAGAATATGGACCCATGCTGCATGTACAGTGGGCCTCTCCATGGGTCATGAAAAGATGGGGAATCTGTGCTTTCTCTTTGCAAGAACCCCCTTTCCTCAATAAAGACTTTTTTAAGCCCATGTCATGTGGCATTGTGGGATTTGTTTTGATCTCTGACACTTGACAGGTTTGGGGTATAGTGAAGCACTTCCTATTTAAAAGTTTTTAAACTCTTAAAAATATTTGGTTGTCATGTATCCACCTAAACCATAGATTATGAATCTCCTTATCACTTTTCAAAAGAGATAAAAGACTTTTCTATAGGTTTAAATTAGTGTCCCAGAGCACATTCTGTCCCCTTGTTTTCCTGTGCAGGTAGCCAGCCATGAATTAAAGATACTGATGTCTTGTATACATCTTGGCGAGATAAATACCATGACTGTGCCCAACCTTGGCCTCCACTAGTGCAGATGTCAATGGAAAAGCTGTGTGGGTGATGATTTTACTGACACCAAACCTCCTCTTAAATCTCAAACCCTTTTTCCAGAGGAGCCCTCTGCTCTAGAGTCCAGAAAATTTCTCATGATGCCGTCCTTCCTCATGAGCACCGGACAGAAGAGGGTAAAACACCATGTCATAGCGTTTCTCTGGACCACCTGAAATAGCGGGCACTGGATTATTGTTTAGCAGCGTTAAGTTCTACTTTTCCTTAATACATTTTAAGAACACCACCCCAAGACCCTAACTTCACAAAGGCAGGACACACTGCCTTTCTTCCTGAAGCATTATTTGAAGTATAGAATGTAATATGATCCATTCATTCCCAGCCTGGCCATGGGAAACTACAGAAGAAGGGGGCTCAAGAGGAACTCTCAGGTGGAGATAAGTAGATCTTGAGCCAGGAGGTTATCTCTTTGAAAGGCTTGAAAAGTAAATTGGTACCACTCCTGTACCCTCGTCATTTCACTCTCTACGTCCAAGCAGAGCACAGTTATAACAAGCCCCTACACAAAATACCTCCTTACTTGAGAACGATGACCACCCCAGACAGCCCTCTCAGGGGTTCGGAGAGCCAAAGGTCATGGTAGCTAAAAAAGGACAAGTGCAACGTTCCACTTTGAAAGGGTGTGGGCAGAGATCTCCCTGGTTTGGTCTGCCGAACTTGAGTACCAAGGCTAAGAGTAACCTACTCAATACTGGTAACTCTGTAACCATTCGGGTTACAAGAATGTCTTCTTTAATAAGTGTCACTTAGATGACATCAAGCACTGTAGTTACCTAATCTTATTTAGTACCTAAAACCACCCTTCAAAGTAGGTATTAGGGTGACCATATCATCCAAACCAAGATACTCTGGAGAGCAAAGGAAGTCGTCAATATTAACGTAAAGATAAGAAGTGTGACCAAGGGACTGTCCTGGGCAGACCAGGTGTGTGGTCACCTACTGTTAGTATCTCCAGCTCACAGATGAGACACCTGAGGCATGGAGAGTGTACGTCTGCTGAGGAGAAGCAGAGCTATTCAAGCCCAGGGATGTCTGGCTCCAAAACCCACGTCTCTTCACACCACGCGGCCTTGCTCTTAACCTGATCTGGGAATAGTTCTGGCGCTCGCTGCTCTGGGCAGTGGTATCCGTAGCCTTGCTAAGTATTCAGCAAATCTTAAATGGAACCTTAACAGATCAAGCAAATAAGAACAGAGCTATTTTGGTAGAACTGGGCGAATGGGGCTCACATTGTCTGGCTTCCCTCCAGCCTCCTCCTTTACCTCCTGGGTGACCCTCTAAGCCCCACCGTTTCTACAAGGAATACCAGGGCCTGGCCGTCACCTAGATGTGGGGTCAAACCACATGCAAGCTATTTGAGGAAGGACAGAGAATATAATGGTCGGTGCCACGTGAGAACCTCTGCTGCATTTAGAAGTCCTGACCATTTAATTCTCCGTCACTCTGCTCTTTCCACCTGCAGCAGTCCTGCCAGACCCTCACGCAACACCGTGAGTCCATTAGTAGCCAGAATCCTAATGACACCCGGAAGGGGCAGGTGTGGCTGAAGCCTGCAGAGCTCTGGTGGGCTGTGTGGTAGAAGCGCTTGTCTCATGTTCTACTGCACCCCTCAGGGCTTCCTTCTCCTCCCCTGCCCAGTGCTGTCCCATCTTCAGGAGCAGACGGATCACCTGGGCATCTTGTTAAAATGCAGATTCTGATTCAACAGGTCTTGGGTGGCGCCTTAGAGGCTGCATTTCTCTCAAGCTCCCAGGTAATGCCTATGCTGTTGGACTACACTTTAAGTAGCAAGAGCTTAGGCGACAGATACGGATCAGCAACACAGATTTTACAGAAGTATCTGGCTCATATGGATATGTTTTCACATCTGGAGAAGCAGTTCAGAGCTGTTAAATGCTGTTCTTGTTTAAATGCAACTTAGTGTGTGTCTGGTTATTAGCAAAAGAAAGTAGACCTGGGCTTCCCTGGTGGCACAGTGGTTGAGAGTCCGCCTGCCGATGCAGGGGACACGGGTTCGTGCCCCGGTCCGGGAAGATCCCACATGCCGCGGAGCGGCTGGGCCCGTGAGCCATGGCCGCTGAGCCTGCGCGTCCTGAGCCTGTGCTCCACAACGGGAGAGGACACAATAGTGAGAGGCCAGTGTACCGCAAAAAAAAAAAAAAAAGAAAGTAGACCTTACACCATCCCCTTCACTTCTGGGAATTTACAGAGAAAAAGCAATACATTTATAGAAAGTCCTTGCGTGAGAAGCTGTTAAGTTTGATCATGTTTTGAAAAACATCTTTGACTAATTTACAAATATGTGCTGCTCGCCACATGCACATTTTAAACTTTCATGGGAAAACTGGATAGGTATCCCCTGGGTGGCAGTCCTTGCTCTTCTGCCAGGAATAAAACGTTCATATGACAACATGACCCAGATTTTAAAATTGAGGGAGCAGAGGTTCTGCAAAGCCACATGAGTGCTTAATTAGTGCTGTTTTGAAAGTCACTTTGATGTTTCACGGGAAACCCTCAGGGAGCAGTGATGGATGGGACACACTGGCAGCAACATAAGTGATCTACCAAAGTTACCTCTTTTTCACTTTGTTCCTTTGAACTGAAAAATATACTATGCATATTCTAACCATAGCCCAGAGCTGTAGCTCCACCCTAGGCCCAGGAATGGGGACAGGAAGATCTTGCTTGGGGTCCCTGCATTTAAACTTCCACCACAGACTTTTACCTTCATCACTTTTACAATTGTTCTTCAAACAGATTCACCAAAACAGTGACTTTGTCTCCTCACCATGCTTGCTGTTCACTCAGCAAATTAATATTCCCAATAATAAGAAGTATGACTGCAAGAAAATGGGCATTTTCCCATGTTTCGCTCCTTTTGTCCAGTTTTATATTTTTCCTCTGAAAACATTTCTCTTTTGCAGGTTAACGAAGCCTTTACTCAAAAGCATTAGTCTTTCTACCACTTAGATATTTTAGGTAACGGGTATTTAATACTGTCCTAAAAGTATTCTGTATTAGAAGAGAAAAGAAGCTTTGAAAAGTCATGCTTCATTGTTCACATTTTTAATACTGTTTATTATTATTTATTTTATTTTACTTTCATTGAAAGGAATGCTTCTTTCATTAGGGAGAGGAATGTATTATCATGCTGGGGTGGCGGAAATTTTTGAGATAAGTCCCATAATTTCCTACATGTAACGTCTCGTTACACCTAAAACAACCACAGGTTTACAAGCTAGTTGTTGATGGTCCCGTGCATAATGTCAACAGCTTAGGATAGAGGGATTTTTGCAAAGCTTTTTAGTGCTGTCTGGCATGGATTTAGCGCTTATGCCTTTCGGTCTCAATAATTAATAGGATGCAACATTTGTTGCTTCCTAGTATATCTTGCCCTCCAGAAATATTGCCTTACATTCTGCCTCCTGAGGGTCTCTTGTCAAATGGAGGCTTGATTATAGTAGCTGTGAGTCAAACCATAGATGACCAAAAGAGCCCCATACAAATAAAGTTGAACAATGTACCACATCAGACAAAGGAGTTTGTCCAAGCAGGCAACAAGGAGATCCCACTGGAAGCAACAAAAACTAACCCTGCTCTTACCAGATAAGCATATATGGGCACATCTTTCGGGCTTATTGGGAGGGTGGTATGATTTCCTGGTGATGGCCATAAAGTCACAACCCACACCCGGAAGTAGGTTGGGATCCACCCAGAGTGGGGTGCAGGCTCAGGGCGGGGCAGGAGCCTTGTTCCTAGATCTGTCTAGGCCAAGTGAGATGACCTGCCTACTTTTATACTGGAGTCATAGAAACACGGACAAATCTGGAAAGAGCATGGAGTCAGCTCTCTGAAAATCTAATTGTGCCAGAAAGCAAGGGAGTGCTTGAAGAATGATGAGAACAGGTCAAAAGAACACAGAAAGTGTTGAAGGGGTTTTCCCACTGGCCAAAGCTGGTCATGAATTTTTGTTCTTTGTTTCTAGGATCACTTTTCCTACAGTGTGATCATTTTTGTTACTCTTTTTAAGGCACTAACTTGCTATATTTCTCTAAACTTAAGACCTCTACAAGGAGTCCCAAGATACCATGAGTAGGAGATTGCTTGCTGACCTTTGCTTTTTATAGTCCTCTAAAGACCTCATAACATTCTGTGTATTTCTTAAATTCACTCTACTGTTGGCCTCTGACCTGTTTTGCTTTCTCTCTGAAAGTAAACTTAGATGTGAAGCCAAAACATCACCAGAAAACCCTCCCTGCTTTTTTTTGCTCTTTTATAGTTGTGGAACAAGAATCATAACTACCGTAAAAGGAACAGACTACTCAGATTCTCTATGACCATCACAGTCTCCTCCCTGGAGGTGGGTCTACACAGGAAGCCAAATCACAACCAGAAGTGTTCCCAACATGCACAGAATCAGAAGGGAGGTTGATGATCCGGCTCTTCAATGCAACCATACAAAGCCAGGCTCACACATCACCTCACTGGCAGCCAAACCAGGAAATGCCAAACCTGGCCGAGGTTCCCTGCCCACTGCCAGTATTTGGCTGTTTTTTTCTTTTCCCCAAGCTTGCAAGGCTTCTCAAACTCCTCTTCTGATTAATGTGTGAACATGGGCATTTCCTGACAGGTATTCTGAAAAATACTGCACAACTTTTTAAATGTATATGTCAAAAACAACCTGTCTACAAGAAGAATGGTAAAAAGGAGTTGTCATACCCAGAAAATATTATAATCTGCACTGTTCATATATACAATACTAACATTTATTATGTTATAATATATGTTGTAAACTTATAACTATAAACTAAAGCCATGAAATACAACAAATGGAAGAATTTGTTACCAAGGGATGAGTAGAGCGAACTGAAATGACTTTAAGGTAAATATGTTTAAATTCCATTCCTCAAAGAAATATACTTATTTTTCTAAATGGGAGGATATGAAAAAGTTGGTGACTATGAATCAAGCATAAGTTCATATGAAAAGAATTAGTAAAATATCCTGATGATGAAAAATATGGTCCTTGAACTTAGAAAACTTGAGACTTAGAAAAACAAAGAAAACTTGAAACTAGACATAACTTTTAAATGAAAATATGTGTAACAGGTTGTCTTTAGCCCCAGGATTAGTGAATAAGCACCATTTACTGAGTGTTTACTTTGTGTAAGACATGTTAACAATTTTTTTTTAACTGAGGTATAGTTGATTGTGTAAGTTTAAGGTATACAATGTTTTGGTTTGATACATTTATATATTGCAATATGATTAGCATCAGCTAACACCTCTATTATATTATTGTATTTCTTTTTTTGTGGTGAGAACCACTAAGATCTACTCTCTTGGCAACTTTGAAGTTTACACTTCAGAATTGTTGATATAATCATTATGTTGTGCATTAGATCTCCAGAACTTATCTACTAATTGCAAGTTTACACCCTTAACAACATCTCCCCAATTCCCCACACCCTAATCCCTGGTAACCACCGTTCTACTCTCTTTAGAGTACAAGTTGTTATGAGTTTGGCTTTTTTAGATTCCACATATAAGTGAGATCATGCAATATTTGTCTTTCTGGGTCTGGCTTATCTCACTTAGCATAATATGCTCCAGGTTCACCTATGTTGTTGCAAATGTCCCGATTTCCTTCTTTTTTAAGGCTGAGCAGTGTTTCAGTGTATATATAGACCACATTTTCTTTACCCACTCATCAGTCAATGGATACTTATGTTGTTTCCATATCTTGGCTACTGTAAATAATGCTGCAATGAACAAGGGAGTGCAGATGTTTCTTCAAGATAGTGATTTCAATTCCTTTGGATAAATACCCAGGAGTGGAACTGTTGGGCCATACAGTAGCTCCATTTTTAATTTTCTGGTTTTCCGCAGTGGCTGCACCAATACATTCCCACCAACAGTGCACAAGCGTTCCCTTTTCTCCACATCTCACCTATACTTGTCTTTTGACTTTTTGATAGTAGCCACTCTAACAGGTGTGAAGTGATATCTCATTGTGGTTTTGATTTGCATTTCCCCAGTGATTAGTGATATTGAGCATCTTTTCATATAGCTGTTGGCCATTTATATGTCTCTTCTGGAAAAATGTCTATTTGGGTCCTTTGCCCATTTTTCAATTGAGTTATTTGGATTTTTGCTATTGAATTGTATGAGTTCTTTATATATTTGAGGTATTAATCCCTTATCATATATACGATTTGCAAATATTTTCTCCCATTCCGTAGGCTGCCTTTTCATTTTGTTGATTGTTTCCTTTGTTATGCAGAAACTTTTTAGTTTGATGTAGTCTCACTTGTTTACTTTTGCTTTTGTTACCTGTGCTTTTGGTGTCAATTCCAAAAAAATCATTGCTACGACCAATGTTAGAAAGCTTTTCCCCCTATGTTTTCATCTGGGAGTTTTATGGTTTCAGGTCTTACATGTACATAATTTCATATCCTGCCTTTTTTCCCCCATTTGATATGTTTTTATCATACCTATTTGCCACATTATTACCTCATCTTCATTACTATTATTTTTAATGACTATAATATTAAGACTGATTATGGTGAAAATTTGCAACTTTAATTTTATAGGGAGATGGACAAGTATAGGTACTTATAAACCTTAAAAATTCTATTAGATTACGTATCAAAAATTTTATAATGAGTGACATCAGCAGCACGGTGTCATGAGTCGTTCCTTTTTTCTCTCCCCGTTGATTTACAACTAATCGGACATCCATAAGCAAAAAAAAAAAGCACCCTGAAAGGCGTAAACAGGACACCCGTGAGATCCATCCCTCTGTGCATCTGAAAGAAGGTGGATTGGACCCTAGAGGAACTGGCAAAGAGAGGGAATTGGAGGCAGAGCTGGTGGCGGCAGAGAAGGCTTCCAGCCATCACGACTTTTCTACCTGAGGAGGTGGAGGGTGAAGGCAGTCGGGGGGAGGGAGCGGGGCCTGCCCAGCCATGTGCTGAGCTGTAGGGATCAGTTGCTCTGTTGCTCTCTCTCAGGAGAGGCCAGAGTGACTGGGGAGAGGAAGAGGAAAGGGAAGCAGGCAAAGAGAACTGAAGGAAAATGTCTCCCGCTGTCTGCCTCAGGAGGCAACAGCACTGCCCAAGGACCTCTGGGACTCCTCTACTGAAGGACCTCCCTATCAGGCATCGGTACACTCAAAGCGCCAAGTGCTAACTGGCTCACTTGCTCTGCCATCACCTTTTGCTTTTTTTTTTTTTTTTTTTTTTTTTAAATACACTGCCCAATCTCAGCAATTAATGAGAGCTGGTAAGAGAAACCAAAAACTTGTGCTATAGCACCACCTTCTGGAAAACAAAAGGAATGCTCTTAACTACCAGTCTGTAGAACGGTTAGAATCAAAATAAAGCCTTGCCTAAATGAGAAATTTGCTACTTCAAATGCAGCGACAGAGGCACTTTTCACCAAACACCGTGAAAAATCATGGTAATATGGCATCACAAAAATAAAATGACAATTTTCTAGCAAAGACATGGAGTATTGAGATCTAACTGATAAAGACATTAAAATAGCAGTTATGAAGAAATTCAATGAGCTACAAGAAAATTCAGGAAGACGATACAATAATCTCAGGAATAAGATTAATGAACAGAAGGACTACTTTACCAAAGAAGTTGAAAATCTGAAAAAGAACCAAACAGAATTTCTGGAACTCAATAAATGAGATGAAGAATGCGTTACAATACATCGGAAATAGAGCAGATCATATGGAAGAAAGAATTAGTGAGCTCAAAGATAGAAATATAGAAATGATTCAAGTGGGAGAGGAGAGAGAACTAAGATTTTTAAAGAGTGAAGAAACCTTATGAGAACTATCTGACTACATTAGAAAAGCCAGCATAAGAATAATGGGCATCCCAGAAGGAGAAGAAAGAGACAAGGGAGGAAAAAACATATTTAAAGAAATAATAGCTGAGAGCTTCCCAAACTGGGGAAGGAACTGAATATACAAATGTACGTAGCTATAGAACATCTTATTTTTGCAACACAAAAAGACCTTCCCCAAGAGACATTATATTAAAATTGTCAAAAGTCAACGGTAAAGAATTTTAAAGGCAGCCAGGGGAAAAAAGCAGTAACCTACAAATGTATCCCCATTAAGCTATCAGCAGATTTCTCAGCAGAAATTCTATAGGCCAGAGAGAGTGGAATGAAATATTCAAAATAGTGAAAGATAAAAATTGTCAGCCACGAATGCTCTCTGGCAAAGTTATCCTTCAGATATGAAAGAGAAATAAAGTCTGTCCCAGACAAGCAAAAGCGAAGGGAGTTCACCACCACTAGACCTGCCTTATAAGAAATGTTGAAAAGGAGCTATTCAAGTTGAAACAAAAAAAGGAAAGTACACAGAACTCTGATTAAGGTGATAAATAGTCAGAATTAGAATACTATAACTTTTTTTTTAGAATAATATATTATATTCTTACCTATAGCACAAAGGTTAAAGGAAAAGATCATTAAAAATAACTATAACTACTACATCTTGGGAATAAAATCACAGCATAAAAAGAGATAATTTGTTACATCAAAAATATAAAAGGGGGAAAGTAAAAAGATGAAGGCTTTATAGGAGACTGAAAGTAAAATGTTATCAGAAGAAAAAGGACTATTTTATTTACGAGATGTTTTATGTAAACCTCACGATAACCGCAAAGCAAAAGTCTAGAATAGAGACATGAAATATTAAAAACAGGGAGACTGAGCAAATCCTCATGGAAAACCACCAACTTAAAATGTAAACAGAAACAGAAGGAAAAAGAAACAATGGAGAGACAAAATAATCAGAAGGCAAAAGATAAAATGGCAGTAGAAAATTCTTACATGTCAATAATCACCCTAAATGTAAATGGATTGAACTCACTAATCAAAAGGCACAGAGCGGCTGGATGAATAAAAAACCCCCCCAAAAAAACCAAAACAAAACCCGAAAACAAGACCTAACTATATGCTGCCTGCAGGAGATTTAATTCATCCTCAAAGTGAAAGGATGGAAGATGGTATTTCAAGCAAGTGGAAACAAAAAGGAGGCAGGCATAGCCAACAGACAGGCAGGCATAGCCATCAGACAAAATAGACTTCAAACCAAAAAGGGTAACAAGAGACAAAGGAGGTCATTATAAAATGAAAAGGGGGTCAATACATTAAGAAGATATAACAATTTTAAGTACATACACTCCCAACACCCAAGTACCAAAATATTGGGTTGGCCAAAAAGTGACTTCGGTTTGTAAGTAAAAATAAAAGACACATTTTTCATTTTCACCAAGAACTTTATTGAACAACGTATTCACCCTTTTGTTCCACTACCTTCTGCCATTTTTCAGGCAACTTCATAATTCCATCTTCCCCAAACTTTTTATCTTTGTGAGCAAAGAACTGTTCCAGGTGCCTTTTATAGTCTTCCAGGGAATTGAAATGTTTTTCCATTAAGAGAATGTTGTAAAGGTCGAAATAAATGGAAATCCAAAGGTGCAATGTCTGGTGAATACAGCGGATGAATCGGAACTTCCCAGCCAAGCCGTAACAGTTTTTGCCTGGTCATCAAAGAAACATGCAGTCTTGCATTATCCTGATTGAAGATTTTGTGTTTTCTGTTGATTAATTCCAGATGCTTTTCGTCGCGTGCTGCTTTCAGTTGGTCTAACTGGGAGCAGTACTTGTTGAAATTAATCTTTTGGTTTTCCAGAAGGAGCTCATAATAGAGGACTCCCTTCCAATCCCACCATATACACAACCTCACCTTCTTTGGATGAAAACCGGCCTTTGGTGGTGGTGTTGGTGGTTCATTTGGCTTGCTCCAAATCTCTTCCATTCCACCTTACGGTACAGTATCTACTTTTCATCACCCGTCACAATTTATTTTAAAAATGGAACATTTTTCTTACTTTTAAGTAGAGAATTCCATGCAGAAATACAGTCAAGAAGGTTTTTTTTGCTTAACTTATGTGGGACCCAAACATCAAAGCGATGAACATAACCAAGCTGGTGCAAATGATTTTCAACGCTTGATTTGGATATTTTGAGTATGTCGGCTATCTCCCGTGAGGTATAACATCGATTATTCTTAATTAATGTCTCAATTTGATTGCTATCAACTTCAACTGGTCTACCTGTCTGTGGAGCATTGTCCAGCAAGAAATCTCCAGCACAGAACTTCGCAAACCACTTTTGACACATTCCATCAGTCACAGCACCTTCTCCATACACTGCACAAATCTTTTATTGCATTTCGGTTCCATTTTTACCTTTCTCGAAATAATAAGACATAATATGCTGGAAAATGTTGCTTTTTTTCTTCCATCTTCGATACTAAAATGGCTACACAAAAATTCACCAATTTTGATAAGTTTTTAAAAAATGCCTGTTGATATGACAGCTGTCACAATACAATCTAACAAAATTGTTTCGAATGAAGTTAAAGACAACTAAGTGCTACTAGACCCATCTTACGGAAGATACCAAATGAACTTTTTGGCCAACCCAATATATTAAGCAATTAATAACATGTCTTAGGGCAGAAATAGACAACATAAAATAATTGGAGGGGATTTCAATATTCCACTCTCAGCACTATTGCTGATCATCCAGACAGAAAATCAACAAAAATATTGGAAATGGACCACACTTTAGACCAAGAGAACTTAATAGAAATATACAGAGCATTCATCCAACAGCCTAATATACATTTTTCTCAAGTGCACATGGTATATTCTCCAGGACAGATCATATGATAGCTACAATATAAATCTTGGCAAATTTAAGAAGATTGAAATTGTATTAACTATCTTGTCTGACCATAGTGGTATGAAACCAGAAATCAACAAGAGGAAAGTGGTAAGATCTACAAATATGTGAAAACTAAGCAACACACTTCTAAACAACCATTGGGTCAAAGAAGAAATCGAAAGGAAAATAAAAAATTATTTTGAAACAAATGAAAATTGACATAGGACAGATACATACACACCTTATTCTATGGCACCAGTGAGTTGGTACATGAATGTTCCACACACTAATCACATATTTTACTTGCTTTGAATACAGGTTGAGAGAAGCAACGCTCTTTCTTCTGTTTCCTGGGCATCACTAAACTGTTCTATTAACTAAAATTATTTCCTTATCTTCTTTTATTTTTTCATACAAGTGTAGAAGGAGAATCCTTGAATTTACTTATTCACTCAACAAACATTTATAGATTGCATAGTTGTAGGCAATACTACAGACCTACTGAATCAAGTAGGGTCCAGGAATCTGTGTTTTCAACAAATTTTCCAGGAGTGTGTGATACCCACTGACAGTAGGAACCACTGACTGATGATTGACTGTCTAGGTAACCACTAAGGAGATCAGTCAGGAACTCATCACAGACAGGCAAGAGATGGAAGAAGCATAAATTAGGTCAGTAGAAGAGTGAGGAGGAGGAGACAGATGTTCAGAAATGTGAGGTAAATTGGCTGGTGTTGATGGGGTAGGCAGTAGATAGGAAGAAAAAGAAAGAAAGACTAGATCACAAATTTCCATAATGGAGATCCAATCATAGTGGTCTCAGGGACTGAAATTTCAAGTTAAGAAGGAGATGAACACTTAAAAGACAAAAGTATGAGCTCAGCTTAGTTCTGTTGACTCCCAGGTATCTAGGAGAGACCCAGGTGGAAGTGTCAAGGGGAAGGTTGGAGATCCAAGTCCAAAGTTCAGGGCCTGCGATGAAGATGTAGATTTGGAAGTGATCCACAGAGAAGTGGTAGTTGAAACCACAACAGAATCCAAGATCATGGCAGGGAGAGGGAGAGAGAATAGATGGGCCAAGGGTGAAAGCTTGGGGGCCTTAACTCCACAGTGAAGAGCTGAACAATTGTGCTCTTTAACATTTTAATATAATCCAAATGTTTTAGCATATCACAAATATGAACAAAGAAAATGCTTGAAAGTTTATTTCAGCATAAAATTCGCAGTTCTAATCATTAATTCTTTCTTGAACCAAATTTTTGTAGGGCTCACTTTTATTTAAATAACTACTAGATTAAAAATGTAGTCAGGGCTTCCCTGGTGGCGCAGTGGTTGAGAGTCCGCCTGCCGATGCAGGGGACACGGGTTCGTGCCCCGGTCCAGGAGGATCCCACGTGCCGCGGAGCGGCTAGGCCCATGAGCCATGGCCGCTGGGCCTGCGCGTCGGGGGCCTGTGCTCCGCAACGGGAGAGGCCGCGGCAGTGAGAGGCCCGCGTACCGCAAAAAAAAAAAAAAAATGTAGTCAAATTGTGTCAGAATTTAGTCCTTGGAATGAGGGAAAGAGGGGGACTAATGCTGGGATATGAACCCACTGCTAAAGAAATTGGCTGGGACATTCTCCCCTGAGAGAGAACAGACCCAAGACCTTGGCCACCATCCTCAGACTTTGAAAGACATCCTAGTAACTAAAAAAGGATCTGAGAGCTCCTTCTGTTGGTCAAATGACTTTGAGATGAATGAACCTTGTTCTAAAGGTTGGACCACAGGAGAATTGGGGATCTGTTTCTAAAATCACCATTATGCAAATGATTCATTGGACCATTGAAGATTAGCATTATTTGTTTTTATAAGCAAATACAGGCACTTTCCTAAAATCTGCAGAAGAACATCAGAAAGTCATTTCTTGCATCTGCAAGTAGAATATTGAGAGCTGGAGACTCCTGGACTCCAGAGGAGTCAGTCACTAAAGGAACTACATCTTTAGGTGATACCTGGAAATTCTTAGCACAGTATAAAAAAGTGAGGTTCATTTCTTTCTGTGCCTTAGATTTGAAGGAGTGTTTATTCAAGGTCTTGGACTTTATACTCTGGGGAGCTGAAATTTTCTCCCAAAGGAATGGTAGACACCCATGGTCCAAAGCTGCACAAAATACCCGATTTTTTAAAAAAAGAGTGCTGATATCCCAGAGGAGCTCCCTGTGCCTCTGCTGGCACCAACATGAAATCCAATAGCAATCTATTCCGCCGAGGTAAGCATCTAAACCTTCCTTTCATTTGTCCTGTAAAAATATTTTATGAATGAGTGAACCAATCTATCTATCTCTCAGGGGAAAAAAATCATATTGAGGAATTCACTGAGAATAAAACCCTGAGAGATACAGAAATGAAAACCGCAAGAGAGAAAACACAGAAGGGAAAACTACATTGAGATGATGCCAGAGTGTAAAGGCATGACTACAGCTCCTATCAGCTATAACTAGTTCTCAGAAGGTGTCTCTAGCACCAAGACATTCATTTCAGTGTCCAGAGTCCTTGGGGTTTTTTGATAAAACACAGAAGCCATATTGGTGTCCTCTGCAGAGTATTGGGAGGTTTTGTAGTCCTTGTATCATCTGCCAGCACCAGAGGACTTGGCACTTCTCAAGCTTAGCCCAGAGGGATGCATTTGAGCCAATGCTTAAATAAAATAAAAAGATAAACCTGATTCCTTTCACAGGCCCTCACAGTTTCATCCCCCTTGTCCCTCATGTAGCAATGGATGACAGGAGGAGCCAGGGTCCCCCAAGGCAGAGGGAGAGGGCCTGCCAATGCAGTTTGCATCTACTTTGCTCACTTCTTATGGCTAACAGGCCTCCCATAAGACCCAAAAGGTTTCCAGGTGGATCCTGGCTTTACCCAACCTCTTTGACCCAAGACTATCAAATGGATCCTTCCTCGAGTGTCTCAGACAAATATGTACCAAAATTTCCAAACTGGTTTTACCAAATATAAAAATTAAATAAATCCGTATATCTACTAGAAGAATAGGGCAAAGCATTTCAAAACAAGAGTGTAGTACTTTATCAGTAGATGCCCTTGTTTAGTATTGGATTAAACCATATTAATTTGTTGGTGTTTGACTATTTTTGACATAAAAATGATAATTTCGTGTGGTTCAATATAACAGGTGAGGAATTACTGGGATAGCAAAGGCTAATGGTGCCTAATCTGGGAAAACACTAACCAAGGCAGATTTGTCTCCAGATTCACAATGATGTAGGAAGAAGGACTAGCTCCCCAGATGCCAAAGATTCCTCAATGTTCCCACTTATAATCTCATAGCAGAAATCCTTTCTCCTCAGATGCTGTCAAATGTCCTTTATGAGCCCCTAAAAATTACTAAAACTCAGGTATTTCAACAGCCCACTCTAAGTTTAAGAGAAATTATCTGTTTTGCAACTAGAAAAGATTATATAAGTAGAGCATACCACTGTGAAGAGCAAGGGACAGTATGGGAACAATTGGGGACCTACATTATTCTCCCTGACCCTTGACCTATACACTGTCCAGCTTTAGAAGACAGACACTTCACTCTCTTCCCTGAAACAGGGTTTTGAATTGTCTAGAAACAAATGAACTCCTCAGTTCTCAATTAATCAGTACATCTCCAGAAAGAAAAAAGTCAAAAACAAAAAAACTTCTCATACATATTTAAAAGTCAGTTCCAACAATGATACACACACACATGTATACACACATTGAAAACTTCCCAAAGTTTTCCCGGTTGAACAAACTACTGAGTCCTTGAATTAATAAACAATACGGACATTGGTTTTAAGTGAGCATTGTTGGTTTTTCTGTATCTCTTACTTAAGGACAAAATTCTTCTCTAGAAAAGTTTTAACTTATGCATACACACACACATTTGTAGAGCCTTTCTGTTTATGCTTCTAAAAGAAGCTTTTAATCGTCTCACGGTGGGGTAGTTGACAAATAATTATAAATAGCAATGACAGGGAATCCTAAACTCCCCTAAACTCTCTGACTCCTGCCCTCAAAAGTCCCAGACACTGACATACAAATAAGCTGATTTTTCCTTTGGATCTTCAGCCCAAAGCCCTGATGTAGAAAGTTGGGAGCTACATTGGCAAATGCAAGGGACAGTATGCCCAATTTATGAAAATTCCTTTGCATAAACTGGAGGTAAGAAGAGTTTCTCCATAAAATCTAGAGTTTAATCCCCACCCCAGGCCTTCCAGAATTTGGACAGCTCCCTTGTTGGCAATGTCCCAAGCTCTCTTTCCTTAGCCTAGTAGGAGGAAAAGTCATGGGGGCAAAGAGGAACCAGAGAGGGAGAGAGAGTGCACCTGTTTCCTCTCAGGAGAGGAGACCCTGCCCAGCATCTCCTGCATCTCACCTCTACAGCCTCCCTTTGAAAGCAGCCCCAACCTTCTCACTCCTCCCATCCTATGGACAGAAAAGCACACAAGACAGTGGTGAGAGAACATCTCAATTTGAGCTTGTCACTAGGAAAGCCCTTCTCATTGAAATGTCCCCACAATGAAAGGAGTAACCAATAAAATAGCCTTAGCCCTTGGCCTATTTTGGTGGCAACACTCCTTCCTTTCGGAGGGAAGTGGAGACAAGGGGGAATGGGGATTTCTGTTAGCCGGTAGAGCATGCATTCCCTCTTTCTGAACCTTTAGCTGTGTTTACTGCAGCTTTCTTGGGCTGGCTTATCTCTGCCCCCAATTAATTACATAATGCCCCCCATGAGAACCTCAGAGCCTGAACAATCCCATCGCACTCTTGGACCACGTGATGCAGTAGCTCACCTGCACTGGTAAAAGTCTCAAAATAAGACTCCAAGGATTTCTTTTACAGTCAGCCTGTCTGGATTACATCTCAAACAAGTCTCAGGATTTTGGAATGTCCACACAGCAAACCAGCAGTGGGAGCTGCTCACCTTCTCTGAGAGAACAGGTGAACGAGCAGATGATGTTCGATGAATTCCTTTCACCCTGTTCAGCCTCTGGACCAGCAGCAAAGAGAAGGAACATCTTCTATCCCCTAAAACAAGAAGGAGGTTGCATCCTGTAAAACTTGCTCACACTGTTAGAGAGGGAGGAAATATCTACATCACCACCAGAACCTCACTACCAAGCAAGAAGCAAGTTAAGTCCTACTCACAACACTTTGTTACCAAGGGCCTTCCTTCCTGAGGCCACCCTTACCAGTGAGAGGGTTGCCCCAACATTCCAAAAAGTGAAATCTACACCTGAAGAGAACAAAACCAGGGCATCCCTGCTAGGCAAGCTCAGGGTGCTGAAGCAGAAAGCTGGTCCTGCATCCTTCTCCCTTCTCCCTCCAATTCTATCCCAACCCTCATATGATGCCCAAAGGGATCTCCTACACTACCCCAGCCCCTCCAACGTACAGTGACACATCCCCTATCTCAAGCCAAGCTCAAAGATGTCATTGTACAGGAACTTAATCCATTCTGTAATAATGTAATCAACCCTTTCTTGGGTGGATACTCTGAATTGTCACTCATCTGACTTTCCAGGACCCCTGCTCTACTACTCCTGTCTAAAGCCGACTATGTTCCCATTTCTCAGGAACTTTTTGGTGTTCCTTTTCCCTATTAAAGAAAGCTGAGGGTTTTATGCAATCACCTAAATGTCACATAAGGGGATTAAAACCTGGGCTCCCATTTTAATATGTGTGGAGCTTAGGGGCTTCCAGTCCCTGGAGAATCTAGTCTTCCGTTTGATTTTTCATCTTTTTCTAAGTTTTAAAGACTGACATGGCAAGATGAACATCCTTATCTTGGTCTCAGTTATGGTCCTGGATATAGTAGCTCAAAGAGGTTGGGCTTAATACCCTTTCAATCTACAGAACTGATCGTTATTTGTGATGTGGCAATACATCAGCCCACACATAGAGTTGGGGTGTTGGGATGGAAAACGTTAATAAAGCCAAGGTGATGTTTCTCTGAGCTTGTCACTTCAAAGGCCATCACCTCTGATAGCATTTCACCAAACCTGGTTTATACAGCTTATAGCTTACCCACTTCTCAACCGTATAATCTAGCCTCCTCTCTCATCACGCTACTGAAACAGCTGTTCCCAAAGCTCCCAAAGACCTCTGTGCTACTTTAGCCCGTCTTGACCTCTTAGCAGATTCGTCATGGTTAGCTTCTCCCACTCCTTCCTTCTTAAAATACACTCCTCCCTTGGTTCCTATGATGCTTCACCCTCGTGATGTTCCCGCTCCTTCTCAGGCTCTTCCTTCCCTGTTTGCTTTTTGTTTGTCTGTTTTTGCACATTCCCACCAATGTTGGTGTACCTCAGGACTCCGTCCTGGACCTCTTTGGTTTTATTCTATGGGCATTTCCTAGACAGCCTTATCCACTAGTCAGTATCTATAGCATCTTGAGGCCAAGGCCTGTTTCTCTCACCTGTATCCTCAGTCCCAGAGCAATGGCTACACATAAGATACACCTAACAAACATTTGGTGGGTTAAACTGCTGTTTCTCTTTAATAGCATCAAATCTATGGCTGGCTCCCAGGCCCCCTCCATCAGTGTCTGTATTTCCCCACAGAAAGTGTAAAGTTTACTACACTGTACTTCCTAAAGAAAGAGATTGTTCTTTCCTTGGCCCTTCTCCTGTCCCTTGGGTAAAATTTCTCAGGTAGGCTCCTGAATAGTTTTTCAACCTGCAGTTCACTGCCTGATAGAAGATCATAAAGTTAATGTACTAGGTTACAACCCACAATTTTTAAATTAAACAGAATATAATACACTAATATAGGCAATATCAAAATGTTTTATACATGAGGGACGGGATTTATTTCTTAAATCTCTGTATGTGTGAATGTAGCACACATTGAGCGTACTGGTAAAAATGTGAAATTTATATATTACAGTGAATTATGGTCAAAAAAAGTTTGAGAAAATCTGCTCTGAAGTGTCCACATACTATATCCAGGTCAAGGGTAATCCCAGTACAGTTTATCTCATAAACAACATATCCTTCTACTAAGCCCTAACAAGTATCATGAACTTAAATCCATCACAGAGCAAGTTTCAGAATAAGTAATCTTTTCATTTTAGTAGTTTCCTAAAAAGATGGACTACTCAAAAATTCAGGGCCTGTGTTGCCACTTAAATTTTTTCTTCTTTTAAACAAACTTCATCAAAATAAAAATTAAGGGCTTCCCTGGTGGTGCAGTGGTTGGGAATCCGCCTGCCAATGCAGAGGACATGGGTTCAAGCCCTGGTCCGGGAAGATCCCACATGCCGCGGAGCAACTAAGCCCGTGAGCCACAACTACTGAGCCCGCATGCCACAACTACTGAAGCCCGTGCACCTAGAGCCAGTGCTCCACAACAAGAGAAGCCACTGCAATGAGAAACCCATGCACCACAACAGAGAGTAGCCCCGACTCGCTGCAACTAGAGAAAGCCCACGCACAGCAACAAAGACCCAACGCAGCCAAAAATAAACAAATAAAATAAATAATTTTTTTTTAAAAATTAAAAGGTCATGATATATTTTGCCAGAATATATTTTCATAGCATCAAAATGATCTGTTTCAGAAAATGCATTGTTCTATGTGAAATGAGTATCAGGAGTTCTCACTAATTTCCAAAAATCCTTTGGAAATCCATACATGTGGCAAGTTTGGACTGACACAGACACTCTTCAGGACTGGGAAGGTGACCCATGATTCTCAGATTTTACCTCCTCCAGAGGGCTTACAAGAAGGACAACTAGGAACCTATTCCAGGCTCTAAAAATAAGGGTATAAGTGGTAGAAGAATCTCCTTTCCAATGGTGGTGAACTTTTGAAATCCTGGGATAAATATATCTGGTAGATTGGGAGAGTGTCACCTTGTGCAGTTTCAGAACCACATGTGGAAAAGGCCATAAGGATGCATCACAATTCTCTTTGTGTTTTTTGCTGTTGTTGTTGCTTTTTCAACAACATATAACCCAACACTACATACACCGTTGTCTCCCAGTTTCCCTGTCTTCCTCACCCAATAGCATACCCATCTAGGCCATATGTCAGAGAGTAGGGAACCTCACTGGAGACCTGGGATTATCAACCTGTCGTGAAGCCCATGCCTTTTTGCCCTGGGGAGCATTTGTATCTTCTCCCTGAGAGTTCTTGACCCCTTGGGACTTTTTGTTCATAGGTGCAGATGGACTGGGCTTCATTACCTGTCTTAGGTGTTGGGCTTCTCCCCTAGTCCAGCACTCAGAGGTATAAACAACTAAATTATATAGTTGCTATATGCCAACCAGGAGAAAGGGGAAAGCCCTCTAAGGAAATAAGAAAGCTCTGTACAATAGAGACAGCGGGTATCTGTAATATCATTCAATGCACAGTGGCAGAAAATGAGACTGGAGAAATCACCATGTAACCTGGAGATGAGGGGAAAATCAGGCGTATCAACAAACATGACCACCCTGCAGACGAAACAGTATTCCCATATCAAAGAAGAGTGTGTCTATAGAAGAGGCGAGTCATCATCAACTATAGCAAATTGGTCTCAAAGAGGAAACAGGCTGTAGCCGCAGCCTTGTTGAGGCGAGAGGGAGGTTAAATTACAGTAGTACACATCAGAAGTGTGACTGAATTGAGTCCAATCCCAGCTCCCTCACTTACTAGCTGTGGGGCCTTGGGCAGTTAGTTACCTAACTGTTCCGAGTCCCAGTTTCCTCATCTAAAACAGGGACAATGGCAGTGCCTGACCCATAGAATTGTTGTGAGGGTTAAGGGATGCAGCCCATGCAAAGCGCTTGGCAGGTGCCTGCACATGGTCAACTGACAGTAAGTGTGAGCTGCTAGTGTTACTTATGTTACTGTTAACACTAATAAGCAATTCATCCTCGACAGGTGTTTAATCATAGTTATTCATTCAATAAATATTTACATCAAGCGCCTGTTATATGGGAGTTCGGCCACAAACATGACCCATATGGTCCCTGTTTTGACTGAGATGGGGTATTGTTCATCAGGTTTCTCTATGGCTAGAGTGAAATATCATTCAAATATTTCTGCCCAATGTTAAGCCCACCAGAAAGTGTTCTGATCGCAGTTTGGCTTCCCCGGTACCTTTGCCTGCAGGAACAGTGCACTGGGCCAACGCTGTCTGCACAGTGTGGTTTCTCTTGTAAACTAATGTACTGAGTCTGCATCCTAAGCGATCTCTGGGGAGTCTGAGCAGGCTCCTAGGGCCAAGTGACTCTAGAGCTCTGACACAGTTAGGTATCTGGTGGGTTAAGCAGTAGAACCCAGGCTATGATGAATGCCACCCTCCAGGGTCCTGTTTCACCCCAAGTCTCTTCACCCTGTGAACCCTCCCAGCCCTGGACACTCTGCCCGGGGGCTGGCATCTGCCTATTTTCGAATAAAGACAACTGAGGCATGAGGGGCAACAGCCCTGAGCCTGGACCCTGAGGAACTCCAACTGAGCCCCGACTCCACCACATCTAGCCACCTGACCCTGGGCAAGGCACTCAGAGTGCAGGGACCTCATTCCCCAGGGTGGCGGAGAGGATTCAAGAGTGGAATATATGTGGAAAGGCACTGGTGGCATCACAGAGGAGACAGGCGTAAGAATCACAACGATAGGATCCCTCCTACCTCCCTGGAGCACTCTGGCTTACCCAGAGGGAGGCAGGGGAGACCTGTGTACCTCCAGCTGCAGGGAAGACCAGACTGCTGGCGATGACAGAGCTGCTCCGTGGTCACTGCTGCAGGACCCGAATGAACCAGTATAGGTGGAGTAGTGAGCCCCATGTTGATGTCATATGAAGGCCCTTGAAGTTTTCTTGGGCCAAAATAACTCTCCCCCCTGCCTGCTAATTCCCAGCATTAGTCACTCACGGCTTGAGGGATATCTTAGGCGTATTAATGTGAGTTAAGGTATAATTGATCTGTTAGGCAACAGATTAGCTAAAGAATACATGAGTAGAGAGAAAGTTATGTAATTCACAGTAAAAACCCTTCGATGGCTTCCCTTGTTCTGATAATAAACTATGCAATTCTGAATGTGATTGCCAAAGCCTTGCATGGTCTGCCCTGCCAACCCTTCCCAAGGATCCTTGTGCCACAATGACTGCACTAGGACCACGTGGCCTTCTTCAGCTCCTTGAACAGACCCAGCTTTTCCCTTCCTCAAAGCCTTCGCACATGCCGCCGGCATCAATCAGGGTGATGATGGCGCATATATACATTCTTACATGCATGCATCCACATACATATATATGTAAACGTGCATACACACATATAGATACACATATATACCTACAAAAGTACACATATACACATACATACATATATGTGCACAAAAAGATTTATTTTAAGGGACTGGCTCATGCAATTGCGAGGGCTGTGAAAAGTCTAAAATCTGTAGGGCAGGCCAGCAGGCTAGGAAAACTTAGGCAGGATTTCTATGTTACAGTTTTGAGACAGAATAATTCCTTTTTCAGGAAACCTCAGTTTTTTGCTCTTAAGGCCTTCAGCTGATTTGGAGGCTCACCCAAGTGTCAAAGCAATCTCCTTTACTTTACAAGTCGACTGACTGTAGATGTTAATTGTATCTACAAAATACCTTCACAGCAACATCTAGTGTTTGACCAAACAATTAGGCACCATAGTCTAGCCAAACTGACACATAAATTTAACCATCACACTGCCCCTCTGCCTGGGACTTCCCCTCCCTCCCTCACCCGCCTGGCACCTTCTTGCTTCCTACGTGTCACTGTAAGTATCATTTCTTCAGGAAGCCAGCTCTGCCTGTCACCTTATCTAGGTGCCCACAGCGGTTCTGTCTCTAAGCACCTTTTATTTTTCATCTGTTGCCCTGCCCCAGTTCTAAGCTTACTTCTTTTTTTTTTTTTTTTTTTTTTTTTCGGTACCTGGGCCTCTCACTGCTGTGGCCTCTCCCGTTGCGGAGCACAGGCTCCGGACGCGCAGGCTCAGCGGCCATGGCTCACGGGCCCAGCGGCTCCGCAGCGTGTGGAATCTTCCCGGACCGGGGCACGAACCCGTGTCCCCTGCATCGGCAGGCGGACTCTCAACCACTGCGCCACCAGGGAAGCCCCTAAGCTTACTTCTGAGTCTACTTATTTCCCCACTGGATCTCCCCACCTGGATCTAAGCTCCATCACAGCAGGGTCACGAAGGTTCTGGTCACCGCTGCAGGTTGCTCTAGCCCATAGAGCATCGTCAGGTACCTTAGAAAAGGCTCCCTTCCTCCAACGTGCCCCTCACAGGTCAGGGCCTGGGGAGCAAACTGGGCTTCCACTGCCTGAAAGCCCCTGTGCAGGAGTCAACCTGTGCAGCCAGCAGAATGAGAGACAAGGCCTGCAAGAGAGGACAGGATGAATGAGTATCCCTGACACATTTGGATAGGGCCCATGTTCTGGGATGCTTAGATTTTAACTTGAGAAAAAGACACGTAAAAACACAAGGAGCAGCACTTCCCTGGTGGTCCAGTGGTTAAGACTCTGTGCTTCCACTGCAGGGGGCATGGGTTCGATCCCCGGTCAGGGAACTAAGATCCCACATGTCTCGAGGCATGGCCAAAAAATAAAATTTTTTTTTTAAATTAAAAAACAAAACAAAACACAAGGAGCTTGGTGGTGAGGGAGCAGGGTTCAGGCTTGTGTGTGGGAAGTGGGGTGGGATTGAGGCAGCAGGAGGGCCTTAGTGGGGGTAGATAGAAGACTAAAGGATAAGAGGAAGATACCAAAGAGGAACACCCCCTAGCAGGAGGAAAGGAAGACAGGGTGGGGTGTCAGTGGCAACTGGAAATTGGAAAGGACCCAGAAACATACCCCATCAGAATTAGAACAGAAGCCGGGGGACACCTAACCCAGAGACCCTCAACGGCAGGCACTGCCCCCCAAGAGAACACACTGGACTCTCCGAGAAGGGGCATACTTACTCTGTAAAAGCATTGATTCATTATTATAGTACTCCAAGTTTATACTTTGGAAAAAGCTTTTAAAAACCTATTATTTTCTTAATTCAGAATACATACAGAGAATAAATCTTTGACATGGGCCTGACTAGGCGTGTCATCCAAAAAGCAAGATGTTTCTAAACACTCCTCATCCTTTGAGAGTTTGTGCTGTAGGTAATACCTGAAGCTTTGGCCAGCTTGGCCACCCTCACCCACACAGTCCCCTCGGGCATGTGCCCTCCAGCCCTCAGCCAGCCACTCACACCTTGCAAGCTCGGCCAGCTTCTGAATTACTGCCTGGGCCTACTCTCCTCCAGAACAGAGCTCCGTCGGGGCCCAAACAGTTCCCCGCACAAATAGAAACCAAGCTCTGCCACAGAATTCGGGGCTGCCCTGGAACTGCTCACAAGTGACAGTTGAAAATACCCTCATCTTAAAAAGAATAATCCCAGGAAGCAACAATTTAGAAGAGGCCAGAGGCTGCCAGCCAGGACTGACACATGTTTAATCAGTGGTGTATTTATTCTACAAACATTCATTGCACCCCTGTGTGGGCCAGTCACTGGGCCAGGCTGGAGGATACAGTAGTGAACAAGAGAGATCCCGCTCTGTGCTTCCCCAGCAGACTGCCAGCTACAGGTTCCAGAGATGGAAGAAAGGGGGACCTTAAGGTGCTTATGTAAATCAGCTAGGTCACTGTGCCTACCCTTCATGGGCGGGGTGTTCCAGGGTATGTTATTTATTACCCTCCCTTTTAATTTCTTCTCCTCCACCCCTAGGGCCTAGACGAGTCAGGAATATTTCTGGGGTTTTCTATGTTCTTCACCATAACAGATGCTGTGGTTGCATCTCACAGGGTGAGGGGCCTGACCCCAACTTTAACAAGCAACAGTCCAGCCATGCCAGAGCTGATTCGGATGGCCTGTGTGAATTGGTTTGCAGACTTGGTGTGAGGTCCTTCCTTTCTGTCTGTGAATTCTCTGCAGCTCTTTCAGGGATGCCTAATGAGCATGGGGGCTGGTGATATATGTTAATTTAAAACTAAATTCACACGTTCAACAAATAGAATGTTTTCATTTCAAAAATAAAACTTACTCATTTTATATTTTCAAATATGAAGCTGTAAGATTTTTAGATTTATCAAAAGGGCATATGCATTTTAAAGGACTGAGAAATGGTGCTTCCTATCTGGGCCCTGAACGGGTTGCAGGCAGGCTTTGATCCTTTGAGCTGTGCAGCAGTCTTCAGCCACAATCAGCCTCCTCTGCTTACCCCAGGTGTGCTACACATGATCATTTCCTTAGAGCAGCATGACCTGCATTGCCCAATACCATAGACATAAACCACAAGTGGCTGTTGAGCTTGGAAATGAGGCTAGTCCAGACAGATGTGCTAGGAGTGCAAGATACACACTGGATTTTGAAAACATGTTACCAAAAAAGAAGAATGTAAAATACTTCATTAATAATTTTATATGATTAGATGTTGAAATGATAATATTTTGGCTATATTGGGTTAAGGAAAACATATTATTAAAATGAATTTCACCTGTTTTACTTTTCTTAATGTGGTTATTAGAAATTTTTTAATTATATATGTGGCTTCCATCTGTGGGTCACATTACATTTGTATTGGACAGACAGCACTGCTCTGGACAATCCCTACTACACCTTAACCTGAGGAAAAAAAGACAAGACTTACAGGCACTGGTAGTTAGAAGAGATTTAGTGGATGTAGGGGGCTGGGGAAGGAGGATCAATTCTTTGCTTAAGAAATAAACTTTTACGAGATCTAGAATTAAAAGTGCATACCAAGAAAGAAAGAGAGGAGGGGAGAACAAAGGACAGGAAGGGGATCGGGAGGGAAGGAGAGGGAAAGGGAGGGGAGGGGAAGAAAAAACATCAAAGGAAAAGGGCCTCTGTCTCAGTCAATTCAGGCTGTGATAACAAATTACCATAGACTTAAACAGCAAACGTTTATTCTCACAGTTCTGGAGGCTGGGAAGTCCAAGATCAAGATGCCAGCAGATTTGGTATCTGGTGAGATCCTGCTTCCTAATTCATAGACGGTTGTCTTCTTGCTGTATCCTCACATGGTAGAAGGGTAAAGAAGCTCTCAGGGGTCTCTTTTATATGAGCACTAATTTATCCATGTGGGCTTCACCCTCATGACCTAATCACCTCCCAAAGGCCCCACCTCCAAATACCATCAGCTTGAGGGTTAGGATCTCAACACAGAAATTGGCAGGGGAGGGGGTTGGACATAAACATTCAGTCTATAACAACCTCTAACCTTATTCTATCCCTCAAGTCTCCTCTCCTCCCAATGACCCCAGCCAGACTGACTGGCCCACAGTTGCCCTGCTATCGCATCTGTCGTCTGAACACCACTTAGCAGTTTGGGTCAGTTCCACAAGCACATTCTGTGTGAGGCATTGTGTGGCACCAAGGGAGAACCACAGTAACGATATGTCTGCCCCGAGGCAGTCAGTCTAGTGGAGAAGCAGCCATGGAAACAGCACTGGCCATACCAACTTCCCCGCGCTGGGGACTGTACACTGAGAGCTCCAATTCTCTCTTCACCCCCAGCTGGACTGCAAGCCTTAGAGTTGGGTGGCATGTCTTATTTCTTCTGCCTCCATCGCTGAGCTGCGATATTCATAAAATGCTAATTTATTGGAAAAGGTTTGCGATATAGTGGCTTTAAAATCAGGTGACTGCAACTACTGAGCCTGCGCGTCTGGAGCCTGTGCTCCGCAACAAGAGAGGCCGCGACAGTGAGAGGCCCGCGCACTGCGATGAAGAGGGGCCCCCGCTCACCACAACTAGAGAAAGCCCTCGCACAGAAACGAAGACCCAACACAGCCATAAATAAACAAATAAATTTATAAAATCAGGTGACCGGGACTTCCCTGATGGCGCAGTGGTTAAGAATCTGCCTGCCAATGCAGGGGACACGAGTTCGAGCCCTGGTCCAGGAAGATCCCACATGCCGTGGAGCAACTAAGCCTGTGGGCCACAACTCCTGAGCCTGCGCTCTAGAGTCCGTGAGCCACAACTACTGAGCCCACGTGCCACAACTACTGAAGCCCGTGTGCATAGAGACTGTGCTCCGCAGCAAGAGAAGCCACTGCAAGGAGAAGCCTGCGTGCAGCAGCAAAGACCCAATGCAGCCAAAAAAAATCAGATGACTAGGTTCAAATCCCAGCTCTGCCACTTAAACTAGCTGTGTGGTTTTTTTTTTAACATCTTTATTGGAGAATAATTGCTTTACAATGGTGTGTTAGTTTCTGCTTTATAACAAAGTGAATCAGCTATACATATACATATATCCCCATGTTTCCTCCCTCTTGCTTCCTCCTCCCACCCTCCCTATCCCACCCCTCCAGGTGGTCACAAAGCACCGAGCTGATCTCCCTGTGTTACGCGGCTGCTTCCCACTAGCTATCTATTTTACATTTGGTAGTGTATAAGTGTCCATGCCACTCTCTCACTTTGTCCCAGCTTCCCCTTCCCCCTCCCCGTGTCCTCAAGTCCATTCTGTACATCTGCGTCTTTATTCCTGTCCTGCCCCGAGGTTCTTCAGAACCATTTTTATTTTTTGGATTCCATACATATGTGTTAGCATACAGTATTTATTTTTCTCTTTCTGACTTACTTCACTCTGTATGACAGTCTCTAGGTCCATCCACCTCACTACAAATAACTCAATTTCATTTCTTTTCATGGCTGAGTAATATTCCATTGTATATATCTGCCACATCTTATTTATCCATTCACCTGTTGATGCTTCCATGTCCTGGCTATTGTAAATAGAGCTGCAATGAACATGGTGGTACATGACTCTTTTTGAATTATGGTTTTCTCAGGGTAGATGGCCAATAGTGGGATTGCTGGGTCGTATGGTAGTTCTATTTGTAGTTTCTTAAGGAACCTCCATACTGTTCTCCATAGTGGCTGTATCAATTTACATTCCCACCAACAGTGCAAGAGGGTTCCCTTTTCTCCACACCCTCTCCAGCATTTATTGTTTGTAGATTTTTTGACATGGCCATTCTGACTGGTGTGAGGTGATACCTCACTGTAGTTTTGATTTGCATTTCTCTAATGATTAGTGATGTTGAACATTCTCTCATGTGTTTGCTGGCAATCTGTGTATCTTCTTTGGAGAAATGTCTATTTTGTTTTTTAACCTTAGGCAAGTTTTTGACCTGTCGGTGCCTCAGCTTCTGCACCTGTCAACTAGAGAAAAAAAAGTGGTACCTACCTAGTAGAGGCCCTGCATTAAATGAGCTGAGCTGTAAAAGTCTTTAACATAGTCTGACACATATTAACAGCTAAATAAGTACTAGCAATAGATATTATCAGCCTCTGCCACCTGATAGGATGGGGTGATAGGATAGGGTGGGCAGGGGAGAAGGAGTCCAAGGTAAGTCCGAGGTTATACTCAGGTGAGTGGAGGAAGTGCCTTTAACAGAAGTAGACAACACAGGAGGAGGAGCTGCTTTCAAAGGTAAGGTGGAGAATTTGATTTTAGATTTATAGCCTGGTAGTCAGCCAAGGGGTTTATCCAACAGGCAGTTAATTCAGGATTGGCAAGAGGTCTGGGCCGCAGACAGATCCATGAGTCAGTGCAAATTAGTCACTAGAGCCAGGAAGCACTGAACACCTGGAAAGAAGTGGTGAGCGCTGGAGTCTGGGCACACAGCCAGAGCAGGAACACACCTTCAGGCAGAGCCAACGTCTGCCACGGGGAAGGGGGAGACCACTAGACAGCAAGATCTGAAAGGCCCTGAAAAGTCCCCCATTACACACCTACTTAAAACAAAAACCCTCTCCTCCGCTAGCCTGAAAAGCACAAGATCACACCCCTGCAGTGGATGAACCCCAGCAAGCCTCGATTAATGTGCACCTAACTCCAGGGGGGCTGAGGGTCTCAAAACTCGGGTGAGGAGCCATGGACTCCGGTCTGCGGGCTGATGGGCAAATGTCACTTGGCAATGGCATGGATGAGGCCAGCCAGGCGGGAGAGGCGGTCACAGGAAATAAGCCGCGGAACGCTGGGCGACTTCGGGGGGGAAAACGCGCACAGGCTCAAACCGTTTGCGGCCTGGGAAGCGTTCGGTGATGTGCAGGTCACCCAGACCCGGTCTGGAGCCACTGGCCACTCTGACCAGCCTCTCCCGGTGCCCAAACACCCGTCTCGCCATAAATCCGAGACCGCCAAGGCCTGGCGAGGGTCCCGCCGAGATGCGAAGCGCCTGGTGATGAGCGAGGAATGAATGCTACCTGCTCAACCGACACTTCCCGCGGAACACGGACACTTTGCTTTCTCAGATAAGAGTCAACGGAGAGCGTGGTCGTGCGCCCACCAGGTCCGGGGCGCGGCCGAGCTTCTCGGGCGGGGAGAAGTCACCGGGGCGGGGGTCACCGGGCCGGGGCGGGGCTGGGCGGAGGTCCGGACGCGCAAGCGCGAAGCACCGGCCGCGCCAAGGTCCGCCCCGCGAGGCCCCTGGGCACCGCGGCCGTTGGGCCGTTGACGCCGCGACGCGGGGAGGATCAGGACCCAGACAAGCCAGCCAGCCCAGCCAGGACCCGCTCGCGGGGACCAGGGGACAATGACCAGGCCAGCAGCAGCCATCCTCAGTTCTCCCTCCAGGGCATCCTTGTAAAGAAAGAGCGCCGCCGGGCGTCTTGAGGACCCATGACCACGAGACCAGAGTGGTGGCGTTTATCCTTGTGCTCTGGAGCAAAGAGAATTTAGGCCAAACCTGTTTAAGCCAGCCTGGCTGTTTTCTGCTGTAGATTCAGTGGTTCTTGAAAAGTGTCTTGGTAGGAAAAAGAAACTGAAAACTGTACCAGGCAAGGGCCGAAGGAAACCGTTCTGTAAAGAGAAGTGCTTAGTGGTGACCAGCCAGGATGCTGGAGCGAGGCTACCTGGGTTTGAGTCCTGGCTTTACTACTTCTAGAGTATGACCTTGGGCAAGTTTCTTAAACTCTCATGCCTTGGTGATTTGGACCTGTAAATGGGTACTATAATAGTCCTTGCCTCATTAGATTGATCTGAGGATTAAATAAGCTAATACTTAGAACAGTGCCTGCCACATAGTGAGCACTCAATAAAAATGAACTCTTATTGTCATTCCAGAATGCAGGTGCCTTCACCAGCGCAGAGTCATGGCGGCATTGCCAGTCCTGCAGAGAGAATGAAGCTACCAAAGAGAACACAGACACAGGATGCTCAAGTTAAACAAAGCCACAGCATCATGCAGTCCTTTTCATTAAAAAATTAAATAGCCGTCTAGAAAGTTGTGAAGCAAATTGGAGAGAGGCCAAGACTTCAGTAGAAATCACTGAAAGGGATTTTGTACTTAAAGACTTTTCTTTGAGCGAATGCCTAAGTAAAAGTTAGCAACTGTCTGTGATGAGCACTGAAAGCCCTGAAATAAGTAGTGGGACTCCTAGCAGGACAAGAACAGCAGAAGAAGGTCCAGAAAGAACATAGACTATCGTCTGAGCCACAGTGGATAGGCTTATTATCAGTTCTTTAGTACGAAAGAACAGGATAGACCCACTCTAAAATCTTCAGGATAAAGCTCATTACAGTATGAATTTAGTCATTCTTTTTAAAAGAGCATCCATTTTGTCTTTATAAAGTCATAGGTGAACCAGGCTTTGTGCTAGACATTGGAAACACGTCGTGAACAAGGCAGACCCTGCCCGCATGGAGTTTATGATCCTAGGAGAGACCTGACATTAACCGAGTAATCACACAAATGTCATTGCAAGCTTTGTTAAGTGCTCAGAAGAAATATGAAATGGTCAGTGAAGATAATATAAGGGACTTTGAGACTTGGGAGTCCAGCAGCTTTCTGAGAGAGCAACAGCAATGCCACGCCCTGAGGATAAGGGGACGTTGCCTGGGCAAGAACTGCAGCAGACGGTGCCAGGGAAGAGCACGCTTGAAGGCTCTGCGGTGGGAAATGAGGGGTGTGAGCCAGCGACTGGGAGAAGGCCTGTGCAGGAAGCATGTCAGTGGGATGGAGAGCCTGCCAGGCAGGACCATGTTAACATCTTCGCTTTCTTCCAAATACAGGGCAGGTCACTGAGGGGTTTAGGCACACGCAGTTGACATTGACATATTCAGATTTGTGTTTTCAACGGATCCCTCCAGTTGCAGTGTGGAAGCAAGTTTGAGGGACTAGAACGGAAAACAGAAGTCTATTTTGGGAGGCTCTCAACCTGGCTGTTAGAGTCAAAGTTATGGTGCCCACAACCAAATACAGAGACCCCTTTACTGAGCCAGATCCCAAAAGGCTCATACCTGTCTGGGTGCTCCGCATGCTAGAGTGACACCCAAACCATAGGAGTCCATGTGACCACAGTGAAGCTTTTATTTGGGTAAATTTAGTTGAATCAAAAAGGTGTCAAGAATAACATTAGCCATATAGAAGTTTGTGAAAATAATGGGTTTGACCTAGTGAACTAAGCTGGGAATGTGAGACTGAAATAATTAGCTGATGTGCTGGGGTTTGAAGAGGCTGCCTGATTTCAGGACAACTGAGAGACAGAGGAATTAAACAGATGAAGATCAAATTACTATACCAGTTTTATTAAAAGCAAAGTTGAAGAATTGGCTTAGGGCTGTGGGCAAGCCATGTTGCACATATTCCACTTCTGAATTCAACCTGCCGTGATCGTAGTGGGCCCTGTGACTGGGGCAGGTGGTACAAGATGGGGCCTGTTTGGGGGACTTTTGCCTCTGGGGGCTCCTTCCTCCATAAACAAATATTAGAAATTATATTTTACGGCTGAATTGGTACAAAAGTACAATCCAGGGTGGTTTATATTCATTTTTTCTTCTGATTTTAAAAGAAAAGAAAACATTTCGTGGCCCTTTGAACTGGGGTACGTCAGCCCAGCAGAGGGCAGAATCCTAGAGTCGCAGGCAGGTAGGTCCTGAGATGGAGGAGAGGGGATTTGAGCTGAAAGTGCCAGTAATGGACAGTGCTACTCTCACAGGGTCCGCCCACAGAGCATGACTGGTTGTCTCCAGCAAAGTACACTAGGATCCAAATAAATGTTCTGGTCCTGGCTGACCAAATTTGTGTACCAGCAGATTCCAATCCCCATGGATCCATGTACCAAGCGGCATTAAGAAATACAGTCTGGTAGCCAAAAATAATGTGTGTTTTCCAGTCTTTGTGTCTCCTGAAGAATGTTCATTGAAATCTGTAACTCATCACACCTCCAGAAAGCCTGTTTCCTCCTAATTCGGTCAAGCCCTGCAACTAACTGCCCTTACTGCAAACCCACCTGTCTAACCCTAGTCTGGCCTGTCTGTCTTCCCCAACTCTTTCTTCCTTTTGTTTCCTCCCCACCATTAACCAGCTTGTTCTCCAGGAAGGGAAGCACAGAGACCTGTGGGGAGGGGGAAATGCCCCTCCCTGTGAGGGGTAGAGAGGAGGAAGGAGGAAGGGGTGGGAAGGACTCACCTACTGCGTCAGTCTTTGCCCTGTCACACCGCAGAAGCCAGAAACCTTAAAAAATAGCCCGTTTTGTTACAGTGACAACAGACAATGTCTAATAGAAATAGAAATGCCCTATAGCAGGGCCCAGCTAGAGATGCAGGTGAGCCAGCGGGCACAGGAGGTGCCGGGTAGGGAGTGGGGAGTGGCAGAGAGGCCACACCCCCGCTTTTGACCGGAAGAAGAGAAGGGCAGTGTTATCCAGCCCTCCATGTGCCCGTTTGTCTTAGCTCCTGGGGTAGAGAGCAACTACATGGCAGAAGAATGCTATGGAATTCTTGGCCAGCCACTTGGTGGGCAGAACTGAGGGCTCCATTGCATAGATGAACCAGAATTCAAAAACAACAACATCAAGTACAGATTGTAAATTATAGGCAAAAGCTATGGAAATGTTTGAGGAAAGCAGTACCCTTTAAACAATTCTGTCCTAAGGGGCCTTATTTCTGTCTGGGTGTTTGATTTGTTACACATGGACAAGTGGCATGTGTGTGTTTCAACAGCTGGTGCTTTTAGACTCCAGAGGGTGGTTCCATGAAATCTCCAGGCCTGTGATGCAGCCCAGCTCCCAACATGACCTGCATTTCCAGGGAGGATGAGAAGTCCATAGTTTTACATCTTTGAGCAAACAAGATCCATGCCTACTGATAAGGCAAGACCTCAAGAAATATCTAACTCCAAGGGATAACTGCCCATTTTCACATGATAGGAGAAACCATATCTCTGTATTATTACAAGCTCAAACAAGCCCTGGAAGGAACTCTGTGCTATTAAATCTTAAGGAACAGTTGGTGTTCTATATATACACATTTCTACTCACCAGGGAGACACTGCAGCTCCATCTGCTTGAAAAAGATGTCGAAATAACCTGGACCTGGAATTGCCAACACATCTCAGGAGGGTGGTACTGGGTCTTTCAACCAAGCAGTTTCCATCAGTGGTAAAACTAAGCCAACCCAGCGAGGGGCTAGAAGGCACCCAGAGTCAAGCCATACAATTTTTAAAAACGTGATGGATAAAAGCTAGGGGATAAATTACCATGACATTTAAAAGCTGCAATAGTTTCTATTTCACAGGCAGTGAAAACTTTATTACTCTGTTAGGGTAGACTATTCCAGCATTCCAAGGAAACTGAGAATTATTCTCTGTCTCACAGGTGGTTGAGGAAACAAGGATGAGAAATTACAAATAGGAATCTCATAGGGCACAGACTCACTTGTACAAAACATGTAACTATCTTTGGGTGCCTCAGAACCTCATTTGTAAAATGGAGATTTGATTCCTACCTCAAAGATTATCAAAATGGGGGGCCTTCAATATGGTGAAGGAGTAAGATGTGGAGATCATCTTCCTCCCCACAAGTATATCAGAACTAAATCTACATGTGGAACAGCTCCTACAGAACACCTACTGAACGCTGGCAGAAGATCTCAGACTTCCCAAAGGGCAAGAAAATCCCCATGTACCTGGGTAGGGTAAAAGAAAAACGGAAGAACAGAGACAAAAGAATAGGGATGGGACCTGCACCAGTGGGAGGGAGGTGTGAAGGAGGAAAGGTTGCCACACACTAGGAAGCCCCTTCACTGGCGGAGACAGGGGGTGAGCGGGGGGGGAAGCTTCAGGGCCATGGAGGAGAGCGCTGCAACAGGGGAGCGGAGGGCAAAGCGGAGAGATTCCCGCACAGAGGGTCGGTGCTGACTGGCACTCACCAGTCCGAGAGGCTTGTGCAGACAAGTTCCCCCGCCAGGGCGGGCTGGGCTGGGAGCTGAGGCTTGGGCTTCGGTCGGAGCGCAGGGAGAGGACTGGGGTTGGCTGCGTGAACACAGCCTGAAGGGGGCTAGTGCGCCACAGCTAGCTGGGAGGGAGTCTGGGAAAAAGTCTGGACCTGCCTAAGAGGCAAGAGACCATTGTTTTGGGGTGTGTGAGGAGAGGGGATTCCTTCCCCGTCTGCACACAGAAGGCAGAACACCACCTAAATGAGCTCCAGAGACCAGCAGGAGCCGCAGCTATGAGCTCGGACACCAGAGATGGGTATGAAACTCTAACACTGCTGCTGCAGCCACCAAGAATCCTGTGTGCAAGCACAGGTCAGTACACACACACACACACACACACACACACACACACACACACACACACACCAGGAGCCTGTGCAGCCCGCCACTGCCAGGGTCCTGTGATCCAGGGACAACTTCCCCAGGAGAACACACAGCGTGCCTCAGGCTGCTGCAACGTCACGATGGCCTCTGCCGCCGCAGGCTGCCCCACATTCCAGTTATGACTACTGTACCCCTCCCTCCCCCAGGCATGAGTGAGCAAGAGCCCTCTAATCAGCCACTCCTTTACCACCCTCCTGTCTGGGTGGGGAACAGATGCCTGAGGGTGACCTACACGCAGAGGTAGGGCCAAAACCAAAGCTGAACCCCAGGGACTGTACAAACAAAGAAGAGAAAGGGAAATTTCTCCCTGCAGCCTCAGGAGCAGCAGATTAAATCTCCACAATCAACTTGATGTACCCTGCATCTGTGGAACACCTGAATAGACAACGAATCATCCCAAAATTGAGGCAGTGGACTTTGGGAGCAACTGTAGACTTGGGGTTTGCTGTCTGCGACTGATTTGTTTCTGATTTTTATGTTTATCTTAGTATAGTTTTTAGCACTTGTTATCATTGGTGGATTTGTGTATTGGTTTGGTTGCTCTCTTTTTGTTATTATTATTACTTTAAAATTTTTTTTATTTAAATTAAAAAAATTTTTCATTTTAGTAATTAAAATCTCTATTTATTATTATTTTTTCTTTTTTTCTCCCTTTTCTTCTGAGCCATGTGGCTGACAGGGTCTTGGTGCTCCAGCCTGGTGTCAGGCCTGAGGTCTGAGATGGGAGAGCCGAGTTCAGGACACTGGACCACCAGAGGCCTCCTGGCCCCACGTAATATCAATCGATGAGAGATCTCCCAGAGATCTCCATCTCAACGCTAAGACCCAGCTCCACCCAACAGCCAGCAAGCTCCAGTGCTGGATGCCCCATGCCAAACAACTAGCAAGACAGGAACACAACCCCACCCATTAGCAGAAAGGCTGCCTAAAATCATACTAAGTTCACAGACACCCCAAAACACACCACTGGACACAGCCCTGCCCACCAGGAAGACAAGGTCCAGCCCCACACACCAGAACACAGGCACCTGTTCCCTCCACCAGGAAGCAAACAAGCCACTGAACCAACCTTACCCACGGAGGGCAGACACCAAAAACAACGGGAGCTACGAACTGCAGCCTGTGAAAAGGAGACCCCAAACACAGTAAGTTAAGCAAAAGAAGAAGACAGAGAAATAAGCAGCAGATGAAGGAGCAAGGTAAAATCCCACCAGACCAAACAAATGAAGAGGAAATAGGTAGTCTACCTGAAAAAGAATTCAGAGTAATGATAGTAAAGATGATGCAAAATCTTGGAAATAGATGGAGAAAATACAAGAAACTTTTAAAAAAGACCTAGAAGAGCTAAAGAGCAAACAAAGATGAACACCACAAAAAAATGCAACTTAAAATTCTCTAGAAGGAATCAATAATAGAATAACTGAGGCAGAAGAACAGATAAGTGACCTGGAAGATAAAATAGTCGAAATAACTACCACAGAGCAGAATAAAGAAAAAATAATGAAAAGAATTGAGGACAGTCTCAGAGACCTCTGGAACAACATTAAACGCACCAACATTGGAATTATAGGGGTCCCAGGAGTAGAATAGAAAAAGAAAGGGTCTGAGAAAATATTTGAAGAGATTATAGTTGAAAACTTCCCTAACATGGAAAAGGAAATAGTCAATCAAGTCCAGGAAGCACAGAGAGTCCCTTACAGGGTAAATCCAAGGAGAAACATGCCAGGACACATATTAATCAAACTATCAAAAATTAAATACAAAGAAAAAATATTAAAAGTAGCAAGGGAAAAGCAACAAATAACATACAAGGGAATCCCCATAAGGTTAACAGCTGATCTTTCAGCAGAAACTCTGCAAGCCAGAGGGAGTGGCAGGACATATTTAAAGTGATGAAAGGGAAAAACCTACAACCAAGATTACTCTACCCAACAAGGATCTCATTCAAATTCGACGGAGAAATTAAAACCTTTACAGACAAGCAAAAGCTAAGAGAATTCAGCACCACCAAACCAGCTTTACAACAAATGCTAAAGGAACTTCTCTAGGCAGGAAACACAAGAGAAGGAAAAGACCTACAAAAACAAACCCAAAACAATTAAGAAAATGGTAGTAGGAACATACATATTGATAATTACCTTAAATGTAAATGTATTAAATGCTCCAACCAAAAGACATAGACTGGCTGAATGGATACAAAAACAAGATCTGTATATATGTTGTCTACAAGAGGCCCACTTCAGACCTAGGGACATGTACAGACTGAAAGTGAGGGGATGGAAAAGATACTCCATGCAAATGGAATCAAAAGAAAGCTGGAGTAGCAATACTCATATCAGACAAAATAGACATTTTTGTTGTTGGTGGTGGTATATGGACTTTAACACTGTATTTTGAAGTCCTGTTATTAAATAAATCACTGTTAGGATTTTTAAGTATTTCTGATAAATTGTCACATTTATCATTATTTTTGGTAATACTTCTTTTTTTGCTCTGAATTGTATACTTCTTTCTTGAAATGTTGTTAGATGTTTCTGTAGTCACACTCTCTCTCTACTTATTGTTTGAATGGTTTATAATTTGTGTCTTTTTATTTTCAATCCTGACAAAATAGACTTTAAAATAAAGACTATTACAAGAGACAAAGAAGGACACTGCATAATGATCAAGTGATCAATCCAAGAAGAAGACATAACAATTGTAAATATTTATGCACCCAACACAGGAGCATCTCAATACATAAGGCAAATGCTAACAGCCATAAAAGGGGAAATTGACAGTAACACAATAATAGTAGGGGACTTTAACACTCCACTTTCACCAATGGACAGATCATCCAAAATGAAAATAAATAAGGAAACACAAGCTTTAAATGACACATTGGACCAATAGACTTAATTGATATTTATAGGCCATTCCATCCAAAAGCAGCAGAATATACTTTCTTCTCAAGTGCTCATGGAACATTCTCCAGGATAGATCATATCTTGGGTCTCAAATCAAGCCTTAGTAAATTTAAGAAAATTGAAAATGCATCAAGTATCTTTTCCAACCACAACTATGAGACTAGATATCAATTACAGGAAAAAAACTATAAAAAATACAAACACATGGGAGGCTAAACAATACACTACTAAATAACCAAGCAATCACTGAAGAAATCAAAGAGAAAATCAAAAAATACCTAGAAACAAATGACAATGAAAACATGACGACCCAAAACCTATGGGGTGCAGCAAAAGCAGTTCTAACAGGGAAGTTTACAGCAATACAATCCTACCTCAAGAAACAAGAAAAATCTCAAATAAACAGCCTAACGTTACACCTAAAGCAATTAGAGAAAGAAGAACAAAAAAAAACACCCCAAAGTTAGCAGAAGGAAAGAAATCATAAAAATCAGATCAGAAATAAATGAAAAAGAAATGAAGAAAACAACAGCAAAAATCAATAAAACTAAAAGGTGGTTCTTTGAGAAGATAAACAAAATTGATAAACCATTAGCCAGACTCATCAAGAAAAAAAGGGAGAAGACTCAAATCAACAGAATTAGAAATGAAAAAGGAGAAGTAACAACTGATACTGTAGAAATACAAAGGATCATGAGAGATTACTACAAGCAACTCTATGCCAATAAAATGGACAACCTGGAAGAAATGGACAAATTCTTAGAAAAACACAATCTTCCGAGACTGAACCACGAAGAAATAGAAAATATGAACAGACCAATCACAAGCACTGAAATTGAAACTGGGATTAAAAATCTTCCAACAAACAAAAGCCCAGGACCAGATGGCTTCACAGGCGAATTCTATCAAACATTTAGAGAAGAGCTAACACCTATCCTCCTCAAACTCTTCCAAAATATAGCAGAGGGAGGAACACTCCCAAACTCATTCTACAAGGCCATCATCACCCAGATACCAAAACCAGACAAAGATGTCACAAAAAAAGAAAACTACAGGCCAGTATCACTGATGAACATAGATGCAAATATCCTCAACAAAATACTAGCAAACAGAATTCAACAGCACATTAAAAGGATCATACACCATGATCAAGTGGGGTTTATCCCAGGGATGCAAGGTTTCTTCAATATATGCAAATCAATGAATGTCATACACCACATTAACAACTTAAGGAATAAAAACCATATGATAATCTCAGTGGACTCAGAAACAGCTTTTGACAAATTTCAACACCTATTTATGATAAAAACTCTCCAGAAAATGGGCATAAAGGGAACCTACCTCAACATAATATAGGCCATATATGATGAACCCACAGCCAACATCATTCTCAATGGTGAAAAACTGAAACCATTTCCACTAAGATCAGGAACAAGACAAGGTTGCCCCCTCTCACCACCATTATTCAACATAGTTTTGGAAGTTTCAGCCACAGCAATCAGACAAGAAAAAGAAATAAAAGGAATCCAAATGGGAAAAGAAGAGGTAAAACTGTCACTGTTTGCAGATGACATGATACTATACATAGAAAATCCTAAAGATGCCGCCAGAGAACTACTAGAACTAATCAATGAATTTGGTAAGGTTGCAGGATACAAAATTAATGCACGTGAGTGTGGGAGGGAAGAGATATGGGAACATATGTATATGTATAACTGATTCACTTTGTTATAAAGCAGAAACTAACACACCATTGTAAAGCAATTATACTCCAATAAAGATGTTAAAAAAAATTAATGCACAGATACAGAGTGAAGTAAGTCAGAAAGAGAAAAACAAATACCGTATGCTAACACATATATATGGAATCTAAAAAAAAAAAAAAAGAACCTAGGTTCTGATGAACATAGGGACAGGACAGGAATAAAGATGCAGACGAAGAGAGTGGAGTTGATGACAGGAGGAGGGGGAAGGGTAAGCTGGGACAAAGTGAGAGAGCAGCTTTGACATATAGACACTACCATATGTAACATAGATGGCTAGTGGGAAGCAGATGCATAGCACAGGGAGATCAGCTCAGTGCTTTATGACTAGAGGGGTGGGATAGGGAGGGTGGGAGGGAGATGCAAGAAGGAGGGGATATGGGGTTATATGTATACATATAGCTGATTCACTTCATTATACAGCAGAAACTAACACAACATTGTAAAGTAATTATACTCCAATAAAGATGTTAAAAAATAAAAAGATTATCACAAATATTAAATGAGCTAATACAGGGAAGCTTTTCACTCAGCATGTACTTGAGTACTGAATAAAGGGTAGCTATTACACAACTGTAATATATTTTATATATTCATTTACTATATGTATATATAGTAATTATATATATATATGTAAATATATATGTTTAAATTCTTTCTCAAGCTCTATTCCACCTGGCAGCAGAAACTGAGTCCTACTCAATGGAAACCCAGCAGTACAAAGATCCTGTAGTAGATTTGGGACAGTGGCATTAGGAGAAGACACTCACCTTTGGCATCCCTGTCTCTGTGCCTGGCATTTCTGCATTTCTTTTTGCATTCCTGATGTAAGAAACGCACTCTGAAGGCTGGGAGTGTGGCAGGCCCTCACCAATACCTGAAGAGTGGGAAAAGGAGTGGCAAGTGGGAAGCACATCAGCTAATATTTCCTGCCACAATAGAAATATGACTTTACAGTTCCCATGGAGTTTGTGCTTATATATCATCTGGGAGCTGATGACTCTTAAATTGGCATCTACAGTCTGGATGACTCCTCTGACCTCCAGATTCCTATATCCAATTGACATGTGCACTTGAAAGTCAAATAAGCTGAACAGACCCAGGAGAAGACTCTTGGCTCCCTTGCTCCCACCCCCAACGTTACGAACCCAGTCCTCCTATCTCAGCAAATGGCTCCACAGTTCACCCACCTGCTCAAGCCAGAAACCTAGGACTGATCCTTGAGTCCTCTCTTTCCTTTACCTCCACCTGTATGCCATCTATCAACTGATCCAGTTGGTTCTACCTCCAAAATTCATACCAAGTCTGTCCCCTTCTCTCCATCTCTGATGCCACCACCTTACACCCTAGTCTAATTCCCCATCAACCCCATCAATAGCTTCAGATCTGGTCTCCAGGCTACACTCTTACCAGCAATAACTCATTCTCTGTACAGTGGAATGATCTAATATGAATCATGTTACATCCCAGCTCAAAACTCTCCGTGGCATCCCTTCCCACCTAGAAACCTGCGAACCCCTCTCCCTGGCCCTGCCATCTCTGACCTTCTCTCATACCATCTTCCTCCTTCTCTCCACACACACCCACACTGGCTTTCTTTCTGCTTTTCAACATGACAAGCTCATTTCTTCCTTGGGGCCACCTGGGGCTCTTTTCCTGTGCCTTCTCTCAGCAGGCTGGCCTTTAGGACTCAGCTCAGACGCACCGCAGTGCTGAATACCCAAAACTAAACTAGTCTTTTAAGTCAGTTTTTATCACCTTCCCCTCTTTATCACATGGCTTACCATTTCCTGAAGTTAACTTATTTCTCTAGTTGTTTTTATCCCATCACATTCTAAATGCATGGCATTTTGTTGTGTTGGCCAAAAAGTTCGTTTGGGTTTTTCTGTAAGATGTTATAGGAAAACCCGAACAAACTTTTTGGCCAACCCAATATGTAGTACTTTACGGTTCCCACAGAACTCACACACACACACCCCTAAGATCCAGGAGAACAGGGATCTTGTCAGGCACGCAAATATTTTTGAATAAATGAATCATCTTATTTGATACTCATATTCCTCTCACTCATTCTCATGCAATTCATATGCAAGGATAAAACTACTTGTAAATCTCTGAAACATAATACGCAATTTCAAACTTCCTTGACTTTACACGGTGGTTCCTTCTGCTGAAATGTCCTTTCTTTGTTCTTGTATTCATCCTTCAAACCCCCGTTTGGGTAAGGAGCACACAGAGGCATGAGGATGGGAACTGCGGAGGCAGCAAGGCAGGGGAGGGTGGGGCTGTACTGCCCAGCTGATGAGGTCAGAACTTGGGGCTCGAAGGAAGATCGGAGTCTCTGTAGTGAAATTCTGTCCCAAACCCGGAGCCCTCCCTCTCCTCAAGACAGGAAGCAAAGGGAGGCAGCTTTGAATATCCAACAACCCACTCACCGTCTCCATCTGCACCACGTGCATGTTTTTCAGGGTTCCCAAACTTTATGTATCCAAATAGAACTTGAGATGTAAAAGACAACTCCAGTCCCCTGCTCAGCCCAAAAGCTGTGGAGACTGTTTTTTTTTGTTTTTTTTTTTTGCGGTACGCGGGCCTCTCACTGTTGTGGCCTCTCCCGTTGCGGAGCACAGGCTCCGGACGCGCAGGCTCAGTGGCCATGGCTCACGGGCCCAGCCGCTCCGCGGCATGTGGGATCTTCCCAGACCGGGGCACGAACCTGTGTCCCCTCCATCGGCAGGCGGACTCTCAACCACTGCGCCACCAGGGAAGCCCTGTGGAGACATTTTTGATTCCACCCCTCAAACACACACACACACACGCACACACACACACACACATCCCTCACATCCAATCTGTCAGCAAATCTGGCCCCTTCTTACCACTCCCCCAACTGTCACCCTAGTCCAAGCCTCATCATCCCTTGACTAGGCCAATGTCATAACTTCTAATTCTCTCTCTTCTCCCACCCTTGCCCCTACCCTTCATTCTCTGCAAACAGCCGAGCCATCTTTTTAAAACTTAGACCCTGTCACCTCCTCCTAAAAGCCCTCCAATGGCTTCCCATCATATTTAGACAGCTCAGCAAAACCTTTACCATGCCTACCAGGCCTCCCTACATGCTCTGGCTCAGACTCTGGTCACTGGCAACTCCTCCAGCCTCATTTCCTACCATGTTTCCATCTGGAGCACAGGAAGGAGGTCAAAGACACAGACTTTGGAGCAACTCTGTCACCATGGTCTATGTGACATTGGACAAGTTGCCTAATGTCTCTGTGCCTCAGTTTCTGCATCTTGAAAGTGAAGATGACAATACCATTTTACCAAGCTGCTGTAGGATTAAGGGAGTCCTGAGAACGGTCTCCAGGCCATAGCAAGCTTATGTACATGTTTCTGGTTTTAAGTAGTTCGAGGTCTTAACCCTTAAATTTGAAGAAACAAATGAATATAAAAAAAAAGATTAAGGGGCTTCCCTGGTGGTGCAGTGGTTAAGAATCCGCCTATCAATGCAGGGGACACGGGTTCCAGCCCTGGTCCGGGAAGATCCCACATGCTGCAGAGCAACGAAGTCCATGCGCCACAACTACTGAGCCTGCGCTCTAGAGCCCGCGAGCCACAACTACTGAGCCTGTGTCCTCTTTTCTCTGGGTTCAGTGTTGCTGCCCTTCCTGATGAGTTTCTCTCCAATTCTCCTCTCTAATCTTGCCTGACTGTACCCAGCAGAGGAGCTGCCTGAGCCAGGGACAGCAGATAGCTTTCATCTCATGTGCCAGGTTTGATCTATTGAGAGGAGCAGCCTGGAGCACCACAGAACAGACAGAGCAGAGATTTATGTCCTCTTCTGCTCTTCCTTCACATTGGCACCTCCGTTTCACTGGGGGAGGGGAGGTGGCAGAGACAGAAGTGGCTCCCCTATAACATACTCCCTTATGACTCCCTTAGGGAATCTTCTCAGGCTAAACATTTTTATGACTTTATGTGGCTGTGAGTTATCTTGAGTCAATTTTGGAATCTACCTGTTTCCCCATCTTGGTCCTTTCCAGGTAACTCTAAGGAAAAATAATACAGAATTTACAATTGTCACATATATTAGAAAGTTCTGAAATAATGCTCCATTATTTCTCCAAAATTCTAGTTCCAAGTGTTAGAAATGGTTTCCTTTGTTGTTTTTGGTCCTTGTGAAGCCACCACCTGTCAAAAACATGCCCCCCGGGCTTCCCTGGTGGCGCAGTGGTTGAGAGTCCGCCTCCGATGCAGGGGACACGGGTTCGTGCCCCGGTCCGGGAAGATCCCACATGCCGCGGAGCCGCTGGGCCCGTGAGCCATGGCCGCTGAGTCTGCATGTCCGGAGCCTCTGCTCCGCAGCGGGAGCACAACGGTGAGAGGCCCACGTACAGAAAAAAAAAATGCCCCCCAAAACAACGGATAGAATCACCATAACATGTTGGTATTATCTTCCTAAAATCCCTTCTCTTATTTCAACAGTATAGGTCATAGAGAAGAATGGTGATCCTGAAGTAAATCTACTATTCTACTTGAGGAAAGTCTGTATCCTCACATCTTACTGCAATCGATCTGGATTGGGTGGTGAAAAAAGACCATGCTAAGACTTCTGAAGACAGTCACTCTGTATTTGCTCCAGGTAAATAAGCTTGTGTTCAATTTGTACAGTCCAGTGAACCACGAGGGGGCTAACTTTGGAAATAACTTTATGACTTTTGAGCCCCATGGTCACCTTGATGATGGTTTTATATTCAGGAGTGTGAATGTAAAAATGTCCAGCCAGGGAATTCCCCAGCGGGTCCAGTAGTTAAGACTCTGGGCTTCCATTGCAGAGGGCACGGGTTCAATCCCTGCTAGGGGAATTAAGATCCTGCATGGCGCGTGGCAGGTCCCCACCAGAAACAAGATTAAAAATGTCCAGCCACTTGCTCAAGGGTGCATGTTACTGACAATAGCTTCCCACAAGGGCATTTCATTGGCTTGTCACCTTTTTATAATCCGTGTCAGAGAAAACAAGATTTTATATTTCAAAATCCCGATGTATAACTAATGCACTCCCAGCTGTTAACCTCTGATCTGGACCCTTTTTCACTTCTCACTCCTCCTGCACCTTCAATAAATAGTCAGAAAGAAATTCCTGGGTTTGGGTGCAACTATTAAAGGGTAGCACAAGGGAGTGATTGTGGCAGTGGTTACACAGATCTATGAGATAAAATTGCATAGAACTGAGTATACCCACATGATATGAGTGCATGCATAAGTGATCAAATCTGAAGAAGCTCTAGAGTCTGGTTATCAGCATGATGGCGATGTCAATTGGTTTTGCTATTGTACTGTAGTTTTTTGGGATGTCATCACTGGGGGAAGCTGGGGGATAGGCCCATAGGACCATGTACTATTTTTGCAACTTCTTGTGAGAGTATAATTGTTTCAAAATAATAAGTTAAGGGAGTTCCCTGGTGGCCTAGTGGTTAGGATTCCGGGCTTTCACTGCCGTGGCCTGGGTTCCATCCATGGTCGGGGAACTGAGATCCCACAAGCCACAAGGCGTGGCCAATGAATAAATAAATAACCAAATAATAAGTTAAAAATAAGTATACTTATTGAGCACCTACTAAGAGCCAGGCACTGTGTTAAGTACTGAGGAGTCAGTGGTGTACAATACAATCCTGCCTCCAGAATCTTCACTTCCTTCTGCCTCTTTTTGCCTCCCAATGCGCACATCTAAAAACATGACTTCCTTTCTCCCTGTTCTTTCCTTGCCAGACTTATCTAATAAATTGTGTGTATGTGATGCCTCATTTTCTCTCCAGCCTCCATCTTTCACTATTTAACATTTCAATCTGGTTTCCTACCCCATTATTTTACTACTGTAGCCAGTATCTTCCCCTAGTGTCCCTATTGCACTCACTATTCCAGGAATTGGCTTATAGTTGAAACAAAACAAAACAAAAACCAAACAGGCCAAATCCTCCCTCACTGGTTCCGCCATCTCCCATTTACCCAGCTTCAAAATCTCAGTGTTAGCACACCATATCACTTCCCTTTTATTACACTTCTAAATCTACTACACACTTTACCATGCTTTCTCTAGACATCCTAAAATGAAGAAATCCTATATCAGGAACAAGCTGAAAATTCATGGACTCCCAGGTAAGCATAGCCAGAAGCAGCCCCAGCCTCCCATCTTCCCACCCCTTCCCCCAGTGTCCCTCTCTGTTCATTCCTTTCTGGTGCCTAGTATCATAAATAAGTTGTGCTGAGGAATTAAGACTCACCTAAGACTTCCAGATCTCAACCTCTGATTACAGAGTCAGCAGTTCTGAGATGGAATTAAGGGCTTTATTTTTAAGTTGCTCCTCAAGTGGGTGATTCTCATGAATATTTATGAATAAGCACAGATTTCCTACCAGAATCAGCACCCCACATGCACACACCAGCACTGACCTTCTTCACTTTCCACAGGACTCTCATGGTCCCTCCCAGAGCCCTCTACCTAAGTTTATTCATAACTTTATCTTTTTTTCCTTAAGGCAGGTGTCCAATATTACAAAAACTTCAGGCTGCCACAAAACTCCAATTTACTGCTGGCTTGAAGCCTGGCTTAGGTGTCGTTTCCAGGACAAGACACAGTCACACAAAGAGGAAACTTTGTCTGGAGCCATCTCCACCTCCCTTCAACCATTCCACTCTTTCCTTGCCCAAGTTCACAGCCTCCCACTGAGCTACCCACCCAGACCAGCCTCCCTGCCCAGACCTGTTGGGGTGCAATCCTGCATCACCTCTCCTTCCACATGACACCTCCTAGCCTGCTGTTAAGCGATCCAATCTATAAAACAAGATAATGCACCACAAAGAGTGGATGGCCCACAGCTGCTTGGGTCAAGGAGGGTGTGTCATAGAGAGCTGCTTAATCCCGGTGAGATCCTAGCTCTAGGATAAAACTGGAGAAATGGGATGTGTCAGAGGCTCCCTAAACATTTGTCCTTATTTTCCCCTCGCATATACCATCACTGAAGCCCTAACACTTCTTGCAGTTCTTGAAACAACTATTCAGTTGACGAATTTTACCAAGCACCAGGTGTTCAAATGACAGTAAGCTAGAAGACAGCCTCTGCCCTCGGTCTAGTGAGGGAAACAGCCAGTGAAGAAGTAGACAGCGGGTGTGATGAGTGCCATGTTGTCGGGACACGGGCAGGGCACTCACAGCAGGCTTGGGGACGGAAGAAGGAGAGGAGGGTTATATAGGAGTTGCTAGGCAAAGGGAAGTCTTGGGGGCAAGGGTATCCTTGTCGGTGTTATGTGCGAGCTGGAGCGGATACAGAGGCGAGAGAATATATTGCTTTTGAGAAACTGAAAGCAATTTATTCTGATGGATGTAAGGAGTTGTGTGTGGGGATGGGAGGGTGTAGCAAGAGATGAAGGAGGAGTGAGATCGTTGAGGCAAAGAATCAAGTTTGACCCTGACGTCACATTCTCTGCCTGGCACATAGGACACAATCAATCACTGATGGATGACCAGAAGCCAGTGGAAATTCCATGGTCAACTGCCCATGCTGGCCATGAGCATTTAGTCTCAGGGTAACTTCTGGATATGCTGTAGGGCTGTGTATCTTGGGGGCACTGAGAAAGCTCTTTTCTTTTCTTTTCTTTTTTTAAAATTAATTAATTTATCTTTGCTGTGTTGGGTCTTCGTTTCTGTGCGTGGGCTTTCTCTAGTTGTGGCAAGCGGGGGCCACCCTTCATCACGGTGCGTGGGCCTCTCACTATTGCGGCCTCTCTTGTTGCGGAGCACAGGCTCCAGACGCGCAGGCTCAGTAGTTGTGGCTCATGGGCCTAGTTGCTCCGCGGCATGTGGGATCCTCCCAGACCAGGGCTCGAACCCGTGTCCCCTGCATTAGCAGGCAGATTCTCAACCACTGCGCCACCAGGGAAGCCCCAGAAAGCTCTTTTCTTAAAGGACCAAAAAATAAACTTCTGATATATTATTGTTTGTATTTGACTTATGTAGGGGTGCCAGCTTTAGCATATAAAAATACAGTATGCCCAGGTGAATTTGAATGCATGGGACATACACTAAAATATAATTCGTTTTTTATCTGAAATTCAGATTTAACTGGGTGTCCTATATTTTATCTGGCAACCCTACCTAATGATGAGCTTTAGGATGAGTCAACAGAATATGGAAGAAACTGCTTGAGTCAGACACTGCTGGTGGGAGTGGCATCAAATGAGTTGTTTGACGACCAGAGGGCAAAGCAGCCAATTGAATCAACGTTTTACTTTTCACTCAAGGCAATGTTAACATGTACAGCACAGAGCTGTTTTAAGGTCTGACAGAGTGGAAAGTGAAAATCTGCCTCCATCTTTGAGACAGACGGCTCCTGGATTCCTTTGCTTGGAAATGTCAGGACACCAAAGGCAAAAAGAAAGGGTTTCTCTGCCTTTTCTGTTCTGGTCAACGGTGCACTCTCACTAGGTATCACCCACATGACCCTGCCTGAAGGCCGAAAGCTTGACTTTCCTGAGCTGGCTTAGACTGAGGACCAAAGAACAGAGGAAGTGGGTGTGCAGCCCCTCTGAACCTCTGCAAAGAATCTCAGCACTTTACTCCAAGGTGTCCTGATCCAGTATTACTTCTTCATGGGCAGCAACTTCCAAGATGAAATAACTCCACCCAAGCCGAGTATAATCTGCACCCATGAAGTCCTTTTTAAACCTCACCCAGAAAAGGTCCCAAGCAAATTGCAGTAGATTCTAATAGAACCTATAGCAGGAGATTTACATATATTGTTTGTTGTTTCTTTGTGAAAATATGCCAGCGTCTTACAGGGAAGGGGAACACAGAGGCTGTTGACATTACTGGTTCAGGAGCCAAGATTATTCAATTAATATTCTCTAATCCCATAAGAAAGCAAAAGCATTACATTGCAGAACCAGGGAAAGTTTAACTTCCCGATGGGGGTTTCTGAATTTTACACGTGCACCATCTCCTAGCACTTCCACAGCAATAATATAACACGAGTCCAGAATCCATCGTCCACAACCCTGAATTCAACAGGCTTTTTCATACTCATTGGGATGCAGACTCTGATCTAACTGGCATGAGGCTTTCTGTAGTCTTCATGTGTCCCACTCAGTGTGAATATACATATGGCTCACTGCAGAAACAGTGTTTGATTGCAAACACTAGCCCCACCTGGAGGGCGATTGTACTATGTTTCTAAAATCCAGAAAATGTTGCATTCAGAAATGCATCGGGGGTTTTCAGATAAAGCAGTGTAGTGTGGGTCTGTAGGGATTTCTTCTCCCCTTTCATCAGTTAGCTCATTTATATGCAAAAAAGTAGAACAACTCTCTAAGCAGGAAATCTTGGTGGGAGACTCCAGAAAACTACTTACTTGTTATCAGTATCCGAAGAAGAAACCAGTGGAAAGCAGAGCGGCCTGGGCCCCTCTTTTCTTTGACTCCCTTCCTTCCGGTCCACCTCACAGGCATGAAGTATGGTTGCAGGGGAGGAGGCTGCGGTGCCTGCACCGTCATGGTGTCAAGATACAACCCCGAGACCAAGAAGATCCAGTATCCTTTGTGTTGGCCCCAGCACTTCTGGAAAGAGTGCAGGGCCTCCACTTCCTGTCCATATGTCCCCTCTCCTCTCTCCAGGTGTCCATCGCGCTCACACGGCCTCCAGGCCTGCTCTCCTGCAACGTCCCAAGCTCCAGATCTTTCCCATGGACTTTCTTCCCATCAGAGTATATCTGTCCTGTGTGCCAATCTCTCAGGGCCATGCTCTCTATTGCTGTACAGCTACTTCCTTTGCTTTTGAGCAGGAGATCTCAGAGTGGGAGCCAGGCAACGATGCCTTTAACACAAAGAGGTGATACATTGTCCTGGCAGAAGAGTTAGGTCAACATACACTAGAAGAGTTGTTCCCCTGGAAGGGCTGAGTGAGACCTCAAATCATGCTACATGATTGAGCATTCTAGGTCACCTTAACCTAAAATGTAAATTTGCTCACTAATTGAATGTGGTGGGGGGTTGTCTAGCATGATTCCCAAGTTTTTCTGTTAGGTCCCTGGGTGATGCTGTTCACAGATTAGGAAGAGGAGAAGCAGAGGAGGGAAAAGGAGTGAGTTTAGCTTTGGACGCATTGCATTGCAGTAATTATGGGACACCTGAGAGGGACTGTCCACAGGTATCTATGTCGACAGGTCTGTTATTCAGAGGACAGGTCTCACCCGGAGCTATAGTTTATTCGACTTTAGCAACATAAATACTAAAAATGATAATAAAAATAGCTAACATTTATTGAACGTGAGGCACTGTTCAAAGTAGTTTACATATGTTATCATATTCAGTACCCAAAACAACACTGAGATAGGCTTGAGTATCACTCATACTGAAAAAAGCAGAAACGGAGGTAAGAGGGTTAAATAACTTGTCAATGTCATGAGGGCCAGTTAGTGGTGAAGGCAAGTTTTCAGCCCTGGTTGTCTGGAATGTAGCAGGAACCAGAGAAGAGCTTCTAAGTGCAGGACACTGTAGAACAACAGACAGGGAAATGGGCAAAGAAAGACACCCTCACAAAGGAGACCAAGAGGAGCAACTAGACGAGAAAGTTCCAAGATGGTAGAAGTGCAATAGTATGAAATGCCAGGGAGTGGCCCAGAGCCATTAGATTGCTCCCAGAGCATTGTCAGCAGGGACGTGGGGCTAGAAGGCGAGGTACAGATGGTGAGGTACAGACAGGAGTGACTGGAGGGCCAGGAAGTCTTGGACAGCTTTTGAAGAAACTTGACTAAGAAGGGGAGAAAGATGGGCTATTAGGTGAAGAGAGACAATGATTTGGGGATATTTTTTAGCACAACAAACACTTGAACTTTACTTTTAAATTCAAGGGAATTTAGGGAAATGAGACCCTAGAAAGGAAGAGCTTAGGAAGGCAATTGATAATGGAGCGAGTCCATGGGGAGACAAGAATAGATGGGAAGCAAGATTTTTTTTTTTTTTTTTGCGGTACGCGGGCATCTCACTGTGTGGCTTCTCCCGTTGCCGGAGCACAGGCTCCGGACGCGCAGGCTCAGCTGCCATAGCTCACGGGCCCAGCCGCTCCGCAGCATGTGGGATCCTCCCGGACCGGGGCACGAACCCGCGTCCACTGCATTGGTAGGCGGACTCTCAACCACTGCGCCACCAGGGGAGCCCTATTATTATTTTTTAAGATTTTTATTTTTTGGCTGCGATGGGTCTTTGTTGCTATACGCGGGCTTTCTCTAGCTGTGGTGAGGAGGGGCTACTCTTCATTGCAGTGCGTGGGCTTCTCATTGCAGTGGCTTCTCTTGTTGCGGCACACAGGCTCAGTAGTTGTGGCACACGGGCTTAGTTGCTCCACACCATGTGGGATCTTCCGGGACCAAGGCTCGAACCCGTGTCCCCTGCATTGTTAGGCAGATTCTTATCCACTGCACCACCAGGGAAGTCCTTCCACTTCCATTTTTAAGTGTGTATTTACATAATAACCAAAACTATTAGTTTTTCAATATTTATATTATATCCAATCACTAAATCGAGTTTTCTTCTCTTCCAATGTTTATATCAACTTATACAAGTTATCTCATTTTTCTGTTATTTTACTACATCTGTTATAACCTCCAAGGCAGTGTTATCCAATTATGGTAAGAAAGGGCATCCCTAGCTAATCCTTGATTTTAATTGAATTTTTTTATTTTTGCCTATAAGGATAATATTAATTATTGTTTTTTGTAAATACACTTATTCACTAGTTTCTTCCTGTTCTCTTTGAGTTAGAGTATTTCTTAGGAATGTCTGCTGAATTTTATCAAGTAACTTAATAGCATTTATCAATTTGATTAATTTTGATCCTTTATTTTCTTGATGTAACAAACTAAGTTAAATTTTAAAATGTGATTAAATTTCTGATATTGAACTGCATGTGTGTCCCAGAAACAAGCCTTACTTCGTGTATTATCCCTTAGTGCATTGCTGGATCCTATTTACTAATATTTTATTTAGAATTTTTGTGTCTACATTCATAAGCAGAACTATTCTACAATTTTTTGTACTGTCTGAGTTGGGTTTCGTTGTTAACATTTTGCTAGGTTTATAAGATGAATTGGGGATAATTTCTATTGTATACGACCTGGGAGAGTTTAAATAACATTGGCATTATCTTAATAATTATGTAAAATTCATCTGTAAATACATTTGTTCCTGGTGCTTTGTTCAGTGACAGAGCTTTAATCTTTGCCATTCTCTTCCATAATAAGTTGTCTTGTTGTTTACATTTGCCTGTTATGTCTTTCACCCATCTACGTTTCATCCTTTCTTTTTCACTTTAAACATGTTTCTTAGTATATGTATATATATTTTTTGGGGGGGGCGGAGGGTGGGTATTTTTCTAATCCAATCTGCTAGTCATTATTTTTAAGTAGTAATAGTTATTTCATTTCTATATCTTATAATTATCTAAAATGTTTAATTTTTCTATTTATTTATACATATATAACAAATAATATAATGTCACATTTATATAATTCAGGCTTCCTCTCCTCTTCACATTTCTCAATGGAGTTGTTTTCTGTTTGATCCTTTCAGGTGGTAAGGTGGTTATTACCCTGGCAGGAATACTTAGCTCCACCCACAGGGTATCTATTGCCCTTCTCTCCTCTCAGAAACCAAACCTGCAGCTGCTAGTCTCCCACCCTCTATCGTCCACGTGGCAGCGAGAAGTTTGACGCCAAGCTGAATTTTTTTCCTTCATAGAAAACTTGATCTTTCAACCTAGTACCTTGTAAGAAATTCTTTGTATCCTTGGAGTAGGAAAATGGTGTCAGGAGATGTCAGATGGGTGTCTTTCTCTTCAATCCAGCCTGGAACTTGAGGAGAATTTCCAATCTCTAGACTCAGATCTCTCTTCAGCTCACAGAGAGTGTCTTCCTTGGTGTTCCCTGGCTTGTAGACACATCTCCCCAATCTTCCTCCATTGATTGAATTGTTTGTTAGTTGGTTGGTTGGTTTTTATCTTGAGAAAGTCTTGGGGGCAGGGGTTGTCTTAGTCCATTGGGTACTATAACAAAATACTACCAGGTGGCTTACAAACAACAAGCATTTATTTCTTATAGTTCTGGAGGCCAGAAGTCCAAGATCAAGGCACCAGAGAGTTGGTGTCCAGTGAGCACCTGCTGCCTGGTTCATAGACTGCTGTCTTCTAACTGTGCCCTCACTTGGTAGAAGGAGCAAGGGAGCTCTCTGGGGTCCCTTTTATAAGGGCACTATATGAGGGCTCTGCCCTCATGACCTCATCACCTCCAAAAGCCCCACACCTCCTAATACCATCATCTTGCGGGTTAGGATTCAACATATGAATTTGGGGGGACACAAACATTCAGACCATAGCATTTTCCACCCCTGCCCCACAGAATTCATGTCCTTCTTTCATGCAGGCAAACTGCTACACAGAAAATAAAACATGCTATGTGCTTTCAAAATACAATGGTGGGACAGGCATAGAATAGACATTTCCATTGCAAAAGGAAGAAATAGGAAAGAAGAAAAGGATGGCGGGTCCAAAGATTCCAAATCCTTAAGGCTCCAGAATAATCGCCTTTGGCTAGATGCTCTAGAATAACCCACTTTGGCTAGATGCTCTAAAATAACCCCCTTTGGCTAGATGCTCTAAAATAACCCCCTTTGGCTAGATGCTCTAGAATAATCCTCTTTGGCTAGATGCTCTAGAATAATCCCCTTTGGCTAGATGCTCTAGAACCTTCCAGGCCCACTGGGGCTATGACCTGCCTTCAGGAGCCGCTGGGACTGCCTTCAGGGTCCCACCCCGTCAGCTCTGCTGGGCAGAAGTTGGGCCCGATGCCTCTGCTGGGCATTGCCCTGGAGGGGGCTGTCTACCATTGTCCCGCCCCAGGCTGTTCCCTGCTTGGTGGCCAGCACAGTTTCAGGTGGCTCCATCCCTCAACAACAGGCAGAGGTAGCCACGCCCCAGCTGGTACACTCAGCAGGCAGGTGGAGGCTGTGCAGCTTGGACCAGCCAAAGGCCCTCACCTAACCAGTTGGACAGGAAGTGGAGCCCGCAGTGCAGGCACAAGGCAGCAGCAGCCCCTCCTTTGAAATCATTCTGCCTCCCAGGCCCTTGCACACTGGGCCTCTGATGGAAGGGGCAGCCCTAATGAGGGCTGCACTTCAAGGATCATTTTTTTTTTTTTAATTCAAATTGACAGTTGTCACCTCCAACAGCTCCCTTTTGCTGAGTGTGCTCTATTTTGAATAACTGTCCCTCTAACTCTTGGGTCTGTATGAGTTGCCAAGGGCTGCGCTAACAAATTACCACATGCTGCCCGGTTTAAAACAACAGAAATGTATCCTCTGACTGTTCTGAAGGCTGGAAGTCTGAAATCAAAGTGTCAACAGGGCCATACTTCCTCTGAATGCTCAGGGAAGGAGTGTCCCTTGCCTCTCGCTAGCTTGCGGTGGTTGTCAGCAATGCTTGGTATTCCCCGTTTATAGACACATCACTGCAATCTCTGCCTCCATGTCTATCTTCCCTCCGTGTATGTCTGTCTGTCTCCAAATCTTCCTCTCCTTATAAGGGCCCTTATAGGGCCCACTCTAATCCCGTGTGACTTCACCTTAATTTGATTGCATCTATAAAGACCCAGTTTCCAAATAAGATCACATTGGGAAATTCATGCAGCTCAATCTACCACAGGCCCCCTTGAATATATTTGTCAGCTTACTGGGCTCCAACCTAGTTACTGGAGTACCCTAAGAAGCACCAGGCTATAGAAGCCAAAGTGATCCTGATTCACCCGGTGGGCTGGCAGGGCAGAAGCAGGAAGCCTGCCAGCACCCTTCTAAGGAAACTGAGGAAGACTCACAGCCTTACAGCTCCCTTGACTCCCCTCATACTCGCCCAGACCATTGGGAAGGAAGGGCTTGGATGGCCCATGTGGCATACCTGCACCCCAAAGGACCAAACCCCTCCAGATTCACAGTTCTCAAAGTGCAGATTTCCAGGTTCTTCCCCCAGCCTGGAACCTCTCCCCACACACAGCCCAGGCCTCACTGGCACTCAGCTTCCCACAAGCCCAGCAGCCACCTGGCTCCACAGAGGCTGGAAGATTGGAGCTGGGAGGGGCAGGGAAGGGACCTCACAGTCAAAGAGGTTAGGAATGGAGGGCCTGGAACATAGACATGTAATGACCAACCTAAGGTCATTTAATGACCAACCTAGGGTTCCTAAAAGCACCCTCTGTTGGTCTGCTTGCCAGTGTTCCATCTTCAGGTTTTGAGGAGCTTGCAACAGAAGGCAGCCCCCCAGGGACACAGAAGTGGTGGCAAGTACTTTTCCATTTACATCAGCAGGCAAGACTGGTTACATTTTTTTTTTCCCCAGAAATAAGTTCGTTTGAATTGTTGGGGAGGGGTGTCATTTCCAATGTGAATTCTTTCCCTGGGTGACAGGGATTCTTTGATGTAACTCATAAGATCTTTTTTATAACAAACATACAAGCACCTGGGTCAACAGATGTGGCATTTCTCTCACCCACCGGAACAACCCATTTAAAAGGAAAGAAATTTAAAAAAAAAAAAAGGCAGTGGTTGCTTTTTTCCTGTTGTCTTGAACGAGATCTGAGAATCAGAAAAACTTGGCAGAGACAACCTCCTACCTTCCTACTGTGAACAACCTTTGTTCCCTCTGCCATGAGGGATCTTTAGACTCAGCTCCCCAGAGCCCTGAGGGTTTCCGAAGGAGAGAAAACCAGAGGACTTCAGGCCTCACCCATAGCCCTCCAGGATAAGCAGTAACCGTCTTAATAATTTGTTTATACTCCACAAGATACCATTCAAGCAAAACTTTCCCTGCTGAAACGTGTTTGAAAAACACTTCTTTAAAGCCATTCAAGGTCAGTTTCCAGTTTCCCAGCAATGAATGTATTTGGTTCCCTAATCCATAGTACTTATATCTTCCAACTCTAATACCATAATCTGACTTTAGTACTCTAAAAGTGATCTTCTCCAGTAAATGCTTGTGTTTTATATTGACTCTGAAGGAGTTACTCCTATAAATATTTTGAAACACCATGATTTATGCTTTTCGTTGGCAGTATCCGCGCTCCTATAGATGGGAATCGTGTGCTCTTTGTGATCACTGGCTGCTCTGTTTTAAGGAACAGAGTGAAGGAATTCCCTGGAAGTCCAGTGGTTAGGACTCCATGCTTCCACTGCCAGGGGCAGAGGCAAAAAAAACAAAAAAAAAACACAAGGGCAGAATAAGATGGTGAACAGACCGTGTGGACCCTTAAAACAATCCCTGTGTCGGTTTTCCCCTAAGTGGAAGCAGCCAGAGGAAGGGCCTCCGTCTCCACATGCCACTCTCCCTCTCCCCCAGCCTGCCTCCCGTCCATTCCCAATTCTCTTGGAATCTACTCCTAGTCATCTTGCGGGCCTACATGTCCCTTCCTCAGGGAAGCCTTCTCTGATCCCTCTCCCCAGACAAAGCTAATTCCCCTGTTCTATGTTTCTCACAATGGTTGATATTTAATTACATGTTAATTGTCTCTCTTGCTAATTATAAACTCTTCGGAGGAAGAAAACATGTAGATCTTATTTTCCACCGTGCCTCTACCACTTAGCATAGTGCCTGGTGCAAGGTAGATGCTTAATAACTGCTGGGCCAATGAATGAATGATCACTAATGCCTCCTTCATTTAAAGTATTTGGGGTAATCAGGGATTCATGAATCCCTGCAATGAACAAGTTGTCATCCATGCTGAGCATGGTGGGGGAGACAACCGGCTGCTTAACCTCCAGGAGCTTATTACCTAATTGGGAAAATGAGACATGAACATTGATAAGCCAACAAACTATTAGTAGCAGATTAGAGACTGGTTTCCTGGTTTATTAAGTAGAAAGTAAAGAAGCAATTGGTTGGATCTGCAGATGCCTTTGGAATTGAGAGAAAGCAGTGAAGGGAGGTTTGATGCTGCTTTTTGATGGTAAATAGAGAAGGAGGGAAGATACAAGGACAAACAACCACAGCTGGACAGGAACAGGGTTGCTATCACTGCAGCATGGAAGAGCCTTCTTTGGTCACTTAACAGGTACTCATTGGGCATCTGTTCTGTGGTCGGCACCATTCCAGGCCTGGGATACAGTGGTGCCCTCAGGGAGCTTACATTCTAGTGGAGAAAGCAAATACCAGGTGAAGAAGCATCCACGTCAGGTAGGACTGAGTGTCATGAAGAAAACGAAACAGAGCTGTTAGGAGAGTGACGGACATGCTCCTTCAGACGGGGTAGTCAGGGAAGAGCTCAGACCCAAGTACCAAGAAGGCACAGACATACCAGCATCTGAGAGAAGAGAAGTCGAGGCGGAACGGGTAACATGCACCAAGGCCTAGGACAGGAAGGAACTCAGCACATTCAAGAAGCAGGGAAAGGCCAGTGTGGCAGAGACGATGACCAAGGGAGAAAGCGGTGAAGCTGCGCTCAGAGAGGTGGGCCCCAGTTTATTTATCTGTTGAGTGGTTACCTAGACTGGATCATTATTTTCCAATGGAATAATCCTGTGGGCCAGGAGGAAGGAGGAAGGGCATCAAGGTGCTGGGTGGATGCAACACCCTACACCTCCACTTCAGGGCACAGACTGGACTTGTCCATGCAATTTCCTATGAGGAGACATTTCTGCAGCTAGAATAAGAAAAACGTTGGGGCAAGTGGGAGGTCTCTGAAAGCCCACTGCTAGCTCTCCATGAGAAGGAGGAAGTGCATCCAGGACATGCCCCTGGGGCGGAAGCAGCATGCAGAGTGGGTTTAAGTTTAAACAGTTGTTTATGGTTTTCACACTGAAGAGGTGTGGGCTATTCACGAGCAAGCTTCAAAGCCAGGACTGGTGGGAGGCAAAGTGAGGCATGAGCTAGGAGGCGGGGCCACACAGGTGCCCTTGACTTAAAAGGCCACGAAGCAAGGGAGTCTCCACCCCCTGCCCTGCTCTCTGGGGCTCCAGGCTGTCTGCTTCCACACAGGGAGAGATTTCAGTTGCTCAGACCTAAATCCTTTCTGCTCATTTCTGCAGCTGGTGCCAAAGAGCATTCCCATTTGGAGCTGGAAGGTGAAACTTTATCTATGGGTACAATGCCTTGCCCATCGAGATCGGACGAATTGGTTTTCTTTGTGAATGGGTGGAAGGTAAGGGTTGGGTATCACTACCATAGTTTGCAGAGACAACAGGAAACTTCTAATGTGAGGAGAGCACTTGTGGCCTGTGTGGGTTGAGACCGCTCCAATCAGGAACAAGAAGCCATAGGCTGGGAACCAGGCTAATTTGGCCCGTTATCCGGTCCACCCAGGCTCGACCTCTGGGAATGTGGGGAGGCGGTAAAGCATTGGGGGTAATGGCATGTGCCTCGGTGTCAGACAGACTTGGTTCCAAGCCGGCTCTGCCTTTTACTGGACAAGTTTCTTCACCTCCCTGAGCCTCAGGGTGCCCGTCGTTATGGCTATTGTAAAGATTAAGAGAGAGACGCTTCTTTCATTGATTAGGAACCTCTTAAATTCTTATACGAGGCCCTTAGCACTGGGCCTGATATACTGGAGGCCCTCCATTCTAGCAACATATACCGATTCTCAAACTCAGGAGGATAAGAAATGGAGCGCTCTTTATTTTTCTATTTTTTGAACTTAATTTTTCTGTTGAGTCTCCATTATACAGAATTAGTTGACGTGTAATTGCAGTCAATTACCAGGCCCCCCCTTTCCCTGAGTTGCAGTTGAATTGCAGGAGGAAACTCTGCAACACTTTTCCCTGGCAGCCACCCCTCCAGGCCTCACCATCAGTACACACAGGCCACTAGTTAACCCTCAGTGCCTTCTGCCGGGCCTGTTCCTCTCATGAGTCTCTCAAGGGACCCTTCTGTGCTCCAAGGCATGCAGCTTCTCTGGGGTCTTGCCACCTGTCCTCCAGGGCCCCTCAGCCTTCCCATCCCATGAGCTTAGCTGGAATTTGGTCAGGTACCTCCACCCCTGCCCCGTGTGGGGGCTTGGCCCAAGGAAGGAGATAGAGCAGAGCCTCTACCTTCTCATGACTTTCGTTTTAACTCTCTCTCCTGTATCCAGTCTCCACTGCCAGCAGACACCAAACACTCTTCCAAAACTCTCACTTACAAGCTGAGTCCTTACTCACTTGTTCCACTGGCTAGGGCTTTGGAGCCTGCTTCCTCTATTTTCTGTCCCGCATCCCTTCTGAGTCATGAGCCCAGAATGAAGTGGCTGCAGCCCGGACAGGGAATAAGTCAAGGGTTAGAGGAAACACCGGTTGTGTGGTAGGGGTGGAATCAGCTGGATGATAAAAATATTATCCAACCACATTCTCATTAAGTGCTTTCAAAAGACCTGGGGGACTCCCCTGGTGGCGCAGTGGTGAAGACTGCACGCTTCCAATGCTGGGGGACCAGGTTCAATTCCTGGTCAAGCAAATAGATCCCACATGCATGCCGCAGCTAAGGAGCCTGCATGCCACCACTAAGACCCTGGGCAACCAAATAAATAAATATTCAAAAGACCTGGGATGAAAGTAAGGGCAGGCAGATGAGGGCTGCTTCTTTCATTGGTAGCAGCCCCTAGAGACCCCAGAAAGCTCTTGAATTGTAATATCTCAACTTGGAAGCATCTTCCTGTACTATTTTATTCTTTGAGGTCTACACAAGTTCATGTTTTTCTTCTGGGGAGGAAGAAGAACCAAACATGAATGGCCCACTGTAGCTTCCTTTCCTCTGTTGCAACAAAATGGCTGGAGGTGTTTACAGGACACCCAAAGAAAAAGTGAAAGGAAATAAGCAAATGGGAAAGAAGCAGCAAAGAAGCTCCCTCCGTGGCTTTAGAGTGCCAAAGCCCCCAGTTTTCAAGGTGAGGGAGGGAGGAATTCTAGTGTTCTCCTAGAGCCTCCCTGGGTCCTGAGCTGGGGCCACAAGGCTCACCATTGGCCACGCTGCCAGTGGCACATTCAGGGACCACTCCAGGATGGTAGCAACTCCCTCACTTCCCCTTTCTGCCACCAAGTCTTAGGATCCCGGATGTTATCAAACATATTCCCCACAGGAGGTGTCTCAGAGGTGCCAGAATAGAAACCCTTACTATTCAGCCTTCTTCCCTCAAGGACCCTTCGCACTTACATACACAGACACAGACACAGACACAGACACAGACACACACACACACACACACACACAGCATCCAAGTCCTTCCCCAATTTGAAGTAGTTCAAGAGTACAGAATACTGGGTTGAAAGACTCCACAAAATTAGATAGTAGAGCAAACGTGAAGAATTTAAGTGCCAGGGGCATTTTTTGTTTTATAGCTCTCTCTATTTTTTTTTTATAGCTCTCTATCTTATAGCTCTCTCTAAACTGTGCTAGTTTCTGTTGTACAACAAGTGAATCAGCCATACACATACATATATCCCCATATCCCCTCTCTTCTGAGCCTCCCTCCCACCCTTCCTATCCCACCCCTCTAGGTCATCACAAAGCACCGAGATGATTTCCCTGTGCTATGCTGCTGCTTCCCACGAGCTAACCAAAGCAATCTACAGATTCATTGCAATCCCTATCAACCAATGGCATTCTTCACAGAACTAGAACAAAAAATTTTACAATTCGTATAGAAACAAAAAGACCCCGAATAGCCAAAGCAATCTTGAGAAAGAAAAATGGAGCTGAAGGAATCAGGCTCCCTGACTTCAAACTATACTACAAAGCTATAGTAATCAAGACAGTATGGTACTGGCACAAAAACAGAAATATAGATCAATGGAACAGGATAGAAAGCCCAGAGATAAACCCACGCACCTATGGTCACCTAATTTACGACAAAGGAAGCAAGAACATACAATGCAGAAAAGAAAGCCTCTTCAATAAGTGGTGCTGGGAAAACTGGACAGCTACATGTAAAAGAATGAAATTAGAACACTCCCAAACACCATATACAAAAATAAACTCCAAATGGACTAAAGATCTAAATGTAAGACCAGACACTATAAAACTCTTAGAGGAAAACACAGGGGCATCTTTACTCAGTGGTGGTTCCCAACTCTAATCACATATAAGAGCACTGTTGCCACAGATGCTTGGTGCACCTTTTACTCCATAGATGTGTGTAAAAGTTGTTTGCCTGTAGAGCACAAAAGGAGAGGCAAATGAAATCAGGCCTAATATACCCCAGTCCATAAACCAAGCAGGCCATGACAGGCATTCCTCTGGGTCACCCATTCAATTCCCATAATATTCTCTTTTCTGTTTCCAGTGCAGGTGATCGAGAGGAATGTGGACCCAAAAGTCACCCTGCTAACCTTCTTACAAAAGAACTGGACCCTTTTGATCCAAGTCTTGGCTGTGTCTGTGTTTGCCTTAAAGCATAGGCCAGGGGCTTCCCTGGTGGCGCAGTGGTTGAGAGTCCACCTGCCGATGCAGGGGACACGGGTTCGTGCCCCGGTCCGGGAAGATCCTACATGCCGCGGAGCAGCTAGGCCCATGAGCCGTGGCCGCTGAGCCTGCGCGTCCGGAGCCTGTGCTCTGCAATGGGAGAGGCCACAACAGTGAGAGGCCCGCGTACCGAAAAAAAAAACATAGGCCAGCTACAATTATGAGAACTAATCAAACCTCTCCATCCCCACACAGCCAGGTCCCGTGGTCCTTGCTCTCTATTTGCTTTTGGCAATGGTTCTAAGGATATTAAGTTAATTGAGCTATTTGGAGAGGATAAAGTTTCCCCAGAGTTTCTTATATCTTGATTTAATAGCCATGAAATAGAAGCTAAGTTCTTTCTTTCAGCACTAATTATTCCTTTAAGTGCCTTCCAGATCCCCAAGACAGTGGTTATGTAATAGAGGTTTGTGTTGCATGTACCCTTCCCTGGAAGAAAACCAAATTCTCCAGATTCAGGAAGAGCACGTGTCATAGGAGATTACCTTTCTCTACATCTGTTTTCTCACAACAGATTTTCCCCACCATTCTATATTCTGAAATTTAGATCTTCATAATGGCAAACATATTTTAATTGGTAAATCTAATGGATCTCTCAGAGGAGCCAAAAAAAAAAAAGACAGAAATTACAAGTTTTGTTTAAAAGCCCACATGGTTTTTAATTCGTTGTCAACGTTTTAAAATTAGGAAATCTCATTTAAAAAAAAAAAAAAGGAATTTCTCATGAAAAATGGGAAGATAGTCCTTCCTGCCTGGCAGCAGTCTTGCTTAGAGCTGAGTGGGGCCTGTCATCCTCCATCTAAAATGGGGCACAAGCTCTCCAGTCACACCCAGCCCACTCCACTCATTCACACACCTCTCTGATAAGCATTTATGGTTATGACTTAATTTAGATGAGCAAGCCATATGGCTTAAAAAAAAAAAAAAAGCCAAAGATTCCAAAGTCTTCTTAGCCAGTCTAGTCAATTACATCCAATCCATAAACTGTGTGGAAATGGGCCACAATCAGGGAGAAGGATACCTAAAGAGAGGAGCAGAGGCTGAGCCTTGGGATTGGACCTGGACCAAGCAGGAGCAGAGGGACACTCCGGGTGGGATATGAAAATAAGGACGGGAGTTTTCTCCAAAGGGTCACTGACTTGGTTTCAAATGCAGTACAAATTACTGGGCAAAACTAGCAATACATTAAACTGCTAAAAATAAGTGTTTCTCTTCCAATTACATGATTGGAACCCAGAAGAATACCTATAATGAAACAGGATTTTTCCAAGGGCTTTTACTTCTGTTATCCTACAAGATGCTTATGCTAAGCCTGAGAAGATAAAGTAGGTATTGCCTTTCCCTCTTTGCAAGTGAGGAAACAGGCAGGGAGAGGTTCCTATGTCCAGTGTCACAAGGCTAGGAAGATACAGAGTGGCCTTGACTGAGGCCTGCGGGCAGGCGAATGCCTTCTCAGATCTGCAGCTCACCCCACAAAGGAGACTTTCCTCGCTAGTGACACCCTAGGAAGGCAGCTCTGATAGAGGCAACGTGTCCACCTGGGAGTCTTTCCTTGACCACCCTTCCCAGTGCACCTGACAGGAACCAAGTACGCCTGCAGAAGAGGATGCTGTGGTGCCTGCACCATGACAGTGTCTAAGCGAGACCCCACGTCCCAGGAGATAAGGTATCTGTCCAGATGCCCAGAGACCAGGCTTGCACTCTCATCTCACAGCTTACGAAGATCTCAAAGACCTTCCAGCCTTGTGATTCTAACTCTCTCTAGGTCTTAGACCCCTCTGAGAAGCTGATAAAATCTATGAGCTTTTACAAAAACTAATAACGTTTTGCACCCAATTTCCGGGAGATCGTGGACCTCCCAAGGCCCATCAATGCATCCCAGGTTAAGAATCCCCAATTAAGGGACCTCCTTGTTGGTCCAGAGGTTAAGACTCTGTGCTTCCACTGCAAGGGGCACGGGTTTGATCCCTGGGGAACAAAGGGAAGGGAAGATCCTGCATACTGCAGATACCACATACCACAGATCCCGCATGGGCACAGTGCGGCCAAAACAAAAAAAAAGAAAGAAAGAAAGAGGGACTTCCCTGGTGGCACAGTGGTTAAGAATCAGCCTGCCAATGCAGGGGACACGAGTTCGAGCCCTGGTCCGGGAGGATCCCACATGCCGTGGAGCAACTAAGCCCGTGCGCCACAACTACTGAGCTTGCACTCTAGAGCCCGTGAGCCACAACTACTGAGTCCACGTGCCACAACTACTGAAGCCCACGTGCCTAGAGCCTGTGCTCCGCAACAAGATAAGCCATCTTAACGAGAGGCCTGCGCACGGCAACAAAGAGCAGCCCCTGCTTGCTGCAACGAAAAAGAAAGCCCACGTGCAGCAACGAAGACCAATGCAGCCATAAATAAATAAATAAATAAATTTATTTTTTAAAAAAAGAAAGAAAGAAAGAAACCGCAATTTAGGCCAAGCATTCATTTTACAGATGAGGAAACTGATGTCAGAAGGATGAAGTGTCTTGTTCAAGGTCATGCAACTAGTATGTAGAACAACAACTTGAGCCCACGTTTTCTGGCTCTGACACTAATGCTCTTTCTACTGTTGGGCTGGATCTGGGCCATGATTCCAGCCTCTCATTAAGGGTCGGATTCCAGGACTTGGGCTGCTCCCAAATCTACTGGCCCAAGAAATCAAGAAATGGCCTCAGGACACAGGCCTTCCAACTCTACTGAATGACCTTATACAGAGAGTTTAAAATGAACAAGCAAAAAAATTATCAAATACAGTTAAAAGACAAAGGTGCGCCTTTTACCTCTTATGGGATCAATGTCCTAATGTTTACTAGTTGACATCCAACTATATTCCTGATGACACGAGTCCATTCCCACTGAGACCAGACCCAGGTGGGTCTGTTCTAGGCTTGGAAAATGTTTCTGAGGTTCAGAATGCCCGCGTTCCCCCTAAGGATCTCCATTCTTATAGATAATACAGAGTCAGCAGAAAGGACTCTCAATTCTTCCTCCCAGGCACTCCTCCAGGTCTCCATCCTCTCGGCTGAGTGACAGGGAGAGGGGGTGGTTTCTGCTGCCCTTCTTGGTTCCCACATTCCCCACAGGGCAGAGCTGTGTTCCTCCTTCGGATTTTCCTTGTGCCTCTCATATAAGACACTTCTCTGTCACCGTGTGCCTGGTGCCCATCTGCTCTCTGCGTGGGGCTGCTGTCACCACTGTGAAAGGTGTTGGAAGCATCAAAATGAGGCTTCACCCCGTGCAGGTAAAAGCACATCCTAAATTTCTCATTTCTTAACTCTGTCTTTGCAATCAGCGCTGTGTTGACTGTGCCTCCTGGGGCTTCTTAGGTTGTGGTCCAGTAAGTAGAAGCTTTGGATGCATATTGATCAAGATAATAATATCTGTTAAGTGATTTAAAAGAAAGCTAGAAATCCATCTACATTTCATTAGCTGATTATCTTTCTTCTTACTTTTTCTGCTTGAATGATAACAGCATGATCAAAACATTGATTAATGCCAATTAGACCGTGAGGCAGAATAAATATTGCACAAAGAGCTTTGTGCATTGAATAAAACACCTCTGAGGATAACAGGGTAAAATTCAGGATTATTCCCTCTGGCGTGGAGTTTTAAGAGTACTGTGACATGCACTGCTATAAACACACCAGTTCCTCTGTCATTGTCACAGGGGTTTGGAGAGTCATAAGTCCAGACCCATTAACACTGCGAGTCCTTCCAGGAAGAAGGAGTCTGGATTTAACCACATAAGAGTCAATTCCAGGAAGGTCAACAAAGGCAAAAGACCCAGCAGAGTTTACTAGAGTCTCTGAGAAGGTCAGAGAGGATGTTCACCCCAAGGCCAATAAGCCCAAATCCTAGAATTATACTCCATTCTGAATCCAGAGCAAGGCTTTAATGTGCCCAAGAATCAATCAGCTGGGAGCTTGTTAAAAACGCAGAGGGGCTTCCCTGGTGGCGCAGTGGTTGGGAGTCCGCCTGCCAATGCAGTGGACACGGGTTCGTGCCCCGGTCCGGGAAGATCCCACGTGCTGCGGTGCAGCTGGGCCCGTGAGCCATGGCCGCTGAGCCTGCGCGTCCGGAGCCTGTGCTCCGCGGCGGGAGAGGCCACAACAGTGAGAGGCCCGTGTACCGCAAATAAAAATGCAGATTATGAGTCAAGAAGTTTAGAGCAGAGGTCTGAGGTTCTACATTTCCTAAAAGACCGCAGGTGGAACCAACACCGCTGGTCCACGGACTGCACTTTAAATAGCAAGGATCTAGAACACAGACCAAAATCGTGGACCTTTGAAAGCAGAGCTCCTTTTGAGCCACACCAGAAGAATTTAAAGAACAAAGTAACATGAGGTCCATAGTGGAGAGTCTCCAAGTTAATCAGAAAGAGGTGACCCCATGCTCAGAACCAGGCTGGGAAAGAAATAGGGGTGCTCAAGGAAACTGTCTTTGAAATTACACACGCTTTCCTTACAATTACTGATTTCTGGAGAATTCTCTCTCTGGGAATGGAGGTTGCGTGCTAATTCCCAATTAGAAGGATCTGGGCATTCGAGCTTGAGAAGTAAGCGTAATGCTAGAACACGGCTTCCAGGTCACCTCCTCCAGAAGGAAAGGGGATGCCGGCCCACTCTGCCCAAGGGGAGGGTACACTGCTCAGGGAGAGGGTTCCACCATGACAAGAGAGACACAGGATGTGGACCCTGGCAGGAGGCGGTGACAGCAGGAAGGCAGGGCCTGTGACCATGCCTGTGTCCTTCCAGGAGAAGACTGCCGAGAGCCATGGCACCTGGGGCAGGATCTGCACCCCAGGGATGGTGATGTCCATGTACACGCTGCCCAGGAGCCACCCACAGTCTTCAGAGGAGCAGCTGCCGGCAGCCCTGGGGGGTAGGTCTGACTTGAACAAGCCCACTGCCCGCCAAAGCCAGGTGGGGTCATGCGTCAGCCTGTTCCTCCCCACCTACAATGCCACCCCAGCCCCGTTCAGGGACCCCTCGGTTGTTTCTGAAGTAGCTGCTTTCACCCCTGAGCAGAGAAGAACGTCAAGGTGTATCAGCTCATCAGAGCACGTGCTACACAGAACTAAAGAGCACGCGTGGCCCACACCCGCATCTTGACACCCTACTTTTCTACCCAGTGACTTATGTGGCTGCCTTCATTCGGGCTGTCATAACAGAGCACCTCAAACTGCGGGTGTTAAAACAGCAGGAATTCCTTCTCTCGCAGTTCTGGAGGTGAAGAGTCTGAAATCTAGGCTCTAGAAGAGGACTCTTCCTTGCCTCTTCCTAGCTTCTGGTGGTGGACAGCAGTCCTGGCGTTCCTTGACTTAAGAGATTCATCACTCCCGTCTCTGCCTCCATCTTCTCACGGCCTTCTCCCCTGTGTGTCTGTGTCCAAATTTCCCTCTTCTTACAATCCAGTCACTGGATTAAGGCCTACCCTAATCCAGTAGGGCCTCATCTTAACTTGATTACATCTGCATCACTGCAGATTTCCAAATAAGGTCAAATTCACAGGTTCCAGAGGTTAGAACGTCAACCTATCTTTGGGGGCGGGGGGACACGATTCAACCCATAACACAGCCCTTCATGTATCGAAGGGATCCTTTAAATTTTGCAATGGGTTTAAGTTACTAAAGGGTTCATGGGAATTCCTTGGCGGTCCAGTGGTTAGGACTCTGCATTCATTGCTGAGGGTCTGGGTTCAATCCCTGGTTGGGCAACTAAGATCCCACAAGCAGCACAGCACAGCCAAATAAATAAATAAAGAGGAGTTCATAAACATATCCCTTTTGCAGGATCAATAAAGCTCACGTTCAGCTGTCAACAATCCTTAAACCAGATATCTGTTACACCATAGATATACAAATCCCTAGATTGAGGCCTGAAGGGTGAGCACCACACACTCTCCTAATCTGCCAGTTGCCGGTGGACTTCCTTTACTCTCTCTGCTCCACTGCAGAAAATCAGATCAAATCACCTAAAACCCTGCCTTCCTTAGGTCCTTCCACTATTTGAGGTCCTTCAGCAGCTCCTTACCCCTCGTGTGGCCACGCCTACCCTCCTTCACCCGGCATCCAGAGAAGTCCAACAGCTGGCCTCCCAAACTCATTCTTCCTCCTCAGCTACATGAGTCCCTGCTGGCCAGTCTCCTCTCAACCCTCAATCCTCCGCATGTTTCCACTTCTGCACCTCTGCTTGTGCTGCGCTGTGAACCCCAAATGCCCCTTCCTTGCTCTCCACCAATCCATTGCTTTCTCATCCTTCAATCCAAGCTTCTTTGTGAAGTCTCCCATGCTGAACTCGAGTCCACAATGACCCTCCTCCAACCCACCCTCTCCCACGCCTTCATCTGTGGAAACCTGAGTTTCTTACACTTTACCATGCAATAGAATTACCCGCAGACCTCGTAAATGCAGATTCCTCCACCGGGACCCAGACGTTCTAATTTAGGAGAATTGGAGAAAGGCCAGAGATCTGCGTTTTAAACAAATAGCAGAAATTCTGATGCAGTGACCTAAAATCCACTGAGGGGCACTATTAACAACCTGTCCGGGGCATTACACTTCACTCATATGGTGCCTTAGAAACGGCCACATTTTCTTGTTTTGGGATCGCTTGCATCTTACATAGTATCTGAAATATAGCTGCTGTCAGTAGATACATATTGAATGAATAAATAATTTAATAGATGGATGCAACTGAGCTCACCAGACAGACTATCATCTTCTTTAGAACAGAGAATAAAACTGGAATTGAGGTGGTGGGAAGGATAATTATCTAAGAAGAAAAAAAGCAGTGAACAGCCTAGTGGCTATTTAAATATTCTCAAAAACAAAACAAAACACCAGTGTTTGTTTCAATTTTCTGAAGAAAAATAAATTAAAAGTCAGTAAAAATAGAGAATACTGATAACTTTTCTTCTCCTCTGATTAGGTAATCTATGCCACTGCACTGGGTATCGGCCAATTCTTGCAAGTGGAGGGACCTTTTGTTTGGTGAGTAGGCGACTGTGGGGGCAACCTACAGAGCAAGAATGACAGTGACAGCTGGTCCAGGCTGGGAGCACAGGAGGTGAGTTGTTTTTTTGTTTTTTGTTTTTTGGTACGCGGGCCTCTCACTGTTGTGGCCTCTCCTGTTGCGGAGCACAGGCTCCGGACACGCAGGCTCAGCGGCCATGGCTCACGGGCCTAGCCGCTCTGCGGCACGTGGGATCTTCCCGGACCGGGGCATGAACCCGTGTCCCCTGCATCGGCAGGCGGACTCTCAATCACTGCGCCACCAGGGAAGCCCTAATTTTTTAGACCATCTAAATAGACCATAAGGAAGACCAATTGAGTTAGCTCCAACTAACTCCTTGGAGTTTGAGCTCTTTGTTGAGAGAAGGGTGAACGTTACACCACCTTTGATGCTCTACATCACACCACTGGGAAGCTGGGTGGTCTAGCCAGCCAGCCAGACATCTTCCGTGGCTAGTTCAGCAAGGCCTCGGGACAGGACATGCAGGAGGGCTCAAGGAAACCCAAGGAGACAAGCAAAGACATGGAGTTTGCTTTGGGGATGCAAGGTTAGTTCCAAGAATCCAGACCAGCTGGGAAAGTGTGAGCAGATAAAGAAGCCAAAAATCTAGAGTGGAATCCAAAATTCACCCCAAGTACCAGAGTGCAGGGAGTTTCCCCCACCAAAGAGAGATACCGCACTAGGCTGCCGTGAAAATCAAATGAGAAATTGTAGGCTCATAACAAAGTCTTCCTTGGCACTTAGTAAGAACTCAACAAATAGTTACTACTGTATTGAGGATGCTGTCCACACTATGAATAGTGTTTGCCAGGGAAACCAGACAAGTACATCTGATCACCCTCTACAGAGGGCAGGATGGATGTAGGCAGTACTGCCCTTAGACCCAAGCAAGGGGGATTCCAAACTTTGGAGAGCCCCTCGCTGGTCCTCCTGCAGCCAATCTCAGGAGGCCACGGGGCCAAAGTGACTTGTTTGCCTCGAGCCTTCACCCTTTTCTAGACTGTGCTCCAGATACATTCTTGACCCCATTCCCAGCCACAAGTCTCTTCCCCAAGTCCATCTTCCTCGAGAAGATCATAACAGCCAGCATGTACACCCTGAGGCCAAAGACTAGCTGTTTGGGGAACGAGTAGACAGAGCTTGGACACGCAGGCTGGCTCACAAGTGTGTGAGGCCCTTCACGGTACAGAACAGAGGCAGGGTGGGGAGGGAAGGGCAGCAGGCCACAGGCTGGGGGCCTCCATTTGTATTCTTGCCTCAACTCCACAAACAGTGGATGAGGACCGGGAAATAGACCAGCATGTGTGTCCCACTCCCCAGAGCCAGCCAGGTCCCCAGTGAGTGTCCCATCTTCTACTGCCACATGGGGGAGCCAGCAGGTGACAAGCTGAGAAAATGAATATCTTGTAAACCCATCAAATTGCTGGTGTAAATAGGAAAACACTTGTGAAATACAAATAAAGGAAGTTAAAGGCAACCTCTCTCCCTCTGGAATGTGGACGTTATCCATCTTTCCAGGCACAGACTCTGGGGATAAAAGCAAAAATACAGTCAGAGACCCACCCTGCAGCCAACTGGCCCCAGGGACCTTAATGGGTGAAAGGAACCTAGCCCCGGTGGGAATACCCAAGGCTCCCATTTATTAGGCAAGAGAAGACTGACTTCTGTTATCTCTCACTCATGAGAGCGCTCAGAGTTCTGAGTGAAAGAGGAAGCGCTACTGGCTTCGCTCAGGTGGTTTTGCTTCTTGGACAGAGAAGAAGCTGTCTGTGCACAACTGCCAGCCTGAGACATTTGTGCAGAGACAGAGAACTGAAGTATCTGGAAGAAAGTATTCTACTAGAAACTTAGGAGAGACTATTTGAGGAAGAAGGTACAAGAGGTAAGCTTGGAGAAAATGGGAAATGAAAGAACCAGCAAGTGGAAACCCGCTTTAAAATTCATTGATTGTCCATTCATTCCCAGCCAGTCCCATGCAGATCACAAATGTCGGGAAGATCTGGTTCCAAAATGGTTTTCTTTTTTGTTTTGTCTTTCTTTTTTTTTTCTCTTTTTAAGGTCCCTTTATAAATGATAATACTCAATGTCGTTGAGTCTTGTATATACTAGAGAATGGATACATTATTATTGCTGTGAAAAGCATCTTATCAATTGATTCTACAACTAGGAATTCACCTAAGAAAAAATTCAGAGATGTACACAAAGCTGTACATGTAATGAACAGAAATGTTCACTATGTTATCTGTAGTTATAAAATGTAAAAAAAACCCACTAAGTATACATCAATAGCAAATTTTACAACTATATTACGGAATAGCCAGAAGATGGACTATTATGCAATCAGCAAAATTATATTTTAAAGGCTTTTTAATGATAGGCAAATAAATGAACAAAAAGTCAAAGTAAAAAGTATATTGTACTATAACTATTGTACAAATATATATTACATAAAAATATTATCAGTGGGATACAGTAATGATAGTTTATTTCTTTTATGCTTCTCCATATTCTTTATTATTGTTTTAAGCTATAAAATATATACTGTGTGTGTATTATATATTCTACATATTTATCTGTATCACTGTATTTAAAAAATAAAGTTAAAAAAAAAGGAAGATCTTGTGATTACCCCTATTCCAGTAGAAACCACCAAAAGTGACTTTAAAAGTTTGGAGCCTCATTTAAATTGTCAAACCCTTCAAGGCACACACCCATTTACATGTTAAAAAGTTTTTCATCTCAAGGCATTTCACTATCCTAGGAGTCAAATGGTTGTCAACAGAAAGGAACAGGAAAATGCCGCCTGGATCGGGGAGAAAATGATTCTTCCTCGCTAGACAGGAAAAGTGACGTGAGTCCCTTTGTTTGTCCTCTTCCTGAGAGTATCGCTTAATGCCGGCCAGTTCTGCAACTGTGCTGTGAGTTTTGATGGTCATTCTCCGCTTTACTTACAACGTCCAACGTGCAGGCACGAATAATGCACTTTTCGTTTGGGATCTGGGTAAAGTGGTGATTCAAAGCCCACGCTCTGATTTCCCCTTCACTCTCTGGAAGGCTGAAACAATAAATCATAAACCCACTCAGACAAGAGAAAAAAGACCTACCCCAACTACGATGAGTCCCATCCTTGCCTGGCGCTACTCATGCAGAGCTGGCCTCTATCACCATCTCCTCCTTTGCAGAGAGAGGACACTGCAATGTCAGGAAGGCTGAGGAGCCTGTCCAAAGATACATGGCGAGTTCATGGCTCCCACAGCTGGGAAGTCCAGCCGGAAACACACCAGTCTCTGGCTTTGCTCTCTGAGAGACACTAGTTTCAAAAAAAAGACCCACGGCCAAGCTCTTAACGGAATTACTTAGAAAGAATTCCTAGTTCAAATATAGGAAAAATAGAGTCTGCTCCCTGTAGACACGGAAAACTAAGAGAACACAGTTGGCCTTAGACAAAACTGAGCCCGTCATTCCCTGCTGTATGTGTTTCTATCCTTAACACCCCGGGAATTCAATCTGGGCAATGATTGCACTCTGGGGTCCACCTGGATCACTTTAACCAAATGCAAAAGAACATATTTAAATTGGACTGTGCCCCAATATTCCTTATAAAGAGAAACACAAAGGATCACTGAGCCACATGTCCTTTCCCTATACAAAAAGACACACAGGAAGCCACATTATAAGGCGAAGGTTGCTTGGTGACCATGGATGCAGAGCAGTTGGATAATCTTAAGGGTAACATCATAGAAGACGCCCCTCCATCCATCAGGTAGACCTGCTGGATGGCAGGTGTCTGCCCCATGACACTCCCTTCTCTTGAAGCTATGTTAATAGCTTCCATGGGGTAACTGTAAAGTCTTGGCCTGGTCCCTGTTTAGGGGAACTTTAATCCCTCAGCTCTGATTCATTTTGTTTGTTTTACATTTTAATTCTCAGACACTATCAGGTACTGCCTATACTTCTAATTCCAACTTACACAAAAACTGATCTGCAGATGTTGGCCGGCTATGCTTCAGTCTGGGGTCCTAACCTACACAAGGAAAAACTGCAAGTTGTCCTTCTGCAACCTAGGAAGACCTTAGAGAGAGAGGAAAAAAGGCAGAGCAGTATTGGACAAATGTCAGGTCATTTCACTTACTTGTCACAATTTCTATTTAATCTTCAAAGAGGTTAAGTACCTTTCCATTGAGAGGGTCAGAGAGCCAAGTCATGGCAGAATTGAGAAGGAACCCAGACCTGTCTGTCTCCCTATCCCCCATGCTCTTCCCCACTACACAGCCCTCTAGCCCTGCATCCCACAGTTCCCTCCCAATTTGTCTTTCTCTTTAGGAAGGTTTCCTGGGAATAAGTGTTTCCAAAAACTGAAATATGTTTGATTCAGACAAGATTCCAGTTTGGGTAACTTTTCACTGTGCTTTAGTTTCCTAATAGGTAAAGTGGAGTTGATAATTTACTTTCTTTGTACAATTGTTGTGAGGATTAATTATTAATACGTGTAAAAGTACTTGGAACGTAAGCACCCCATAAATGTTAACTATTGTTATTAAAGCAAGTGGTGTGTGTGTGTGTATGTGTGTATGTGTGTGTGTGTGTGTGTTTACACATGGGTCTGTATGTTTAGAGTCTTTTTTTTACTTAAACTATAGGACTTCTCAGAGTTTTGAATCCTGACTTGACAGGTGAGAGGACAGAGGTTGGGGCACAGTGGAGAGGGTTTCCCAAACTTATATGACCTGTGATTGCTTCTCATAGGCTGTCTTGGTGTTTCGCAGGGTACTGTTTGAACTATTTAATAGAATACTCTTTTCTTTAACATCACATTAGTGTCAAATCAGTGTTTCTCTAACAACAAGATTCTTATTTAAAACTATTTGGTTTGAACTATTTTCCCATACAAGGAGAATCAGAAAGTTATTACTATGTTCATTTTGCCTAATTAATGTAAAGAATTACAATGCTGTTTCCATTTGAGCAGGGCTGACAGAACGATCTTCTTCTGCCCTTTATAGAGATCTGCATGGAGCTATTTGCAAAAGAGGAGTTCCAGCCCTTAGACCTTACCCAGGAGCTCACATTTCCCCCAGAACTCTTGGTAAGATGAGTTGGGTGTTTTATGTGCTCGTTTCAATGCCACTGGTTATAAGCTCAGTTTTCGAAAACCACACTTTCCATCCTGTGAAATTATCAAATGGTGGAAATGCTTGATCAAATCAGTATGCCTGTCCCTGTCCAGCTCACCAAGCCCTGGCTGTTGCCCTGCACACTTTCCCTTAAGCCTCAGCCGAGGTTATTTTTTACAGCGATTTCGTCATTACTCCCATCATTGTCATCTGCAGTGTGTCCCTATTGACTGTCCCAAGCAATCCAGTTTTTCTCAGCTTCTAACTTGGCCTTTCCAGCCTTTTCCAGATATTGACCTCAAGGGGCACTTCCAGGGCCTCCCGATACCTCAGCCTTCCCTCTGTCAGCATCTCTATCTTTCCTCTCTAACATCCAGTGGTCCCATTCCATAAAATGCCTATTTCTGAAAGATTCTGATGTGTTTATTCATGCATTCAACAAATATTCATCATTCAGCAATGTGCCAGGCACTGTTTGGGGTACTGAATATACAACAGGGAACAAAACTCACACAGACCTGACCCCAAGGAGTTTGTAATCTGGTGGCAGAGACAGACAATGAGCAAGATACTAGATAAGTTATAGTGTGTTAGCAAGTGAGAAGGAGAACAAAATAAAACAGAGAAAGGGGATAGGATGATGCAGGGAGTTGCTACTTTAAATATCCGGTCAGAGAAAACTTCTCTGAGAAGATAACATTTGAAGAAAGTCCTGAAAGAGGGGAGGGAACTGGCCACGAAGATACATGGGGGAAGAGCAGTCCAGGCAGTGGGGCAGCAAGTGCAAAGGTGCCAAGGAGGGGAGAACTCCTGGCCTGATCAAGGGACGGAGCAGGGGCCAGCCTGGCTGGAGCGCAGTGAACCAGAGAGATCGGAAAGCTGCGGGCAGCGGGGTGGGCAGACCATGCTGAACTTAGACTACTTGGCTTTTACTCTGCCTGAGATGAGAAGCTATCAGAGAGGTTGGACAGAAGAGGGGTACGCTCCTATTAACCTTGTAATGGGATCCGGGGTCGTTTTGGCTGCTGGGATGGGAATAGCCTGCAGAGGGGGCGAGGGAAGGAGCAGTGAGCCCATTAGGGCACTAATGTCATCCTGAGGATGGTGGTGCTGGACCAGGAGGCCAGCATGCAGGTGGTGAGGAGGGAGTGGACTCTGGATACATTTTGGAAGAAGAGCCAACAAGATTTCCTGATGGGGCTTCCCTGGTGGCGCAGTGGTTGAGAGTCCGCCTGCCGATGCAGGGGACATGGGTTCGTACCCTGGTCCGGGAAGATCCCACATGCCGCGGAGCGACTGGGCCCGTGAGCCATGGCCGCTGAGCCTGCGCGTCCGGAGCCTGTGCTCCGCAACGGGAGAGGCCACAACAGTGAGAGGCCCGCATAACGCAAAAAAAAAAAAAAAAAATTTCCTGATGAATGTGATGTAGGGGAGGGGAGGGGAGGGGAGGGGAGGGAAGGGGAGGGGTCCCCAACCCACCCGGCCGCGGACAGATACCGGCCGCAGCCTGTTAGGCACAGGGCAGCACAGCAGGAGTAAGGGGCGGGCAAGCAAGCTTCACCTGCCGCTCCCCATTGCTCCCATCGCTCGCGTTACTGCCTGAACCATCCCCCCACCACCACGTCCGTGGGAAAGCTGTCTTCCACGAAACCAGTCCCTGGTGCCAGATAGGTTGGGGGCCGCTGCTGTACAGTGTGAGAGAGAGAGCACAGTCACTGCTGACTCCAGGGCTTTGCGCAGCTGGAAAGGGGAGTGGCCATTTACAGAGAAGGGGAAGACCTCCGGAGGAGCAGGGCCTTTTGCCTTTGGGGGGTCCTTTTCCGGGGCCTGGAGGGCAATGGGATATGAGGAGCTCAGTTTTGGACACGTTAAATTTGAGATGCCTTTTACACATCTAAGGAGAGACACTGAGTACTCGTTCAGGATTTCAGAGGAAAAGCTGAAGATTCTAATTTAGGAGTATTAGTATAATTATGATTTTTAAGGCCATGATACTAAATTACGTTGAATTAATCTATACTGAAGGGTCAGTGACAGATGCCAGCTCATATTGTCGGTTTCCTCCAAAGAACTACACATTATCAAGGCTTAAGCTAAAGGAGTAAATATCTAACTATGGAAAATTCAGGCCTTAGCCAATGGGTGTAGTGAGTGTCTTTTTGGTCAAGGGGACCCCAGAACTTCTGAAATCTCTCTAGAGGAACATACCTCCACCTAGGATCTATCATAACCCAGGAATACAGGTGTGCACAGGTGCACACACCTTGTTATTTGCACGTAGAGAATGGCAAAGAACCCAGAAAAACGAACCCTGGCCTTTCATGGAAAGAGCGTCACCTGGATCTCCCCTGGGACCCTCAAGGACCTCCTGGAGCTGAAAGCAAAACACCTGTAAGGCCCTCTCATCCTGGGCAACACCTCACTGGGTGAGTGATTGCAACGATTCTCACTCCACCATTTGTGCCGAGGTGGATTTCCTGTCCCCCACTGTGCTCAGAGTCTACAAAAACTACTTTTTAAGGATAAAAACCTCATTTTTTAAATAAAAATGCTATAATACTGTATCATAAAATGTACTACTATATTGTATATTATATAATAATTATTTACATAACATAGTATTTTTATATCTACTATATATTTTTATAAATACTAGCATATATGTGCTATATAGACTCATATATAAATTATATATACAATATTAAAGTATAATACAAATATCGTATTATTATATAAAATGGTCTCCAAAATTGGAGGTACATATACCCTGGGAGTATGCAGTGTAACCTCTTGAGGTGTGGGAAAAAAGTATTAGAGGACAGTTTATCATTTAATTTACTTTGTCCTTTTTAACTTTGTTTTTGTTAAATAAAATAGAATTTTATAAAATATGTATGGATATATTAACAATGCACACCCAGTCATCACCACACCCAGTTTAAGAACCAGAGCTTTACCAAGAACTTTGAATGCCCCATGGGCCCTCCCAAACCGCAGCCCCCCCCCACCTTCTTCTCAGAGGCACTCATTAGCCTGAATACGATGTTGGTCAGTCTCTTCCTCATTTTTACAATTTTACCCCATATATTTGAGTAACTAAGCACCATGTCCCTTAGTTTTGCATATTTTTGAACTTCACATAAATTGACACGGTATTATTCTTCTGCAATTGCTTTGTGCGTTCAACATTCTTGAGCTGAGATTCACCCACATTGTTGCGTGTGACTGTGCTGCTGGATTCCATCGTGTGTCCAGGGCACAATTTGCTCATCTATTCTATTGCTCAAGGATGTGGAGTATTATCCAAGTTTTTGCTATTACAGATATCTTTATATGTGTCTCCTGGTGCCAACATGCAAGGGTTTTCTAAGAACCTCTCATCCATTTTATTTCCTATTTTTATATACATGTAGAGAGTATAAATAAATACATACACCAGGAGAGACTGTGCTATAAAATTACTTTGCAGGGTGTATGGCCACTGCTTTCATATCTATACACATTTTTTTTTTTTAAAGCATTGACTAATTTAATCCTCACATCCACGGTGGCATTGGTACTTTTTGTTTTTAATTAATTAATTTATTTTTGCTGTGTTGGGTCTTCGTTTCTGTGCGAGGGCTTTCTCTAGTTGTGGCAAGCGCGGGGCCACTCTTTATCGCAGTGCACAGGCCTCTCACTATCGCAGCCTCTCTTGTTGCGGAGCACAGGCTCCAGACGCGCAAGCTCAGTAGTTGTGGCTCACGGGCCCAGTCGCTCCGCGGCATGTGGGATCTTCCCAGACCAGGGCTCGAACCCGTGTCCCCTGCATCGGCAGGCGGACTCTCAACCACTGTGCCACCAGGGAAGCCCAACATCTATACACATTTATTGCCAGTTTTTAAAATTAGCATCTGAATATTTTTATGAGAAACTCTCAATGCCAAAAAATTGCATTTTCTCTTTCCTAACTCTCTCTAGAATATATAATGCATTTACTTTCAGGACCTGCGTTGAAATCTCAAGGACATTTTCACCCAGTTCTCCTCTCTCCTGCTAGGAGTTCTGAGCTGATTATGGTGTCTAAAACAAGTGATGGTGAGTTCCAGGTGTTCTTCGTAAAATATCAATGAACCAATTCCTGCACTAAACTTAAAACTTGCTATATAGTTTAGAACCTCCTCATACTTTTATCTTGTCTGGCCTGTTTCCAGTTCTTCATCATTTTTCTGATGTGATATGACATCCCCACCATGAAACTTTACTGTCAAAAGCTTTGCACAGAATATGAGGTACTTGGATAATGTCATTCAAGACCCTGCACTCAGCTGCAGGATTCTTGCCTATAAAAAGCTACAGTCGGGCTTCCCTGGTGGCACAGTGGTTGGGGGTCCGCCTGCCGATGCTGGGGACACGGGTTCGTGCCCAGGTCTGGGAGGATCCCACATGCCGCGGAGTGGCTGGGCCCGTGGGCCATGGCCGCTGAGCCTGCTCATCCGGAGCCTGTGCTCCGTAACGGGAGAAGCCACGGCGGTGAGAGGCCCGCGTACCGCAAAAAAAAAAAAAAAAAAAAAAAAAGCCACAGTCTTGCAGTGTCACTTTAATGGGAAGACAGCAAGAGAGAACTGGCACTCTCCAATGGTTGGATGGTCAATTCCAGGGAGGGAGTATGTTCACAGGAGGAAAGTAGGCGATGTAGTGTCTGGCACTCAAATGCTACTTGTCTCATGGGGACAACGGCAAAAGGCCAAGTGAGACAAAAACCTGCCCAGGCAAACACCCCCAGTCACTTACAACATCCTTAAGGGCCCCTTTTGTACAGATACTGCATCAGGCAAGCTGGCACCCACAGAGTAGGAAGGAAACATGCAAAGCTTTGCCTTCAAGATACACTGCAAACCCTTTGGCAAAAGGAACCTTATTTTAGTCCTTCCCTCATCTCCCAGATCTCCTAGCATATATGTGCCTGTCCCAGATACATGCATATATGTGCTAAATTACTGACAAATAACTTAATGCAAAAAACAAACAAACAAATCAGTGGGTCAGAAACTTGAATTTGGGAGGCAGTGGTAATAATGACTTCCTTAACTCAGGCAACAGGGAGGTTGACTGAACTGAAAGCTTTAGTCCGGACTGACTGGTAGGCCACCGTATGTTTTTGGAGGTTGGTGGTGGGCAGGGGAGGGGACCCACCTTGGCTGTATCACTGCCATCCAGGAGTCCTACCTTCCCGGCCTCAACCATCATCAGCCAGACTTTGACCGTGCTGCAGACCAGCAAGCCTGCCCTTCCCTGGCCTCACCCCACCCACTTGCTAGGAAAGGGACCCTTCCTGGTTTTGCCCAGCACCACAGCTTCACAGCTTCAGCCTTGGGACAACTCAGGTAGCACACCTGCATACCACTCAGAAGAGGAGGAGAACGTGCTTAGATTTATCTGAAATCTTGGGGTTGGAGAGAAGAGAAAGAGGGAATAGTAAAATGGGTGGCTTGGGAGTATAGTCAAGTAGCTTAAGCAGACGGTCAAGACCCGAAAACCCTTCCCCTCATGTTCACCCCAGGCATCGTTTAGCCCACGGTTTTCAAACTTGTCTTCAGCACCACAACCCTGTCCTCAAACAAATCTTAGTAAATGAAAATAAGCTGCTCTGTTTGAAGGAGGGGGAAGACTTTCTCCATCCCACTGAGCCCCTATATCTACCTCCGTCAGGGCCAGGACTCAAGGGAAGTGAACTTGCCCAAGGTCCCCAAACTGGCTAGTGGCGGGTCATCAAGCCACACATCTCCCACTTCCAATCCAGAACTCTTGTCTTTACTGCCATTCCCCGTCCCCCAGGCCCACCCCACGGCCTGTCCAGTTGGCTATTTATCAGTTTGGACTCTGCAGGCAAAGTAGAGCCAGATTCTAAAATCTGAGGAAACAAACAATGCACTTTCCTCGGGGGCCCCTTAAACTTTAAGTGTGAGTAATCTCTAGTGGCCTCCAGGGACCTTTCCAAGGATGCCCAAACTTTTCCTAAGGCCCGAAGAAGGAAGGACACTGGTGGGGGAGGGGTACGTGGGAGCCAGATGTACCCACCACCACCACCACCAGCAGTCTCCCGCAGGAAATCAGTTTCTGTGACAGCTTCCGTTTGTTTAAATTTTGTGTGCTAATCCATGTCACATACACGCTTGGCTCTGTATACTTCTTTTTCCTCAAAATCTTTAGCATAGTAAACGCTCCAGAAAGTTGCTGCGCCTTTAACCCATAGACCCGCAAACTCTGAGAAGCATGGAGTTAACACAAAATCCATGTTCTGAGAATCAAAGATAAGGCTCTTTTCAACTCTGCTGAAATACAGGCTAGGTTTTGTGACCAAAGATGGAATAAAATATGAATGGAAATACAGTAAATAGAATTTCTTCGGTACAGCAGTGTCATGCCTGGCACAGAGTGAGGGGTAATGTGAGCAATGGAAAGAGCCAGGCGAGAGCCCCAAAATGGACTGTCTGGCCTAAGCCTGAGTTTGAAATCCATTCTTCTGAGAACCCAGGCAGTAGCAACAGCTGACAGTTTACTCTCCCCTAGGGCTGAACTGCCCTATTCTGTGTCAAATAAGGGATGATCATACTGGCCTGTGTGATGCTCCTGACCTTAAAAAGATTAATAATAATAATAATGTCTTTGTCTCTGATTTTTTCCCTACGAAGAAGGCTCTGGGTCTCTAGGGTAGGAGGAACTGTATGATAGGAAACAAGCTTGGTCTTCCCAGTGCTTCTGCAGGCAAAGGGAAGGCAGGATTTTGCAGAAGTTAAAGACCAAGCTTTACTGGAACTTGTAGTGATGAGAAGCAATAGACCATCCCTGGTGGGTCTGGGATGGGATCCCGTGTTACGGAGTGCCTTGGATGAGATGCTGAAGCAGAAGCAGGGTGAGGACTCTAAGTTGAGAGACGCTCCAGGGCAGAGGAGAAGTTTAGTTACTTTTAGGCAAGATTTGCTTAGCATATAGATAATAAGGAGAAACTAGTGGTTTCCCTAATCAATTAGGTTAGCTATGATCATTGAAGCAGCAGAGGGTGTTGTGCATGTATGTTGGCAGGGGTGGGGGAAGTATTGTGCCAAGTACATTGTTAATATTGATGAAGATAAAGTTATGTGGGAGGGTGAAATATTCTCCACGATTAATCCACAAGAGAAAAGTCAGGGCTTCCCTGGTGGCGCAGTGGTTGAGAGTCCGCCTGCCGATGCAGGGGACACGGGTTCGTGCCCCGGTCCGGGAGGATCCCACATGCCGCGGAGCGGCTGGGCCCGTGAGCCATGGCCGCTGAGCTTGTGCTCCGCAGCGGGAGAGGCCACCGCAGTGAGAGGCCAGCATACTGAAAAAAAAAAAAAAAAAAAAAAGAAAAGTCAAAGCCCAGCCCACAGCCTGTTAAAAAACAGACTAACTGAGGTTAGAACCCAGCCTTGGAAATGATGTCAAATCAGATTCTACGTGTTAGTGATTCATTCTACAAACCCCAGAGAGATTAATTTTTAAGGTCCAGCTAAGTCACCTCCTGATGGTTTGGTGGCTTCTTCATTTTCAAAGATTGATCTGAACGCTTTATATCCCTACTACAGAGAAGCCCAAAGCCAGCGCTAAGATACTCACGAGTATGGCTGCAACGGTTTTTAAATTCTGAATTACTTCCTTGCCAGCCAGCAAATAGCATTGCCCTGATCCCCCTAGATGGATGCTCTTCCATTGCTCCTGCCCCCAAGCTCCTCCCTGGGAACCCCCAAGATCCACACACCTAACAACAACAAACATAATACGTAGGGCAGCTCCTTGCATGAGCTGTGTTCATTCTGATTGGCCGGTGCCCCTCCTGGAACTGGTTGTTGACGATTTTGAATAGCAAGGCTACCTGTAGAGGTGCAAATCAACAGTGAAAGCACTATTGATTTTAGACAATGACCTAGGAAATTGAAAGACCTTTGATTGTTTTCATGCCATCATATTTATGCCCCTTAATCACAAAACAGCTTTGCATAGCTTCACTGTGGTCAGTCAGGAGGGGGTCACGGAAAGTTCTAGTAGAGTCTGCCACCTGCTAGTTTTTACCGTCATCCCTTCTCTCTAGCCTCTGTTTTCTTGCGTTCATTCAAAGAGTGTAGACCAACACAGGGGTTCCCAACCCTGGCTGCCCAGGAGAACTCCCTGGGGAGACTTTGATAAAGCCTTGCACCCAGAGATTCTGATTTGATTGACGTGGGAGTGGGCCATCTGTGCTGTTTGAGTTCTGCTGATTCTCTGAGCAGCCAGTGTGGAGAGCCACCGCACTAGCTGGTCACCAAGGCCCTGGAGCCATGATTATAATCCAGCTGCTCCTCCCACCTCACCTGTAAAAACAATGTGCTCTCCAGGACTGACAATAGGTGCTGCCTGTCTTCTGGCCCAGGTCAAGGACATCTTGGCTGAGAGGGTATCTGAGTTCCGGGAGAAGACCCAGACATACCAAGCATTCCTGAAGCACCTGAAGAGCCTGGCGGGCAGGCAGATCTGGAACGTGGCCGTATGTCCTCCGGGCCAATCACGAGCCCCACTGCACCTATTTCTTAACCTCACCGAAATGTTGAAATAGGCATTGGCAGAATCAGTGTGCAAAAGGGTCTCAGCAGATTGAAACGACAGGCACAATAAGTAACTATTCAATATTTAACAAACATTATTTAATAACATATTTCAAAGAAGACTCTAAGTCAAGTTCAACAGAATAAGCCAAGTAGGAATACAAGTGCTAATTTTGTGATAAGACCTTCAAATAAGCTAATTTAGACTTAGGCTGCGTTAACAGGAGTATAATACCTAAAATAAGGAGGGTAGTCTCCTCTACCTCAGACTGTTCAGATCACAGCTGAAGAATAATGCTCAGATCAGGGAATCACACTTCAAGGTCTGATTGTTTTTGACCTCAGAAGAAAGCAGAAGTAAGTTTTCAAAGTACACACGCTCCTTCCCTTATGTACCCCAAACGGTGTATTAGAAATCCTTGGGATACAGAGAATGGAGAGAGAACATGTTTCCTTTGAAAAATCTCTTCAAGTGATTCCAAAATGTTCCCATTCACTGTCAAGAACTCTGACTCAAACCCTGGAGCCTGGCAAGGAGATGGTGGCAGGAGAGTGAGGGGTTGGAAACCACATCAGAAAGAGGAATGGTGGGGGTGGGGACAATCAGAGGGACCATGACAGCTGCCTTCAAATATTTCTAGACTCCCAAGGAGACGTGTGATGTATTTCATATGATCACAAAGGGTAGAAGTACGACCGATAGCTGAGAATCCAGGGAAGCAGATTTCCACTCAGTGGAAACAAAAACTTTAAAATTGAGCTGCTCATCGCTCTATGACATAAATCACACCAAAACCCTTTTTGACCCACCTCCTAGAGAAATGGAAATAAACAAATGGGACCTAATGAAACTTAAAGGCCTTTGCACAGCAAAGTAAACCATAAACAAGACGAAAAGACAAGCCTCAGATTGGGAGAAAATATTTGCAAATGAAGCAACTGACAAAGGATTAATCTCCAAAATTTACAAGCAGCTCATGCAGCTCAATAACAAAAAAACAAACAACCCAATCCAAAACTGGGCAGAAGACCTAAATAGACATTTCTCCAAAGAAGATATACAGATTGCCAACAAACACATGAAAAAATGCTCAACATCATTAATCATTAGAGAAATGCAAATCAAAACTACAATGAGGGCTTCCCTGGTGGTGCAGTGGTTGAGAGTCCGCCTGCCGATGCAGCGGACACGGGTTCGTGCCCTGGTCCGGGAAGATCCCACATGCCGCGGAGTGGCTAGGCCCATGAGCCATGGCCGCTGAGCCTGCGCGTCCGGAGCCTGTGCTCCACAACAGGAGAGGCCACAGCGGTGAGAGGCCCACGTACTGCAAAAAAAACCCAAAAACAAACAAACAAACAAAAACTACAATGAGATATCATCTCACACCGGTCAGAATGGCCATCATCAAAAAATCTAGAAACAATAAATGCTGGAGAGGGTGTGGAGAAAAGGGAACACTCTTGCACTGTTGGTGGGAATGTAAATTGATACAGACACTATGGAGAACAGTATGGAGGTTCCTTAAAAAACTACAAAGAACTACCATACCACCTAGCAATCCCACTATTGGGCATATACCCTGAGAAAACCATAATTCAAAAAGAGTCATGTACCAAAATGTTCATTGCAGCTCTATTTACAATAGGCAGGACATGGAAGCAACCTAAGTGTCCATCAACAGATGAATGGATAAAGAAGATGTGGCACACACATACAATGGAAGATTACTCAGCCATAAAAAGGAACGAAATTGAGTTATTTGTAGTGAGGTGGATAGACCTAGAGTCTGTCATACAGAGTGAAGTAAGTCAGAAGGAGAAAGACAAATACCGTATGCTAACACATATATATGAAATCTAAGAAAAAAAAATATCATGAAGAACCTAGGCGTAAGATGGGAATAAAGACACAGACCTACTAGAGAACGGACTTGAGGACACAAGGAGGGGGAAGGGTAAGCTGGGACGAAGTGAGAGAGTGGCATGGACATATATACACTACCAAACGCAAAATAGATAGCTAGTGGGAAGCAGCTGCATAGCACAGGGAGATCAGCTCGGTGCTTTGTGACCACTTAGAGGGGTGGGATGGGAAGGGTGGGAGGGAGGGAGACGCAAGAGGGAAGAGATATGGGGACATATGTATATGTATAACTGATTCACTTTGTTATAAAGCAGAAACTAACACACCATTGTAAAGCAATTATTCTCCAATAAAGGTGTTAAAAAAAAATTGAGCTGTTCATAGAGGAACTGGGGTTTCCTGTCCTCACCCATGTTTCAGCCCAGGTCAACACAGCCCAGGTTGTCACTGTAGATTCCATCACTACGTGGGAAGGAGAGCACTGAGTGGACTGGCCAGTCATTTCCCTCCCTGCCACGTTCTGAGATGCTACAGCCTCAACCAGATCCAAGTGGAATCTCCCAAGAGGAAAAGGACAACTCTCCCTCAGTGATGTGGATGCCCAGCACCTTAACACAGCCCACGGGAAGTACAGCAGTTTCAGAGGCCGTGCGATGAGGCTGAGATCCCAAGGCAGGATGGCACCTCTGTGGCCAGCACTGTGGCCACCTGCACCAGCTAAGTAGGGGTGGCTCAGAACTGGCTGCTGAGCCTCACTCACTTGAATCCCAGTCCTGCCCCTTCCTAGCTGGCAGACCTTGATCAAATTTCGTAATTTCTCTGTGCCCCAGTGTCTTCAGCTGCAAAGGGGGGATAATTGCATCATCTCACTGGGTTGTTGTGAGGATTGAGTAAATACGTGTGAAGGGGTTAGACAGCAGGTGGAACGTACCAAATGCCGTAGAGTGTTACCATCCATTCCTCACCCGACCCAAAATCGCAGGTGGGTGGAGGCCTCCCATATGGTCTGAACTGAGTCTTGTCTGCAGAGCAAACTGAGACTCCTCTTGACCCTTTCACTACCAGAGAAGACCGTAAGCAGGTGCCTATGGGTCTCGGACTTGAGGGATCGAAGGCCGAGGCTGTAACTCTCTCTCCTTAGTCCTTAGGGGGACACATTATAAGCCGGCATCGCTATTCAGATCTGAATCCATTTCTGGCTGTGGGCAACACTAACCTCAATCTGATATCAGAAGGTAAGCTACCCCAGAACACTCTGGACAGAACCTAAAAAGTTTTTGTCTCTTTTTAAAGAATTGCTGTATCAGAGCCCAGGTCTCTGGCTCTCAATCCACCATGGGAAGCTCAGGCTCCTGGCAGGAGGCACACTGATGCAAGGGGTGGCTGATGCTTCCTTCTTCACCACCTACCACACATACACGCAACACCCAGCCTGGACCACAGTTCAGTTAGCCCGCATCAGCCTGGGGCGGTATCAGAGGCTGACGTGAAGGCTCTCTGTGGCCCAAGGACCAGCACCTCCTTCTCTTCATGCCCACACCCCCAGTTTCTGTGAGAGAAGCCACAGATCTAGTTAGGACACGCTGGGGACATCGCGGGGCCCCTGGGGGCAGGAGGAAGGCGATGACTAATTGTATGTGCTGGCTGAGAGGGACGCTCCCTTGGGGCGCTCCGTGCTATACCACCCTTGTCTCCCCCGAAGTGCTCAGCCTTCACACTGCCTCCGGCTGCTACAGGGATGCTAGCACTCCCGTTTACTGGGTGCTGACTTTGTGCCAGGCTCTGCTGGATACTTTACACACGTCACGTCTAATGTGTGCAACCACCCGGTGGAGGTTGCTTGTAGAGGCGGGCATGGGATGGAGACCCAATCTGCCTGATTTCCAAATAGGCATGCTTGTTTCTTCTCCATCAGCGCCTCCCCAGGGCTTCTAACTCCCCGCTTCCCTTGTTCCACCTCCTCCCTCACCCATCAAATGCCCTCCTACCAGCTGACAGGCTGGCACTGGATGCAGGGGAGCAGTCACACTGCCCCTTGTGAACTTCGGGGTGTGGCCAACCAGGAATTATATTACAGGCATTGTAACCCTCCCCAGGGGATTGCTGGATGTCCCTGGTGGGTGGGAACTGAGAAGTGTTGGGAGAGACCTACTGGCAGAGGACAAGCTCTCATGCCCCCATTCAGCTTTGTGTGGGACCCACCCAGCAGGGAGGAGAGGAAAGGCCTCACCCCTGCCTGGCCCAGTCAACAGTTTTGCTGAGTCCTCCAGGCCTGCGGTCCAGGACGACCTTAGCTCAACCCCCAAAGACTAAGGGAGAAGCAGCCTAGGCTCTGGGGCATCAGGATAGCAAGGATGGCCCGGCCCCCATGGGGCCTTCTACACTAGGACTCGTAGCACTAGCTGTGATCTTCTGCTGGGATGTTGGTTGTTACCTTTGGCTTAAGGTCTCTGCTTTCCCAGCTCTGCCAAAGCCACCTCCAGCCTGAGCTCAGCCTGCTCTGGTGAGGCCAGTAGCAGGGAGGGAAAGGTCCACAGGGGCTCCTTTGGGGTCCCCCTGCCGCCTGCCTTCCAATCAGCATACCGCTGCTGTGCCTGGAGCAGAACCCACGTCAGATTCCCTGCACCGCCGCTTGATCTCCTCACCACATCTCCTCTGTGGAGCCACAACCACTTTTTAAAGCCAGAGGGGACTTCTCTGACCACCATGTGGGTGACAACGGGGCCAAAAGGAGGTTTTGTGAATTGTTCACTTTGCTTTAAAGGTGTGGGTATCCCGCTTAGAGGCCAACAGCGGTGGCAAGAACAAAAGGCAAAGCCAATGATTTGAGCTCTGTTCATAATGGAAACAAACCACGTCTCAGCTTAAGTTACGCCCTTACCTTGATCCCAGTATTGAATGAGTTAGATTTAGTTAACCAGCCTCTGCTGAAAGATGAAAACAGGCCTGACAGGCCTTGGGGACAGGAAGAGACCCAGTTCACACGGCGCATGCAGTAACAAGAGTAAATGTCATGCAGCTGCTGCCACCCCTCCCTGTGGAAGGGACAAGGGGGCCTGGTCCACGGCGCGCTCAGATCCCCGCGCTGCTCCTCGCAGAGAAAGGTGACCTTTTCTTCTCCGCTGCTGACGTTTAAGAGTACAGAATAATCTCGCAATCCTCTTGTACCTGTGCAGAAATGTCATTTTCTTCAACAGATTTCCTCTAAGCGAACATTTTCTTGCTGGGCTGGCGAGTGCAGACCTGGAGCCGGAGGGAATTGCGGAGTCTGCGCATATCCCCCACTCTCAAAAGGTAAGAATTCTGCTGGTCACTTTTGAGAGTTGTTTTTTCTCTTTGCATAACGGAGTCCAGTCATCTGTAGAAATTTCAGAACAGATGGAAGGAAAATAAGGCTGCCCTGAAAACCTGTTTCCTGTCCTCTGTAGCCTGGTGCGGCACCAAGGCTTTCAGCAACCCTTGAGCAGGCAGCTCCGGTGACCAGCTGCGGTCGTTGCTTCAGCTGTGGGGTGGCACCTGCCCGGCCCGCGGAGGTACTTCCACACCCCCTCGTGTCCAACATCAATGCCGGCAGGCGGAAATTCAAGTTCTCCTGCTGCAGAATGAGCTTCTCCACCTGACCCAAAGGAGGCAGAGGCTGCGGCCGGACCTCTGTGCTCCACCCCCACCCCGGAGCTGACCCCAACAGTTCAGAGAAACAGGAGTGCCTAATACACCAGCCCTGGGGGAGATGTGGCCACCCAGCCAGCTACCAAGGGAGCCCTCTGTCCTCACTCCCTGTTCCCTGTGCTTCTGCCCCAAACTGTACCTGAATCCCAGAGGACAGTCTTGCCAAGAGGGGCAATACTTCATACACACACACAGGGATCCCAAGCCAGGAGTCACCTTGGTCATGTAGGAAGTCTTATATTAAGTCATGCTTTCAGCCATGTACGACCTTCATTTATTTTTCCTTGGGAATGGAAACTTTGAAATCTGTTCCCGAGCCAGTGTGCATCTGGGTAAGGGCCCCAGAGAGGAAAACAAGCTAACCAAACACAGCACCCTCGGTGGCCACACAGATGGAAACACACTCGAGGCACCAGCCATCTCCGTTAACACTATGTCAGCACACCAGTGGTCATGGTGCCAAGGGTAAGGGGGGCAGCCATCACCATCCCGACTCTTGTCTCAGATAGAAGAGTCCCTAGTCCACCGTTGGAAAGTTCTATTCAACGTCTTTACGAACTCTGCAAAATGGAAAAATGATAGCATCTACAAACCAAGAAATTCGGTGGGTCACTTTCAGCAAATCACGTTTAAAAGCACCTGTGTTGAGAAGGCTCCTCCATCCTCACAGGGGACAAAGGGAACTGGAGACTGGAGTTAATGGCACCCGGAAATAAGAGCATGTGGAAATGCTCCAGGCATTTTGTGCAGAGGCATCCTGGCCTCAGAGGGAAAGTGCGCAGTGATCCCTGTTCATTGAGGGTATGGGGGGTTGGGGACAGACCTTTGGGAGGACGTCATTCTCTCTTTGAACGAACAGGCAGCCAAATTGTCCTCAAATTGTGCCAAGTGTCCTTTGTGTCCATTTAGATTGAGTCTAAGTGATTAATTAGCGGCACCAAGAAGCAGAAAACTTGCTCTTAGTTTTAACATATCAAATAACTCCAAACGGCTTTTGTCTCCACAGTGGGAATCTGTGTCAGCCTTCTGACAGGCTCAGTGCCAGCAAAATGCCTTGGCCCATGTGAATGCTGGCAGGCAAGTCCTCTTCAGGGAGGGCCCAGACACCGTCGAGGACCTGAGCATCGCCTACAGAGGGGTCGGGGCTGCCACAGTCAGTGCACAAAAATCCTGCCAGCAGCTCCTGGGGAGGTAAGCAACAAACCCTGGACCCTGATGGTGAAGCTTGACGTCAAAAAAAAACAAGTGGGAAGATGGAAACTCCTATATGTAGAATCACTGCTTGTTCTTTCTATAATTTTGCTAAATGAATCCAACCTTATTTGACTTTGATTAATTAGGTGCCACTCTTTGAGTGAGGAATACAACAAAAATGGCCCAGGACTGTGTTCAGCCCCACTGCTCTTGTACACATCAACACTCCTGCAAACCCACACCGGGCAGCGTCCAAGTGGTACCCACCACTCCCACTGCTCGGGGGCACTCTATTTCTTCCTCAGTAAAGGCAGTGTCCAAGTCTAAGTCCTGTCCAGTTCATAATGGAATTGACCCTAATGGTCTATTTATTTAATGCCTGGTTCCAGCATGTTCAGGCTACTCAGTACAGACTACCAGGCCCCAGTTTTCCTGAATGCCTTGTTTAGGTGATTTCTAAGTGCCTATGCAACTCATAAAATGAGACTCGGGGGTGTCTGAACCGCCACCATCCAATATCTAGCACGTGCCAGTAGTCACTGAGGCTGCCCTTCTCCAGGTGCTGGGGTGAGCTGATGCTGGATGAGGCCTGCAGGCTGCTCCTGGACGAGCTTTCCCTCCCAGGCTGGGCTCCAGGTGGGAGGGTAGCATTCGAGAGGACTCTGGTGGTCAGCTTCTTCTTCAAATTCTACCTACAAGTTCTGCAGGAACAGAAGAAGCGAGTAGAACTGTTCTCTGTGCCTGTAAGTGCTCTGGCTTTTATGTGCTCCTGGCAGCGTAAGCTCCCACCTTCCCCACTACTTTTGCAAACTGTCTTGTGGGCAGCCTGTCAGTTCCCAGCCGTCCCTTCTTCCGGAAGTCAGCCCTGAAGGGCTACTGCGTGACGCTCAGGATGCCAGGCTGTCTTCAATGCACAGATGTTTACCACATGCCCTGAGCAGGGAAACATGACGGGACCCCTATCTCCTATGTGCAATTCTTTTCTTTTTAAAATCAACTTTATTGAAGTAGAATTACATAGAACAAAATGCGCCTATTTAAACTCAGAGAGTTTTGACAATTGTGTAAACTGGCATCACCATCACCTCAAACGAGAGATAGGGTATTTCCATCACCCCAAAAAGTGCCCTATTGCCCCTCTGCTGTCAATCCTCCCACCCCTGCCCCCAGGCAACACCCCTGATCTGCTTTGTGACACTATAGATTAGTTTTGCCTATTCTAGAATTTTATATTCAATATGAAATGTAAAACAAAAATTTAGTTTTCAAAAAATCTAAAAGGTTGGGTGGTGGTGGGATGAATTGGGAGATTGGGATTGACATGTATACACTGATGTGTATAAAATGGATGACTACTAAGAACCTGCTGTATAAGAAAATAAATAAATTCAAAAAAAAAACCTAAAAGGTTTATATGCTAATATTTAAGTAGCTTCTTTTCAGAATTTCTGATTATAAACTTCTGGAATATGTTACCTACCAAAGCAAAATATTTTCACTCTCTTTCTCCCTCTCTTTCTCCCCCTCCCCCTCTCTCTTCTGAATCTATCTTTCCTCCCCTGACTGTGACTACAACTCTCACCCTAACTTGCACCCCTGTTCCCCAGTCACACCCCACGTGTGTTCCTAAACTGTCTGGTTTTCATTCATTCAGATGAAGACCCTCACAGGACTTCCCTGGAGGTCCAGTGGTTAAGACTCCGTGCTTCCACTTCAGGGGGCCCGGGTTTGATCCCTGGCTGGGGAACGAAAATCCCGCAAGCTGTGCGGCGAGGCCAAAATAAAAAAAGAAAGAAAAGAAAGAAAGATGAAGACCCTCACAAACCACATTTACTAGAATAACTCTTGCTGCCATTGAGTTTCTTAATCAAGACCCTTGATGTGTTTCAGTGACACCCAGAGAGCCTTCCCAGTTTTGCTGCTCTCTCAGAAAAACTGAGTTGCTGAGGAAAATAATCAGGATTTGGGCTCTTTTGTGTACAATGAACCACCCCAGCTCATTCTAGAATGGCTTTTCCAACCCCAGATTTTCTTGCTTCTCCTCCTGCCTCTGCCCAGCTTGCTGGCAGGCCTCTCTCTCCTCAGACTGGCTTGAGGATCAGATTCAAACAGTCAGTCCAGGTCTTCCTTATGTGGAAAGGGAGGGAGGGCAAAGAACATTCACAGAAGTGAATCCTGGGAGGTGATGTGGATTTGCGTCATCCAGGCTACCCGAACCTTACGGTTTCTTGGCTACTTAAGCCAAGTCACTTTCAAAGCCCAGTTTAATCAGAGACTAATCAGCTTATCTTTATTGTTTTGAATCGTCTTTCAGAACAGACGCCGTTATCCTGAAATTTCAGACCGATTCCTAAGTGCTCTAGAAGACTTCCCGGTCACAGTACCCCAGGGAGTCCAAAGGTACCAGGTCAGTGAGTTTAATTTAATGGAAACCTAGAAACTAAGAGACAGCTGTAGCTGTGTGAACAGGCAAGTGCTTCAAAGTTGTGATTTTCCCTTCTAACTTTCTAGTTTTTGCTAGCACATTGGCCCTTTTGTTCAGGTCGATCCAGGGAGAGGCTGGATCTAAGACCAGGCCTGAGCTACCGCTGGATGCACTCAGGGCCAAACCGACCTGAAACAGTTTGACCATCTGACTAATAATTGAGAGTGCCTTCAAACTGCTGTTCTTTGGGCATTTGTTTGAGGAGCAGCTAAGCCAGGAGTGGGGGGAAGGACAGAGCAGGACAGTAGCAAGGTTCAGCCTCCAGCCCTGATTGCAAATGTTTAATCTCCAGTCGGCAAGACAAGAGCCCTGCAAGTAACTGAAGCCCCTCTTCTTCAAGGACAATTTAGAAAGTATCTCTATTATTATCTATTAGAGCACAGCCCCTCCTGCCACCCGATCTCCACACACAGTCCACACATAGATCTTCGCTGAGAAGAGTTCCAGAATAAACACGTGCTCCCTTTACTTTTTAGTTTTTATTGGAGTACAGTTGATTTACAATGTTGTGTTAGTTTCTACAGTACAGCAAAGTGAATCAGCTACACGTATACATATATCCCCTCTTTTTTGGATTCCCTTCCCATTTAGGTCACCACAGAGCACTGAGTAGAGTTCCCTGTGCTATATACTGTAGCTTCTCATGAGTTACCTATTTTATACATAGTATCAATAGTGTATATATGTCAATCTCAACCTCCCAATTCATCCATTTACTTATACTGCCAGTGATGTTTTTGTGCACAAAAATATTACAAGGGCAGCCGAGGCACCTTAGACCAGATCTGGATAGACTCCATTGCCATGTGCCCCCCATCTCCCACCAGAGGCCCTGCTTCAGCCAATAAGCAGGCTTTTGGCTTAGATTTTGGTCCCCCATCCTCAGGAATTACAGCACTCAAGGCCTCATCATCATGGTCACTTTACGTGTAAACAGGCTGATCATTGGAAAGGTAAGAAAGCAGGACAGGGAGACCCTCTGAATTCCAGAATAAAGGGGTGCGGGGCACCACTTGGGAAAAGAACATGCCAAAAGGGGAAGCCAGAGTGCCCCTTCACCTACTTCACAATTTTGCCAAAACATTGGCCCTGTGTAAAGCATTGCCGCATAACTGAAATAACAATTCCCCAGTCTAGTTACATCATTAAATTGCCACGCTCATCTGACCCACTCCACTGTTTGTTGCCTGAGGGTGACCATCTGATTTCTCAATCCTGAATCAGGAGTGTTGGTAATCGGCCAGGTCACTTCTGAAGATTAAAGTTTTCCAGGGAAACTCTTGTCTTTTCTCTGTAGAGTGTGGATTCTCACCAATCCCTCCAAGATCCAGTCGGATGCCCCATCATGCACCTACCAGGCCTTAAACATGGCACAGATGAAGCCATATTTTGTGATGAGATCCCCATGCTGGATAAAGAACTTTCAATGGCTTTGGTGACCAGTACCAAAGCCCATGCAGAAATCATGTAAGTAAATGAAAAGCTTTCAAAAGGCTTTTTTAAAGCACACTTGGGGATTCCCTTGGAGGAATGTGACCATTCTCCTGAATGTTCTAAACCCAAAGAACCTTATGGAAAGAATTTTAAAAAGGTCACCAGCCCCAGGAGGAGGAAGGGAGTGTAACTTGAAATGCCCATCATGAAAGAGAGACGAAAATCACAATTAGGGCCCTCGCTTTCATTCTAATCTCATCTCCCTGCTGCTGCCTCAAGCATGGCTCAAAGGAGTAACTCTGAGTAGGGCTAATATTCAGCTGGTGATAAAACAATGAATGAATGGTAAATGGCCACTGTCCTAAGCTTCCTAAGGACACCCCTGCCACAGCCCTACTGGTCCCTCCCTCTCCTCCCATCCCAGTAGCTATGATGTTACCCCAGGCCCAGCAGGGGGCCTCCTGGACCCTGCTCTGTGTCAGATCAGCTCTGATTGGTCAGGGCCTACGGTGAACCAGTTGTTATATATTTTGATTTTCACCCATGCTCTATCTCTCCCTCAGGTTTAGGGCCCTCAAAGCTTGCTGATTTCTACTTCTTAAATATTTCTCTTTTTTCAGATCAATTGATTTGTCCGAGGCCCTTGAACTACCTGGGGTGGTTGATGTGATAAGAGCGGAGGACATTCCAGGCACCAGTGGTACCCAAAATGACAAACTGTTGGCCGTGGATAAGGTAAGGTACAGAACGTGCCTTCCCACATGACTTTGTGCAGATAATCACCAAGGTACCACCTCCAGGTGGCCTTCCGTCGCCTCCCAGCCCTCTCTGTCACTGGGGGCTAGAAGTGCCAATTCTTCCCGCTTCTCTCTACCCCTAATGCCTTTATTCAGATGGACCTACTCTTCTGGAATCAGGAAATAACATCGAGAAAAGGAAATTTATTACAGGAAAACAACAAGTCCGAGTTTTCCCACTGTGTGCTCTTGAGTCAATTTACTCTTATTTGAAGAATAAATGCTGGAATTGACATATATCAGGATAGAAAACCCTTGAAAAATCTAGAAAGGAGAGTACAAATATATAGCCAGTCTCTGTTCTTTACACTGAACTCTTTCCTTTCCTGGACTAACCCTCTTCCTGCCACCTCCCACTCACCTTCACATACTCCATTTTTAATAAAGTTGCTCATGTCATCCTTGACCTTTCAATTCAAGTCTACAATCATTCATTGAGCACTTGCTTTTGGAGCCAAACTACCTTGGTTCATGGCCTCGCTCTGCCACTCACTAGCTGTGTATCATCACCTGTGAAATGGTATCATGATACCTGTAAAATATCATTATCTGTAAAATGGGAATAATCGTAGCACCCACCTCACTGTGTTGTTGTGAGATTTAAATGAGCTGATACGTGCAAAGTGCTTACCACAGTGCTTGGCATGTGAAGGCTCTCAGTAGGTGTTAGCTACCACTGTTGCATCTCAGGCTGTATCTCTTCCAGCCATGAAACAAACCACTGTCCTTTTGGTTGAACTCCAGATGAAGAGGTTGGCTGTTATTTAGGAGCTATGTTATCTGCTCGGGCTGCCATAACAAAATATTGGGTGGGCCAAAAAGTGCCTTCAGTTTTTTAAATAAAAATAAAAGATATTTTTCATTTTCACCAAGAACTTTATTGAACAATGTATCCACCCTTTTGTTCCACTACCTTCTGCCATTTTTCAGGCAACTTCATAATTCCATCTCCCCAAAATTTTTATCTTTTTGAGCAAAGAACTGTCCCTTTTATTGTCCTCCAGGGAATTGAAATTTTTTCCATTAAGAGAATTTTGTAAAGACCGAAATAAATGGAAATCCGAAGGTGCAATGTCTGGTGCATACAGCAGATGAATCAGAACTTCCCAGCCAAGCTGTAACAGTTCTTGCCCGTTCATCAAAGAAACATGCGGCCTTGCGTTATCCTGATGGAAGATTATGCGTTTTCTGTAGACTAATTCTGGACACTTTTCGTTGAGTGCTGCTTTCAGTTGGTCTACTTGGAAGCAGTACTTGTTGGAATTAATCATTTGGCTTTCCGGAAGGAGTTCATAATAGAGGACTCCCTTCCAATCCCACCATATACACAACCTCACTTTCTTTGATTGAAGACTGGCCTTTGGTGTGGTTGGTGATGGTTCATTTCGCTTGCCCCACAATCTCTTCTGTTCCACGTTATTGTACAGTATCCACTTTTCATCACCCGTCACAATTTGTTTTAGAACGGAACGTTTTCTTTACGTTTCAGTAGAGATTTGCATGCAGAAATATGGTCAAGAAGGTTTTTTTCACTTAACTTATGTGGAACCCAAACATCAAAGCGCTTCACATAACCAAGCTGGTGCAAATGATTTTCCACGCTTGATTTGGACATTTTGAGTACGTTTGGCTATCTCCCGCGTTGGTATAACGTTGGTTGTTCTCAATTATTGTTTCAATTTGATCGCTATCAACTTCAAGTGGTCTACCTGTGTTGATGCTCAGCTGGACCGTGGAGCATCGTCCAGCAAGAAATCTCCAGCACGAAACTTTACAAACCACTTTTGACACGTTCAGCCAGTCATAGCACCTTTTCCATACACCGGACAAATCTTTTTTTGCGTTTCAGTTGCGTTTTTACCTTTCTTGAAATAATAAAGCATAAGATGCCGAAAATGTTGCTCTTTTTCTTCCATCTTCAATATTAAAATGGCTACACAAAAATTCACCAGTTTTGATGTCTTTTTCTAAATGCACACTGATATGACAGCTGTCACATAGAATCTAACAAAATTGTTTCAAATGAAGTTAAAGACAACTAAGCGCTACTAGAGCCGTCTTACGGAAAAAACTGAACGAATCGTTTGGTCCACCCAGTACCACAGACTTGATAGCTTAAAAAAGAGAAATGTATCTTCTCACAGTTCTAGAGGCTAGAAGTCCAAGATCAAGGTGTTAGCAGGTTTCTCCTGAGGCCACTCTTCCTAGCTTGCAGATGGCCACCTTCTCCCGTGTCCTCACATGGCCTTTTCTCCGTGTATGAGCCTCCCTGGTATCTCTACCTCTTCTTCTTCTTTTTTTTTTGTCCCTACCTCTTCTTATAAGGACACCAGTCATACTGGATTAGAGCTCCACCCTTAGGACCTCATTTCACCTTCATTACCTCTTTAAAGGCCTTATCTCCAATACAGTCACCTTCGGGGTCAGCCCCTCAACATATGAATTTTGGGGTTGTGGGGTGGGGGGAAGCACAGGAATCACATTGTACAAAAAATACTCTCCTTATCTTTAAACTCTAAAATGACTCCATGAAGGCGACACTCGCGGACGACCCTTGACAGAGGATGCAGCCGATTCAGGTCACAGCCAGTCTCACATCCACTCTGGGGCTGACATTCACTGAGTAAAATGGCTAGTAGAAGCATCTGTATGATTTTAATTAATTTTTAAATTAAAATTTAAAAGAAATTTTTTTTAGCCAAGCACATGTAGTCACATGTGGTTATTATTGGTCAACAATGATAACTAAAACACCAGCCGTTGGTAAGCTTGCACTAACAGTACTTCTACCCAGAATTTTCCACCTGCTTCATGTATGTACTTTCCGCAGGTACTCTGTGTGGGCCAGATCATCTGTGCTGTGGTTGCAGAGACAGATGCACAGGCAAAGCACGCAAAAAGATAAAGGTAACCTGTGAAGAACTGGAGCCCATAATCTTCACCATTGAGGAAAGCAGGCTGCCTGATCTCTCCCGTAAGGTTGTAGAATCAAAAGTTCCTTTACAAACTTCTTAATGCGAGACTAATTCAGGGCTCTACTTTTTTTTTTTGTCACAGGCTTGCTCCGGAAAAATCAGCTTGCTCTGGAAGATATTACTTAAATGAATTAAAATTAGCTTTGGCTCCAAGAAACAGGAAAAAAATAGAAGTTTCTTTCTCTCTCACGTTCAGAAAATCTAGAAGTGGCCAGTCCCGGGCTTATATGTGTTTCTAAGTGTCAAGGGTCTGGCCTTCTTGTATATAGTTGCTCCGTCCTACGTGGTTTCCATTCTCCAGATCACACTTTGGTCCACAATGGCTACTGAACTCTGGCCATTGAGAACACATGTCAGTCAGCAGAGAGAATGAGGTGATGACGAAGAGCATATCCCCTCCCCTTAAGGACACTTCCAGAAGCTGCACATAACCTTCCTACCTCTCCTTGGGTAGAACCTAGTCACATGCCACACCAACATACCTAGAAAGGGGATCTGGGAAAGGTAGACTGTATTCTAGGTGGCCAGGTATTCACTAGAAATTGGGGATTCTATTACTTGAAAATAGTGAGAATGGATATTGGGAACAATAATCTTTTCAAGGTAGAGCCCAAAAGCAGTGGGACTTTCATGATGAAATTCCACAGAAATTTCCACTCTCATTTCTGGGTCTAGATGATGGAATGAAAATGCTACTTCCAGCAAAAATAATGAACTTAGATTAGAAAAGTGAGATGTGGACAGGGGTTTGCATGTTCTAATTCAATGAAAGTTGAGAAAAGCTTATTTCTTCCTTTGCTTGTGAAAGAAAATAAAATTTTTTCAAAGGCCCTAGTGAACCATTTGAACATTTTTAAAATGTGCCTAAAAGGTACAACTTACTCAATATTCATAGTGTTAAAGAGGTCATGTTTCTTGTTCTTTCTAAACCAAATCAACTCTGTTCCAAATTCCCATTTCATCAAGTTTGCAAGAAGTCCAAGCCATTGTTCTTGGCTCACCCCCCTTCCTAGGGTTGTACTAGGATCCTAACAAGGGTTTTTTGAAATTTTAATTCCAATCCCATTTCCTCAAGGGGGAAATGGTACCCAAAGGACACACTCATGAAATATATTGGGACTTGGAATGTTTAGAGATCCAGAGTTCCCTCCGATTAGGACTGTCCCCCATCAGCAAAAAAATTCTTTTGCGAAGAAAAGTAGGTCGGACTTCCCTGGTGGCGCAGTGGTTAAGAATCTGCCTGCCAACGCAAGGGACACGGGTTTGATCCCTGGTCTGGGAAGATCCCACATGCCACGGAGCAACTAAGCCCGTACGCCACAACTATTAAGCCTGCGCTCTAGAGCCCAAGAGCCACAACTGAAGCCTGCACACCTAGAGCCCATGCTCCGCAACAAGATAAAAGCCACCGCAATGAGAAGCCCATGCGCCGCAACGAAGAGTAGCCCCCGCTCGCTGCAACTAGAGAAAGCCCTTGTGCAGCAACGAAGACCCAACACAGCCAAAAAATAAATAAATAAAATTTTTAAAAATTTTAAAATCCTTTTATGAAGAATAGCAGGTAGGACTTCCATGGTGGCACAGTGGTTAAGAATCCATGTGCCAATGCAGGGGACATGGGTTTGATCCCTAGTCTGGGAAGATCCCACATGCATGGAACAACTAAGCCCATGTGCCACAACTACTGAGCCTGTGCTCTAGAGCCCGTGAGCCACAACTACTGAGCCCATGCACCACAATTACTGAAGCCCGCACGCCTAGAGCCCATGCACCCCAGCAAGAGAAGCCACTGCAATGAGAAGCCTGCACACTGCAACAAAGAGTAGCCCCCACTCGCCACAACTAGAGAAAGCCCACGTGCAGCAACAAAGACCCAACACAGCCAAAAATAAGTAAATAAAATAAAAAATAAATAAATTTTTAAAAAGTAGCTAAAAGAACAGTCATATATACCAATACTCATTAATCCATTCATTCATTAACGTGACTATATATATGAGAGGCAGTATAGGGTACTAGTTAAAAGCACAGGTTCTAAAACCAGGGCTTCCCTGCTGGTGCAGTGGTTGGGAGTCTGCCTGCCGATGCAGGGGACGTGGGTTCGTGCCCCAGTCCGGGAGGATCCCACGTGCTGCGGAGCGGCTGGGCCCGTGAGCCATGGCCGCTTAGCCTGCGCGTCCGGAGCCTGTGCTCCGCAACGGGAGAGGCCACAGCAGTGAGAGGCCGGCGTACCGCAAAATAATAATAATAATAATAAATAAAACCAAACTGCCAAGTTTGAATCCTGGCTACACCACTTCCTAACTGTGTGACCTTGGGCAAGTTTCTTAACCTGTCTGTGCCATGGTTTCCTCATTTGTAAAATGAAAATAATAATACCTACCTCATCGAGTTGTTGTAAGACTAAATGAGTTAATATGTACAAAGCACTTAGAACAGTGCCTGGCACATGTTGGTAGTTAGTACTTGATAAATATAGCATATATTATAATAAGGTTATACTACCCTAGGACACATTTATGGGACGGCAATAAACATACTTCCACATGTACTACGGTGACATATTGAGATCTTGGTTTAGCAAAAAATTAAAATTTCAACTATATTCTTCATTTCCTGCTGCTTTGAGAAATCCAGTATTCATTATTAGGCAAGATGCTTCTGAAAACTAAGCCCAGGCTTGGAAGCTGCCTCTATCACTTATTTGAAGCGTGACTTTGAGAAAGTTATTTTAACCTCCTTAAGCCCAGTTTCTTCAACTGGAAAATGGAGAGAATAATAGAATACATGTGAGAATACATGTAAATACACTGTATATTGTACAGTGTTTGACACAAAACATGCACTCAATAAATATTAGCTGCTTTCATTATTCCCATTATCGTCATTAGCAAGAAAGGCGATGGACTTAAGGCCATTGGCAAGTGAGAATGCAGGAGTCAGGTGCCATTGTCATGTGTGGAAAACACCTGGATCTAAAGGTTAAGCAAGGATCAGCTGTCCTAGGTCAATCCATAGAACCACAGGACAGGATGGCTTCCAGTCTTCATGTGTGAGTCAGTTCATGTAACTGTCCAAAAAACACCCCTAGAGCAAAGGGCTAGAAAGGCCCTTATGAGATATGCCAAATACAAAAAGAAATGAACAAACTGCGTACTGTGTCTGGTGGGCTTTCTTGCCCAAGAGCTGTGTTAGGACTTTAGTCCTCCCCCATTAACATGGTCTCCATCCTATACGTGAGCTCCCTAAGTCTGACACGAGTATTGTTCTTCCAGAAGAGGGGAAAAAGGGAGGGCCCTGAGCCTCACTCTTACTGCATTTGGATCTATCACTTGTTCCCTGGAGATCTACACTGAAAATGAGAAATGAGTAGCTATCATCCCGGACCATCATGGTGTCCCCAGATCTCAACTCTAAATGTTTCTCTAATCCTTGTTGGTTTTCTCTGCAATGTAGAAGTTATTTCCTCCGACATCTCATCTCTGCGGGGAGTCTGCTACTCTAGTATGTGCTCCCTTGCTTGCCTAACTCCTTTGTGTGTCTTAGCAGATGGCGATTTTCAGGAGTTTACTGGTTTTTGAGTAAGAACACATTGCCATTGGAAGAAAACAGTCAAAAGAATGAGCTCTTTTTCTTCCTGTCACTCAGGATGCCATAAAACACAACTCATTCCTGTGCCCTGAAAAATAAACTTGAACAAGGAAACATTGAGGAGGCATTTGAAAAAGTCCCTCAAATTGCTGAAGTGACTCAGAATGTTTCACAGAATCTTTGCACAACGTTCTTCTGAAGCAGACATTGAGAACACGTGATTTCCTCTCAGAAAGACCAGCTTCTAAGGTCTTGGCATTTTGCCAAAGTTCTCTTTTCTCGCTTCCTTTCAAATTGGCTTATGTGTTGTTTTGGGGGGTGGGGGGTAGGAAGCAATAGAATAAACAGAAGAAAAATTCCTAAGACTTTGATTAGTCAAGGACAGAGTGAAGAAGGGAAGCAGACACTTTCAACTTGTTATCCAGAACCTCAGTCTCTGAAACAGATGGCCTCAGTTGTCACAGGACAAACGCCTGATCCATCAATGCCTTGGTCAGGACAAATCCAGCTGGCCAGTGCACGTCTCACCTGCTTTTGAATTCCCCAACCAGCATACAACTTCAGGCATTTCCCTGTGCTTACCCTTGACAGGAGAAATCCATGTTGGAGGACAGGAACAGGTTTACATGGAAACACAGCGAGTGCTTGTTATTCCAAAGACAGAGGACAAAGAACTGGACATTTACGTGTCAACACAGGATCCAGCCCACGTGCAGGTGAGGTCCAGGATCACCCCCAGCTTCCTAATTGTGTCATGGCCTTCCACCTCCACAGTCTCACAGCTGGCCACCATTTTACCTGCAGAATCTTAGAATCCAAGTATCGGACATCAGCAGAGCAGCTAAGACCCCAGAACCTTTTCTGATATTTTTCTGGTCTTGTCAAGTAAATGAAAGAACTGCCACAGCCATTTTCAGTTTGAGGTGTACATTCATGGACTTCGTGCTTAAATGTGATTGTGATTGGATGACAACACTTAATTATTTCCGTACTTGATTTTTCCCTAAAATAATCACTACAGGTAACCTTTGGAGTAAACACATCACCTCACAGCACATTTTCATTTCCCCAGTCATAAAGTGCTCCAGGTTTTAGCTGCAAACATATCTTCTTCTTTAGTAAATTGTCAGGTGTTCACTAGCTTTCCCCTTGCTGGGACTTTAGGGGTAGGTGGTTGTCTAAGATTCAGGTTCTGACAGGAATCCAGGACAGTTTCCCTTTAGGAAAGTACCATTTTTCTGCTGGAAAGTCTGCTGGAGACTAACAATGTTTATAGACTCAGTAAAGCTCTGAAAGACAGATTCAGACTATCTCAGTTGTTTCTTTCTTTGTTTTTTACTGACAGTAGATGTCGATGAATTTTGCTGTGATGTTTCAGGAAGCAAAAACCTTCTTTACCATTTCAATCTTGTAAACCTTTCCTGTTATCTACCTTTTACAGAAAACAGTGTCCTCTACTTTAAACATCCCATCAACAGAATCACCTGTCATGTAAAACAAGTGGGTGGAGGTTTAGGCGGGAAGGTAGGAGGACCAGCTGTATCAGGGCTATTGCAGCTGTGGGCACTATCAGGTAAGTACGCTTGGGGGCACGGGAGGGCGTAAAATGCACACAGCTGAGAGCAAATCAGTGGCCTGAGAGTCACTTGGGCTGCTGTCATAACCACCTGAGTGTCCTTGGGCAACTCAGCCTCCTGTCCCTTTTTCTTTATAATTGTAGATAACACCCACCCTCCTAGAGTTATTGGAAAAGTCAAGTGCACATAGAACTTTGAATAGGCTAATTTGCTCTATAAAGGAAAAGTGGTATTATTTGTTGAACACCTCCAGAGCTGACGCGGCCCCGTCCCCGTCCCCGAGCTTCAGGGAAGGTGACCCACTTAGGGGTGGGGCAAGTCACCTGCCCAAGTGGAGTGTCAAGGGGGAAGGCTGCTCCCCAACTTTTCCTTCCTACCGTCAGCTGAAGACAGTGGGACGAGGTAAAAAAGGCTCCCACCCTCTCCCTCACTGCTCCTGAGAAGGGCTTGCTCTTCAATGTGTGCTCAATTGACACATGACAACCTCAAAGAGAGCTCCTGGGCTGAACTCAACCGGAAGTGTTGCTCTTTCACTGTTCATTCTGTTCATGGCGCTGGCTTTTCTATTTCTCATTCATTTTTTTAACATCTTTATTGGAGTATAATTGCTTTACAATGGTTATTCCTCGTTCATTTTTTATGGCTGTTTTTTGTTTTGTTTTGTTACTATGTCAAAGCCCGAATCAGCCTGCAAATTTCAAAGGTCCTGCTTCCTTTGACAACTTCCATGTAGTTCAAGGGTCCCAAAGCACTCAGATATGTGTCTCGTTTTGCAATGACAGGTGGGAAAAAGGTGGAATCTGAAATCCATCCCCAGTGTTTTCCATAATGAAACTCTTTGTAGTCACACCCAACAAGGAGTCAGCAAGGGATAATTAATTCATCGTATTCCCACCACGCTTTGTGCATTTAAGACTTCTCAAACATGACTGCACATCAGAATCATCTGGGAGCATCTAAATCCCAGTACCTAGGCTTCCCCATGTTGACCCAGGCATCAGTCTATTTTAAAACAGTGATTCCACTGTGCAGCCAAGTGTGGGAACCAGTGCCTTAAGCTACAACACCTGCCATGCACTAAGTGGTCCCCAGAGCAGTGTTCCCAAACTGCTGATAATAAGAGTCTCCTGGGCTCATAGAAATTCTTGCCTCCCCATCCCAGACCCACTGAATCAGAATCACCAGGGGATGGGTGTGGAAACTGTACATTTAACTGATACTCCAGGTGGTCCTCATCATTAAAGAGGACCATAAAACCCTGCGGTAGAGTCGTGGTTTTCAACATGTACCTGAAGACACCTGCATCAGAATCACTGAGGGAAGTCCAGATTCTAGGGCTCCTCCCAACCTATCGAATCAGAGTCCTAGTGCTAAGGCTCAGGAATCTGCATTTCACCAGCACTCCAGACGATTCATCTGCACTTCAAAGTCTGGGAACCTCTGCCCTAGAGAAACAGAAAGCCTGGACGTCCTCACTACCCAAGGGCCCAACTTAGCTAACATAGTAGCATTCATAGCTGAAAATGAAGATTCTAATCCAGACTTCCTAGGCTGTGTGCTTGGCCTTGTTTTTCCAGTTGTGTTGTTAAGTTTGATTTACCTGTTCACACTCTTTGGCCTCTGTAACTAGTGGTGGGGATATGCAAAATGGTTGGATCTAGGTGAGGGTCAAATTTGAAGCCATGAGAACACAAGTTAACTGACATGTGACATTAATCTCCTTTGGCTAGGTCGTCAAACAATGAGTTCTAGAACACAGAGATAATAGTAATTTAGCCATACATCAATTCATATCAGTGCCTAGCATATCATACGCACTCAGTGAATATATATAAGTGACGGGTGGGTGGTTAAATAAATGGTTGGCTATATAGGTGGAAGGGTGGATGGTGGATGGATGGGTAGAAAGGTGGATAGATGGATGGGTGGGTAAATAGTTAAATGAGGGGATGGATAAATAGGTGGGCGGATGGTAGATGGGTGGATGGGTGGATGGGTGGATGGGTGGGTGGGTGGGTGGGACGGATGAAGAATCTAAGATTCGTTTCTTTGTCACCCCATTCGTCTTGTTCTTGATTGTGAAGATGATATGTTAATAACTGGGAGAAGACACCCATTATTTGGAAAATATAAAGTAAGTATTAAAGATGAAAATATTAAAGTGCCTCATTTTATTTGAATGCTTTATCCTTTTCTATTATTTTGATTTTGCTAAATTCTAAAAACAATCATCTTAGTACCTACAATATTAAAATGGATGCTGTGTTTGAATACTCATAATAACATTTTATGAGGAACTTTTAGTAAATTTGTTGTAAAATTATGAAGAAGCTAAATGATAAAAATAATTTCCAATAATGATAAAAAAACACTATTGAAGGAATGGGATTTATGTTAGTGGTTCCTCAAAGACAAAAAAAAAATGAAAGAAACTACAGACATTGTTGTACCAAAACTTCTTGACTATAAAAATATTATTTTGCAGTGGAAACTGTTTGGAAACCATTTGACCGTTTTAACTGCAAAATTATTTTTTACAAGTGTTTCCACCAAATGGTTATGAAAGCACCACAAAAGCTTTTTGCAAATAGGAAAAAAGAATAAACTAGTGAAATAAATTGTCTCAAACCACGTTCATTGCATTTTTATGCAACTATAGCATAAACACTATTAAAAATAACTGCTGGGATCTGGTTGACAACAATACTACTTTTCAAGTTTGTGATTGAGTGTTAGGACAGTTCTAATGTAATGTTTCTATATCAAACATGCTTCATTTGGGAATTGCTTATAGCATACACATAGCTAGATTTTCTGTCTGATTTTGTCATTTGGTAATTTTGACAAATGCTAGGCTGAAGTTTTCATGAAGAAAGGTTTGCTAAGCAAAATAGTACCATCAATGAGGGAGCAGGGAGATTCTTAAGCTGTTCGATATAAACCTTTCAAGAATTTTGGAATTGGAGGCTTCCGGGAAGATGGCGGAAGAGTAAGACGCGGAGATCACCCTCCTCCCCACAGATACACCAGAAATACATCTACACGTGGAACAACTCCTACAGAACACCTACTGAACGCTGGCAAAAGACCTCAGACCTCCCAAAAGGCAAGAAACCCCCCACTACGTGGGTAGGGCAAAAGAAAAAAGAATAAACAGAGACAAAAGGTTAGGGACGGGACCTGCACCAGTGGGAGGGAGCTGTGAAGGAGGAAAGGTTTCCACACACTAGGAGTCCCTTTGCGGGTGGAGACGGCGGGTGGCGGAGTGGAGAAGCTTCGGAGCCGCGGAGGAGAGCGCAGCCACAGGGGTGCGGAGGGCAAAGCGGAGAGATTCCCGCACAGAGGATCGGCGCCAACGGGTACTCACCATCCCAAGAGGCTCATCTGGTCACCCGCCAGGGCGGGCGGGGCAGGGAGCTGAGGCTCGGGCTTCGGCCGGAGCGCAGGGAGAGGACTGGGGTTGGCGGCGTGAACACAGCCTGCAGGGGGCTAGTGCGCCACGGCTAGCCTGGAGGGAGTCCGGGGAAAAGTCTGGACCTGCCGAAGAGACAAGAAATTTTTTCTTCCCTCTTTGTTTCCTGGTGCGCGAGGAGAGGGGATTAAGAGCGAGGCTTAAAGGAGCTCCAGAGACAGGCGCGAGCCGCGGCTAAAACCACGGACCCCAGAGACGGGCATGAGACGCTAAGGCTGCTGCTGCCACCACCAAGAAGCCTGTGTGCGAGCACAGGTCACTATCCACACCTACCTTCCGGGGAGCCTGTACAGCCCGCCACTGCCAGGGTCCCGGGATCCAGGGACAACTTCCCCGGGAGAACGCACGGCGCTCCTCAGGCTGGTGCAACGTCACGCCGGCCTCTGCCGCCGCAGGCTCGCCCCGCCCTCCGTGCCCCTCCCTCTCCCGCGGCCTGAGTGAGCCAGAGCCGCCGAATCAGCGGCTCCTTTAACCCTGTCCTGTCTGAGCGAAGAACACATGTCCTCCAGCAACCTACACGCAGAGGCGGGGCCAAATCCAAAACTGAGCCCCTGGGAGCTGTGAGAATAAAGAAGAGAAAGGGAAATCTCTCCCAGCAGCCTCAGAAGCAGCGGATTAAAGCTCCACAATCAACTTGATGTACCCTGCATCTGTGGAATACCTGAATAGACAACGAATCATCCCAAATTGAGGAGGTGGACTTGGTGAGCAAGATTTATGATTTTTTTCCCCTTTTCCTCTTTTTGTGAGTGTGTATGTGTATGCTTCTGTGTGAGATTTTGTCTGTATAGCTTTGCTTCCACCATTTGTCCTAGGGTTCTATCCATCCTTTTTTTTTTTTAATTTTTTTCTTAATAATTATTTTAATAACTTTATTTTATTTTATCTTATTTTATTTTACTTTTTCTTTCTTTCTTTTTTTCCTTCCTTCCCTCCTTCCTTCCTCCCTCCCTCCCTCCTTTCTTTCTTTCTTTCTTTCCTTCTACTTCTACTAATTCTTTCTTTCTACTTTTTCTCCCTTTTATTATGAGCTGTGTGGATGAAAGGCTCTTGGTGCTGCAGCCAGGAGTCAGTGCTGTGCCTCTGAGATGGGAGAGCCAACTTCAAGACACTGGTCCACAAGAGACCTCGCAGCTCCACATAATATCAAACGGCGAAAATCTCCCAGAGATCTCCATCTCAACACCAGCAGCCAGCTTCACTCAACGACCAGCAAGCTACAGTGCTGGACACCCTATGCCAAACAACTAGCAAGACAGGAACACAACCCCACCTATTAACAGAGAGGCTGCCTAAAATCATAGTAAGTCCACAGACACCCCAAAACACACCACCAGACGTGGACCTACCCACCAGAAAGACAAGATCCAGCCTCATCCACCAGAACACAGGCACTAGTCCCCTCCACCAGGAAGCCTACACAACCCACTGAACCAACCTTAGCCACTGGGGACAGACACCAAAAACAACGGGAACTACGAACCTGCAGCCTGCAAAAAGGAGACCCCAAGCACAGTAAGATAAGCAAAATGAGAAGACAGAAAAACACACTCAGTTGAAAGAGCAAGATAAAAACCCACCAGACCTAACAAATGAAGAGGAAATAGGCAGTTTACCTGAAAAAGAATTCAGAATAATGATAGTAAAGATGATCCAAAATCTTGGAAATAGAATAGACAAAATGCAAGAAAGATTTAACAAGGACCTAGAAGAACTAAAGATGAAACAAGCAATGATGAACAACACAATAAATGAAATTAAAAATACTCTAGATGGGATCAATAGCACAATAACTGAGGCAGAAGAACAGATAAGTGACCTGGAAGGTAAAATAGTCAAAATAACTACTGCAGAGCAGAATAAAGAAAAAAGAATGAAAAGAACTGAGGACAGTCTCAGAGAACTCTGGGACAACATTAAATGCACCAACATTCGAATTATAGGGGTTCCAGAAGAAGAAGAGAAAAAGAAAGGGACTGAGAAAATATTTGAAGAGATTATAGTTGAAAACTTCCCTAATATGGGAAAGGAAATAGTTAATCAAGTCCAGGAAGCACAGAGAGTCCCATACAGGATAAATCCAAGGAGAAATACGCCAGACACACATTAAACTGTCAAAAATTAAATACAAAGAAAACATTAAAAGCAGCAAGGGAAAAACAACGAATAACACACAAGGGAATCCCCATAAGATTAACCGCTGATCTTTCAGCAGAAGCTCTGCAAGCCAGAAGGGACTGGCAGGAAATATTTAAAGTGATGAAGGAGAAGAACCTGCAACCAAGATTACTCTACCCAGCAAGGATCTCATTCAGATTCAATGGAGAAATTAAAACCTTTACAGACAAGCAAAAGCTGAGAGAGTTCAGCACCACCAAACCAGCTTTACAACAAATGCTAAAGGGACTTCTCTAGGCAAGAAACACAAGAGAAGGAAAAGACCTACAAAAACAAACCCAAAACAATTAAGAAAATGGGAATAGGAACATACATATCCATAATTACCTTAAATGTAAATGGAATAAATGCTCCCACCAAAAGACACAGATTGGCTGAACGGATACAAAAACAAGACCCATATATATGCTGTCTACAAGAGACCCACTTCAGACCTAGAGACACATACAGACTGAAAGTAAGGGGATCGAAAAAGATATTCCATGCAAATGGAAACCAAAAGAAAACTGGAGTAGCAATACTCATATCAGACAAAATAGACTTTAAAATAAAGACTATTAGAAGAGACAAAGAAGGACACTACATAATGATCAAGGGATCGATCCAAGAAGAAGATATAACAATTGTAAATATTTATGCACCCAACATAGGAGCACCTCAATACATAAGGCAAATACTAACAGCCATAAAAGGGGAAATCGACAGTAACACATTCATAGTAGGGGACTTTAACACCCCACTTTCACCAATGGACAGATCATCCAAAATGAAAATAAATAAGGAAACACAAGTTTTCAATGATACATTAAACAAGATGGACTTAATTGATATTTATAGGACATTCCATCCAAAAACAACAGAATACACATTTTTCTCAAGTGCTCATGAAACATTCTCCAGGATAGATCATATCTTGGGTCACAAATCAAGCCTTGGTAAATTTAAGAAAATTGAAATTGTATCAAGTATCTTTTCTGACCACAACGCTATGAGACTAGATATCAATTACAGGTAAAGATCTATAAAAAATACAAACACATGGAGGCTAAACAATACACTACTTAATAACGAAGTGATCACTGAAGATAGCAAAGAGGAAATGAAAAAATACCTAGAAACAAATGACAATGGAGACACGACGACCCAAAACCTATGGGATGCAGCAAGAGCAGTTCTAAGAGGAAGTTTACAGCAATACAATCCTACCTTAAGAAACAGGAAACATCTCAAATAAACAACCTAACCTTGCACCTAAAGCAATTAGAGAAAGAAGAACAAAAAAACCCCAAACTTAGCAGAAGGAAAGAAATCATAAAAATCAGATCAGAAATAAATGAAAAAGAAATGAAGGAAACAATAGCAAAGATCAATAAAACTAAAACCTGGTTCTTTGAGAAGATAAACAAAATTGATAAACCATTTGCCAGACTCATCAAGAAAAAAAGGGATAAGACTCAAATCAATAGAAATGAAAAAGGAGACACTGCCGAAATACAAAAGACACTGCCAAAATACAAAAGATCATGAGAGATCACTACAAGCAACTCTATGCCAATAAAATGGACAAACTGGAAGAAACGGACAAATTCTTAGAAATGCACAACCTGCCAAGACTGAATCAGGAAGAAATAGAAAATATGAACAGACCAATCACAAGCACTGAAATTGAAACTGTGATTAAAAATCTTCCAACAGGTCTTCCCTGGTGGCGCAGTGGTTGAGAGTCCGCCTGCTGATGCAGGGGACATGGGTTCGTGCCCCGGTCTGGGAGGATCCCACGTGCCACGGAGTGGCTGCGCCCGTGGGCCATGGCTGCTGAGCCTGCGCGTCCGGAGCCTGTGCTCTGCAACAGGAGAGGCCACAGCAGTGGGAGGCCCGCGTACTGCAAAAAAAAAAAAAAAAAATCTTCCAACAAACAAAAGCCCAGGACCAGATGGCTTCACAGGCGAATTCTATCAAACATTTAGAGAAGAGCTAACACCTATCCTTCTCAAACTCTTCCAAAATATAGCAGACGGAGGAACACTCCCAAACTCATTCTACGAGGCCACCATCAGCTTGATACCAAAACCGGACAAGGATGTCACAAAGAAAGAAAACTACAGGCCAATATCACTGATGAACACAGATGCAAAAATCCTCAACAAAATACTAGCAAACAGAATCCAACAGCACATTGAAAGGATCATACACCATGATCAAGTGGGGTTTATTCCAGGAATGCAAGGATTCTTCAATATACGCAAATCAATCAACGTGATACACCATATTAACAAATTGAAGGAGAAAAACCATATGATCATCTCAATAGATGCAGAGAAAAGCTTTCGACAAAATTCAACACCCATTTATGATAAAAACCCTCCAGAAAGTAGGCATAGAGGAACTTTCCTCAACATAATAAAGGCCATATATGACAAACCCACAGCCAACATCATCCTCAATGGTGAAAAACTGAAAGCATTTCCACTAAGATCAGGAACAAGACAAGGTTGCCCACTCTCACCACTCTTATTCAACATAGTTTTGGAAGTTTTAGCCACAGCAATCAGAGAAGAAAAGGAAATAAAAGGAATCCAAATCGGAAAAGAAGAATTAAAGCTGTCACTGTTTGCAGATGACATGATACTATACATAGAGAATCCTAAAGATGCTACCAGAAAACTACTAGAGCTAACCAATGAATTTGGTAAAGTAGCAGGACACAAAATTAATGCACAGAAATCTCTGGCATTCCTATACACTAATGATGAAAAATCTTAAAGAGAAATTAAGGAAACACTCCCACTGCAACAAAAAGAATAAAATACCTAGGAATAAACCTACCTAAGGAGACAAAAGACCTGTATGCAGAAAATTATAAGACACTGATGAAAGAAATTAAAGATGATACAAATAGATGGAGAGATATACCATGTTCTTGGATTGGAAGAATCAACAATGTGAAAATGACTCTACTGCCCAAAGCAATCTACAGATTCAATGCAATCCCTATCAAACTACCACTGGCATTTTTCACAGAACTAGAACAAAAAATTTCACAATTTGTATGGAAACACAAAAGACCCCGAAGAGCCAAAGCAATCTTGAGAACGAAAATCGGAGCTGGAGGAATCAGGCTCCCTGACTTCAGACTATACTACAAAGCTACAGTAATCAAGACAGTATGGTACTGGCACAAAAACAGAAAGATAGATCAATGGAACAGGATAGAAAGCCCAGAGATAAACCCACGCCCATATGGTAACCTTATCTTTGATAAAGGAGTCAGGAATGTACAGTGAAGAAAGGACAGCCTCTTTAATAAGTGATGCTGGGAAAACTGGACAAGTACATGTAAAAGTATGATATTAGATGACTCCCTAACACTATACACAAAGATAAGCTCAAAATGGATTAAAGACCTAAATGTAAGGCCAGAAACTATCAAACTCTTAGAGGAAAACATAGGCAGAACACTCTATGACATAAATCACAGCAAGATCCTTTTTGACCCACCTCCTAGAGAAATGGAAATAAAAACAAAAATAAACAAATGGGACCTAATGAAACTTAAAAGCTTTTGCACAGCAAAGGAAACCATAAACAAGACAAAAAGACAACCCTCAGAATGGGAGAAAATATTTGCAAATGAAGCAACTGACAAAGGATTCATCTCCAAAATTTACAAGCAGCTCATGCAGCTCAATAACAAAAAAAAAACAACCCAATCCAAAAATGGGCAGAAGACCTAAATAGACATTTCTCCAAAGAAGATATACAGACTGCCAACAAACACATGAAAGAATGCTCAACATCATTAATCATGAGAGAAATGCAAATCAACACTACAATGAGATATCATCTCACACCAGTCAGAATGGCCATCATCAAAAAATCTAGAAACAATGAATGCTGGAGAGGGTGTGGAGAAAAGGGAACACTCTTGCACTCCTGGTGGGAATGTGAATTGGTACAGCCACTATGGAGAACAGTATGGAGGTTCCTTAAAAAACTACAAATAGAACTACCATATGACCCAGCAATCCCACTACTGGGCATATACCCTGAGAAAACCATAATTCAAAAAGAGTCATGTACCAAAATGTTCATTGCAGCTCTATTTACAATAGCCCAGAGATGGAAACAACCTAAGTGTCCATCATCAGATGAATGGATAAAGAAGATATGGCACATATATACAACGGAATATTACTCAGCCATAAAAAGAAACGAAATTGAGCTATTTGCAATGAGGTGGATAGACCTAGAGTCTGTCATACAGAGTGAAGTAAGTCAGAAAGAGAAAGACAAATACCATATGCTAACACATATATATGGAATTTAAGAAAGAAGATGTCATGAAGAACCTGGGGTAAGACAGGAATAAAGACACAGACCTACTAGAGAATGGACTTGAGGATATGGGGAGTGGGAAGGGTAAGCTGTGACAAAGTGAGAGAGAGGCATAGACATATATACACTGCCAAATGTAAGGTAGATAGCTAGTGGGAAGCAGCCGCATAGCACAGGGAGATCAGCTCGGTGCTTTGTGACCACATAGAAGGGTGGGATAGGGAGGGTGGGAGGGAGGGAGATGCAAGAGGGAAGAGATATGGAAACATATGTATATGTATAACTGATTCACTTTGTTATGAAGCAGAAACTAACACACCATTGTATTGCAATTATACTCCAATAAAGATGTAAAAAAAAAAAAGAATAGTGGAGGTTTTGGTGAAAGGCAATTGAGAGGATATTAAAAAAATTAAAAAAATAAAAAGAATTTTGGAATTACCATAAATTCTAAATTTGTACATTTTGCTCCATTTCCTAACTTCTCTGATTTACTATCCAGCAGTTCCCTTGGAGTAGATGATAACCAAATAGGTAAATGGTTCCATCAATGTATCTATCCCTGATTTCAGAAAGGCAAAGGGACCAAGGCCAATTCTTTTTTAGTAGAACTACACTAGGGAGTGGGAATTTCTTTTCAACCTGGGCTGTGCAGACAAAATGATCCAGGTGGGCGGGAAGGGAGTGGCAACTTGAGAAAAATGCAAGCTGCCCGGTACTAACAGCAGCACGAGCTCACATTTGTTACATGCTTCATCAGTGACAAAGTGCTTCACTAGCTCAGTAAGGTGACAGCAGTCATTCCCATGTCCGTTCCCCGACCCCAGAGGCTTTCCTGTAAAAAGATGCACTGTGATTCATTCCAATGCACTCTGGAATCCCAGAGACTTTTCCACAAGGGGGAAAACCACAGACTAAATTAGAAGGAAATCCAGTAAAAAGTGAAGGAAAATCTTCCAAGGACAAGGAAGAAGAGGGTAGCAATTATATGCTGGGAAACAAGCAAAAACTTTAGAATTCCATACTGACTGTGAAGCCAGAAAATTACACGTTGAAACTAAAGAGCTCAGCAAAATTCAGGTCAGAGGAGGTCTTTGTCAGCCAAGCACTGAAAAACAAGAGAATCCAGACGTGGTCCACCACAGAGCAAACGGGGGTGGTCTGTCTTCAGTCCTGCCCATGGAGGAGCTGGACTGCGGCTCAAGCTTAGCATTAAATTCTAAACATATTGTAAAATGTCCATCATTTGGTGACAGGTGGGATTCATGAACAACGGGCGAATCAAAGCTCTAGACATTGAGTGCTTCATTAATGGAGGGTGCACACTAGATGACTCGGAGCAGGTATGTGCATCAGAAACCAGTACCGTCCTGCTTTGTGAACAGAATGCAGAATTTCCTTCTTTTTTATTTATTTATTTATTTTGGCTGCATTGGGTCCTCGTTGCTGTGTGCAGGCTTTATCTAGTTGTAGCGAGCGGGGACTACTCTTCATTGTGGTGTGTGGGCTTCTCATTGTGGTGGCTTCTCTTGTCATGGAGCATGGGCTCTAGGCACACAGGCTTCAGTCGTTGTGGCTCACAGGCTCTAGAGCACAGGCTCAGTAGTTGTGGCACATGGGCTTGGTTGCTGTGTGGCATGTGGGATCTTCCCGGACCAGGGCTCAAACCCGTGTCCCCTGCATTGGCAGGTGGATTCTTAACCACTGTGCCACCAGGGAAGCCCCAGAATTTCTATATGAGTCTTTGTGGAGCACTTTCTTCAAGTACTTACCTAGTTCCACAAGAGGTTCAACTCTGTACTTGAGTTTTAGAGAAAAGAAAAAAAAATGTTGTCCAGTATTATGTGAATATCTCCTTTTACTTTAGGTAGTAGAATTTCTTATACTGAAGCTGAAAAATGCATCTATAAAATCCCCAACCTCAGGTTCCAGGGCCATGCGTGCCTGACACATTTACCATCTGACGTGGCCTTTCGCGGATCTGGCTTCCCACAAGGAACCCTGGTAACAGAATCTTGCATCACAGCTGTGGCAGCCAAATGTGGCCTTCCGCCAGAAGAGGTAAGGTTGTAATCGAAGTCATAACCAAGGTTGCTGAAGAGTCAGATGAGGTGTGAAACCAGCTACCCAAGGAAACACCCCAGAAGAACCATACAAATTAGCCCTGGCTCAGAATTCAGGATAAATTAGGGGCTACCTAAAAGAGCTCACCTCTGCCTATCGGTCTCCTTTCTTATGCAACGATTTCTCTTTTTCTTTCTTTTTTTAATTTGTACGAAAGGAATTACTCTTTTTAAAATTCAAACCATACTGAAGTTATTAAAGGAAAAAGTGAACATCCTTTCATCCCCCGTCCATATTGGTTGAGGGTAACCATTGTTAACAGTTCCATGTTTATTGTTCTAGCCCTTTCTCTATGTTTACCCACCCATCTGTATTCATACACAATTACATAAATGCTGACATATGATGCAAATGTGCACATATGTGCTTATTTACCAAAATGAGACCATAATAAACACATAATTCTGCACCTACTTTTTCTACTTACTATGCCATGGCCATCTTCCCATGTCGGTAAAATGATCTACTTCTTTCATTTTCATGACTGAATACTTCTGTGTAATATGAATGTACCATAATTTATTTAGCCACTCCACTATTGATACACATTCAGGTTGTTACCCATTTTTTGCTATTAAAATGGTATTGGTACAGAGGTACCAAGGTTGTATCTTTGCTCTATTGTGCATATCTGTAGGATAAACTTACAGAAGTGGAATTGCTGGTGCACTTGAAAACTTTTGAGAGGTATTGCCAAAAGAATGCCCTCCAAGAATATTATCTTGTGCAAGATCCTAGAAGGTACACAGTATGTACGATATGCCAGACCAAAGAGAGGCAGCCACTGGCAACTGAGATAATTGTTGATACCAGTCTTCCACTTCTCACACATTCCAAGCAAATCCCAGCCTTCTTTTTCCACTTCTATCCCCTGTTTCCCCAGTATAGACCCTCCGCTCCAGCAAAGACTCCCCATGTCTTCAAACCCCTTTGTCCTTAAATTCAACAATTGTGATTGTTGAGGTACTTCCTACACACAGGGGAACACCTGTGTGTTGAACAAGGAAGACGGTAGTTATCCTAAGAGAAGTCACATATAGTGTTCTATGGGTAGAAAGGAGAAAAACATCACATTGGCTTGGGGGAGGGGAGTCAAGCAGAACTTTCTGGAGAAGATGGCACTGGGGTAGGCCTTGAAGAATAATAGCACAGGGAATGGAAAGGTAATCTGGGCCAGTGGAACACTTGAACAATGAGAGGCAGCCTCTTTGTGGCTCAGTTTCTTTATCTACAAAATGAGGACAATGTGATTCACCTCACAGAGTTTCCACGAGAATTAAATGAATTTGTTAATATTTGGTTTCATAAACTAGGTAGTAGTATGCCAGTGTAACTGCTGATAATCATAATTCCTTTATTGTCATCACAGTGGTTGGGGATGATGAAAAACCCTGAGCATATCTCAGTGGGCTCCCCTTCTTCTTTGTCAGATGTTGCAAGTTTCTAGGACATGACACACCTATATTTAAATACATTTTTAAAAAGATTTGACCACGCATTCCAAAGGCAATTGGAAGGCTTAGAGAAGATCTGCTATTTGTCACTAGCTGCAGTGCTCTTCCTCTCTAGCAAAACAAGTCTTCAGTTATGACAATAAATCCTTGCTTTCATATCCTGTCTACCAACACTGCTCCCCCCTCTGAACCTTGTAGGAAAAAAAGGAAAATCTACCCCCTTCAGCCCCTCCATCCCACTGCCCTTCAAAAATCAGTTACTACCTCTATCTTCCACTTCCAGGAGGGAGAAACCCCAATTGGTGCATTGAAGAAGACAGGAGAAATACCACCCCCCACTATTTCTGCAAAAACACATGCTGTTCAAAGAAAAAGAAGAAAGACCCTGTCTTCTCCCCACTGAAGTTTATGCTTTAGTGGGGAGGCTTTACAAGTCTCTGTTTTGCAATCATTTTCTGTCTTATCATAACTATTGACTCAATTTCCTACCCACTTCAGATTAGGGAGAAAAACATGTACAGAACGGTTGATAAAACCATCTACAAACAGGCATTCAACCCTGAAACCCTGATAAGATGTTGGAATGAATGTCTGGACAAGTCTTCCTTTCACAACAGAAGAATGTAATAAGAGGAATTCAATAAGAAGGATTACTGGAAGAAGAGAGGCATTGCTATGATCCCCATGAAGTTTTAAGTCGGATTTGCTGCAACAAGATATCATCAGGTAAGTCTTGTATGTGTGGGAAGTAACCCTCGTTCAGACACACTCTGGCTCTCCGACGTGGGAAGAGTGTCACATTTCCCAGGGTACTGAGCCCCTCCCCCAGCACCTGGGAGAAATGTACAGAACCCTCCTGAGCAGTCCCCCATCTGCAAGCACTTTCAACACAGTGCAGTAGAAAAACACCTCAATGGCAGAAAACGGCATCAGCAAGCATGAGATCCACAGAAGCAAAACTGCCATGATGGAGCGTTGACCCCTGCTGACCCCCTGCTGTTCCAAAAGGGGACAGGAGCCCACGAGGCCCATGGTGCCATGCTTTCTGAGCTTGGAGGTCTCACGGCTTGGGCAAGAATGGGCTTCTCCTGCTCCGTGCCCCAGACCCTGCAGCACTCTTCCGTCCCTCTAAGTCTGAGGCAGAGAAGTCATTCCATCTTGCCGTTGACAGGCTGGCTGTTCTCCTAGCCACCTCTCCTGGAAATCTGTGTCAATTCTGCAGGGGTGGAATGGGGGTGGGAGGGTCCAAAAATCCTCCCAGGTAGATTTGTGAGAGAAGAGTCAAGTCATTCAGAGGCTCTTCCAGAAGGGAGGAGGAGGAAGGGCGGCATAGGGATGGGACATTTGAACAGCACAAAGACTGGTACACACGAGTTTCCCAGCAATCCCAATGGGTCATATACAGGAAGGATGTTAGAAAAGCTGCTGCCTCCCCATTGCTGTCCACCAAAAGCAGAAACTCAGCAACTGGAAAATCTTACATGCATTAGATCTAGATCTAAATCTAAAATCCAAATCTGAAAGTGCATTAGATCTCCCTTGTGTGTATCATTGAAAGCATTCTTCCACTTATACTCAGCTACTGGCAGCCAGCACACACACATACACACACAGCACAAAAGCTGCCCTGTCAAAGGGAATCCCTCTTAGGGAATAAAGCAGTGGCCCCAAATCCCTAATCAACTGGAGCCAGATGGACCTGAGAAATCCTTGGCCCTGCCACTTATTAGCTGTGTGATATTAAGCAGGTTATTCAAGCTCTCCGAGCCTCAGCTTCCCCAATTATAAAATGAGAATAATACCCCTTTCTCCTAGGACTGACAAGGATTCAATGAGATGCTGAATGTAGGATTTGGCAGCGTTCCTGGAATGCTGTGTGCTATCCAGGGCAGCCCTAAGCCCCTCCACAGGAGATCTCAGACACATCTCCCAGGGCTGTGGCTCCTGTGGTGGGTAGGACTCCCTGGACTCCTGGATCACATTCCTGTTTGGGTCCAGAGTGCCCATTTTATAAAGAGACACAAGGAGGTTAACCGTCACGTCTACAAGTCTGGACTGAATCAACAGCCGGGGTATAAGAGATCCTGGATAGCTGCCAGTGTGGTTTTTCTCTCTGACACCAAGTGCTGTCTGTCCTCCACCAATTCCCCAACACCAACTGGGTGTCCAACAATTCAGTTCCGGCACTAACTACCCAGAGTTGGCGCAGAACCCACAGATCAAGGACTGAGTCCTACAGGATGGTCCCCACTTCAGATGCCAGTGCAAACAGGGTACCCGTACTACCTACACTTCTGCCCAAATACAAATTCAGGGGTTTCCACTACCCACCCTCAGGTTTGATAATGCCATAGAACAACTCACAGAACTCAGGAAAGCACTTTACTATGATTATTACTAGTTTATTACAAAGGCTACAACCCAAGAATAGCCAAATGGCAGAAGTGAACAGGGCAAGGGATGGGAGAAGGGGAGTCGAGCTTCCAATGCCCTCTTCACCCAGGCATGCTGCCTCCAGCTTGTGGATGTGTTCACCAACCCAGAAGCTCCCAGAACCTTGTCACTTGGGGCGGGGAGCGGGGGTGGGGGTTGATAATGGACTTCATTACATAGGTGCCGTTGATTACATTATTGACCATTGGTAATTGAACTGCTCTCCCCTCCCTGGAGACCGGGAGATAGGGCTGAAAGATGGCACCCTCTGACCATGTACTTTGTTGTTCTAGTAATGAGCACCCATCCTGAAGTTATCTAGGCTCCCTCCATGAACCATCCCATTAACTTACAGAAGACAGTAAATTCCAAGGGTTTGGGGAGTTCTGTGCCAAGAACCAGGGCCAAAGACCACATCTTTTTTGGTTTTTATTATTTTTTTATTGATGTATGGTTGCTGCACAATATTATAGTTACAGGTGTACAGTGTAGTGATTCACAATTTTCAAGGTTATAATCCATTTACAGTTACTAGAAAATATTGGCTATATTCCCCATATTGTATAATAGATCCTTGTGCCACATATTTACTTTTTTTTTTTTTTTTTTTTTGCGGTACGCGGGCCTCTCCCTGTTGTGGCCTCTCCCGTTGCGGAGCATAGGCTCCGGACGCGCAGGCTCAGCGGCCATGGCTCACGGGCCCAGCCGCTCCGTGGCATGTGGGATCTTCCCGGACCGGGGCACGAACCCGTGTCCCCTGCCTCGGCAGGCGGACTCTCAACCACTGCGCCACCAGAGAAGCCCCACATATTTACTTTTTATTATACCACATCTCCCCTCACTTGCATGGCCATCTTTCACCTAAACCATAGCCTACTCTCTACCATCATCCATGGGAGACAGCTTCTCATCTTGCTACAAAAGAAAAAAATCTTTAAATCCAGCGCCGACTTTGTCTCCATTTGAAAGGCCTCCAGCTTCCCCACAGCGTTCTAAATTGACACACCCAAGACTCATCTGGCTGGGAGCTGAAGTGTGTTATTCCAGGTCAGCCGATGACTCACAAAGCTGGAACACCTCCACTCTCAGTTAGGTATGAGAAGTACTCTCCTCAGAGGGAGTCAAAGGCCCACGGTGGATAAATACTATTATTAGCGCCTACAAGCCTTGACGCCCCAGAGCGCCTCCAAGCCACCCTGGGCTTCCGGGCATCTCCAGACATGAATAACGTCCCAATTCCTCCTCCTCTTCCTGGAAAGAAAACTACCACATTTCCATTTGTCCAATTCAACAAACATGTATTTAGTGTCTCTGTGATTCAGACCTGCTCAAAGTTCTCTGCAGGACTCAGAGATGAACAAGACCAGGGCCCCCTCCTCTGAGAGACTCACAGGAGAGCCTGTCACCCCAGTATCTGTTTCCTATGGCTGCTGTAACAAAGTACCACAAGCTTGGTGGCTTAAATCAACAGATTTATTCTCTCACAGTTCTGGAGGCTAGAAGTTCAAACTACAGGTGTCAGCAAGGCCATGTTCCTTCTGAAGTCTCCTGGGAAGAATACTTCCTTGCCTCTTCTAGCTTATGGTGGCCTCCATCTTCGCGTGACCTTCTCATAAGGACACTAGCCAATGTCCTAGTGGGCCCGCCCTAATCCACGATGACCTCATCTTAACTAATTACACCTGCAAAGACTCCATTTCCAAATAAAGTTACATTCTGAGGTTCTAGGTGGACATGAGTTTGAGGTGTGGAAGGGGACACTATTCAACCCAGTACACCCCTGTAAGATGAAGTGCAGAGGAAGGGGTCATTGATCCTTCCCAGAGGGGAATGAGAAGCATTCAAGGAAATTTTCACAGACTAGAGACTTGGGGTGTGGGTCTGAAGGCTGGGGAGCAGGCCAGGAAGAGAGAACGGCATCAGCAAGAGTACAGGTCAGGAAGGAGCAGCTGTCAGGCCAGACTTGGAAGCAAGGAGGGAAAAGACAGGGATGAATCTGGGAAAGTTCAAGAGACCAAATCCCAAAGGGCCTCATATTGTGGTAAGGAGCCGGGCTTTCCCTTACAGACAATGGGGAGTTTTCACCCACCTTTCCCAGTGGTGAACCCTTCTTCCCTCCATGATTCCATTCAGTTATAATTTGGGGGAACGCTTCCCAGGCTCCCCAGAAGCAGCTGGATCTGTTCTCCCAGAGCCCCTTCCGCCACATCCATTATCTCACAGAACATTCCACACAGTAATTACTTGCTCTCCAGCCTGTCCCCCCACTATGCTATGAGCTATTTGAGGAAGAACCACGTCTTATTCGTCTTTACATGTCGAGCTGAGCACAGGTTGGCACATAACCTGTGCAAGCACTTACAAATGTTTAAGGAGCTGGTTGAGTGGTCAGCCAGAGGATTTAAGCAGAGGAATGACTTTCAAAGAGTTCATATCTACACCGATGGGTCCGTATTGGTCACACATGGAGTCAACGAACTGGGACAAGTTATTCACACCAAAATGCTACAGGTGAGAGAAATAAAATTCATCTCTCTATACATTGTTGACATGACAGACATTTGGCACTAATTTTAGAGTCAATGATGACTCCCTGTATGCAAACCCTAAGATCTTGACTATTTAGTTGAAAAACTTCTTATATATGAAAGAGAATGGCTGAGGTGGTGGAAGTCCTACACATGTGCAGATACTCCTGGAGCTTGGCCCAGGTTTATGGACAGAGATGGTTCTTAGTGAAAACACCATTGATATGTCCCCAGAGCACTGTGGTGGGTACTCTAGGCTTACCTAGAGTAGGCATTTCTCAACTTTTCTACTTTGAGACCAGTATGTATAATTTTTAAAGTTTGGACAATAACGTCAGGTGGCTAATGGATTGTTTTGAGAAGCAAGGACAAGTATTTCATCAACTGTCATCATCCTATAATTTTTAAAGGATATCTTAACACACACACATATACCCAAAGTAGGAAGATATAATCCCAGGATAAAAAAAAGAATAATGCTTTAAATTGAATAAATGTAACTTTATGACTAATTTACTACATTGTTATAGTGCACATCTGCGGCTTTTGACTATCCAGCCCCTTAGCTCCTTTGGAATACCCCTCCCACATTCCATATAGTTCTGAAAGACTCCTCAATTCTGGTACTTTTTAACCTCATCCCCCTCCTGGCCCCAATGCCTGCCACAGATATATAGGCACAGGACCCTGGTCTGACCAATCATAGTTCCTGAACCCTGCTGGCTGCAGGGATTGGTCGAGGAAGAAGAAACAGGGCCAAGCAAGGCCAATCAATGTCCTTTCCTGGAACTGATGTGTAGATGTTAGGAGAAAGGAACTATTTTTCCCTTGTGGTAGTTTAGCCACTATGCTATAGGCCAGTGGCTATCAGAGGCAATTCTGTGCCATGGATGAAACCTGTCTACCGTTGAAAATGACGTGGCCATCATAGAAAGAAAAGCAAATATGAGAAGCTGTGGGAGAATCCAGATGAGACCACAAAGCCCCTAGATACAGATATATGTGATACTAGCTCCTCCATCCTTCCCAGTGATGTGGACCAATAAATTCCTTTTGGATTTTCATCACCAAGAATTCATCAAAGTGTCCTTTTTTTCCTCATTTTGCATCTTTCTGGAGAAACTTAATCACTGAACAGTATTAGTCTGAAGACTGGCAAGTATGAACAGGTACATACCTGCAGATATCTAGAGAAAGTGTTTTTGCAAAAACTAAAACACAGTATCGGCCAAAACAGTGCTTTTTTCTTTTCCTTCCTTCTCTCCCTTTCTTTCTTTTTCATTTTTTCTTGATTAAATATCTTAATTTCCACATGTGTCTGCTAGAGAAATGGAAGGAAAAGCACAGAAAAGGAAAAAGTGAATAGCACATACTAGAGGAGTATAAGCAAGTGGGAACAAATAGAAGAAAGGAGGGAGGAAGCTAAACTTAAGGTGGGAATGAGGGCAAGAAAGAAGACAGGCCCCCAGGGTCCTTCCAAGTTCATCTGATAACCAATACCAACAGACTTAAGACCAAACTGAGTCAGTCAATCTAATCTCTGTCTCTCTTCCTGCCACTGCCACTAAGTAAATCTGAATAATCTCAACTTGGCCTATTCTCTACACATGTAAACTTTAGAAACAGGGAAATCCTTAACATCCTAAATGCACTAAATTTGAATAGAAGAACTGCTGTGGGATATTACCAAGAAAACACTTTAAAAAATAGCATGAGGCCCTACTAAAAAGTGGTTTTAATTCTTAAAAGACACATTATTTTAGGCTTTAAAGGATATTGCGGATGTACTAAAAATAGTAATTTTTTAATTAAGAAAAATAATGACTCAAGTCTTCATAGAAGTCCTTACCAGACTTGAAATTATTTCTTTTTCTCATGAGTGGCCAGCCGTGAATTAAAAATACCCATGTCATACATGCACATCTGTGAAACAAGTACAGCCATGGAACCTAATACAATTGCTACAGCAGCATCCATTGGCTCAGATGTCAATGGCAGAGGTGTACAGGTGCTTCCTCCTGTCTGTCTTTCCCTGGGTGCTTTCTCCACATCTCTGGTTTTCTTAGCTGGATATAGTCACAGTGGTTGGATTCAGAGAAGTTATCTGTGTCACTGAACATAGGCTTGGGATCACCAAAATGCCAGGAGAGGGTGTTAGTTGGAGTAAGCTAAACTGAGGTGACAAATAGACCCAGAATATAATGGCTCCAACACAACAAAAGTTCTTTCTTGCACACAATCCAGAGGGAATATTCGGTCATTCGAGCACCCAGAGTGTGATGGCAATTCCTTCATCTTCAACACGTGGCTTTCAAGGTTGCCCTAAGCATCATCACTTGGATGATCTGAAGGGAAAGAACATGGAGACCAGACTTGGGAGGGATGCAAGTCACTTCCCCTCATCATCCATTAGCAGAACCAGTCTCAGGCCATGTCCAACAACGAGGGAGGTTGGGGAAATGTAGAGCAGTGGGAAACCATGGCCCAGCTACTATGGAAGAAGGGGAGAATGGATTTTGGTGAACAAATTTTCTGTGTCCCTGGGAGACACAGAACAAAGAAATCTGGGTACCAAGTAATGCAGACCTGTGCAAGTTTCCCTTGATACAAACAAGTTCTTGCAGGCAGGTAGGCAGACAGAACCCCAGCCAGGTAGATATGGTGCAATTAAAGTGTCTGCATTAGTAGAGTTCCACCAGACTACTCATCCTTTTTCTTTGTACTTATTTTTCTAACTAATGTAAAAAAAGACTGCTAAATTTTCACTAGTTCAGAATAGAACCATGACTTCATATTCCTAATTCAAAGATCTGACTGCATGTACTTTTGAAGTAATATCTATTTGTCATGTTTCTGTTATAAACTGTCCACTTTTCCCACTGGGACATTCTGAAGAGGCATATAGCCTCACTTCCAGGACACTGCACTTAGGCTACCAAGAGGAACCACTTTCAAATCCATCTTATCTTTGTGGAGACACCTCCTAGGGGCTCAAAAAACAGACTGTTTTTGCTCAGAACAAGGTGGGAAACCTCAAATTCATGAGATCCAATTTTAGGTAGAATCAAACACAAAATAGGAACTGCTCTGTGTGTATGGAAGTTGTCAGCCCAAACTAGGCATTAATCCATCTTCTAGGGTTTGGGGCTTCTATATCATGGATCATAAACTCTGTGGGTCTAGGTTATCACAGAAACAAATTTAATTATTTTCTCACTTCACACTCAAAGCCAAGGCCTTCACTGCAGTAGTTTGATGACAGATGGATGAACAGACAAAAGACTGGACAGACAGTTGAACAATATTTCAGACCCAGAGGGATACTGGCATGTCACTGTTACAGACTAAAGGGCACAAATTTGAATGAAAATAGGATGTTTTGTTCCATAGATCTTAATGGCTGGAAAATACGAAAGAAGGTATAAATCCAAAATGTAGAAAAAAAAAAAAGAAGGAATTAAGAATATGAATATTCTTAGAAAGGGGATCTGAGAGTAGAAATTCAGCTGAGCCCATAGTTTCACAGGAAGTGAGTGAGGAAGGGAAAACACCCTCTATAACTGATACTCTCCTCATGATCAGGGGCTGTTGGTATCGTCTCTGCATTCCCAATGTGTCAGTATAGGCACCCCAAAAGCATTCACTGACCTGATCAATTGTCAACCAATATTCTTTCAAATCCTAACCACCACGCTCTTCCCTAATGAGGATTCACTTCTTTACCCCTTCAAGAATGCTTGTCAGATTCTTCTGAAACACCTTGAGCCCATCATTAAGAAAAATCCAGAAGGTACCTGCAAAGACTGGGTAAGTGTTGCACTCTGTCTGTTACTACAAATGAGAAAGCAATCCAAACCTGTGCTGAGAGAGCTGTGGTAGTGCGCACACGCACCACGTAGAGTCAGACCTAGGAGTGGATTTCTGTGAAAGGGCAGGATCACCAGGTGATACAACTGCTCCATGATGTATCCCAGGTATGAGTGGAGAGAGAGCACAGGGAACTGCATTGCTGAGAGGAGGAACAGAAGTGTATGAAGAATTACCAGAGGCCTTACCTCTTTTCTTTTTTTTTTGTTTTTTTTTGCGGTTCGCGGGCCTCTCACTGTTGTGGCCTCTCCCGTCCCGGAGTACAGGCTCAGCGGCCATGGCTCACGGGCCCAGCCACTCCGCAGCATGTGGGATCTTCCCGGACCGGGGCACGAACCCGTGTTCCCTGCATCGGCAGGTGGACTCTCAACCACTGCGCCACCAGGGAAGCCCACCTCTTTTCTTTCTTAAATAAGAAAGAAAAGACTGAGCCTTCCTAAGCCATAAGAATGTGATATTTGGGGAGGGAGGAATAAAACTAAAAAGCCTAATTGCTACTGAATATGTCCCAAGGGAGAAGACTTGTTTAATCCAACTTTACAATGTCCTATATCTTATTTCATTAGAACAATTATCTCACACTTGCACACACACTTACCAGAGCTCTAACACTTAGAAATGAAGCTCCAAATATCTTGTGAACTAAGCCCCTACACCACAGATGTGTAGCAAGATTCTATTGTACTTGCTTAATTTAGATTTCTGAATTCAATCAGAAGGAAATTGTTAGTGCACTAGCTGAGGAGAAAAAAATATTAGGATGGGTTCTATTATTGGTTACAAAGCACCAGTAACAATTGTCAGATGTCAATTCTGATATATAGAATATTTTCCTTCTCACCTATCAGATGGTATGTTTATTTTATTCTGACTAAATATGCCCATTCTGCACATAGAAACTGCTTTTGAACAAAGAATCAGTCTTTCAGCCACTGGATACTCCAGGTAAAAATTACAATAATGCCTTGACTTGGCTAAGAAATTATGAGGCCATCAAATCACGATGGGCCTCAGTTCCTTCAGTTGTAAAATAAGTTGGGTTTTTTTTTTTATAAATTTTATTTTTGTTCATTTATTATTTTTGGCTGTGTTTTGTCTTTGTTGCTGGGCGCAGGCTTTCTCTAGTTGCAACGAGGGGGTGCTACTCTTCATTCCAGTGTGCGGGCTTCTTATTACGGTGGCTTCTCTTGTTGCAGAGCACAGGCTCTAGGCGCGTGGGCTTCAGTAGTTGTGGCTCACGGGCTTCAGTAGTTGTGGCGCACAGGCTTAGTTGCTCCGCGGTATGTGGGATCTTCCAGGACCAGGGCTCGAACCCTTGTCCCCTGCATTGGCAGGCAAATTCTTAACAACTGCGCCACCAGGGAAGCCCATAAAATAAGTTTTTATTATGTGATCCTTAAGGTTCCTTCTAGGCCCCAAATTCCATGACTTTGAATAGGCCTTTGAGCTATGTCCAAAGAAATATTAAATAATAAAAATACCCCTATTTGGTAAAAAAATAAATAAACATGACTTACGATGTCTAATCGTTATTTACTATTCTTTACTATGAGTAGTAATATCATTAGAAATAAGTTGCAACTCAATTTTACACATCTCCCTCCCTTTACCATAAAACTTTTCTATTTTGAAGCTCCTTGCTGGGCAAGAGAGATGGATAGGATGCTTAATTTAGACTTCTGAACTCAGTCAGAAGGAAATTGTTAGTGTATCAGCTGAGGAGAAAAAAATATTAGAATGGGTTCTATTGTTGGTAACAAAGCAAAAGAGATGGAGGGATGGATAGGATGGATAGGATGGTCATCACCAGGCATCCTGGGTGCAGTGCCTGGCAGTGGGAGGCCCTCAGTAGATGCACGTTAATTAAATGAAGCACAAAGAGGGGAGCTGATTGTCAAATGTGGGAAGTGTATGACATTAGTTTTACAATCAAATGAAACAAGCCAACAAACCACACACACACACACACACACACACACACACACATACACGCACACGAGTATAGAAAATCCTCATGAAGAAAGGAGGTAAGGGCCAGCCCAGTGCCCTGTACGTAATAAGTTCCAAATTCCTGAGTTCAATAATCCAAGAAGAGGGCAAATCAGCCCTCTAGCTGGGTCCATCTTCCATTAATAAACACATCGAATTACCGGCCCTTTCTCACCAGCCCTGAATTACCACCAGTCCCCTATGAGTTTGGTTAGCACAGTCTAGGGGGTCCCTCTGGGAACCCTAATAAAAATCAATTGAGGTTTTCAACGTGCAGATCTAAAAGTCAAACCTTAAACCCTCAAGATGCAGACACCCTGTGAGGTCTGGACCGAAACAGTTTGTTGGCTTCTCTCTTTTTGGCATCCTAACTGCAGCACAAAGCATATCCTCTTTAAAAATGGAGGCAAATGTTAGTGTTGCTGTAAGTAGCTAGACTGTAAATATGGGTAACTTAAAAGCAGTCAGAATGAACATCGATCAAATAAAATGCTGTCATTAAAACTCTGGTAAATTTAAAACAAATCAACATTGTTTGTACCCCCCGCTCCCAAGCTAAAGGGCTTTATTTCTTCCATCAGGGGCTACAAGGCCTTCATGGACTGGGAGAAAGGAAAAGGAGACCCTTTTTCCTACTATGTCTGTGGAGCAGCCTGTTCCAAGATTGAAAGTGACTGCCTGACAGGAGCTCACAAGGTAAGTCATTTGACAACTTTCCTCTTAGCAAGTAAAAACAACAACAAAATTATGTTTACACTAATAGCTCAATTTGATTATGTAATACTTGTACAATAAGGACAAGATTCTTTCAATTCCATGAGAATGTCTAGAAATTCAGATTTATCCTGAATTTCCACTCAAAAAGAAGTACAGAAGGAATTGCTCATGACAGCCAAAAATGCATTAAATATTTTATTCCATTTCAGACAGAATTACTTTCCAAAGTTTTTTTTTTTTTTCAGAAAAGGGTCTATTCCTATAGAAGGTCAAGTTATCTATCTGACTAGGTAATTTAGTAAATTGTCTTGAGTAAAAATTTTGAAAGCACATAGCAATGTGATATTCCCCCAAAGTCAATTAACCCAAAGGTACTACTGGTCCTAAAGAAATAGACTGGGGGAGAGGGGAGGGCAGGTAATTAAAATAATTTTTGTGTTTACTATTTAATTGAGCATCCAAAAAAAACCCTTATTGGAGACAGGGAGTCATATTTAACCAAAAACTAATAACTTCTACCATAAAGGATAAACCCCAGGTACCATTCTGGAAACAGAGAGATTACAGAAACCTTAAAGAGAATATAGTACAATCCAAAGTATAGGAAATTTACAGGATGTACCGATGACACATCTAAATTCCATACACTAATTATTCTAACATCATCTTGAACCACCTTGCCCCAAAATAGAAATGGTCAGTCCATGTAAAAATGGGAAGGACTTTGCAAATACTGACCTATAAATTTTATCAAAATGTCTTTTATTGCCCCATTTTTGGTTAACTTGCCCACTGCTTAAACATTACATAAATAAGATAAAAATACAATAAATGAAGGGATGTCTGGAGAGCAGCTGCCCTCACATTCCACTCAATTTTATCCTTAGGACACATTAATATTATGTCTCCATTTTCATTCTAGATCATTGTGAAGAGGTAAACTCCTGAAATTAGGATCACAGAATACTCACATGATTATTTTAAAACTTGTGTTTCTGGATGTTTTTCACATCCTGGCACACATAGACAATGATCATATTTGCACGGCACACTGCTGCAAACAAGGAAACCATGTTGGCAGGTGACCAGCCTGGGTGTCCTGCCCCAGGACCTCCGAAAGCCTGTGTCTGTATCTTGGCACCCCTGTAACCCATTTGAGGCTCTACACTAGGTGGGAAGCTGTTTTTAGAAATCAACTAGCTGTCTGATCCTCCACCTTAAAGGAGGTGTTGCCAGATTTAGCAAATAAAAATATAGGACTCCCAGTTAAATTTGAATTCCAGATAAACAACAAACAATTTTCTGGTATAAATATGCTCCATGCACCATATGGGACATATTTATTTTATCTGGCAATTCCACCTGAGGGTCTTGGTAGAAATCCCTGAAGAAATGAACCTCATGGAGATCTTCCAGAATTTGGGGTGCCAGAAAAGTTAAGATTTGGTCTTCCCTGCCTTCCTTATTATAGCTTAAGGTTCAGTCATTTCAGTATCACTTTGGTCCCTTGAAATAGTTCATTCTTTGAAGAGGCAAAACTGATTTTAAAGAGGAATCAGAGCAATAAAATGACAGGCCTTATTGCTGATGGCTATTTGTGGTTGGTGAACTAAACCATCTGAAGGTTCAACTAGTGCACAGCCATCTCTTCCCATTTTCCAATACCTATAATGCAAAATACACCAGGTTTCAAGATGGAAATAAGTTGAAAACTCACTCTGGGGTGTGTCTAATCTCCTGCCCTATCCAGGTTGAGAATGGACGAAGGTTGGTCTCAGTGCCCATAGTAGGTTGTCTGAGAGGCCAATGGTTGAATCAAAAGAGAATTTCCCATTCAAAGGGCTAGAAAGTAGGAGCCCGGGTATTGGGCCTAAACAGTGAATGATGATGTTGGAACAAACGCTGGACGTGGGGGAGAAGGAAAGCCCAGAGATATTCCTGAGATAGACCACAGCCATATAGGGCTTTCTGTGGCTCCTTCACAGCCTGCATGCACATGCCCAGTGACACAACAGAAGGGCCAGATTAGTGTGATTTTTCTCAGGGAAGGAAGTAAATTGGTCTCAACATTCGCCCTTAATACACCCAAGATCTTGCAAATCCCCAAATTCATACAAGCCGCTGTGACTACATGATTTCCTCAATAAAACGGCAATAATACCACCTACAGTGAACCATTATGAGGACTAGATGAGCTCATGATTATATTAGAACAAATCAAGGCTGAGAATCAGATGAACAGTCAGGCTCAATTATTTACTAAGAGACGCTCAAACACACCAACATGCCACGGACTTTGGAGTCACCTGAGAGGAATCAAAACCACAAATGCAGAAGACCTTCTGGGGTCATTGACAGTCCTAGCACTAAATTTGAAGAGCTTAGCAGATGTCTCGTCACCTCTAATGTTGATGGGGTTCAATGCAGTGCTAATTAACCAGCCCGAGTCCTGGAATAAATTGGGACCATTTAATAAACCTTAAAATAGTATTTTTAATTCAAGTTCTCATGGTCAGGTAATTTTAACTTAGGCAGAAAATCAGAACAGACATCGTCATGGATGCATGTTGCAGTCAAAATCCGGCCACTGATATTCGGCAAGTAGGTGCTGGCCCACCAAGATGGGTGCTGCTTCCTGAGAGCCACTGTGGGGTAGGTAAAGGCCTCCTAAAAAGCACACGATATCACAGAGCTTGACATTTTTCCCCCTTCAGATTGAAGGTTTATTTATTCAGGGAATGGGCCTTTATACCACTGAAGAGGTGAAATACTCCCTCTGGGAGTGTCCTGTACTCTCGAGGTCCAGATGAGTACAGAATTCCAACCATCAGCGATGTCCCAGAGGAGCTTAATGTCTCCACGTTGCCATCATCACAAACCCCGCTAACCATCTATTCATCCAAGGTAAGCATCCAAACCTACTACTACACAATGTGATGGATCAGGTAGCTTGGTAAATGAAAGCAGGTGGACGAAATAAAAGATAGAGGTCAATGGTTATCAGGACCCAATCCCGATAAACTGTTACAATTTGGAGATGAATCACCTAGAGAAAAGTGAGATTCAGAGAAGATAAATGATCTGCCCAATGGCAATCCTGGGATTTTATTTATTAATATTCTTTTTCACTGAAAACTCTAAAATTCAGCAAGAAGCTTTGATTTGAAAGAATAACATTTTCACTTAAGACGTTCTCACTTAAGAACCTGAAGACTGAAATATTAAATGGGATTGAAGGCACGATGCTACTGAAATCTTAGAAAGCAGCGGCAGCATGGACACAATCCCGGACTGAGGGCTCAGAAGACCTGGAGTCCTGCCCAGCTCTACCAATTCCCTATGATGTTAAGCAAACCACTCACCTCTGAGGGGCCCAGAGTCCTCAGTCATACTGAGAAATGGATCTAAAGCAGCATTTCTCAACTGGGGGAGGGTGGATATTTGGCTCCCACAGGGAACAGCTACCAAATGTCTGGAGACATTTCTGGTTGTCACAACTGGGGGAAAATATTACTACTAGTGGGTAGAGGCCAGGGATGCTGCTAAACAGCCTTCGATGCACTAGACAGTCCCCAACAAGAAATTATCTGGCCCAAAATGTCACTACTGCCAGGAAACAAAGACACCAACCCTGAGTAATTGCTAAAATAGTGAAATTGCGAATTAAAGTAAAGGTCAGAATTTGTTTGCACTGCTGTATGCAGATTATGTGAAAACTACCCTTCGAGTAGAAAATTCATTTAGGTTTGAGATGCATTGTTAAATTTTTCTTTAAAATCTATTGTGTGACTTCTTACTAGGAGTAGCAAATTGATAACTTTTTTTTTTTTTTTTGCAGTACGTGGGCCTCTCACTTTTGTGGCCTCTCCCGTTGCGGAGCACAGGCTCCAGACGCGCAGGCTCAGCGGCCATGGCTCACGGGCCCAGCTGCTCCGCGGCATGTGGGATCTTCCCGGACCGGGGAATGAACCCGCGTCCCCTGCCTCGGCAGGCAGACTCTCAACCACTGCGCCACCAGGGAAGCCCCTCATAATCTTTATTTATAGCCACTGGAATAAGTTTTGGAGGCAAGAGCAGGGCAGAAGTTTTAACTTCTTAATAATAAGCTTCTTGTTATTAAGGCTACTTAGAACATGTTGAGAAAGACCATTTATCTTTCATTCTCATCCTGACCCACAATATTCCTAGCCATTCTACTGACCTCACATCTATTTGAATCAATGAGAATATAGCCTTCTTCAAATCCTTGACAAGACTTCCGTGAGCCAAGCGTTCCTCTGTTCTGGCCTGCAGGCCCCCTCTCCTCAGCTGTACACCAACAGAGGAGAGGACAGCCAGAAGCCAGCCTTGAGTGGGGCCTCCCAAGAGAGACAAGGAGGAGGAAGTCCTGACTCTTAGTTTAACAGAGAGAACCAGAAACGCACAAAACATAGATTCTTCTGCCACTTCCTGCCACAGGAAATGTCGATACTCCTTTATCCATATAGTAACACAAACCAGAAACCTTGGACTTGGCCTGACAGTTCTCTCCCTCATACTCAGTAGCTAGTCCTTCACCATGCCCCTAACAATCTTTTCCACCAGTCTGTTTCCTCCATTTCTAACCACTATGTCACTCATTCATTAAACAAACATTTACTGAGTATCTAATAGGTGCCAGGAATTGATCTGGGTGCTGGGAATACGGCAGTGAATGAAACAGAGAGTGATCGCTACCTTCAAGAAGCTTATTTTCTAGAGACTCTAAGTCCAACTACCATCTCTCTAGCCTGGGTCAAAGCAGCCTCCTAACTGGTCTCCTTACACCCACTGCAACGTGGTGTGACAAATATGATCATGTCACTCTAGCATGTACAGAGGCAAAAAGGTTCCCATTGATCTTAGGGTAAAGATAAACCTGTTTACATTGCCCTGCCAAACCCATAAACCTGGAAACTCCAGCATGGCTGGCCCCCACCCACTTCCCCAGCCACACGGGGTTCCCTACCCCACCTTGTCTCTCCACATTAGTTACATTTGCTTTCTGTCTGTTCCTCATGTCAAGGACAGAGGCCTCCACCAGCTCTTCCCACAGCTTGGAACCATTTTCTTGCTTTTCCTCACCTGGCTAACCCCCTACTCACCTTTCATATCTTAATCAAATTTCATATCTTCAATCAAATTCATATCTGAATCAAATCAAATTAAATGATACTTTCCTTCTCGCATAGTTTGAGGTACGAGGAGTATAGTGGTGAACTAGACTCAAAGGCGCCTTCTCTCTAGAGGGGGAAGACAAACAATTACTGTAAATTGTAAGCGCTTGCCTAACTGTGGGTTATCCCCGTGTGTCAATAGAATAAACTTGTCTAACTTAACCTTTTCTTACAGTCAAAGGGGTATGAGATGTGGCCCCAGCTTTGATCATTTATCATGCAATCATTCATTCATCTAGCATACTTATTCAGCCCTTTACATGTGCCAGGCACTGCTGGTAACTAAAAAAATAGTGAGATAGTCAATCTCTGCCATATGGAGCCTACATTCTATTGGGGAAACCAGACAGTAAACAAATAAAGAAACCTACAATTTCAGGTGGTGATAAATACTGTGAAGCAAAATAGAAGAGTAGGGGGCTAGCTTGTGATAGATTATTTTAGATTATTAGAGAAGTTTTCTCTGGAGTATTTACATTTGAGCCGAGGCCTATATGAAGTGGGGGAGCAAGCGTAAAGCTGGTAAAGGTGTGTTCCAGGCGGAGAACAGCTAGTGCAAAGGCCCTGTGGCAGTTTCAATGGATTCAAAGTAGCCTGGGACTAAGTAGTCCTCCAAAATGGCCTTCTTCGTAAGTTTCTGATCTTGACTCCCTGGTGGAAAAAAACTTGTAACTGAAAGGCTGCAGTTGTTGTTCTCCGTGGCGGAGAGAGAAAAGAAATAGAAATGTGTGGCCAAGCAACTTTATCTTCACGTCATCAGGGTGAAACCCGGATAGTCCTTATCCAATCAGCAGTTTGCTGGCAAGTAGCCCCTATCACAGTGCAGGTCTGTTGCTTCAGATCTTTCGAAACTACAGTTCATTCACACAGCAGGCCTCCTGAAATTGTTGTAGCCTGGCTCTTGACACAGGCCAGTTTCTTTAAAGCACCTTGGAGCAAATCTGAGCCTGTATTAGCATTTACATTTGGTCGAACTCCAATGTGGTTTTTTAGTTGAGATATATAATGCTTCACACTGGCATACAATATTGTACTATGAAAAAAAAAATTTTTTGAGAAATATAGATACTAACACTCTTTGTATTTGGCCTTTGAATACTTCTGTCAAAAGAATTTGTTCTGACAAGTAAGAAGGTGAGACGGTCAGGTCTGTGTACTAGAACATGAGCATTGGAAAGTCCCAAACCTCGTCTTATAACAAGCTTCTTATAATCATAAGGTAAATAAAAGCCAGGATATAGCTACTTCTTAAACAGAAATCAGGGTCAAACATTCAGTATTTTTCCTTTGGAATTAAGTAAAATAATGCATGTAAAAATACTGTGTAAATACAAGTCACCATGTAAATATTACAGTTAAGGTCTCCACCTAATACCTATAACTGTTAATGACGTTTTTCAAAATATACCTCTCCCAAAGGCTTAAAAAGAGTTTTCCGCATTAAATCAAGGTGAACTGCTGAGAGCAGAAAAAACAGCCCTTAAGATTTAGCAGCCTGTTTTTCACGGGTAATTGACTTTAAGCATCAATGAAAAGCAGACATTTGTAAGAAGGCTGGAGCATTTTTGTTATAAAAATTTCTGCAGTTTGAATAATCATATCAAAAGTTGTTTGTTTTTTTTTTTACCAGTGTGGCTTTGGTAACCTTGATCAGAGTTGTTGATTTCGCTCTTATCCCTTTCTTAGGTGGTTGACTTGGTCAGAACAGTGCTGCTGGTGATAGTTTCTGCTCTGAGCCCAACAGAGCAGCCTGGCTCAAACAGATGCCGCAAGAAATATCATTTCTATACAAAATTTCCTTTTCGTGATGGGAGAAAGAAACATGTATTTATTGGAAAATGTATTTTGTGTAGTCATTTAAAATTCCACAAGAAAAAAAATGAAATTTCCTTTATACAGAAAATGCCTAATTAACACTTTCAAATTAGGACCTTTCTTAGAAACAAGGATTTCATTTTTAAAAAAATCTTTAGGACTCAGAGACATGAAGGGTTCCACAACCTTAAAAATTAGAAAAATACTGCTTTGGAGAACTTGTCCCGCCCTGTTATTCTATAAAGTTGGTGAGTGTCTTGTTTCTAAAGACATTTACCTTCCCCACTTTGAAAACCTAAAACATACCAATGGGGAGAAGGCCTGGGGAAGGGGCATTAAGATTAAGAGACGCAAAAAAAAAAAAAAAAAAAAAGAAAAAGATTAAGAGACGCAAACAACTGTGTATAAAATAAATAAGCAACAAGAATATATTGTATGGTACAGGGAAATATAGCCACTATTTTGTAATAACTTTAAATGGAGTACAATCTATAAAAATATTGAGTCACTATGTTGTACACCTGAAACTAATAAAACATTGTAAATCAATTTATACTTCAATTAAAAAAAAAAACTAAAAAAAAGGAAAACCCTAAAACAGCCTCCTTCCACCTGCTCTCCTCCCTCTACATCACTAGCACCCATGTCTCATTTTCCCTCCCTGCTTCTTTTGCATTTCTAGGTACACAGACTCTGAGAGCTGGCAGCATTCAAAGTGCCACCTGTTTAGTGCAGTAAAGGAAGCCCTTCCTGCCAGATGAAAGAGGAAAGACATGTGAACATTTCCTGTGCTGTGGCCAGCCTGCTTTACTCACACTGTTCTTGGATGGCTTGACCCCAAACACTAGTCCCCAACCCCATATCCTATGCATACACAGCCTTGCATTTCTCCAGGTATGGGGAGTGTCCTGACAGTCCTACAAGCCTGCATTCTTTTTCCTTACGGTTTTGGAACCTACCCCGATAACGTGTAGTAGTTGTGGCATGCATGTGGGATCTAGTTCCCTGACCAGGAATCGAACCCAGGCCGCCTGCATTGGGAGGTCGGAGTCTTAACCACTGCGCCACCAGGGAAGTCCCAGTGAATGTGTATTTTTGCATCTAAAAATTCTCCTACCTGGTCTCTGGAAGGTTACTTCTTTAGTCTGGTAAAGCTGGAGGCATCCTGGAATAAACATATTTAATGTGGAACCAGGGAGGGAATAAGTGATGCTGAATGGGAAAAAGGAAAATGGTAGCCATCTTATCAGGTCAGGGAAAGGAGTTATGACACACTTTTTTAGCTTTGTGTTTAAGACATGGCCCTGGAGTCAAAGGGATCTGGGTTGCAATCCCAGCCCTACTTTTGATGATTTATTTAACCTCTCTGATCATTTAGTTTCTTTATAAAATGAAGGGAGATGTTTGTGGAGAGAATAATTCTAGTTTCTTTACAGCATTGTTATAAGGTTTGAATAAGAACCATGAAAAGCATTTAGCAGCTGTCACACATATTAAATGGTCAATATACATTGATGATGATGATGATGGAGTCAGAAGTCCCCAAGGCTATCTTCAGTTTTGATGTTTCAATGATGGACTCACAGAACTCAGAAAGCTGTTATATTCATGGTGATGGCTTATTACAGTGAAAGGATACAGATTAACATCAGCAAAGGCAAAGGCACATAAGGCAAAGTCCAGGAGAGACCAGGTGAGGCTTCCAGTTGTCTTCTTCCAGTGGAGTCACACAGATAGCACCTCCTTTTCCCAGCAGCAATGTGGGAGAAGATACACAAAGTATTGCCAGCCAGGGAAGCTCAGCTGAGCCTTGGTGTCCAGGAGTTTTATTAGTGATCAGTCACATAGACAGAGGTCACCTGCATAGCTGACCTTAGTCATTCAGTGTCCAGGTCTTCCAGAGGTCAAGTGATATCACATGGCCCAAGGCCTCAGGTAAACAAAAACACTCCCATAAGGCAGGATATTTTGAGGGCTGAGGTGTTATCTCCCACGAGCTGGTCAAGGGCTAACCCCTTCTTAGGAATGTGCAGAGTTGGGACAACGGAACCTCCTAAATTCATCCTTTACTGCCCAATGAGGATGATTAACAATCCTGGATTGATGACACTAGGCCTTGAAACCAGTGAGACTGGGCACAGATGTATCTCTGACAGCCATAGTAATATATTGCCTTAATCATAGCTATCAAGAACCAACCAGGATGAGACTTTCCTAGTGGCGCAGCGGTTAAGAATCCACCTGCCAATGCAGGGGACACAGGTTCGATCCCTGGTCCAGGAAGATCCCACATGCCACAGAGCAACTAAGCCCATGCGCCACAACTACTGAACCTGTGCTCTGAGAGCCCGTGAGCCACAACCACTGAAGCCCACATGCCTAGAGCCTATGCTCTGCAACAAGGGAAGCCACCACAATGAGAAGCCCGCGCACGGCAATGAATAGTAGCCCCCGCTCGCTGCAACTAGAGAGAAATCCCACGTGCAGCAACGAAGACCCAACGCAGCCATAAATAAATAAATAAATATATATATATATACATATATATACACATATTTAAAAAAAAAAAAAAAAAGGAACCAACCAGGGAGAAAGAGGAGGAAGGAGGAAGGGAATGATGGCCCCAAACAAGGGAGAAGTTAAAGGGACCATCAGCCAGGGCCGATGAAGAGCAGTTTAAGTCCCAGAGCTGGGATCCTTGAGAAAAAAGGAAAGTTGTGTCCTCACTCAAGGAGCTAGGGAGTGGGTGAGACCCAAGAAGGCTGGGGTAGCTAGAGAATGAGTATTGATCTGAGTCCCAAAGTAGAAGGGCACCCCAGGAACCCAGGTCTAGTGAGAAGAATAGGAAGCAGGTTTTAGAAGAGACTAAAAATTGCCATCACCTTTAGCAGAAGAGTTGACCTGAATCTACCTCAGACGAGGTCGATTTGTCCTGCATCCAGCCCAGCCCAGGTGGAACAGGCTGATTCTCAATAAAGATAGCCAAGTAACTCCCAACGCAGCAGTTAGGTAGAGAATAAGGGAAATCCCTTTGAGGAGGGCAAACTAGCCCTCCATTTACGTTTCAATACAGATTAAGAGCAAACAGTAAGAATAAAACTTGTAAAGATATCCTGGGGGTCGGGCTGTGTTTTTATTTGTGTTTGTTGTCATCTTTTTGTATTTTTGTGAAATAAATATCAGGAGAAGATTTCCGGAATCTTCATAACTTTTCATTAATTATGGGAAGTTTTTTTGTATGTTTTTAACACCTTTGTAACTAAAAGTCAACTCTGCAAGCAAAAACATGACAGCAGTGGAGGCGGGGAATGTATCTTCTGCTTGTTCTGCTTTTCGGCCAAACCTAAGAGGGAGAATTCCCAGCAGAGACAAGAGTTAAGAACCACAAGGAAGATTTGTGTGTACCACACAAATCATTTGGCTAAATGTGTAGACAGGGCTGTTCTCGGATCACTGCAAAGGAGTCTGGGTCTAAAGGCTCCAAGCAACACTCAGCCTAACCACTTTCCCCTTTGTGTTCTCCTCCCCCAAAAGTTTTCATAGGATTTATAATTCTCTTTGGGATTCACATCTGAGAAGCAGAGAAGATAGGTAACGAATCGAAGTGCGCTCTTAATTAGCAACATTACAGGTAGCAGAGATGACAACACTGACCCACTGTCTTTTCAGAGTTTTCACTTGAAAGGAATGGTACAGTCCCATTCCCCAGGAAAATCCTGCCATCTGAAAAATTTTTCAAAACCTACATATTTGATATCATTTTCCTGGTGAAATATTGCAATGGTATTACGATATTAAGTATTTAATTTGCTTTCTTTCTTAGATCCCAAGAAACGATACTAAGACATTTAAACCCTGGTCTATCCCTATAGCATAACACTGCTGTCATTTCCTAAAAGGTAAGATCAATAAGCTGAAAGATTATTCCTCAAAATGACAAGATCAGCTAGTCCAGTGGCTTTCAAGCTGTGCTCTGTGGAATCTTAGGATTGCACAAGTGTGTAAATCAAGTTTCCTTTTCAAATCTTATCCAACATTTCAATCCTTCAGCACTAAATGTGAATGGCTTTGGATGCTGACAAAGGAAAGGTCAGGGTGTTTTACCCAACATGCAGTTTTTCTTTTTATTTTAAAATAAAAATTTAAATGGAAATGCTGTGGATTAAGATATTTTAAAGATCCTACTCCCTGATTCTTTCGAGAGTCACTTACAACTTGAGAGCAAAACATCAAATTAAAATCTATTGATTACTGCACTTATAATTAACCAGTGCTATTTGGAAGAGTTGTCTATTTGTATTCGTTGAGTTCAACTGCTACAATTTTGTACTGTTGCTTAGCACAAAATACAAAGCACTGAGGACTTTGGAGAGTGGCCACCAAAACTACCTGGGAGATATATGCTGATAAAAAGGAACAAGTATTTTCGTTGTTAGAAAATTAAACTTCTGCTTTTCTGCACACTTAATGGGCAACATTAGAAAAACTGAAAGCAAAAGAGAACAACATTGTAGATTCAAAGAAAACAAAGTTTTTTCATCAAATGCTAATTTTCCAATTAAATGTCTAAAACAACCCACAAGTTGTGGGCTAACATGTGCATGTTTAATTCCATTGTGCTTTGTCAGATGAGAACTTGCATTGATAGTTTTGCTAAATCAGACTAAATAAATGAGACTTTTGTTTCTCCTCTCACAATACCAACCACAAAAATCAAAATAGGCAACATTTAAAATTTTAAGTTATTATAAAATAGTAATTTAAAAACATACACCCAGGTATGGATGTGATGGCGAGTCCACTCTAATTCCTACATAAAACAAGGTATATAAAGTGCATAGTATTATGCCTGACACTAGTACTCAATAAAGGACAGCTACACACACACACACACACACACACACACACACACACACACACTCAGATGTGCTAAATGCCGTATTTTAACAAATCGGAGACCACTAATGAATGAACAGGTTGTTGAGTTTTTGTACAGACTTTAAAATAAAGACCAGCTTCAAATTGCAAGACAAATATAAAAAAACAAAATGAAATGAAACAACCCCCCCAAAAAAAACCTCTTGCCACTTTACCACTTACAACTATTTCTATGTGTCAGAATCTTCTCCATGCTGTGCAATTAAAACAAAATGCAAATAGAAATTGCATTCTGAGTCTTTAACTGTCATCCTTTACCTGCAATTTGTATTGTTTTGTTTTTACTGTGGAGTAGCTATGGGTCTGTGTATTGTTCTGTTTTTACTATGGAGTAGCTATGGGTCTGTGTATTGTTTTGTTTTTACTGTGGAGTAGCTATGGGTCTGTGTATTGCTTTGTTTTTACTGTGGAGTAGCTATGGGTCTGTGTATTGCATCTGACAGCAAAGGAGTATTTTCCTCATGGTAGGTCAGCTATTCAACTGGTTAACATTGTTTTGGAATTTGGAGGGAAAAAGCAATGTAAAAACATTTTCATAACATGATCACAAAACTTTTTTTTAATTTGTTTATGAAAAATATACAATCTGGTATCAGTTTCAGAAATACATAATTGCTCATTTTCCCACATACTGAAGTGGGTAACATGGAGCAAAAGAATTCTAAATTGTAATCACCTTTATGTTGTAGTTAAAACATGCAGGATTAGGATTCCCTGGTGGCACAGTGGTTAAGAATCTGCCTGCCAATGCAGGGGACACGGGTTTGAGCCCTGGTCCAAGAAGATCCCACGTGCCACGGAGTAACTAAGCCCATGCGCCACAGCTACTAAGCCTGTACTCTAGAGCCCGTGAGCCACAACTACTGAAGCCCACGTACCACAACTACTGAAGCCTGTTCGCCTAGAGCCCCTGCTCCGCAACAAGAGAAGCCACCGCAATGAGAAGCCCGTGCACCGCAACCAAGAGTAGCCCGCTCGCCGCAACTAGAGAAAGCCCGCGTGCAGGAACAAAAATCCAATGCAGCAAAACAAATTTTTTTAAATAAATAAAAAACTTTAAAAAATACATATCATTAAAAAAAAACAAACATGCAGGATCCATCAAATTCTACTAATCTGCATTTTAGAGACCAGCATATGAATTAGGCCTTATTTGACCAGAAAGTGAGAGGGAAAAATGACACCCTGTCAGCCAGAATCCACACTATCAGGCTCACCAAGCCTTCATCTGCAGTGACTCCCGGAATGAATGCACAGAGGAGGTGAGGCTGAGCTGGGAGCTCTGGGTGACTGTGGGGGAAGGCAAAGACTGGGCATGCAGTCAGTCTGGAGGAGGCTGAGGGCTGCTGAAGGCCATGAGTATGTCTGACTGAAGTGACTGGGACACAGCTGTCCACAGGCTGACTGGAGGCCTCACTGGGCCACAGGAGTCCAAGGGAGGAAGTGGGGCAGGAGCACAAAGAGAAAGGAGACAGAAGCAGAAGGGTCACAGGCAGGACAAAAAAATTACACAAGACTTTCGCACACATGAGCCGAAGAGCTGGGGAACTTAGTGGGAGTAGCCAAGGTAAAATAAGTTGAAAGTAATAAAGAAAAAATGTTTTGGCTCTTTAAAAAAAATCCTTGGGCTTCCCTGGTGGCGCAGTGGTTGAGAGTCCGCCTGCCGATGCAGGTCCGGGACGCGGGTTCGTGCCCCGGTCCGGGAAGATCCCACATGCCGCGGAGCGGCTGGGCCCGTGAGCCATGGCCGCTGAGCCTGCGCGTCCGGAGCCTGTGCTCCGCAGCGGGAGAGGCCCCAGCAGTGAGAGGCCCCCGTACCGCAAAAAAAAAACCCAAAAAATCCTTAACTGTGTGATCTAATATGAATGTGAGAAATGTGTGTGTTTTATCATTTGTATCATTTTAAATGATGGTGAATATAATTTTTATTTTAATTTGGTGTATTAGGGCTAAGGATGGTTACTGGGTATTTATTTAACGTTTGTCACGGTTGAGAACTATAAAGCACTAAGAACAGAGGGGTCTGAATAAAAATTATTCATGTTAGTTGATGCACTAAAATCTGGGTGGCATGGATATGAATAAAATACTTTTTTTAAAAGACATATTTGAAGCCACATACTAAAAACCAGTTCTTTGGGCTCTATAAGCCTTGTTAAAGAATAAAACTTACTAAATTTTTAAAATAAGTAACACATTCACACAGTTAAAAAAATATGAAAAGTTATACAGTGTAAAGACTCTCATACCACCATCCCATCCAGCCAATTCTTACACAAGCGCAGAGTATAACCACTTTTATTAGCTACTTTTTACCTTTTTCTTTCCTTCAGGAATAGCTGGTCCCAGAATGCCCAGTCACTGTTGTCAAGATTAGAGCTACTCTCGACTGACCCCACCGATGGATGGGACACAAAGGCCAAATGTCAGCATGTCAGGGGGAGTCTAGGGCAGCAGGGCAAGCAGGGGGTTCCTGCCTGTTACCCCTGCTGGACCCACTGAGTGAGATGCTGTTCCCCCTTTCTCTGTCTAGACAATTCCACCCCCTTTTCCATGTCAGCAGTACCTTGGTGCCCATAATAGTGAGAAATTGTAACCCCTGACACTCATCTGGGCTCTATGTTCTTCCCGCTTGGATCTTGGGGGCACAGGAGGCACTGTACACTTGCCTTCAGAGCCTGGCTTCTGTGGGTGGGTTTTCTCTCGCGTAAAGGAAAAACAATCTGCTCTGAGCTCCACCCTGGAACAGTAAAAACACTCGATCGTCTCATATAACTTGGTAGACAAGTAGCAAAAAGTAAGCTTTCTGACTTTCAAGATACCAAAAAGAAGTAAAAAAATAGGCGGAAATAATTGGCGATAGAAAATAAAGGCATCTCTCAGCCTCCCTATACAACATTGAATGAGTCAATGTTAAGAAACCACAGATTGCAAAATGAGAGCGTTCTTTCCTTGGCATAGACATGGCAGCAGGAGACGCCCCCATGCTCCCTTAACTTCACTCTGGCTGACGTCACCAGCTGTCTAGCTACTCTTGCTCCAAACCGCTCTGCACGGAGCTGCCAGGATAATCTTTCTCAACATCTGTAACCACCCACCCTCCTTGGCTAAATGAGTAGCATCCAACAGGACAGTTTCTTCTTCCAAAAAGGATGGTGCTAACATTGGCATAGTGGTCATCTGTCATTTTTATCTGACTGGGGTCTTTTCCTTTGAGAAGTTACCTGTCCTCCACTCCATGTGTTCCTGGAGGGCTGTGGGAAAGGCACAGAATAAGCCAGATCAGAGTTTCTCTGATGAGAGTCAGACTCTTGAGTGAGGTACACGAGGTTAAAAGGTCACTGGAGCAGATTGCCTGGATGGCCGGGCCAGGCATGGAGAGTACATGAGCTCTGCAGCTGAGATCCTCAGAGGTACCCCTGTTCCTACACATCTGAAGCCTGGCTTCTTCAGCTCAGCACTCAGTTCTGTGAGCTACAGAGTATCTTTCCAATTGTATTACTCTCCTTAAAAAAAAAAAAAAGAAAAGAAATTCCCTGGCAATCCAGTGGTTAGGACTTGGCGCTTTCCCTGATCAGGTGCTTTCACTGATCGGGTTCAATCCCTGATCAGGGAACTAAGATCCCACAAGTCGCACGGTGCAGCCAAAAAAAAAAAAAAAGGTATTACTTTCCTAGGGCTGTTGTAGCAAATGACCACAAACTGAATGGCTTAACTATTTATTTCCTCACAGTTCTGGAAGCTGGAAGTCTGAAATCAAGGTGTTGGCAAGGCCATGGGTTCTAGGGAAGAATCCCTCCTTGCCTCTTCTGGAGGCTCCTGGTCTTCTTGGCTTGTAGCTGCATCACTCCAATCTCTTCCTCCATCATCACATGGCCTTCTTCCCTGTGTGTCTGTGTCCAGCTCTCTCTCTTTCTCTTATTAAAACAGCAATCATTGGACTTGGGACAACCTTAATCCAGTATGACCTCTAATCTTAACTAATTACATTTGCAAAGACCCTATTTCCAAACAAAGTCACATTCTGAGGTTCCAGGTAGACATGAATTTGGGGTGACACTATTCAACCCACCATGCCAATAAACCTTCTTGCTGAGACTAACAGATACAGTTTGGGGTGGATGTGACCTTTCCTCCTTTATGCCCTATTGTATCTGGTTCTTCTTTCTCTCCCACCAACTATTTGTCTACACGTGTATTCTCCCTTTCTAGATAATGGGTCCACTGTGGTGTCAGGGACTGTATTTTACTCATCCTTTACCACAGGGTCTATCTCAAACTGATACTTAACACATGTTTGACTAAGGAAGAGCAAACAATATGCTCTATTCAAACAGAAAGTTTCGATAGTTGTGAAACCTATACTGTGTAACTCAGATATTCATGAGCGAGGAGATCTAAGGAAGGTAAAAATAAAGAAACTAGTTCCTTAACAGAGAAATCAGGCTACATTGTTATTGAATTTTAATCTGTTGGAGTCACTATTTATGTTACTTGCACATGTTGAAATTTTTTCCAAAACTTGGAAATAAGGGGAAAAAATACTGTGGGAGGGTTCAAAGTCATACTCCAGAACTAATAAACCCATTAATGAGTAATTTGATGCTCTAGGGATGCCCTGTCCAATATGGTGGCCGTAAGCCACATGTGGCTTATTTAGATTTTAATTTTAATTAATTAAATAAAAAAATCAGTTCTCTAGTTACCCTAGCCACCTTTCAAGTATTCAAAAGCCATGTGTGGCTGGTGGGTACAATATTGAACAGCATAGAGGAGACCATATTCGTCATCCCAGAAAGTTATATTGGACAGTACTGCTCTAGGGAAATGGAACTTTATGTATCCACTATTTAGTAGGGTTCATCCTCTGAAAAGATATGTCTTGAGGTAGGCAGTCTCTAGAAGCTGGAAAAGGCCATGAAATGGGTTCGCCCCTAGAGTCTCCAGAAGGAACACAGCACTGCTGACACTTGATTTTAGCCCAGTGTGACCCATTTTGGACATATGACCTCCAAAACTGTAAGATAATAAATCTGTATTATTTTAAGCCACCAAGTGTGTGGTGATTTGTTACAGCAGCAATAGGAAACTAATACAGGTGTTAACTTGTAGAACATTGACAAACAGCAAATGATTTCTGTAGAGTGGAAAAGATAACCCCAAAGGTTTCAGGAGTTTTTTTGCCCTGTAGGACATTCACCAGTTTTGTTTTGATTTTTGGTTTTGTTTTTTTGGGTTTGGGGTTGTTTTTTGTTTTGTTTTTGTTTGTTTTTTTGTTGTTTTTGTTTTGTTTTGTTTTTGTCTAACTGTGTAATCTTATTCTGGCATTCTTTTCTTCCGTATCAGTTTCTCATATCTTCCTTTGAACTTGTGTTTTCATCTTGGCTCCCTCATTGACTATATCTTTGATCTTGCTCACTGTACATTATATGAGTCATGGTTTAATATTTTTAAAGTTAGACACTGATACACGGCTAGCAAGGAAAAACAGACACAGGACTCTGAGATTTTTCTGTATGTCAGAAGAGGGTACACAATTTATATAGTGATGAAATTGATGAACACAGTTCATTTACAATTTAACTGAATAAATTTCATATCCTACAACAAATATAATTTATTGACTAAATGTAACCAGTAGACAATTACATTCCAGGGAGAAGATGCAAGGAACTTTGTCTTAACTTTGAACAAGCCCGATGTAATTAACATTAAATGTATAACTAAGGAGGAACTTCTTCCTTTTTTAGCAAATATTACAAGAGCAGAGCCTGCACCAATACAAGCAAGTCCTTTTTCCACTTGTTCAGTATCTTACTTCCTTGTGCTTAAGAAATTGCTGGCATATAAATGTTCTCCAAGGCTTATCCAAATCAGTATGTTGAAAATGCAAAGTATTTGATTTTTTCCTCCTCAGGCCTGTCAAACACCATTGTGACAATAGTTTATTTATATTTTTAACTAAAGACTAGATGAATCAAAGTTTAGGGGCTTAATATTTCAACATCCTATTCTCAAGTTGCTCACAATGTATAAACATTGAGGAGATACGATGTACATACAAACAAAACAACAGCAACAACAAAACCCTGTCCCCTCTCCTGCCCTGAGGCTCTTCTCCCCACTCCCTTAAGCACCTGGAAGAAACAAGCATGAACATATCAGGACTATGTAAAGAGCTTTTTTAAAATTCCCCTATCTGGCTGCTCATCCCTACTCTATCCTGATACACCACCCCAAAGTGGTATTGCCAGAATCTAGGTAGCTTAAAAATCTATAGGAGGAAGAAGAGAAGCAATTATACAAAACACATTGTAAGAGGTATATATCGCCCTAGTTAAAATAGAATCCTATGGGGTCTCACCTTCTCGCTCACCACACCTCCCTTCTCCCAAAGTGATCTTTCTAAAATGCTAACAGTCTGCTGGTGGCTTACTTTGATAATCTCCAGTGGTCTCCACAGTTGACCAGATTGTCACAAACTGATCTAAAGCAATTGGGCAATTGACAAATACAACAATCGACAGATTCTTTTAATAAATATTGGCTGACTCCACCAGTTAAGGGTTAGGTCAAGCATCTCACATGGCAGGTTCACTTTGAGTGGGCACAACACTCTGATGGCAGAATCATCTAACCTTCCAGTCAGACAAGTGACAGCATCCTCTGGGAAGAAGGCACTCAGAACCAATAGTGCTCCCAGCACTGCCTGCTGGATCCCTACATCTTCTTCAGATAAGGGTCATAGGGCCAGGTTATCTTTCTAGACAACCATGTTATCTTATTTCTATCATCCCCTATACCAGTTAACAAAACCTTAAGATGGAGTTTTAGAAAATTATTTGAAATGTTTTTTTAATATAAATTTATTTATTTAAATTTATTTTTTATTTTTGGCTGCATTGGATCTTCGTTGCTGTGCACGGGCTTTCTCTAGTTGCAGTGAACGGGGGCTACTCTTCATTGTGGTTCGCGGGCTTCTCACTGCGGTGGCTTCTCTTGTAGCGGAGCACGAGCTCTAGGCACACGGGCTTCATTAGTTGCGGCTCGGGGGTTCTAGAGCACAGGCTCAGTAGTTGTGGCGCACGGGCTTAGTTGCTCCATGGCATGTGGGTTCTTCCGGGACAAGGGCTCGAACCCGTGTCTCCTGCATTGGCAGGTGGATTCTTAACCACTGGATCACCAGCAAAGCCCAGGTTATATTCTATTTAAAGTTATCATAAAGGGACTTCCCTGATAGCACTGTGGTTGGGGGTCTGCCTGCCAATGCAGGGGACATGGGTTCGAGCCCTAGTCTGGGAAGATCCCACATGCTACAGAGCGGCTAGGTCCGTATGCCACAACTGCTGAGCCTGCACTCTAGAGCCCGTGAGCCACAACTACTGAGCCCACGTGCTGCAACTACTGAAGCCCACACGCCTAGAGCCCGTGCTCCGCAACAAGAGAGGCCACTGCAGTGAGGAGCCCGCACATTGCAGCGAGGGGTGGCCCCCGCTCGCCACAACAAGAGAAAGACCTCATGCAGCAACGAAGACCAAACACAGCCTAAATAAATAAATAAATAAAATAAATTTATTTTAAAAATGTTATCACAAAATAATGGCCGTATTTCCCTGTACTGTACAATATACCCTTGTTGCTTATTTATTTTATACATATTCAGTTTGTATCTTCTAGTCCCCTACCCCTATCCTGCCCTTCCCCACCACTTCACTCTTCCAACTGGTAACCACTGCTTTGTTCTCTACATCTGCGAGTTTGTTTCTGTTTTGTCTTTGTTTTGTTTTGTTTTTTGCGATACGCGGGCCTCTCACTGCTGTGGCCTCTCCCGCCACGGAGCACAGGCCCCGGACGCGCAGGCTCAGTGGCCATGGCCCACGGGCCCAGCCGCTCCGCGGCACGTGGGATCCTCCCGGACCGGGACACGAACCCGTGTCCCCTGCATCGGCAGGCGGACTCTCAACCACTGCGCCACCAGGGAAGCCCTGTTTCTGTTTTGTTATATTCATTCGTTTTCTTTTTAGATTCCACATATGAGTGATAACATACAGTATTTGTCTTTCTCTGTCTGCCTTATTTCACTAAGCATGATACCCTCTAGTTTCAACCATGTTGTTGCAAATGGCAGTATTTCAATCTTTTTTATGGCTGAGTAATATTCCGTGTGTGTGTGTGTGTGTGTGTGTGTGTGTGTGTATACGTATATATCTATATCTCACATCTTCTTTATCCATTCACCTATTGATGGATACTTAGGTTGCTTCCATACCTTGGTGATTGTAAATAATGCTGCAGTGAACATTGGGGTGCATTTGTCTTTCTGAATTAGAAAACACCAAAGTTCTTAATGTTATTTAACCTTTTTACTTGGCTTCTGAAAATTCTTAATGGCATTTTTGTATTTTAAAATGTGAACTGAATGCTAAGAAGTAGGTATAGAGAACTGATGGAGAATTTCACTTTTACATTTCCTATAACAAGTCACCTAGTGCTAAGAATCTCTGTTGTGGGTAAGACTTATTGTATAATGTCCCCTGAGGCTACAGCTCCTGCAACTGGTCAGGTTCTGAAAAAGGAAGCTATGTTTTAAAATAAAACTATTTTTATCCCAGAAGGACCTGGGAAATCCTCCAAGACAGTTTTAATACTGCATTTTAAGAGTAGAACCTGAAACGCATCTTAAGAAAAAAGGTTCTACTTTTTCCTCACCAGCTAAACTGATATTATATTTACTTAACAGTAGTCCATGGCCTTCTTTCGGAAGAATAACAATCATTGTCAGCTTACTTTGAAAGTAAAGCAGTCCTTCTTACTCAGAAAGTTTCTGTGGAAAGTTATAAAATGCATGTGAGGGATTTCCCTGGTGGTCCAGTGGGTAAGACTCTAAGCTCCCAATACAGGGGGCCTGGGTTCGATCCCTGGTCCAGGAACTAGATCCCGCCACAACTAAAAGATCCTGCATGCCACAGCTAAGACCCATCACAGCCAATATAAATAAATAAATAAATAAATCGATAAATATTTAAAAAATAAATTAAAAATAAAATTAAGTGCATGTGAAAATATTTTGTAAACATTAACATCCTCTATAAACATAAGGTCTACTATGACCAGTGTATTAATATTAATAGTACTAGAACACACCAATCAGTAGCAGTAGGAGTAGTGACTACTAGTCAGAGTAGTATAGTCCACTGCTGCTGCTTCTACGAATACTACTTGAATAATAATAATAATAGTAAAGCAGTTCTATTAGTTTAGTTGCCTTTTTATTTTTGGTAAATAACTTTACATCACACAGAGGCCTCCAAAAAGTAAAATTTGGTTTATAAAAAGACATCAAAGAAAGATGGCCATGTAAATATGTCAAGCAACAGTTCAACATACATTTGAGATAATTTTCTAACACAGAAACATTTAAATCTGGGTTATCAGTAAGATTTCTTGTTTTTAGGAACAAGGAAAAGATTTCCTTTGCATTTTAATATACCAAAGGGTATGAATTAATAAGCAATAAACAGTGCTTCCTAAATAATCCTATAGCTAACAATTATACCATATGCCATCACAGTTAACTCTATTAGGTTTTTTTTTGTTTTATTAATAAATACCTTGAATGTTATATAACTTAGAATGTAGATATTGTGGTCATCCATAATATTACTTACTCAGCAAGTCACCTCAAACTACTTTCTGAATAAACAGTTTACAAGAACAAAGAGTTTTCACCTTAACCTATCATCATTCCTATGTGGAGAGACTGAATGCCAGGTTTCTTGAATCTCTAAGCCTCAAAAATCTAAATAATAGAGTGTGTTTGCTGATCCTGAATAAACCCATTTTTGCTGGAGAGATACCTGCCAGTCTATTTGTTTTAGGTCAATATTTTGGTAACCCATATGGGGGCCAGATGGCTCTGGGGCAGATGAGCCAACAGGTGCAGTAACCACAATTAAGCCCAGTGAGCTCACTGCTTTTCTTGCTGACCCTGAAGTTTGAAGGTATGTCTTTCTCTTGGACTCAGGTTTCCAGCCTCTTTGCACTAGAAGCTCTCCAGGACTTATTCAGGATCTATTTTAAGGTTTTGTCCTTTCTGGTTAAGGCCTTGTTCTGTATGTGAGTACTCATTTGGCACTTTATTCTGATTCTGAGATCAGGCTGTTTCAACTGAAGCTGGCTGAGAAGCCTTTGGCCCATTACTACTGCAACAGGAGCTGTTTCACGGAAACTGTGTCAATTCAGCTGTCCACCTATTCCATTGGAATAGGGATTGTTCTATGGGAACTGGCTGAGAAGTCTTCAGCCTGGCTCCTCAGGGATCAAGCTGTTTCCTTAGAACTTACTGGTATTAGGCCTGAAGGCTGTTTGAGCTATAAGTTGTTTGAGATATTTGACTGTTTAAGCTATTTGAATTGAGTTGTTTGAGCTGTAAGTTGTTGAAAAGTATTCTTTTAGAGTGGAAAGATATCCCATGCTCTTGGATTGGAAGAATTAATAGTGTTTAAATGGTCATACAACCCAAAGCAATCTACAGATTTAATGCAATCCCTATCAAATTATCCAGGACATTTCTCACAGAACTAGAACAAATAATCCCAAAATGTATATGGAATCATAAAAGACCCAGAACTGCCAAAGCAATCCTGAAGAAAAAGAACAAAGCAGAAGGCATAACCCTCCCAGACTTCAGACAATACTACAAAGCTTCAGTAATCAAAACAGCATGGTATTGGCACAAAAACAGACATATGGATCAATGGAACAGAATAGAGAGCCCAGAAATAAACCCACACACCTAAAGGCAATTAATCTTCGACAAAGGAGGCAAGAATATACAATGGGGAAAAGACAGTCTCTTTAGCAAGTGGTATTGGGAAAGTTGGACAGCCGCATGTAAATCAATGAAGTTAGAACACACCTTCAACACCATACACAAAAATAAACTCAAGATGGCTTAAAGACTTAAATATAAGACACGACACCATAAAATTCCTAGAATTAGGCAAAACATTCTCTGACATAAATCGTACCAATGTTTTCTTAGGTCAGTCTCCCAAGGCAATAGAAATAAAAGCAAAACTAAACAAATGGGGAATTCCCTGGTGGCCTAGTGGTTAGGATTCCAGGCTTTCACTGCCATGGCCTGGGTTCAATCACTGGTCAGGGAACTGAGATCCCACAGCCATGCAGTGTGGTCAAAAAAAACCCAAAAGGGACCTCATCAAACTTACAAACTTTTGCATGGCAAAGGAAACCATAAACAAAACAAAAAGACAACCTACGGAATAGGAGAAAATATTTGCAAATGATGCAACTGACAAGGGCTTAATTTCCAAAATATACAAACAGTTCATATAACTCAACAACAACAAAAAACAACCCAATCAAAAAATGGGCAGAAGATCTAAATAGACATTACTCCAAAGAAGACATACAGATGGCCAATAGGCACATGAAAAGATGCTCAACTTTGCTAATTATTAGAGAAATGCAAATCGAAACTATAATGAGATACCACCTCACACTGGTCAGAATGGCCATCATTAAAACATCTACAAATAACAAATGCTGGAGAGGGTATGGGAAATGCTGTTGGTAGGAATGTAAGTTGGTGCAGCCACTATGGAAAACAGTACAGATGTTCATCAAAAAACTAAAAATAGAGTTGCCATATGATCCAGCAATCCCATTTCTGGGCATATATCCAGACAAAACCATAATCAAAAAGATACATACACCCTAGTGTTCATAGTAGCACTATTTACAATAGCCAAGACATGGACACAACCTAAATGTCCATCAATAGATGAATGGATAAAGAAGAAGTGGTACATATAGACAATGGAATACTACTCAGCCATAAAAAAGAATGAAATAATGCCATTTGCAGCAACATGGATGGACCTAGAGATTATCATACTAAGTGAAATAAGTCTGAAGGAGAAAGAGAAATACCATATGATATCACTTATACGTGGAATCTAAAATATGACACAAAAGAACTTATCTATGAAACAGAAACAGGCTCACAGACATACTGAACAGACTTGTGGTTGCCAAAGGGGAGGGGGATAAATGAGGGATGGAGTGAGAATTTGGGGTTAGCAGATGCAAACTATTATATACAGAATGGATAAACAACAAGGTCCTACTGTATAGCACAGGGAACTATATACAATATCCTGTGATAAACCATAATGAAAAGAATATAAAAAAGAATATATGTGTATGTATAACTGAATCACTTTGCTGTACAGCAGAAATTAGCACAACATTGTAAATCAACTATACTTCAATAAATACGTATATATTATTAAATATAATATATTTTTTAAAAAATTATTCTGTTACTCTGGAGAAAAACCTCTGAGAAATGATACCCCAGTTATCAAATATTTTGAGGAGGCCCCACCCTAGAGAGGGACTCTGGCTGATTTCATGTTTAAAATGCATTGTCCTTCCTCATGCACATTTCTGACTAAATGGACTGACTTGACCAAAGGCAATTTAAAATAATGGTAATTCCCTGGCAGTCCAGTTGTTAGGACTCTGCGCTCTCACTGTCAGGGCCCAGATTCTATCCCTGGTCAGGGAACTAAGATCCTGAAAGCCACTCGGTGAAGCCAAAAAATAAAAAATAGAATATCAATGGCCATTATGGGGAACTTTTGAAATCCCCAAACTTAATTTTCTTAAAACCAATTTATATTATTACAATAGCTCTAAAACTTCCAGAACTGAATGGAATGCCTATTTTGATTGTTATTTTGAGGCTTCTGAATGTAAAATTGCCTCTCTGCAAAATAAGATTTTAAGATTAACTGAGGGAAATAAACAATTAAAGGAAATGTCTCCCAAAGCCTCAGGCTTCTTTGTCTCAGGCTCCACCTCCAGTGCCATCTTCCTCCCTTCCTTTAATGCCCTCAGTTCCTCCATAGTAATTCTCTCTCTGAACTTCCCTTTTTCTCTGAAACTCTCCCCACTCCTTTTCCTCTGAATTTATCAGAACCTGTCCCTTTAAAATTGAGCCTGCTGAGGATCCAGAGGCTAAACCCTTAATTTCTTATATTCCCTAGACTAAAGCTGAACTGTGAGCCATAGTCAAATATTTTCCCAAAGTAACCAAAGATTCTCACAGATTTGCTGAGGAATTTACTATAGTCATTCAAACTTATCAGTCTGGTTTCTCTGACTTATATCAGCTAGTTCATACACTTGTCAGTGAAGGTCTGCCCACTATTGGATGAAAACTGCTAACTGAAAAAATCCTAAAAGGTTTCTAAAATTACAAACAGGAAACCAGCCCACTACCTTGTTATATTATCAGGCTTGGGCAGTTGCTACCAGACTTCACTGACCAATTCCTAGGGCTTTTCCAAAGCCTGTTGACTGGAACAAAATTCAGCCTTGTACACAAAAACCTGATGAAACTGTTCATGACTCTTACAGTTGACTTCAGATAATTTTTAAAGAAAATTCTGGTTTTCTTTCAGATGTTGATTCCACCCAGGTGGGTTTTAGCTCAATGTTTATTAATGGGCTGAACTGGCATCTTTCCCTTCAAGTAAAAAAGGCCAGAATGGAATGCAAAATTATTTCCACTCCAGATTTAGTGAATCTGACAAACCAGTGCTCTCACACTCTAGATGACTCACCTATAAGGAAGACGGCCAAAATTCTTAATCTTCAACTCCAGCAATTGAGGGTCCCTAAATAAGACCAGAACCCTCCTAGTTTCTGCTACTACTACAAAGAGCTAGGACACTGGAAAAAAGATTTTACAGATTCAAGCACTTCAGGTGCCTTCAGCCCTTTAACCAGCCTTTCCAACAGCCTCCCAATTCTCAATGATGGGGTGCCAAGGAACTAAAGGGGCTCTTCCCAACCCTCCCTCATAATTGGCTTGGAGAAATATTTCCCCAGGTTGGGAATGAATCTCTTCCAGTCCTAACAGACATCAGAGCCACACTCTCAGTGCTCAACCGCACTACTGTAAAGCAGCCCCTGCTTCGGAGTACTAAAACAGTTCAAAGAGTGGGAAGCCCTAATGAGCCAAAAGAGATTCCTGTCTCTGAACTGATTCCCTTTCATTTAGACCCTTTGAGACATATACACCCTTTTCTCCTTAGTTCCTCCTCTTCTATCCATTTATTAGGCTGAAACTTCTTAGACAAGTATCATGGCAGAATTTCTTGCTCCCAAAAGGGGGAATAATTCTAGAATTTGAGTCATCACAGCAGCCAACAAGGTGAATCAAATGACCCTATGATGTCTTTTATTTGCTCCATCTCTCATGGCACTAGAAATGATTGTGGAAACACTGATCATTTGTCCCTATTGAATTAGGAGCTACCATCCTCCTTATGGGCAAAATCTCCAACCGATATTGGCAAAATTCACAGCACACCTCCCATCAAGATTCAAATAGATCCTTCAAAGCCTCCTCACAGAATTAATCAATACCCTACAAGTAAAGAAGTCCTTCAATGCATAGAGCCCATAATAAAAGAATACAAGGCTCAAGGCCTCAGTATCCTTTGTACTAGTCCCTGTAATACCCCCATTTTACTGGTGAGAAAACCCAAGGGCCCACGGTGGAGGTTTGTCCAGGACCTCCAAGCAATAAACAACATTGCTCTCCCTTGACACCCTGTTGTCCCTAACCCTTACACATTACTAATACCCATTCCCACCAGAGTAAATTCTTTACTGTAATTGATTCATGTAGTGAATTCTTCAGTATTCTGATTGATGAAGCTAGCCGATACCATTTTGTCTTCACTTGGGAAGAAAAACAATTCACCTGGACACTAATGCCTCAGGGTTTTTACTCAGAATCCTTAGTCTCACAAATCCTGAAGCCTGTTCTGGATGATATAAAGTTCCCTTGAGGTTCTACTTTGTTGCTATATGTGGATGATTTGCTTCTTTGCTCTCCTTCTCAAGCCCCCTCACAGGAAGACAGCATCTACTTGCTAAAGCTTTTAGCCTTAAAGGGATGTAAGGTCACCAAGGAAAAATTGCAGTTTGCCCAAACCCAGGTTTGATATTTAGGGCATCGGATATCAGAATAAGGGCTACACCTAGATCCAGACAGACTTCATAATGTCCTAAGTTTCCCAGACCCCCAAACTAAGCACCAACTGTGAGGTTTTTCTCAGGCTCGCTGGTTACTGCTGAAATTGAATTCCAAATTTCTCTTTTATGGCCAAACTTCTGTATGTTTTACTAAAGAACATCAACCCCGACCCAATTTTATGGGAAGAATCAGACAACATAGCTTTTAAGTCCTTAAAGGAGAGTTTGATGAGCCCACCTGCCCTTTGGGCACCCCAATTATCAGATTCCCTTTTGTATATGAAAAGGAAGGGAAGGTCCTTGGGGTACTCACCCCAAAACACAGGGGCCTCTGTTAACCCATAGGGTATTATAACCAGAAACAGAACTGTGTGGCACTGGAATACTCCCTTGCCTTAGAGCTGTTACAGCCTTTTGGTTAAGGTCATCAAGAAAATAATTGTGGGATCCCCTTTATCCATTTTTATACCCCATACAGTAGAAGCTCTCCTCAACTCTCATCACACTCAACATCTTTCAGTGAGCTGCCTCACCTCCTGCAAAATCCTTTGGTTACCTGCTCTTCACGTAATTCTTTCATTTTGTAATAACCTTAACCCTGCTACTCTTCTCCCTTCCATCACTAACAAAGTCCCTCACCACTACTTAATTCTGACAGGTCACCTCCAGACTCCCCATGATGACCTGCAAGAAGTATGTTTACGTAACGCTGACATCTCACAGTTCAATGATGGATCTTATTTAAAAGGTGACAATGGCCAGTTTTTGTAAATGTTCTACATATTTTTGAGGAGATTGTGGATTTTCAGTTTGTTGATTCTGAGAATCCATATATCCATTAAATTTAGATTGTTAATAGTGCTTTTCATAGCTTCTCTATTTTTCCTAATTTTCTATATTTGCTATATTAAACAATGCATAGTGAAAAAAAAAGGTGACAATGGCAAATGTTGTGCTGGGTATGATACTGCAAGCCCTTTTGATGTTGTTGAGGCAGCATCTTTACCCATGACTACTTCAGCCAAGAGGCTGAATTATACACTCTTACATGGGCTTGCACTTTAGGCCAAGGGCAAAAATGCCAATACTCATACTGATACTAGATATACTTTTGAAGCACTTTCATGATTTTGGAATGTTGTGGAAGCAACATGGCTTCCTTATTTCTGCAAAAATGAAATTTAGAATGACCCCTATGTTCAGGAATTATTGGATGCAATACTTTTTACCTGCCACTTTACCTATTATTAAGATTCTGAGGCATTCTAAACTTGACTCTCTGGAAGCTAAGGGAAATCATCTTGCTGACATTTCCACAAGGAATGTTGCTCTTAAAGGAACCAACAGCAGCCAAACCTCTGTCATGGTTCAAAGGGATATTTCCCCAAATGATAACTTAGAAAAACTGGCTAGAGAAGTTAGCCAGCCTCAAAAAAAAAAAGAAAAACAAGATTTAAAATTCAACAATTGTTGGTTTGATAAAGAGAAAGCTCTCATTTGGATGAAATAACACCCCAGGCCTACCGAAGACTAAAATTCCCACTGCTCACCATTGTACATGCACTAAACCGTTAGTCTACTGACAAAGTGATAGCATTCATCAATCAGTATTGGTGGGGAAACACCAAGGCTGCAAAAAGTGCCTATCTCACTTGTCCCACTTGTCTGAAATACAACCCAGGGATTCTTGTCCATATTGCTCTCATTTTTTTTTAAACATCTTTATTGGAGTATAATTGCTTCACAATGTTGTGTTAGTTGCCACTGTACAACAAAGTGAATCAGCTATACGTGTACATATATCCCCATATCTCCTCCCTCTTGCATCTCCCTCTCACCCTCCCTATCCCACCCCTCTAGGTGGACACAAAGCACCGAGCTGATCTTCCTGTACTATGCGGCTGCTTCCCACTAGCTATCTATTTTACACTTGGTAGTGTATATATGTGCATGCCACTCTCTCACTTCGTCCCAGCTTACCCTGCCCCCACCCTCAAGTCCTCAAGTCCATTCTCTACATCTGCATCTTTATTCCTGAACCTTTTTTTTTTTTTTTTAGATTCCATATATATGTGTTAGCATACGGTATTTGTTTTTCTCTTTCTGACTTACTTCACTCTGTCTGACAGACTCTAGGTCCAACCACCTCACTACAAATAACTCAATTTCGTTTATTTTTATGGCTAATATTCCACTGTATATGTGTGCCACACCTTCTTTACCCATTCATCTGTCGATGGTCACTTAGGTTGCTCCGTGTCCTGGCTATTGTAAATAGAGCTGCAATGAACATTGTGGTACATGACTCTTTTTTTTTTTAGAAGATGTTGAGGGTAGGAGTTTATTAATTAATTAATTTATTTTTGCTGTGTTGGGTCTTCGTTTCTGTGTGAGGGCTTTCTCTAGTTGTGGCAAGTGGGGGCCACCCAGTCTTCATCACAGTGCGCAGGCCTCTCACTATCACGGCCTCTCTTGTTGCAGAGCACAGGCTCCAGACGCGCAGGCTCAGTAGTTGTGGCTCACGGGCCCAGCTGCTCCACAGCATGTGGGATCTTCCCAGACCAGGACTCGAACCCGTGTCCTCTGCATTAGCAGGCAGATTCTCAACCACTGCGCCACCAGGGGAGCCCACATGACTCTTTTTGAATTATGGTTTTCTCAGGGTATATGCCCAGTAGTGGGATTGCTGGGTCATATGGTAGTTCTATTTGTAGTTTTTTAAGGAACATCCATAGCGTTCTCCATAGTGGCTGTATCAATTTACATTCCCACCAACAGTGCAAAAGTGTTCCCTTTTCTCCACACTCTCTCCAGCATTTATTGCTTGTAGATTTTTTGATGATGGCCATTCTGACTGGTGTGAGATGATATCTCATTGTAGTTTTGATTTGCATTTCTCTCATGATTAATGATGTTAAGCATTCTTTCATGTGTTGGAAATCTGTATATCTTCTTTGGAGAAATGTCTATTTAGGTCTTCTGCCCATTTTTGGATTGGGTTGTTTGTTTGTTATTGAGCTGCATGAGCTGCTTGTATATTTTGGAGATTAATCCTTTGTCAGTTGCTTCACTTGCAAATATTATCTCCCATTCTGAGGGTTGTCTTTTTGTCTTGTTTATGGTTTCCTTTGCTGTGCAAAAGCTTTTAAGTTTCATTAGGTCCCATTTGTTTATTTTTGTTTGTATTTCCATTTCTCTAGGAGGTGGGTCAAAAAGGATCTTGCTGTGATTTACATCATAGAGTGTTCTGCCTATGTTTTCCTCTAAGAGTTTGATAGTGTCTGGATTTACATTTAGGTCTTTAATCTATTTTGAGTCTATTTTTGTGTGTGGTGTTAGGAAGTGTTCTAATTTCATTCTTTTACATGTAGCTGTCCAGTTTTCCCAGCACCACTTATTGAAGAGACCGTCTTTTCTCCATTGCATATCCTTGCCTCCTTTGTCATAGATTAAGTGACCATAGGTGCGTAAGTTTATCTCTGGGCTTTCTATCCTGTTCCATTGATCGATATTTCTGGTTTTGTGCCAGTACCATACTGTCTTGATTACTGTAGCTTTGTAGTATAGTCTGAAGTCCAGGAGCCTGATTCCTCCAGGTTCGCTTTTCTTTCTCAAGATTGCTTTGGCTATTTGGGGTCTTTTGTGTTTCCATACAAACTGTGAAATTTTTTGTTCTAGTTCTGTGAAAAATGCCATTGTTAGTTTGATAGGGATTGCATTGCATCTGTAGATTGTTTTGGGTGGTATAGTCATTTTTCACAATGTTGATTCTTCTAATCCAAGAACATGGTATATCTCTCCATCTGTTTGTAACGTCTTTAATTTCTTTCATTAGTGTCTTATAGTTTTCTGCATACAGGTCTTTTGTCTCCTTAGGTAGATTTATTCCTAGGTATTTTATTTTTTTGCTGCAATGGTAAATGGGAGTGTTTCCTTAATTTCTCTTTCAGATTTTTCATCATTAGTGTATAGGAATGCAAGAGATTTCTGTGCATTAATTTTGGCTCTTAGACATTTTAAATTGCTTAATGGACCGCTCAAGTTCTGGCAAATGGATTTCATACAACTTCCTTCATCTCATAGATATAAATATGTTTTTGTCACAGTCCATTTGTTTTCACACTGAACTGAAGCCTTCCCTTGAGACAGGCTACTGCCTCTTCTATGGCTAAAGTACTTTTGGAAAAATTTATCCCAACCTGGAGAACTCCTCTTGAACTTCATAGTGATTGAGGAACCATTTTGTTGGTCAGGTACTTCTTTTTTTTTTTGCCATGCCACACAGCATGCGGGGTCTTAGTTCTCCGATGAGGGACCAAACCCATGCCCCCTGCAATGGAAGCTCAGAGTCTTAACCACTGGACTGCCAGGGAAGTCCCGCTGGTCAGATACTTTGACAAGTCGGCACTGTTTGGTTGGTTTTACAACACTTTTACTGTATTTACCTCCCTCAATCCTCTAATTTAGTCCTTCGAAATCTCAGATCCATGCCTTCTGGAACTCATAAACTTTGAGAGAGTCACAGGACGCCCAATGCAATTGGCTCTTGCCTCTTTTGATCCACAACTTATAAAAGGAGAGATACTCCAATATTGCAAAAGCCTAATTGCTTCTATCAAAAATAACCATGTTTTGGTAGGACAATCTTTTCACAGGTACTCTAGGAAGACAAAGACCTTAAGCATCACACCTTGAAACCTGGACATTTTGTCTTTTGGAAAAGAAACCTCCAGAAGACCTTGCTGGAGAGGGCCCTTTCAAGTACTACTAACCAACCCTTGTGCCACCAAACTCCAGGGAACAGACTCTTAGATTCATATGACACACTAAAGAAAGAACCAAATGCTGACGGCAACTGCAAATCACCTGGTGACCTGACAGTAAAGATTTTCCAGAATTGAAGCAGATGACATCTAATGAGATGGTTTTCCCAAGATACAGAGAAGGCATGTTGGAAGTCTGTTGCTGAACCTTTGATGATGACATAATACTTCAGATAATCTCCAATCTCTATAATCTTGATACATATGGATATTAAATAAAAAGTGCTTGAGAGTTCTCCCTCAAATGTGACCTCAATAGGTTTCCAATCTGTGCACTTTCCCCCAGTATGAGACATCACACCCAGGAAAGATCCTTCCTGGCATTGATGAACAAAAAGCCATTGAAACTGGAAAACCTGACTCCTGATCAGCAGTGCTTTCAGAGAAAGATCTTGATCAAAAGGGGGAACTGTAAAAAATTAATAAACGGAAACCTCAATTAAATAGAGTTGGGAGACCAGCAGGGGGAGCACTCATGGTGTGGGACAAGAGCAGAGCCCAATAAGAAAACTCTTTTTTCCTGATGACAACTCAGCCAGTGAAAAGCCATGGACTCTTTGTTTTCTATAGCCCTCCCCACTTCCTTTTCCCCTCTATAGAAGAGTTCTCCTGGGCTTCCCTGGTGGCGCAGTGGTTGAGAGTCCGCCTGCCGATGCAGGGGACATGGGTTCATGCCCCTGTCCCGGAGGATCCCACATGCCGCGAAGCAGCTGGGCCCGTGAGCTATGGCCGCTGAGCCTACGCGTCCGGAGCCTGTGCTCCGCAACGGGAGAAGCCACAACAGTGAGAGGCCCACGTACCGCAAAAAAAAAAAAAAAAGAGTTCTCCTTTCCTTGCTGTGCCAAGACTTGCATGTGTCTCACCATGGTTGCCGACCACTAATTGCAATTATCTGCTGATCCCAGATAAACCTATTTTTACTGGAGAAATAACTGGCAGTCTGTTTTAGGTCAAGAACACACATACGTATATGCATACATACATATGTATTTATGAGTGTGTGTGTATATATGATACAGTATCTAAGCCAGGTTCATCAGGTGTTCTATAATCTTCTATCCAAAGCATAGGAGTATAAATACTTTTCCCAGATCATTTTCCAAGGGAAGCAATGTGCTTGTTGAAAGAGGCCCTTGGCATCTTCCTAGCTACGGGAATAAAGACCTATTGTTACTTGTCCTTGAAAAAGAAGCATCTATTTCCACCACCAGAGTTAAAAGCAATATCAAGCTCACATGTTGCAACTAACACCTTTCATCTAAGTAGGGCAAAATTTTTAATCCAAAAGTACTATGGGGATCTCACAGCAAAGGCAGAGTAAAGAGGTCAGCAAATCCTCTCTCCAAAAAAACTAGAAAACTGGGTAAAATTGTCCAAACTACCATTTCAGGACTCTAGAAATCAACCAAGGGCAACAACAAATTTAGAAGTTTATTCATGAAAAACTGCTAAACCTCAGATAAGAACAGGAATTCTGTGGCATTCTTGTCTGGAAGGAAAGAATAAAGATCAGAGTGGAAATTAATGAAATAAAACAAAAACTAGAGAAAAATCAATGAAACCAGAAGATTTTTGTTTCTTTGAAAACATCAACAAACTGATAAACCTTTAGCTATACTGACCAAGAAAAAAAGAGAAGACACAAATTTACCAAAATAGGAATGAAACAAGAGACCTCACTGCCAACTTTACAGATATTAAAATGATTATAATAAAATATTATGAACATGGGGCTTCCCTGGTGGCGCAGTGGTTGGGAGTCCGCCTGCCGATGCGGGGTACACGGGTTCGTGCCCAGTCCGGGAGGGTTCCGCGTGCCGCGGGGCAGCTGGGCCCGTGAGCCATGGCCGCTAGGCCTGCGCGTCCGGAGCCTGTGCTCCGCGGCGGGAGAGGCCACAGCAGTGAGAGGTCCGCGTACTGGAAAAAAAAAAAAAAAATATATATATATATATATATATATTATGAACAACTTCATGCCAACAAATTAAACAATTTAGATGAAATGACAAATTCCTAGAAAGACACAAATTACCAAAGTTGACTAATGAAGAAAGAGAAAATCTGAACAGATCTATAACAAGTAAAGGATTTGAACTATTAATTTAAAATATTCCCATAAAGGAAAGCCCCAGTCCATATAGCTTCACTGATGAATTCTATCAAATATTTTGAAAAGAAATACCAGTCCTATACAAATATTATGAAGAATGCCAGGAATGATTAATAAAATATGCTCATTCATGAAATAAATCTTAATTGAAAGTAGGGAAGCCAAACTGGCCTATCAATAATAAAAGTTCCAAAATACTTTTAATCATAAGACACTGCCTCAAGGACTTCCCTGGTGGCTCAGGGGTTAAGAATCTGCCTGCCAATGCAGGGGACATGGGTTCGAGCCCTGGTCCAGGAAGATCTTACATGCCACAGAGCAACTAAGCCCGTGTGCCACAACTACTGAGCCCGTGAGCCACAACTACTGAAGCCTGCGCACCTAGAGCCCTCGCTCCACAACACGAGAAGCCAGCACACCACAAGGAAGAGTAGCCCCCACTCGCCGCGACTAGAGAAAGCCCACACGCAGCAATGAAGACCCAATGTAGCCATAAATAAATAAATAAATTTACTAAAAAAGAAAAGACACTGTCTCGAATGTTGCTAATATTTTACCAAAACCTTTATTATTTACAGCTGGAGTTTGCAAGTTTAGCCAGTTTAGAATTCTTAACTGAGCATTGAAAGTCTGAATAACAAAGTTTTATACAGCACTAACAAAACAAAAGCCAATCTGAGGCAGCCCTGGACCTTGTCTTATGAGATATTTCCTCAAAGATCTGATTTATCCCTCCTCTCCTTAAGGTCATCAGTTACACTAGTACAGTATTTATCAAGTAGGAGCAGAATATATTGCTAGGAAATCCAATCAGTTCAAGGATACCAATAACGAGGATACAGAGAGATCTGGAACCCCAATTACGAGAGTTAGAAGAGTCTTAACTATCATGTAAAGCTTTGGTACTCACATTTTACAAAGAGCTTAAGTGACTCATGTGAAATCACAAAAATAGCCAGGGACTAGATCCTCCTTTAATTGTCTATCTTCCAGCATCCCTGTAAGTAAACCAGCTTGTCACCCTTTCTCCTCCATAGTCAAGTCTATGATTGTGATATAAGTACTGGCTTTATCAAATTCATTCCATACATATTAAAGCATGTTCCTTGCCATACATTGAGGCAGCACTAAAATGAGTGAGAAATTGCCATTGCCATCAAGAATTTCAGTTTAAGAGAAAAGATAAGACAATTGCAAATGCAAAAGTATACCAAATATCAGGAAGAAAGTACAAGGTGCAAAGTTCAAAAAAGGAATGTGTTCACATCAGATGCAATGACAAAGAAAGGCTTGCAGGAAAGGGTAGTATTGGCTTGAAACAATAAGTAGGATTTTGACAATAGAAAGTGAGGGAAGGACATCTCAAGAAGAGGGAAGACACAGTGTGTCCAGTCTGACTAAAACATAGAGTTCAGTTGTTTAAGAGCTTTCTCTGCCATGATACCAGTTTATAAACATTTCCCATGCCAGCCCACTGCACCTATTCCTATGGGTGCACCCAAAAGCATAGATAAAGTAGGCTGCTTGCCATATACAACTCCTAGTAACCCCACTCCCTCTCACTTCCAAGAACATATATCAGAATGCAAATGAATGATAATGATCTTATAATAGATGACTTTGGATCTGCTTTAATTTTTAAAGAAAATAATTTGCTAACTTTAATAAAGTTTTTTGTCAAGAATTGCTTGCTACACACCCCATAATGGATGGTAATAAGTTAAGAACCACCAATATGATGGGAAATAGTGGTGGAAAACATTGGTCAGAGCTATCCTCAGGTGGCCTCAAGTACAAACCAAGGTATTTAAACTGTGAAGAGAAATGATTCTGGCTGCATTTGGGAAAATTATTCTAGAAGTGTGGAGAAAGAGATAGCACAGTTAGGAAGTTATTGCATAAGTCCCAGTTAGTTAGAGGTAATAGAGGCCCAAATCAAGATAGTACCAGGAAAGGAGGATGGAAATAAGAAAGGTGACAAATATAGAAGATAAGCTTTGTGAGTGCACAGGTCTAAGTTATGACTTCTGTATCTCTAGAAGTCTCTAGTTCAATAAATATTTGTTGAATGGGTAAATAAATAAGATCTTGGTGGCAAGGCAGTATATTATAATGGTGGAGTCAGACTGCTTGGGCTCCAGTCAAGCTCTTTACTTACTAGTTCAATAAACTTGGGCAAGTTACTTGACCTCTCTATGCCTCAGTCTTCCCATCTATAAAATGGGGCTAATAATAGTTTCTAGAATATAGTGTAGTTTTGAGGATTAAATGAGGTTAATATGGAAAGTGCTTAGAAGAATGCATGATACATACCTGCTAAATTAAAGTTGCTATTATTTTTATTAGTGAAACATTATATCTTTAACAGAACTTCATAAGTGAGAAACGCAGTTTTGGGGGAAGAGTAATCAATAGTATTAAGGGTTTAGTTTGGTATTCCAGGAGAGATACCAGATAGGGTGGATTGGGGGCTTGAGAAAAAGGATGGGGCTAGACTTAGAGGTCTGACTCTTGCCACTTCATTCCGCTACGCACAGTTCTCTCATCTCCCACCAAGCCCCAGTCACACTAGCCCTGTCAGTTCCTCCAGTAGGTCAGGTTTTTTTTTCTCCTACCTCAGGATCTTTCCACTGCTGTTCCCTCAACCTCAAAGAGCACAGAGCCTGGACTCAACAAATATTTGTTCAATAGATAAATTTGGAACTCTTTTAAATGGAGATAAAAGTTAAATCCCTGAGAATGTATGACACTGCCACGTACGAAAATCTGAGGAAAGATGATATAAGATGTGACTACAAAAAAGATGAGCCAAGTAGGTCAGAAAGAGAAAAACAAATACCGTATGCTAACACATATAAGAAAAAAAAAATCTAAGAAAAAATATTGGTTATGAAGAACCTAGGGGCAGGACAGGAATAAAGATGCAGACGTAGAGGATGGACTTGAGGACACGGGGAGGGGGAAGGGTAAGCTGGGACGAAGTGAGAGAGTGGCATGGACTTGTATACACTACCAAATGTAAAACAGATAGCTAGTGGGAAGCAGCCGCATACCACACGGAGATCAGCTCGATGCTCTGTGACCAGAGGGGTGGGATAGGGAGGGTGGGAGGGAGACGCAAGAGGGAGGAGATATGGGGATATATGTATATGTATAGCTGATTCACTTTGTTATAAAGCAGAAACTAATACGCCATTGTAAAGCAATTATACTCCAATAAAGATGTTAAAAAAAAAAAAACATGAGCCAGCAAATACAAAGGACTATGCAGAGGTAACCTGGAGAGTTGGAGTGAAGTTTTAAGGAGATGGGTAACACCCTAAATGCTCAAGATTGAAAGAATCACTGGATTTGGCAATAATTCTGGGAAAGAACTCTGAGAAAGTAATTTTCCATGAAATTGGGAGGAGCATGGGGCAAAGATCAGATTGTTAAGGAAAAATAAATCAACTAAAACAAACTAATTTACCAAATGTTTGATAAGGAGGAGAAGCAGGGTCCAAGAAAGGTGATTTTAGGGACAAACCCTGTTTTTAGGGTTCCTCTGGTAGTAGGAGAGTAAGGAAGAAGATGGAGAGGCAAACAACGGACATACAAACGGAATATAAATATGAGGCTAGATCCTGGAGACACTGTGCATCGTTATTTGTACAGGTTTACAACGTCCACAGTACTTTTCGCACTTTTAGTCACCCAGCTCTCTGATGATACATCCTCTAATTCAGTGATTCACACATGAGGTCCCTAGACTGGCAGCATCAAGCATCACAGGGAACTTGTTAGAAATGCACATTCTTGAGTCCCACACCAGATCTACCTAATTCAGGCGAAGCTCAGCAAGGTGTTTTAACAAGTCATCCAGAGGATTCTGATGATCTCCAAGTTCCCACAACCATCATACTCAGGACGGAACTACCAAGACCACTTCAAGGATGGCGGCCACGGTCGGAGGGCCGAACTTCCCTCCGACCCCTATCTGGATTTTCCTCGCTCCTAAGAGGGGCAGTGCACAACCCCACCCAGCCAGCACCGGAGAGCAATGTTGCCCCTCTTCGGACTTAGCCTGAGCAAGTGCTGCCAAGCCGAGCCGCACTAGAGACCACGTATGGACCCCTTAGCCAACTCGGTCTCCGCCCACGAAGGGCCCGGGCGCCCCCAGCCCTCAGGCTTCGACTTCCGGCGCTACTGGGGCGTGGGGGGTGGGGGGGGCTCGGCGGGGAAGGGACTCAGGCCGGACGTGTCCAACTTCCTCGACACCGGCAGGGGTGGTGGGGGATATTTGTTCTCCTAACCCCTCCATGTGCTAACTAAGAGGCCGGAGGACACGGCGATGGAAGAAAGATGGGCTAGTCTAGGCTAAGTGTCCGGGAAATCTGGAATCCAATAGAGGAATAAAGAATCTTTGAAAATCCTCTTCGCTTCCTTTGCCTCCTTTCCCACCCCACGCCCCGAAGCCGCCATCAGGGAGGGGCGGGCAGAGCACCAGAGGAAGAAATCTCGCGATAGGAGACCGGCCGGGGCGGGGGTGGCACCTCTCCCCTCCTCCTCCTCCCCTCCTCTCGTTAGTTCCGGTCGCAGAGGAGCCACCGCCGCAGTTGCCGCCGCCTCCGGGATTTCTGGCTCTTTCCTCTTCGCCTTAAATTCGGTGAGGCGCAGGGCCCGCTCGTCTCGGGCCGAGGTTGCGGCCCGTAGTCGCTGGGCAGAGGATGAGAGAGGCGGCAGGTCCTGCGGCCCGGTTTGGATGGGCCCGGGCGGAGGCCGCCGCATGAGGCCGGATCAGATCCGGCGCCGGAATTCAGAGGTCGGGGCCGCTGCTTCAGCAGGGAGGCCGAGGGGCGGGTGCCCGGGCCGGAACGTGGGGCCCGAGTGTGCCCCGCGGCGCCACAGGCGGAGGCAGTGGGCTGGGCAGGTCCCCCTGCGGCCCTGCCCGGCCTGGGTAACAAAGCGGCCGTGGCCTCTGTTTGGTGATGTACGCGTGGGGGGTTTCGGCAGGCGGGGCGGAGGAGCCGCCACCACCACTGCGGCCGCCTCCGCCGCCGCTGCTCTCCCGGGAGGGAGGGCGGATGTACGGGGCGGCTGGGCCCCAGGCGCGAAGCGCCTCGGCGCCTGTGGTCCGCTCACTGCAGCGGCCGCCACCGCCAACGACGGGGTCAGTAGAGAGGGGGCTGAGGGCGAGGAGTCCCCGCCGTGCCCAAGGGGGTCCTGGGCGGGAGGCACGGGAAGGGCTGGATGGGGAGACACGAGCCCAGGGAGGCGGCTTGTATTGTAAGGTATGGGGCGGAGGAGGCTAGGCCGGCTCTCAGCCCCTTTCTCAGGCTGGAGTGGTGCAAGCGCACGCTGCGGTCACGGGCACGACTTCAGAGTAGGGTAGTGCTCATAACCAGGTCCCTCGATGAAGGGATTCGCCCTCTGATAGCGTCTTTAAATTGACGTGCTTATTTGGGATACCTCCTGACTGTGGTGGTCATCTCTGTTAGTCCTCTGTGGTGCTCAGAGTGGTGGAAGATGTAGGCGAATTTAAAGAGGAAGACTAACCTCTGTTTATGGTGGGTGATTTGCCACTAGTCGTGGCGCTGAAAAGTCATTTAAAAGTGTGCTTCACATTTCATCTTTAAAGGGTTTTGTGTAGGGAGAAGTGCAGGTTTTGAACTTAAGTTTAATTCAAGCAAAGGTAATTCTGTGTGCCTGCCCCAGGTCTCTTGCTAGACTGGAAGTGTATGTTCTATGTGGTTTACATGTGACTAGGCCAGGGTTTGATACTTTGTTTTTAAAATGGATGTTGGGGCACTGATATTTTTAAGGCCTTATTTTTCCCCCCCTAGGGTGTCTTTTATGAATAATCAAAAGCAGCAAAAGCCAACGCTATCAGGCCAGCGTTTTAAAACCAGAAAAAGAGGTAAATATTTATATTTTAATAATATCTCTCTTCAGATCTCCAAAGTAACTTTTATGTCTTGGTTCCTCTGGCAAGCTATTGCTTAGCATTAAAACCTAAAGAGAAAGTACCGAAAGGAACTTGAATTTCTAGTTGACCGCCATTTCAGATATACCCTTAATATTTCTACTACCTTTAAGACTTTTGGTATCAACATATATGTATCTAAGCAGGTTAGTGAATGATGTTTTTGTTGTGCAGATAAAGTGCCTCTAAAAAAGAGAAAGTATGGGCTGCATTTTCACTCGCTAAATTTCATTTAAGGAAACTTCTGCTTGAGGGAAAAGGTTAATTTATAAAAGGAGAGCTCCTAACGTGACTACTAGTTTCACCCAAACTTTGTGAACATTTGTGGGAGAAAAATCAGACTTTAACCCATGGAAGTTAATTATGGAACAGAGTTCACATTGCAGTGTCTTTTGAAACTATTCCCTCACAAACTTAGTAAAAAAACTACGAGAATTATATTAACTACTTCTGTGTATTATCAGGTACTTCAGTGAATATTGAATTCTGTAGCAAGGCACTGCACTAGTGACACAGTTAAATGAGATGTGGTCTCATATATTTTGTATTGGGTTTAATATTTTACCCCTACACTTTTCAGTGTCCTGCTCAAAAGCACATATTGACCTTATTTTACAGGAAACTTTTAGGAAATAGAGAAATGGATAGGCTACTCGTTATAAATTGTGTTTTTCTATACTGAGTGGCAGACACTTTGAAATATATATTACAGAATCTTTTATGATTTCTGATTGTAGCCTGCCCCCTTACAGCAGGGAGACCAAGGAGTAATTGGATTCTAGTCTTTGCAGATTCATTTAGATTTAAGCCAGTAAATTTTCTCAAGAGGAGGCATAGAAGTTGGGAACCAGAGCAATTCTGCAGTAATGGAAAACTCTGTATCCTCAAGTTATGTGGATTACTGATACCGCCTTTGTGTAAATATAGTATCAAGTAGTTTTATTATTGTTGTTAGTACCAGGAAGAGAAGTCACTTGCCCAGTTCCAGACTGTGATCACTCATGGCCTCCTGGTTCTTGATGATTGGGTCCTGGGTATGGTGAACAACCATCGCAATTTGCCTGGGATTGAATAGAGTTCCCAGGACATAGATCCTTTCAGTGCTAAAAACAAGAAAGTCCTAGGCAAACAGGGAAGAGTTGGTCACCCTAGTGCTGTGTAGAAATTAAGATATCATCTAACCTAGATAGGGAAATCAAACCCTGCCCTGGAGTGTGTGATAGCAGCACAGTAAAGGCTAGGTATGTACCCAAGGCACTTTTTAGAGTGCTTTATATTTTATTTATGTCATTTAATATTCACAACAACTTTATGAGATAGGTCCTACTCTTAATCACCATTTTACCATAGGGAAATTCAAACATGAAGAATGGGGCCAATTGCTAAAATTCAGACAGTTAAGCAAAGCATTTGCTTTTTGATCTCAATTTGAATCAGGCAGTTTGAATCCAGAGCCCTTACTCATAACTGCTACATGACATGTATTGGATACTCAGTAAATGTACTTTCTAAAGATTACCTTAATAAGTATTAAATGAGCGATTTTTTTTTTTTTTTAAGTAGAAAGTGTTATGGGCACTTTTAAAGAAAATCAAGAGCTCCCTTTCAGGAATGAAGTTTACCTGAGGTATAGAAGATATCCTAAATTTCAGAAAAGCTCAGAGGCAATGGAAGAGCATTCCAGGTGGAAATGGTAACCTGGTAGTAGGAACACACCAGCTCATTTAGCTCACTTAGGAGACTTGTGTGAAAAAATAGTGGGAGAAAAGCCACACACTTCCTTCCCCCCACCCACTGCGGAGCTCAGGCTCCGGATGCGCAGGCCCAGCGGCCATGGCTCACGGGCCCAGCCGCTCCGCGGCACGTGGGATCCTCCCGGACCGCGGCACGAACCCACGTTCCCTGCATCGGCAGGCAGACTCCCAACCACTGCACCACCAGGGAAGCCCCACACTTCTTATGATAGGCAGTCCTGCCTTGCACTTGTAGAGGTGCAACTTGCAAAGCACGTGTGTTTAGTCTCCTGTTGTGTTTGCTTGTGTTGCAGGTCTTGGGTAATCTAGGTAGTGTTTGTTTTCTCCAGCTATTGAAATAAATGAAATTGTGATGAATGGGGTTAACTTATTCAGTAGTTATAGCTTCATAAGGTTGTGGTTTCATGGTATTTTAGTAAGCCTTTTAAAACTGAATGTTTCGGGGTTTTCCCCCAGATGAAAAAGAGAGGTTTGACCCTACTCAGTTTCAAGACTGCATTATTCAAGGCTTAACTGAAACTGGTACTGATTTGGAAGCAGTAGCAAAGTTTCTTGATGCTTCTGGAGCAAAACTTGATTACCGCCGATATGCAGAAACACTGTTTGACATTCTGGTGGCCGGTGGAATGCTGGGTAAGTGTCTGGGTCTTGTGGGAGGTGTGTTGTATGGGGATTATGTAGAATCCAGAATATGAACTATTTGACAAACCTATCAAATCAGGGTGGCTTTTTTTTTTTTACCCCCTTAGGATTTTCCCATTTTTTTCTTCACAAATTATAGTAAATTTGCCAATTGCATTGCTCTGTCTAGCTTTATATTTGAAATCCATTACAGAACCATAACATTTGGGGAAGACTTGTCTGACATATAAGTCCCAAAAGTATCTTCCATCAGTGATTTTTCCAACTTGGGTTTGTACACTCTCAGTTAATGAAGAAATCCCTATCTCTTGTTCTGTCTTACCAAATACTTTATAAATTTAACCCTCGTATCCGAGGGTTCCGCATCCATGGATTCAGCAAACTGTGGATCAAAAATAAAAAATATTCCCTGGAGTGGTGGTGGGGGATTGTCCAGAATGTTCCAAAAAGCAAAACATGCATTTCGCATACTCCAGTAACTATGTAGCATTTACATTGTATTCTGTTTTATAAGTAACCTAGAGACTGTTTAAAGTATACATAAGGATATGTGTAGGTTATATGTAAATACTATGCCCTTTCATGTAAGGGACTTGAGCATCTGCAGATTCTGGTATCCACGACAGTCCTGGAACCAATTCAGGACAGCTCTGTACCTGAAGACTCTAATCCTGCACTCTTCTGTGTATTAGCCACTAGCCACTTGTGGTTATCAATCACTTAGAATGTGGCTAGTACAAATTCAGAGGTACTGAAAATGTAAAATACACATTGGATTTTAAAGACAATGCTAAAAAGAATGTAAGATATCTCTAATATTTTGAATACTGAAATGTTAAAATCAATATTTTTGATGTGTTGGGTTAAAGTATATCAAAATAATTTCACCTTTTTTTTAAACTTATTTATTTTTGGCTGCGTTGGGTCTTCATTGCTGTGCATGGGCTTTCTCTAGTTGCGGTGAGCAGGGGCTACTCTTCGTTGTGGTGTGCAGGCTTCTTATTGCGGTGGTTTCTCTTGTTGCAGAGCACGGGCTTTAGGCACGTGGGCTTCAGTAGTTGTGACTCGGGGGCTCAGCAGTTGTGGCTTGCGGGCTCTAGAGTGCAGGCTCAGTAGTTGTGGCACATGGGCTTAGTTGGTCCGTGGCATGTGGGATCTTCCCGGCCGAGGGCTTGAACCTATGTCCCCTGCATCGGCAGGCGGATTCTTAACCACTGCGCCACCAGGGAAGCCCCTCACCTTTTATTTTTAATATGGCTACTAGAAGATTCAAAGTTACATTATGTGCTCACATTATATTTCTACCCATAGCCCTGCTGATTTACTCCTGCCTCCACCCTCAACAGGCTCAGACTATCTTAATAGAATGTGCTACTTAGTTACATATTTTCAAAGGATACTGGTAATTTCATTTCCATGGCTTTTTAAAGTATTCCAAAATGTTTTCACAGTAACAGTGTATTGAACCTCGGCCAAGCTGATAGAATCAGAACTCTATTTGTATACATGCAGGATGGAGTCTTAGAGAGGCTTCAGTAGCTTGCATGCGATCAAACAATTGCTCAGTGGTGGAACGGGAACTTAAATGTTCATATGTTCTAATGACTAGTCAGATGAGTATCTCTTTTATTGTATTATCAGTTGTAGTAAGAAATGAGAAACATACCTATTTTCTATTCATAATACTGCTATCAATAAGCCGCTTTTTAAAATGCTTTTTAAATGATCGTTTTTAATAAGGAGATTTTCAAACATATCCTGGAGAGAATAGTGTAATAAACTAAGGATCTGCTATCCAACTTCAGCAGTGTTTAACGATCTTACTTCATCTGTTACCCCACCGACTTCATCTCCTCTCCCCTGTATTTCAAAGTGTACGTCAGACATCATTTTATCCATAAATACTTACAAATGTATCTAAAAGATAAAGTCTCTAACTTGCAGGTTTTTATAGCCCAGCCTCTTTGGAAGTTTATGAAAGGTTTTCTGTATGGAAAGTCAGAACCAATTCTGAACATCTCCACTTGAGTGACAGATTTGGCACTGCTGAATTAATGCAGTGAGTGAGTTTCATTGGGTTGCTGAAGAGGGTTATTTTATTTATTCCAGTAAATTGTTTTCACTTTGTTCACACGTATTGAACCAACCAGCCATGTTCCTACTGAGAAATTGACTTCGCTTTCAAATCATCTCAGAATTTTTATCATTTTATAATGAGAATCCTTACAGAAAATAAGATTGACTAGTATATACAGAGGTTGAACTATAATGTTGTACACCTGAAACATAAAAATAAAAAGTTAAGTTAAAGTTTAAAAGAAAGTAAGATTGAAATAATTACTAATTTTAAATGAAGGTCATTGCAAATTTTTTTGTAAAATATACCTTAGCCCCAGGTGGTACACTGGCAGATGACATGATGCGTACAGATGTCTGTGTGTTCGCAGCACAAGAAGACCTAGAGACCATGCAAGCATTTGCTCAGGTAAATTAAACTTTACATAATTATTTCAATTAACTGTTATCCATCTAATGTTTAAGGAATATTCTGCTTTTAAGAGATTGCTGGTAGCAGGTTGAAGGAATCTGAGCTGAAGGTTTAGAGGTGTTCTGGGTGTGCAGTATGATGGTTTAGGAACTTAAAAATGTGCTGAGGAAAACAAAATAGAAAAAAAATTGAATCAGCTCTCCTTTTCCTGTTTGTCCCTCTAAAATTAATCCATTTTTTAGGGAAAAAATTCAAGCTGAAAAAGGAAAATCAGTTCCCTGTCGTGATTTTCATCACTAAATTATTCTGCATATAGCTTTTTAAAGGTGAATGAGTTATAGGCAGATTAGCTTCTTTACCAGTCAGAATCTCATTTGAAAGTTGCATACATAGTTATGCTTGTGTTACTGTAAGCAAAGAATTAAAATGCATCTAACCTAGGGATTGTTGTCTATGTCATTAGGAAAGTAGAACTATATTTTATGATCCTATTCTGTTAATATCCTACAAATGGGTAAATGACTTGTATTTGAGCAATAATTAGTCCATGCTTTGATATTTGGCAATAAAATCTATTGCAGGGTGGCAGTTAAAGTGTTAACAGTATTGGTATATTGTAGGATTTGGGAATTGACAGGCTTCCCAAGCTGGTTTAAACATCTGATGAAAGGTTCACTTCTTTGCTATTCTGGAGATACTGTGGAGAGGTCTTAGTTGCCCTGACTTAGATCTTTTGGGAATCTGACATTTTTATGTATGAGGTTATCATTCAGTTCCTTTACTATTCTTACAGGTTTTTAACAAGTTAATCAGGCGCTACAAATACCTGGAGAAGGGTTTTGAAGATGAAGTTAAAAAGGTATGAGCAGCAATATGCTTTGTGGAAAACAAGAGGTTGGGGTCAAAGAAGGGAATGTTAAATCCTAATTCTGCCACGGATTTGAGATAATTTTAGATATTTAGGTAGGCTGTCTTTGAAATGAAGTTTGGGGGTATATCATTTTGTAATTTGCTGTACACTGTTTCTTAGCTCTGTATCCAAACAAGTGGCAAAGGGGTTAAATCCAAGTGGGGTTTGTTTAGAAGACAGAGAGTAGCAGATCAGAGCTAAACACATTGACAAGGAGAAATTTAACGTACTTGCTCTCTGAGTCTTAGATATTCTACATATAAGTGCACAGAAAATTTGGTAAGGTTAATAGTATCATTTAATGAATATGAGACACTGTCTTAATTATTAACTCATTTAATATTCTCAAAAGCCCTGTGAAACAAGTTTTATTATCCACATTCACATATGAGAAGACTGAGACAGGTTAAGTATCTTGCCCAAGGTCACTCAGCTAGTGAGTATTATAACCAAGATATAAACTTGGATGGTTAGGCCCCAGAGCCCACAATTTTAACCAATATAATATGCTTTACTGCTTCTATTTATGTAATGCATTTGCTCTTTTAACCGTTAACTATTTACTTTTATAGCTGCTGCTGTTCTTAAAGGGTTTTTCAGAGTCGGAGAGGAACAAGCTGGCTATGTTGACTGGTGTTCTTCTGGCTAATGGAACACTTAACGCATCCATTCTTAATAGCCTTTATAATGAGAATTTGGTTAAAGAAGGTAATCAACCTTTAGTAAAGGATGATCTTTAGTTGGCTGAGGGTGGAGTAGATAAGAGCCTGAAAGATGAACTGATATGAAAGTTAAGATATAGTTTATGTAGATTTGACTGGTATGATAGTCTTAGTTTTTTAACTAGTATCCTTAAATTTAATTGGTTCATTTCAGCTCATTAGTTATTTAATGTATACCTTTGGCATTTAGGCTTAACAACTGTCTATCCAGGGTCTAGACAAAATGTGACTGATTGTAAAGTAAAAATAGAAATGCTGTGGAAACGCAGAGAGAGATTAATCCCAACTGGGAAACTTGGGAACATCTTGAATAGAGAAAATGGGGAAAATGGCAAGCTGAAAAAGAAAATAAGTTCCCTTTTGTGATTTCCATAGTTAAATTATTCTGTACAGTAATTTAAAAGCTAACTTCTTTTTATTGCTTAGAGTACTGTTATTTAACATGCCTTATTTTTATTCTCACAACAACCCTGTCAAGTGTTAAGAATTGTTACTCTCATTTTACACATCAGAAAACAGTTTAACTTGACTAACAGTACACAACTAGCATATGGTAGAGAAATTGGAGTAGAATGGTAAGCAGTGGCAGAGGGAAGTTCAGGGGTAAGCTTGGGGATAAAGTGAATAATCCTGTGTGGTGGAACCTCAGAGGGAGGAAATGGGAGATAGTCATTGAAATCCAGGAAGGTACTTCTGTTAAGTAAGCTCTGTTTTTCTACAGGGGTTTCAGCAGCTTTTGCTGTAAAGCTCTTTAAATCATGGATAAATGAAAAAGATATCAATGCAGTAGCTGCAAGTCTTCGGAAAGTGAGCATGGATAACAGACTGATGGTTTGTAACTTTTCATTCTTCACAGTCTTGAAAGCTTAATAGGCAACTTTCCCATTTTTAATCTGTGAAAAGAGGAAAAGTGTTTTTCTTAATCTGATTTGAAGACCATTTAACCAGATTAAATTCTCCTTTCAGGAACTTTTTCCTGCCAATAAACAAAGCGTTGAACACTTCACAAAGTATTTTACTGAGGCAGGCTTGAAAGAGCTTTCAGAGTATGTTCGGAATCAGCAAACCATAGGAGCTCGTAAGGAACTCCAGAAAGAACTTCAAGAACAGATGTCCCGTGGTGATCCATTTAAGGATGTGAGATATTCTTATTTAAACTATCTTTATATGGCCAAGTTTCTGGCTAAGAAAATTTTTACTCATTTCAGAAACTTTAAAGTATTTCACCAGTGAGTTTTATAATAGCTATAGAATGTTATGCTGGGACTTTGCCTCAATCTTTTTCATATTCATTGCCTTATGGGTACCCAGAAATCATAACACTTGGGGATTTTTATAAGGTGCAAGCCAATAGACAGACCTTCTGTTTCCATCTTGGTCTTTTCCTAGGTAGTTTGCCTATGTGTAATACAGGGTTTGAACTAGAAGTCCATACCTTCTTGTTCTAAAAGTTCTATGATTATATATGGTCTCCTGGTCATTGCTAGTGGCATGGAAAGGTGTTTATGCTTTTGTGAAAGGTCTAAGTTTCATGTGTGTAGTATCTACATATCAAACTTATTTCTGTACTAAATTTGGATTCTTTTGCAGATAATTTTGTATGTCAAGGAGGAGATGAAAAAAAACAACATCCCAGAACCAGTTGTCATCGGAATAATATGGTCCAGTGTAATGAGCACTGTGGAATGGAACAAAAAAGAGGAGCTTGTAGCAGAGCAAGCCATCAAGCACTTGAAGGTATTAGAACTGTGCCTTGGTAAAACATTATTCTTGTAAGTGGGGGTAAGTGAACTGTCAGTGTACTTTTCTAAAAGGATTTATCACATCCTGTGTTTCCTGGGGATAAACCACCAGTAAGTAGACAAATAACATATTAACTATTGATGATAACCTTTTAAAAAGTCTGATTTGGGCTTTCTTTGGCTCACAGGTTAAAAACAAATACATGTTTAAAAGTAGATTGAACCTGTAATATGGTCTTTGCTTTTGAGAGAATATTGGAAAACAGGAGGATTCTTTTTCTTTCCCTTTAAAATGTTAACATTGTATTCAAAATTATCTGGAATCCTTGGTGTAGTATTGCTTTTTTGATTTAAATGCTTAATTTTTCTGCTTTACTCTTTTTTTTTAACTTCCACTAAACAGAATATAATTCACAGTGATTATAAAAGATGAGTTATGTCTCAGGAATTTATAATAGACGGCCATCGTACTAAATGACTAAATCTTTTCTCCCTTCCCTTTAAAAGCAATACAGCCCTCTACTTGCTGCCTTTACAACTCAAGGTCAGTCTGAGCTGACTCTGTTACTGAAGATTCAGGAGTATTGCTATGACAACATTCATTTCATGAAAGCCTTCCAGAAAATAGTGGTGCTTTTTTATAAAGGTAATTTAAATTTTGAATTTTGTGAATACATTTGACAAATATCCTAGGAAACTCAAAATAATTCTAATGAGTAGTCCTCTGAACGTCAGCACCCTAAAATATTTTACTCTAATCACAGGACTGAGTTGTCTCTGATTTAATTAGTTACTTTTGAGTGCATTATCTTTAAAACATCTCTAAAGCTTCTTAACAAGTTAAAATCTAAAGCCTTCTTGATGAGGCCTCAAACTTTGCCTCCTATATTCCCCCAATCCTCTTCCCCAGACAGATGATTTTGTTGGTTCCCATATTTTAAACTTAGAGGTCTACCTGCATCCCTGCATCCCCAGGTTTTGTTTTGTTTTTTAAAGGATAGGGTAATGAACTCCAAGTACCCTGTGCTTCAGTGATTATCAACTTGTGGTTAGGTTTCTTTAAAGTATCTATACCTCCACTTCCTCCACTCAGATTGTTTAGAAATAAATCTTAGAAATCTTCATTTAATTCTGGAAAAGTTAGTAATTAACTTTTAATTTTATCTATAAAACACATGGACTTTTAAAAAATCACAGTACCATTTTCACACCTAAAAAAAAAAAAAATTAAAGAATTATCTATGAGATATCCCTGATCATTTATCACAAGATTTCTCAACCTTGGTACTACTATTTTGGGCCAGATAACTATTTTGTAGGTGACTGTCCTATGCGCTGTAGTGTGTTTAACAGCATCCCTGGCATCAGCCCAATAGGTGCCAGTAGCACCTCTCCCCAGTGTAACAACCAAGAATGTCTGTAAACATTGTCCGGTGTCCCCAAGGGATAAAACTGCCTTCAGTTGAAAGAATCACTGGTTTAATAAGGTTGATTTCCTGTTTGTAGGTTCATACATTGGCCACAAGTTGATAAAAAGTTTCTTAATGTAGTGTTCTCATTTCATCTTTTCTACTTTAAATTTTAATTCATTGAAGAAACCAGTTAAGAGAGTTCTGAACACAGATTTATTTTGTAAGCAACCAAAATATTTGCTTTTCAGTGAGATCTTTTTTTGCCATGAAGGCGTTTGCACCTTAGGGCAGGGGGTCCCCAAACTCTGAGCCGTGGGCCGCTACCGGTCTGCGGCCCATCAGGAGCCGGGCTGCACAGCAGGAGGTGAGCAGCGGGCGAGCAAGTGAAGCTTCATCTGCCGCCCCCGTCGCTCACGTGACCACCTGAGCCATATCTCCCACCCCCACCCCCCCATGGAAAAATCTGTCTTCCACGAAACCGGTCCCTGGTGCCAGAAAGGTTGAGGACCGCTGCCTTAGGGGGTTTCTAACTCTGCCTTAGTTAGAGAAGTACTGTATGAAAACTCCACGAATGTAAAGGTTGCTCTCTTTACAGCTGAAGTTCTGAGTGAAGAACCAATTCTGAAGTGGTATAAAGATGCACATGTTGCCAAGGGGAAAAGTGTCTTCCTTGAGCAAATGAAAAAGTTTGTAGAGTGGCTCAAAAATGCTGAAGAAGGTAAGTCTTTTCATTTGAGCAGGTTTTTTTTTTTTGGTAAAGCCTGAGAACTTATTTTAATGTGGCCAAGAGTATGTCCATACATGTTGCCTTCTTTCATTCAGGTACCATTTTGTATGTGAGTACAGATTTTTGTTCATTTATGACAGACCTGCAAAAACCTATTACTTTAAAGTAGGTGAGGAAAACTATACTTCAGGTATTTTGATGGCTTGGCCATAATCCTATCATTCTTAGGAAATTAGAAAATTTTGAGAATAGTTAATATTTATGAATTTTGAGGTTTACAAATGAATACATGTAATATCCCCCTCATATGAGTAGAGCATTATTAATAAAATTCCCTAAATAAAGTTATAAACAGAAGTTTTGCTTTCTGATACCATGTAATGCTTGACTGCACTTTTCCCCTTTTCTAGAATCTGAGTCTGAAGCTGAAGAAGGTGACTGAATTTGAAACTACACCCTCAGTAAAGCAAACAGGAATTGTAGATAAAATGTCATGTCTCATGTGTCCTGGTTCTTACATCTTCCTACCTCCCTATATCAAGCATGATATAAGGGCTTTCATGGCAAATTTTATTTTAACTGTTTCTATGGTTACTGGAAATGTTGGATTTAGTTTCTAAAACCATGTTTTAAGTAGCTACAGGAGCTATAGATTTGAATCTAATGTTGCATTAGTCTTTTCAGTTATCTTCTACCTCCTGTATTTTCTACTGTAATAATGTAATTTAAGGCCTTCCACAATGAACAGTTCACTTTTTCCCTGGGTTTTCTATATAAACAGTTTTCAAGATATGATTTGGTTAAAATAATTTGTTATAAAAATTCTGTTTGCAAATTAAACTGTAAAAGTATCCAGAGTCTCAGAAGGCAGTGATTTGTGTGATAATTTGGTATGCCCAAAGCCCTGCTCATCAATGGAAATCTCATATACAGTAGATTCATTTACATGAATCTTGAGTATTTGGACCACTGCTTGCATGTTGATATTTTCTTGCATTTTTAACCCCAGATGTACTTGAGCTCAATTGTTTGCTCTCTGATTTTCATTCCTTAAAATGAAGCCATGGAGAACAAACTTGAAAGTGAGGTGTTTGGGAAATTGTATGTGGTGGTGGTGGGAAGAAAAAAGTTGAGCTTTTACCCATTGAGAAACCTCTGCATTCAGTTTGCTTCTTTCTAGACAAAACAAATGAATATTCTTTTCATACTGCCATTTTCAAATATACCTTGGAAAAGCATTGTCATTTAAAGTATTTTACAGTTGTCATACACTTAGATTGGTAAGAAAGGACTCATAAAACAGTATAAGTAAAGCAAATGACTACTAAACCCAGAAAATTGTTGAAAGAAAAGTGGTTAGCATGTTCTAATTGGGATTCTAAATATAACTCATATTTCCTGTTGGCTTAGAGTATTTGTTGCAAAGAATGAAGTGCAGTGATAATGATTATCCTACTTGGTCATACTGGGCCAGCTTCATTCTTTTCACAGATTCATATATGACTCAAGCATCTGCCTATTAATTTACCCCAGTTGCCAATATTTTAAATTGCCATGAGCCAAATATCCCCTCTGTACAGTTGATCCATTTATTTTAATGGCTGCCTTTTAATTTCCATCTTAATTTTCTTGCTGCTACCCATCTTTATATGTAGTCATTAGAAAAGAAAATGTGGCCACACTTTTTGGTGGAAAGATTTCATGTTAAGAGTGAACATTTTGAAAGCTTTTTTGATTGGTGAAAGAAATGAGCTTGGAATAATGCCGCCGGAGACTGAGTGGGAATTGCCCCTTTCAGAGGTGCCATTCTTAGGAGCTAAAAATTAGGTGTTTAAAAGTTTATCTTGAGGGAATAACATGTAATATAGTTTGAAATAAAGGTATAATAACCTAATGAAGAAGAGCATCATAACTGATACGGTTGTGAAGGGGGTGAAATTGTTAAATGAATGACTTTGATAAAGCTTTCATGCACAGACAAAATGTATTCACTAGGTTTCTACATAGTGATTTGCTTTTACTTTGTAATTTGTAGTCCTTAAAAGACTTTTTTTTTTAAATAAAGTCCATCCTTACACTTAGGTTTATATAGCTTAACCTTTTTTAATTTTTTGGTAATTTCCATGTTAATGCCTACTGGTAACTGTATGTTATGCATTCAGACATCTCTACTATGTAAGCATTAAATAATTGCTCTTTTCATCCTTATGACCCCCAAACTGTAAACACCTACACGGAATTCTGATGTAGCAGAAACGACATTAACGTTTCTACAACCAAATCATTGCATGTTACTTGCAGTACAGAGTGCACCTTATTATATACTGTGTATAGTGAAAATGTATAGTCTTCCAGAACTACATTATGATCCCTGATCACAGTGTTTTCCTTCATGGCAAAGTAGTGTTTACTTACTACAATATTCTAGTAAATGGATAAAGTCACCTGTGACAGTATAGTGTAAAGAAAGGGAATGCTTTCTAAAAAGGCTTTGCAGATTTTCATTTTGAATTTTAAGTGGCAATTTTGAATTTCAGCTGCCAGTGCCAACCTCAAACCTGTAATTCTTAATATAGTTGTTAAGATTGTACTTGTAATTATGATCAGATAAATGTTAATTGATTTTCCTAACTTGGTGTCAGTTTCTCAGGATAAGTCTCCTCTTAGATGCCATAATTAATGTGTTCAGAGCTGATGATAAATTTCTTAACCTTAATTATTCTGGGAGTATTGCCCTAGAGACATTATGTTCTTATGAAAATTCCAAATACCAAAAATGCCACAGGGTATTTTGACATAGCATAGTGATGGTGGGGAGAAGAAACGCCTGTGACAGAGATTGACTTCTAATTCAGTGTTTCTTAAAGCTTTTTTTCATCAACCCCAAGCCCAAAGCCTTTTAAACTTTTTTTTTTTAATAGTGCCCCAGTGAATTTTTTTGGCCATGCCACACAGCTTGTGGGATCTCGGTTCCCCAACCAGGGATTGAACCCCAGCCCTTGGCAGTGAAAGTGTGGAGTCCTAACCACTGGACTGCCAGGGAATTCCCCCCAATGAATTTTAATATCATAGACATGCTGTATATATATTATATCTGCTTTATACATGAAAAGAGTAAGGGGGTTTTTTGGTCCTACTTGGGGGTGACACCACCCCTGCTTGAGAATGCGGATCCTAATATATCTTTTTTAAAAGGGGAGGGGACCTAGTGATAGACATTTGCGTTGGCGGATGTATCTTTATGTGTGTCCAGATCTTTTTTTCTGCCAGGGTCACTAGAAAATAGAAGAACTTTGTTTTCTGCCAGTCACCATCTTAAAATAGCTGCGCTTTATACCCTTCCCACCATAGGCATCAGACAAATCATTTCCCATTGGCTTTGGAGGTCTTGCCAGATTCTTACTTGACTTATAAATGTATCATAAATAGAATCATTCAGGTTCCTTCTCATCTATAAAAATCAATTAAAATCCTAGGTGAATGATTTATTTTAATTAAAGTTGTTCATTATAACACATTGATAAATGGCACTGAAATTTTACTGGTGAGTCGACTGTCACGTTCAAGTAGGCTGCTTGCAGGAACTGATAGAACTATTGGTTGATTTAAAATGTAACATAGATGCCAAAGTTCTAGTGTACATTATTACCTAGACTACTGAATTATCTTTGTAAAAATTTCCTCAGATGCTATTTACAGGTGCCATGTAAAATAGGCTAATGTGCATTTCTATGAGAATTCTGGTAAACTGCCGTGCTATGATTTTTCATGTAAAGTATTAGTCCTCTAGTACTGATATAGGGTATGTATTCACCAGCCTACTGAAACCTAGTGGTTTGAAATATTGTTAAGAAATAAGTTTTTAAGAAGACTTTATTTAAGTGGGATCTAGAAGACGTGATAAGTACTTTTGACTTCGAAATAATGAATTTATAATTGGCCTCTGTCTAAAAACTTGAATTGCAGTGGATTTGTACCCAGACACAATCTTATGCATAATTGTGTGGAATTTAGTATGGATCAGAAAGGCTTCCAAACTCCCTTTCCCTCCCCACTTTTTTTCCTTCTATTTAACTGTGGGCTATACTAGCAGCCATATTAAATCCAATCATTTTAATTTTCCAATGCACCTACAATCCTTTTATCCTTATTCTAAGATTATCATTTCACCTCTTAATGAAAAAATGGTGAGGATACTTTACAAATTCACTCTATCACTGTCAATTTAGTAACTCTTAATAACCTTAGTTAAAGTGAAAGCTCAACTGCTTGTGCCTACTACAGTGCCGTAGAGGAAACGTGGCAACAAATCTGCACAGTCCTTTGCTTTGTAGACTTTACCTAGAGGGACCAATATCTTATTAAACTATGATATGATTAGAATGGTTATGGTTGTATTACTGCAAGTCTGGGAACTATGCATTAAATGTGTGTAATGAATTTGGGGTGCTACAAAGTTATCAAATATAACTGAGCTGTTTCAGGGAATTTCCAGTCAGTGTAACCATTTTAAAATCGGATGAAAATAGTTGAAACCATTTTTTTAAGCTTGAAATCCTGAAGGCTGTGCTTCAAGTTGACTTAGAGGTAAACCTATTGGGGAAATAAGTGACCCACTTACAGACTGAAGCCCCTATTACTTCAGAAAGATGTTCTACATTTTGTGGCATCCTGAGAATAAAATATTATGTCTGTAAGTACACCTCATTTCCATTCTAGTTAGGACTAATGGATCCTCATGTGGCAAAAAGCTGAAGAATGGAGAAAACTGGGTAGCCGATAATCCAGATAGTTCTTGGCACTCTGAACAACCTCAAGTACAGCCATCCAAGCCAGTGATTATATTGCTGCGTTATTTCTCTGTGAAATTTGCTTCTTGTCTGTACCCTTGAAATTGAATAAAATTTCATGAGACTCCTTATTAATGTAAAGAGATAAGCAGTGACGTGCACTGGTTGTTGTATGCTAATAACCTTTGAGTGCTGGGGTTGGTTAACACAGTCCTGTCCTGGTCCTTACTGTTTTGACTTCGTGTTTAAAGTACCATCAAAAGGCCTGTGCCCCTCAGAAAATTTTTTTTCTCCAAACAACGTTTGCTTTTGTTTGGCTCACATGTACTTCAAACTCCTATCCAAACACGTACATATTCCAAAAATGCCAGTGTTTCACTTCATAAAAAGTAATGGCATCTACCCACTCCGGAAGGCTTCAAGTCCCTTCCCTTTCAGCCCTCACATCTAACAGATCAAATCCTGCCTATTCCAATTATTGAAATCACTTCTCTCCAGTGCCATCACCTGAATTGGAGCCATCAGCATCTATCAAGAGCCAGAGTATTTAAATGCAAGTGTAGTTTGTTGTAAGGCGTTTACCTTTGCCTGGAGGGCCCTGCATAATTCTTTAACTTAATCTGCCTTCCCCTCATTCGCCACTATATGCCCAGTATCCAATATTTGTCAGGTAGTAAGCATTACGTTTTAGCTGAATAGGTGAAGTAATGAGAACAAATCCAGTGTTTCCTGGATTAGAAGTTGAAGGTATGAAAAAATGCACTGAGGGGGATGTTTACGTGTAGAATGAAGGCTGTTGTGTGAATTACAAACATTTAGAAGCAACTTTCTTTAGAAAAGATGAATCCAAGATTCCTGTTCTGTGGTTAGGGTTGCCATGACTGATGGCGGCCAGGATGGATTAGAGGCTGTCAGTCAACAGATGCGTGCTGCTGGGTTCTCCGCTGAGTTCAGGGCTGTGGAGGTGAGCAGGACCGGATGCCTGAATTCAGGCCCACAGGAGGAGGCAGGTAATGGAGAGCGAGGTGAGTGCAGAGCAAGGATGCTGGAGGTGCTAGCACATTGGAGAGAGTCCACTTCAAGGGCTATCACCTATCGCTCAAATCCCATGAGGGAAGCTACACTGGACAAAATACGGTTTGCAAGCCCTCAACATCAAAACAGCGCATGCCTACCTGAAACACAGTCTTGGAGAAAGATGTCTCACTCATCTACGAGCTGTGCGATTGAGGCAAGTAATAAAACTCCTGAGCTGCCTTTTCTGCATCTGTAAAATCAAATGATGCCCATCTCATGGAGTGGTTGAGGCGTTTGCAATGAAATAATCTATTTAAATAAAAGAGGTGCTTGATGCAGTACTTGTCACATAATCACTCAGTGAATAGTGGCTATTATTTTTATTTGGCAAGGAAAGATATGTTCATGGGGAACCAAGAGCCCTGGCAGGTTTCTTGTTTGATTTGAACTGGTAAAAGGTAAGGGAAGTTCCAACCACCATCATCATCGTGCCTGCTTTAGCAACGTGTAGAAAGACCCATGATGACAACTGAAAGCCTCATGGCCTAGTAAGAATGAATGTCATGTTTTCTAAGTGTGGTCAAGCATTCAGAGTAAATGTCCTCCCAAGACTTCATTCTCACCTTTTTAACTTTTACATTTAACAATGTAAAAGTTAAAAAGCTACAAAGACGAGAGAAGAGTTAATGGCAGATGAAAAATAATCAGCTGTTGGAAGAAGGAAAGCAGATAGATGACCCACTGGCTTGGTTTTAGCTTTCTCTGTTCTAAGCCCCTGTAGCACAGCAGAGAGCTAACAACCATGAGAAGTAGACTGATACTTCAGGGCCCAGGAAAGTCTCAGATGTTGGGACCACTAGTTTTTCTAAGGATGGGAGTAAGGACTGGAGCTGAAAACAGATGCGCTTACTGGGCCCTGTACAGAGGAGTAGCCACCTCCTCTATCCCTTCCCCTTAGGCCACCTGGTCACTGCCCTTCCACAAGTTCAGCAGAAAATGGGTTACCATCTGGAGAAACGGGGGAGAAATGACAGGGGCTATGGACTGGTTGATACCAGACACAGATGAGAGTAAGCACCGTATTAAAATTCAGAACCAAAAAAGTTAATAAAGTGGGCAGATGCCTAGCACTATACCCCTGTGTGGCAGACGTATCATGGTCCCCAATATTAATTCCCTGATTTTTTCTTAGAATCCCCAACTTTTAGCTGGACACGTCTGCTCAGAAAACATCTGCCAGCCTCCCTTGTAAGCAAGTGTGGCCATATGATTAAGCTACAGAGGGTGGGATGGGCTCTTTCTGGTGCCCTTAGAGCAGGGGTCCCCAACCCCCGGGGCCGTGGACCCCTACCGGTCCACGGCCTGTTAGCGACTGGGTCGCACAGCAGGAGGTGAGTGGTGGGCGAGCGAGCGATGCTTCATCTGCCGCTCCCCATTAGTCCCCACCACTCCCCACTGCTCGCACTGCCGCCTGAACTAGACCCTCCCCAACCCCGCAAGAGTTGTCTTCCACGAAACCAGCTCCTGGTGCCAAAAAGGTTGGGGACCGTTGCCTGAGAGGAAGAGGCTATGTCTTTTTTCCTTCCCTATCTCCTTCCTGCTAGCTGGGAAATGGGCACAATGACTGGAGTTCAAACAGGATCCTTGGACCGTAAAGATGAACTATTTGTGGAGAATTGCAGAGCAACAAAATAGGAAGAGCCTGAGTTCTTGACACAAACAGCATTCCATCCCTGGACAACCTACATCTGGACTTCTTTCAGATAATAAAGAAATAAAATTATCTTATTTAAATCATTATTTTAGGTCCCCTAACACATGCAGATGAATGTAATCCTGAATGGTTATTTTAAAATATAAAGAGGGACTTCCCTGGTGGCACAGTGGTTAAGAATCTGCCTGCCAATGCAGGGGACACGGGTTTAAGCCCTGATCCAGCAAGATTCCACATGCCGCGGAGCAACTAAGCCTGTGCGCCGCAACTACTGAGCCCGCGTGCTGCAACTACTGAAGCCCATGCACCTAGAGCCCGTGCTCTGCAATGAGAAGCCCGCACACCTCAAAGAAGAGTAGCCCCCGTTTGCTGCAACTAGAGAAAGCCCACGCACAGCAACGAAGACCCAATGCAGCCAAAAATTTTTTAAATATATATATATAAACCTAATAGACTTGAGGAGAAAATCCAAATAGATCAATCATCTCAGGAAAAGAAATCAAGTGGTAGTGTGTGAGAGATGATGAAGCTATCATCTCTCAGCTCTGGACCCTCTCATCCTATGTGATGCTGGGGCTGGGACTCTGCCGACTACCTTTCTTATATGTCATCTGGTTCCCAGTTAGGCTCTGCCTATAGGGGGTTCTAGAGGGAGACTGGAATGATGAAGAACTTGCTCCTTCCTGTTTGCTTCCTGTTCCTGTCAGTGTCACCACAGCAGTGGCCCTCACCCTGGCAGTGGCACTTGGTTCCATTTTGCAGTAGTCCCATACTACCAGAATCAGTCTTATTATGGTCACTCTCAGAGATACCAGCACCAGCCAGTTGGCATTTTCCTCACAAAGGTCTGCCCCCAGCTCTGTGAAGTTCATTCTCTGAGTTCAAGGCTCTAGTACCAGCCAGGTAAGGGCACCTCCCCAAACTAAATCGCAGCTCTTTGGGCTCTCTTCTAAACTTTTAAGTTATTTTAATAATCCAAACATCTTTCCTTTTTACCTCCAGCCATAGAGATGATTTCTACTTCCTGTAATTACTACCTCTGTGATACATCAGTATTCCCTCTTTGCCTTTTCAATTCTCTAGTTCTTGCTTTAAAATACTTTATATTAAATCCCTCTGTTAAAAAAAAAAAAAAAAAAATCCCTCTGTTAAAACAATTCGATTTTCTCTTGTCTCCTGGCTGGAAAGAATTGGTACCAGGAGTGGTCCTAGAAAATTCTGAAAGAAGGGTATTTGGGATCTGGTTTGTACTTGAATACACTGCTGAGCTTTTTGTCAGTGGGAAACAGAAGTCGAGGAATCTACGGCATGGAATAGCATCCCAGTTAATCAAATTATCGATGAAGCACTTACAAACGAAGTGTTTGAGGAACCAAGTGCCTGCTGCATTTGGCGATTATTGCAATAATGATTACTACAAGGACTGTGGCTTGGAATGGCTGCATCTGAATGCATGAGACACCACAGAGGCCAGAAGGCAATAAGATCACAGATTCAAGGTGCTAAAAAAAAAAAAAAAAACCAGAATGCCAACCAAAAATTCTATATCCAGCAAATTTATCCTTCAAAAATGAAGGAAAATTTGAGACATTCCCAGAAAAACAAAAACTGAGAAAATCTGTTACTAGAAGACCTGCCCTACATGAAATACTAAAGGAGTCAGTCCTTTAGGCTGAAATGAAGACAGTGGGGACTTCCCCGGTGGTTCAGCGGCTAAGACTCTGCGCTCCCAATGCAGGGTGCCCAGATTCGATCCCTGGTCAGGGAACTGGATCCCACATCCGCAACTAAAATTCCCGCATGCCACAACTGAGATCGCGAGTGCCGGAACTAAGACCCAGCGCAGCCATATAGATAGACAGACAGACAGATAGATAGATAGATAGATATTTTTTAGAAAAAGGACACTAGATAGTAACCCAAACTCACATAAAGAATGTTGGTAAATGTTACTACATAGGTAAACATAAAAGATAGTGTAAATGTATTTTTTGTTTCTAATTCTTTTTTCTCTCCTGATGTATAATACAAGTACCATAAACCAATAATGATAAAACTGTGTTGATGAACTCCTGATGTCTAATGATGTAATTTGTATGACAGTAATAGCACAAAGAAGACTAGAGAGAGCACAGCTACATAGGAGCAAACTTTTTGCATTCTATTGAGCTGGATTCCAAAAGGTAGTCCCTGACGAGCGAGCTGCCGAGAGCAGGTGCTCAAGGAAAACAAGAAGGAAGCTTCATGGGCTTTTACAACCTAGCATGACTTCTGCTATAGTCTATTATTTGAAGCAGTTACCAGTGCCAAAGAACATGTGAAGTGGGAGATACTGTGGTAGATATTTTTGGAAAAGTTCTGCCACACCTATCTTACAGAAATACTTGGGTTTGTTAAGAGGGAAAAAAAGCAAGAGGTGCAATCTCATTTGTAAAGTTTAAAAATGTATACAGGGCTTCCCTGGTGGCACAGTGGTTGAGAGTCCGCCTGCCAATGCAGGGGACACGGGTTCATGCCCCGGTCCGGGGAGATCCCACATGCCGTGGAGCGTCTGGGCCCGTGAGCCGTGGCCGCTGAGCCTGCGCATCCGGAGCCTGTGCTCCGCAACGGGAGAGGCCACAACGGTGAGAGGCCCGTGTACCGCAAACAAACAAACAGAAATATAGATCACTGGTACAGGAGAGAATGCTCAGAGATAAACCCACGCACTAATGGTCACCTGATTTATGACAAAGAAGGCAAGAACATACAATGGAGAAAAGAAAGCCTCTTCAATAAGTGGTGCTGGGAAAACTGGACAGCTACATGTAAAAGAATGAAATTAAAACTCTCCCTAACACCATACACAAAAATAAACTCCAAATGGATTAAAGAGCTAAATGTAAGACCAGACACTATAAAACTCTTAGAGGAAAACATAGGAAAAACACTCTTTGATATAAAACACAGCAACATCTTTTTTGACCCACCTCTTAGAGTAACAGAAATAAAAACAAACAAATGGGACCTAATGAAAATTAAACGCTTTTGCACAGCAAAGGAAACCATAAACAAGACAAAAAGACAACCCTCAGAATGGAAAAACATATTTGCAAATGAAACAACAAACGATTAATCTCCAAAATATACAAACAGCTCATGGAGCTCAATATCAAAAAGCCAAACAATCCAGTTCAAAAATGGGTGGAAGACCTAAATAGACATTTCACCAAGGAAGACATATAGATGGCCAAGAGGCACATGAAAAGATGCTCAACGTCACCAATTATTAGATAAATGCAAATCAAAACTACAATGAGGTATCACCTCATGCCGGCCAGAATGGCCATCATCAAAAAGTCTACAAACAATAAATGCTGGAAAGGGTGTGGTGAAAAGCGAACCCTCCTGCACTGTTGGTGGGAATGTAAATTGATACAACCATGATAGAAAACAGTATTGAGGTTCCTTTAAAAACTAAAAATAGAACTACCATATGACCCAACAATCCCACTACTGGGCATATACCCTGAGAAAACCATAATTCAAAAAAAGAGTCATGTACCACAATGTTCATTGCAGCACTATTTACAATAGCCAGGACATGGAACCAAACTAAATGTCCATTGACAGATGAATGGATAAAGAAGATATGGCACATATATACAATGGGATATTACTCAGCCATAAAAAGAAACGAAATTGAGTTATTTGTAGTGAAGTGGATGGACCTAGAGCCTGTCATACAGAGTGAAGTAAGTCAGAAAGAGAAAAACAAATACCGTATGCTAACACATATATATGGAACCTAAAAAGAAAAAAAAAATGGTACTGATGAACCTAGTTGCAGGGCAGGAATAAAGATGTAGACATAGAGAATGGACCTGAGGACACGGGGCAGGAGAGGGAAGCTGGGGCAAAGTGAGAGTAGCATCGACATATATACACTACCGAATGTAAAATAGCTAGTGGGAAGCAGCAGCATAGCACAGGGAGATCATCTCAGTGCTTTGCTATGACCTAGAGGGGTGGGATAGGGAGGATGGGAGGGAGGCTCAAGACGGAGGGGATGTGGGGACATGTGTATGCACATGGCTGATTCACTTTGGTGTGCAACTTCACAGTACTGTAAGCAATTATACTCCAGTAAAGATCTATTAAAAAAAGTGCAGCTAAGACAATGTAGGGGTAACAATCTGGGAGATTGGGGCACTATCCTTCAAGGTGTGTTATATACTTTGAACTAATGACCATCGTGTGCTATTGTTTCCCCGCTGGATAGAATGCATGACTCGGGGCCAGGAACCCACTTGGGAACACTCCTGAACTGGAGGTTTTGTTCCAAGGACAGGAGGAAACTTCTGCAAGGGGACACCCAGTGAGTTCCACTAAACCTAAGGCTTTGACTGCTGCCTGATTATTTGGGCCTTCTTATGCTGGCTGACCATAGGCCAAGTAAAGGTGTTAGTATATCACAGGGAAATGGGCCTGATTATTATGAAAGATAGGGTTGCTGCTACAGGGGCAAGGCAGAATATGTCTGGAACTTTAAGGACTTACTCTTGGTATGTCTATGACTTGATAATTCCAAGTGGGCAACTGTAGCAACCATGGCCTTACAAAGGCAAGGTAAGCAGAGACTGAGTCGCCTCAAAAGGGATGAAAGTCTGGGCATCCCATCGATGAGAAGCAAGCATTCTCAACTAGCAGAGTGTGAATCTACAATGTGTGGTAGACGAGAGGGTGATAAATATTAACACTGGCCTCAGGACCAATTATAGCAGTGCAGGCTTTATAGCTTATTCTAATCAACCTCCACTTACAAGTGTTTGGGTGTCTGTGTGTGTGTGTGTGTGTGTGTGTGTGTGTGTTTAAATTATGACCAGCCACCACCTGGAGGATGCAGTGTCAGGACAGAGTAAACAATGTACGGCCTGAGGTGGGGCAATGGTTAAGAATCTGCCTGCCAATGCAGGGGACACGGGTTCAAGCCCTGGTCTGGGAAGATCCCACATCACAGAGCAACTGAGCCCACACACCTAGAGCCCGTGCTCCGCAACAAGAGAAGCCACCGCAGTTAAAAGCCCCTGCACTGCAACGAAGAGTAGCCCCTGCTCGCCACAACTAGAGAAAGCCCACGAGCAGCAATGAAGACCCAACGCAGCCAAAAGTAAATAAATATTTATAAAAAGAAAAGCACAAAATTTAATCTAGAGGCTTAAATCCTTTACAAAAATTAACTCAAGATGGATCAAAGACTTAAATGTAACACACAAACCTATAAAACTTCAAAATAACATGGGAGAAAACCTAGATGATCTTGGGTACCAATGACTTTTTAGAAACCTACCACCAAAAGCGCAACCTACGAAAGAATGACCAACCGGACTTCTTATAGATCAACTTCTCTGTGAAATACGATGCCAAGAGAACAAGACAAGCTACACTGGGGGGAAATCACAATTTCTCACAAAACTAAAAATACTCTTACTATTTGATCTAGCAATCGCATTTCTTGGTATCAATCCAAAGGCATTGGAAACAAGTCCACAAAAAAATCCCTGCACACAGATGTTAATGGCAACTTTTTCTTAACAGTTAAAAACAAACATGTCCTTCAATAGGTGAACAATGGACTATTAACTCAGCACTTAAAAAAAAAAGGAATTACAAGCAGATAATGAAGACTGACTACTGGAAAAAGAAAACATGAAAAGTTAATATTTGAACAAATGGAGATGATCTATGAAAATGTTTGAATGTTATTTGTCTAAAAACTCGAGACTTCCCCTGGTGGTCCAGTTAAGAAGCTGCCTTCCAATGCTGGGGACTTGGGTCCTTGGGGAACTAAGATCCCACATGCCGTGGGGCAACTAAACCCATGCGTGCACTAGAGCCTGCGTGCCACTACTGAGCCCACACACAACTAGAGAGAAGCCCATGTGCCACAACAGAGACCATGTGCAGCAACAAAAGAGCCTGCATGCCACAATGAAGACCAGACACGGCCAAATAAATTAAAAAAAATAAGATAAAAAATCCACATAATCTTAGAGAACAGATGTTTATTATTTGCAACCAGAATTCTTTAGTTCTTGATGGCCCTCTCTGGTACACATCTATTTTGTAATAGGTACAAACCACCTTGGAAAATATATGCTCATACAGGTTCTTTTGTAAAAGATATTTGATAGACAATTGTGAACTGCACAAAGACAGACTAAAATGGAATGTTTCAGAAAGAACTAGGATAAAACAGCATTAGGTAGTAATGCTGCTAAGTCTTCATTAGTGTTACCATGTAAGTGAAAGTTTCCATTTTATGTGGTTTTAGGATACTTAAATTCAGATTTTTTATTTTTTTTAATTTGATTACGTACGTTTGTAATTTACATTACATTAAAATATTAACGAGGATATGCCATGTATAATTTTAAAAATTGCAGTAAAAATATATCCGTACCACACAACTCTGTTGCAATGCTTCCTACAAAGGGGGCTCTTCTACTGGGTTCCTGACCAGGTGTTTGCATGTGGGGAGCACTACCCAAAGTTTAGATCTTGCAGTGTCTTTCAGAATTTAAAAAATAAACTGGGGACTTCCCTGGTGGTCCAGTGGGTAAGATTCCATGCTCCCAATGCAGGGGGGCCCGTGTTCCATCCCTGGCCAGGGAACTATATCCCACATACATGCAGCAACTAAGAAGCCTACATGCAGCAACTAAGACATCTGCACGCCACAACTAAGAACTGGTGCAGCCAAAATAAAAAATAATTTAAAAAAATAAATTGTAAGCTAAAAAGAAATGAGCTATTAAGCTATGGAAACACAGAGGAACCTTCAATGCACATTACTCAAAAAGTGAAAGCCAATCTGAAAAGGCTACATACTATACGACGCCAACTATGACAGTCTAGGAAAGGCAAAACTAAGGACAGTAAAAATATCAGTGGTTGCCAGAGGTTGGAGGTGAGAAGGATGAATAGAGCAGATTTTTAGAGCAGTGAAAACACTCTGTATCCTATAATCCTAAATACATGAGGGATGTGGATAATGCGGGAGGCTATACATGTGTGGAGCAAGAAGTATACTGGAAATCTCTGCACCTTCCTCTCAATTTTGCTGTGAATCTATAACTACTCTAAAAAAGTCTTAAAAAAAAAAAAAAAGCCAACTGCGTAGAATCCTAAATTCCCCACTAACTTAAGCCATTTGTGGAATCCCACTGAGGGTGACAAGAAAGCAGCAATATTAAATTTGCGAATAAAGGGGGCAAACAATTCTCTTGGCTCATCTCTAGTTCTTTGTATTCTATAACCTGGTTTCATTGCATTTGGTTTAGAGAAGGCAGGCGTAACTCCCAATGCTGGCAACCCCTAAAATGCAAACAAAGCTAAACACTTCCAAAGACTTAAGGAAAACTCCAGGAAGAGATACACATCCATTCTTACGATAACAGGTAGAACAAAAATGGTGCTAAAAACAAACTATACAGATTCATATAAATTTTATAAGTACAAAAATTTATTCTGAATAAATCATTTTGTAATTACTGAAAGATGTTCATTACTTTACTTAGCTAATATTTACTTAAATCGAGTTACCCAAACAAAATAAACATGGCAATACAAAAATGTAAATTTACAAAAGCTGTACAAAATAACTTAAATTTAAAAATTAGACTGATACAGTCCATATGATCTCTTAAGGGAGCTATACAATTACAGATTTATATACTTTTTTTAAGGGGGTAAAAGAAAGGATGCTTTAAGGCTTCTTTAAGAGTAATCCTTTTAGCTGGATCATACTCCAACATTTTCTGAATGAGGTCAAAGAGAAGCTCATGTTCAGCATCTTGAGAAAGCATAAATTCCTGAAAGGAAAATAAATACAATCAACAGCCTTTTCTACTACCACTTATTATAATTTTATTTCCCCACCAAAAAAATAGGGAAAACTCAAGGTTTTGATCACTTAAGCAATGACCCAGGCTTACCTTCAGAGGTTTACAGCGCCTTGAAACATATCTGCCAGCAGAACTATGTTCATCCCAGTCTAATCGATCATGATGGAAATATTTACGTTTCCTAAGAGTAAGTCCATATCCATTCATGTTTATAATGTCGACAATGAAAACTTAAAACATCTAGCAAAGGTGATCGATGGCACTTACTCTTAAACATACCTGGTTTTCTGTATCATATGTTTTGGCAAAGGTCCAAGAATCCTTTCCATCATTGCCAAATGTTCCTTACTATCGTGTGTCTAAAATAGTAACAAAAAGTTATTAACTACTTCTATTTGCACATTGTGCTTTGTTCTTATTTAACACAGCTGCTAAATTTTTAGTCCATAGGTTACAGGTCACAAAGGAAGGTGATCTCTAAAACAGGCATACTTTTAGCAAGTTACAGCTTATAAGAAAAAATAATTAAGGCCTACAGAAGTTCACCAACAATTTCCCTAAATAAACAAAGATAACTATTTGTAATATACTTAGAAATGTTTCCAATAAAATGATAAATTATAAAGAAAATACAAATGCCCAACAGCATCAGAATTACACGTGATTTTATTTCTTTACCTTTACCTACAATTAATAGTCTATAATGAGAGAGAGAAAAAGCGCTACCTAAATGTGTATACTTTGTGTTAAATTCATATAAACAGGCAATTTACTTTTGCAAAGTCATTGAAACAGATCATTGTCACTTACTGGAAATACTGTAAACCCAAGGTAATATTCAATAAGAATACATCCTATACTCCAGACATCACATGGCTGGGACCATCCTAGGGCTACAAAGTAAAGCAAATTGTTAATGAAAAACTCCTCAATATTTCTTATCAACATTTTGAAAAACAAGGATATAATCTGATGTTTGAGCTGGAAAGATCCTAAAGGAATCACTTAATCCAAGCTTAAACATAATACGATAGCATAGCATGTAAGAATTAGTTAGGGCTCTGGAGACATCTAGTTTCAAGCCCCAAATCTGGCTTACTCTTTTGGGACTGATTTGGGGAAATTTTTTTTTCCTAAACCTCCATTTACTAACTTGTAAAATGGGAGCAAGCCACACCATGCAAAGACTAGACATGACATGTATGAAGTATAACAGGCATTATATGATTATGTTTTAAAATCCCATCACGGGATTTCCCTGGCGGTCCAGTGGTTAAGACTCCATCTTCCACTGCAGGGGGCGCATGCTGGCCGCACAGCCAAAATATAAATAAAAATAACATCCCATCACATATTACAAATGTGCAAACTGCATTCTAGAAAGATTAAGCAACTTCTCAAAGTCCCAGAGCTGACTACTTGGAATAACAAAGAGCTTAAAACCCTTAATGTGTTTTACTATACTAATCCCTAAAAGGGAAAAAGGTAGTCCTACAAACACCTAGAACTGTAAATAAATTTTAGTTAGCTTCAATAAAAACATACACAGGTCTCAAAGCACAATTAAGAAATTCTTACCTAAAATAACTTCAGGTGCCCTATAGTGTCTTGTAGATACCAATGTACTGTGATGTTCATCATCATATGTTGCACTTCCAAAATCTACAACTTTAACATCTGGATTTATTAAAGTACGTTCATCACGTTTCTGAAAATCATAAATGATTAAGGAGGCATTACATTAAGGTGTAAAATATTCACTTAAAACTACGAAGATAAAACATCAAAGACTTACCATTTTGGGATTATATGCCTCTGTGTAGTCAGACTGTACAAATAAGATGTTTTCAGGCTTTAAGTCTGTGTGAGTCAACTTATTACTGTGCAGAACTGAGAATGAAACAGAAAAAGTTCCTGTATTCTAAAAATTGAAAACCAAAACCCTAACCAAACCCCAAAGCCCTGTAACAAAAATCCTCTCTGAATGCCTTTTCACGTCCAAATAAGTGGTCAACATTCAATAGCCTACTACAAAACCACCAGGGACTAAAACCCATTACCCCTCTAAAAAGTTACTTCACTGACAGCTAACTGCTTAGAAGTATCTTTCTCTTATGAAGCTGAGATTTGCCATTCCTTAATTTTAACCCAGTGGTTCTAGATTATCATTTTTAGATATTAGAAACATTAAATCAGTCTTATACAATTTATTATTATATGCTGGACAATATTCTCTTTACTGAATGAAATGCAGTAAACTGACCAACCGCTTGTAATCAACCACATCTTTCTCCTACCTACTCTTAAACAATGCTTTTTAAAAAAATATTATTTATTTATTTATTTATTTATTTATTTATTTTTGGCTGTGTTGGGTCTTCATTGCAGTGCGCGGGCTCCTCATTGTGGTGGCTTCTCATTGAGGAGCGCAGGCTCTAGGCGCACAGGCTTCAGTAGTTGCGGCTCGTGGGCTCAGTAGTTGTGGCGCACGGGTTTAGTTGCTCTGCGGCATGTGGGATCCTCCTGGACCAAGGCTCGAACCCGTGTCCCCTGCAGGCAGATTCTTACCCACTGCACCACCAGGGAAGCCCTCTCCTACCTACTCTTAATTAAGTCAGGCCTCCAAGTCATATATGTTGGATCGTACTTTTTTCTTTTCAAAGATTCAAATTGGTCTGGCATTAAAACCAGTCTCCATAAACTCAAGTTTCTGGAATATATGCCAAACACTTACAATTCACAGACTTGCATATCTGATATGCCATCTTCCTGATATGATCCAGTCGAAAGGGCAGAAAACCATTTTCCTTAATGAAGTCATAAGTACTAAGTCCTAGTAGTTCAAACACAATGCAGACATGACCATGATGTTCAAACCACTCCAACATCTCAACACAGCGGCTATAAACATATGAGAAAAAAACTGAGTACAGCCTCTTACAATTCAAATCTACCCGAGGCCATTTTTCTAAGTTCTATTTTGATACTTACAATGTTCTGCTGGGGTCTGTTGTATTTAAGTGTTCCAGAACTTGTATTTCTGAGCGAGCAGCTTCACAATATCTATCCACATTTTTAACTATTTTTACTGCTACATGTCTACCTCCCCTGTTAACGAAAAGTTAACATTAAAAAAATGATAAAGATGATGTCCAATTCCATTTTTCCATCACTCTTCAAACTGTACTACTTCTATTCTGACCCACTGTATTTGTTTTTTTGAATTTATGGTCTAGCATTCAGTTTTGTCTAATTATATGTAAGCACTCTAACTTCAACTCAGTGTAAGCAACTAGAATGACCTTTGGACATACGGTAGGGTCGGTAACACATGCTGAATGACAGATTTTTTTCATCAGACCACTTGAATTTTTTTTTTTGGTCCTTTAACTACATACCAATAGCTCTAATTTAACAATACTGGGACATTATCACCTCAATTTACATTCCAACTAAGACGTAAAACAAATGTACATACAGCAGTTTCTTCCTATAATACCAGTCACTGGCTAATAACTCCAATCTTCCTTTGGTCCAGGTTACCAAAAAAGTTGGGATATAGTGGGGATGAAGAGTTCTAGTTCTCAGAACCTTACCAACCAATAGTAGGAAGCCTCCTCTAATAATTCATTTAGAAAAGCTTTGCATTCCAAAGGGGAAAAAAAAAAATCAAACAGAAAACAAAGTAAAGAAAATTTCTTACACTATGTTAAGGAATTTCAATCAGTTGTTTGAAGGGCATAGATAATTAAACTTATAACACCAATCTAGGAGAGTTCTCAGCTCTAGCTGTGTTACCCCTTATCAATTAGGTTACTTTCTAAAAATACAGGTTCCTAGGTAAACTACCCTGAAGACTGGTTCAATGTCTGGGGTAAGCAAAGCTCCACAAACTCCTAATATAAAACCAAGGCTAAAATCTACTGATCCAGAAAAAAAAAACAACAATGGCCACAACTGTGCCCAGTGGGACAACAAAAGAATACTTTGAAACAATAAAATCTAATTCTCAGCTTGTAATTAGAGACTTACACATACTATTAATAGCTACTGCTTAAGAACACAAAAGGCTAGTAACTTTATTGGAGTTTCCTATACACAAGTCAAAAATCCAAGCTAAAAGGGTATAATGATGTGTCTAATTCATGGTCAGACTATATCTTAAAGCTGAATAAATTTTCTATACTGTTCACCTTCCCAAGTGCAATCCCAGGCCAGGAGACTTACGCTTTATGATCAATGCACTCCATGACTTTCCCAAAAGCTCCTTCACCTAAAGTATCTACAATTTCATCTAAAAGAGAGAAATAAAACTCAGTTATACCAAGAAGTGGAAACACTTTACTTACAATAAAGGCTATCAAATGCAGATTATTCTAGTTGATGCTACAAATTTCCTTAGTCACTAGATTATTTTATTGGTCAACACTGCCAAAAAACATATATAACTATTTTTAGGTCTAATTTCATTCTTAAGCTAATTTCATTAACTTGATTTACTGTTTTGGAAGTTCTGCATAACAAACATTAAATTTCTAAAGAAAGTAAAAACACAACCCCCCCCACCAAAAGAAATGGAAAAAAAACAAAACAAAAACAGAGAAAGAAAAAAAGATTTCCAAATCCCTGAAATCTTAATCTATATATAGATTATGTTATCTGAAAAGTTAATAAGTGTTGAAAAATATTCTATACATCTTGCACTTAGTACGTCTCCACTCTGACAGATCAGGTGACCCTCCTCATCATCCTCTACACTCCTGGTTCTTTTCCTTCGGTGACTCTTCTGGAAACGTCAAGTGGGCGGCACCAAGATCATCCAGCCAATCAATATACCCGAGTGAATTCAGGGCAGAATACGAAATTCATTCAGCGGGGAGATATTCAGGCATTCAGATACACGCCAGGCCACAAACGGTTGGCAGGAGCAATTTCAAATTCAGTCCCCAGAAATTCACAGGGCACATAGTTTATGTTAACAGGAGAAAAACATGGCAAGGAACAGATTTTCAGATAAGATACTCAAAGTGGCAAGGCAACAAAACATAATACAATTGTTTTTCTTTTTTAAAAAATGCTTAGTTGTAGCACTCACTGAAACATAATTTTAAGTTTCTAGTGTCCTAATTTAATGTTGCAAAATTGTAGAATATTTACTTGTCAAAAGTAGACTGTGGCCAAATTATAATTTCCCAGCTAAACTAAGAAAATAACAAAACAGCAAATAAAATTAAAAATCCTAATTTTGGGGAGAAAAAAAAATTGGCATACAAGAATAACACTATGGTATTTAAAATGTCATCTGAGCTTGATCTCCACATTAACCCATAACCCATAACATTCAAATCTGTTTAAGTGGTTTCCTTAGTGAAAAAAGGATTAGAGAATATGCTTTGCCAGAACAAAGAGGCATGCACGGCATAATCCTCAGTCGTACAAATATAAAAATTCTACTTCTATTTGTAGTAAGACTTTAATTTAACAAATCACATTTCTTGCAGTACTATAAGAAAACTTTCAGAATATCTTGTAATCCCTGCTATAAACTAACCTAAATTACCTCCTGTCACTGGAATGACAATTAGTTGCCAACTACTAATAAAATCTATTACTATATTAACTATACAGATATGATATTTGAAGAATTTCCTATCCAATGCACAAAGACTCCTGCAAGTTAAAATCGAGACGACTTTATCTTAAACAGAACTTCCTCAAATGATCAAACACAATTTCAAGTTTTCCTGTTCCACAAGGGAAATAAAATTTCCAAAATATTTTAAAAGAGCTCATACCCCATGTGAACGATGATATGAAGTGCTGTGGTGAATTCTGTGTTTGCTTTTATAACTACTTCTTCCACTTCTACCAGAGGACTTGCTACTATGGTTCTGATATCTGCTTTCATGATCTCTATGACGATGTCCAGGTTCACATCCTTGGCTGTAGTCATTTCTGTATTCATCAATGTAGCGTCGACTATGATAATCCTTCCCATTTATGGATCTGCTTTCCAGATAATAGCTACAAAAAGTGAAAATGCATTTTCAATGCTCTATGTTAATCCCAAATATCCTCAAATTCTCAGTAAATCTCTTAAAACAGTACTCTTAATAAGATTTTACGCTTTTCTTACCAAAAAGCAAAAAAAAAAAAACCTCCCAATTTTACAACCATTACAAGTTGTCACTGGAAACAGAAATGGTAATCAGTTACCGTAAGTCGCCTCTAGTTTTAATCACGAAAATGTATTCTTCCCCCGGTTTTACTGAGATACAACTGATACGTAACAATGTAACAAAAGTATTTTTATACTGAGACACTATATTCTCATTACCTATCAGATGTTTTAGAGTAATTGTATCTGCAGCGCTTGTTCTCCCGTGCACTGCTATGTGATCTCCTCCTCCTTTTATGACTGCCGCTGCTGCTCCTCCATTTTCCATAATCCCAATCTTTTTCATCCCAATCAGGACAATAAGTTCTCTTTGAGTGTCTCATCTACATAAAAGACAAGTTTTTCCCAGTTAAATATTACCCCACATGTCAACACTGTTGCAAATTCACTCGAGTTGTGACGTTTTATTGTTCTTTTAAATCAAAGTTCAAAAATCATTATCACCCAACCTGAAATCACTGATAAACCCAATGATTTTTTTTCTACTGCCTCAAAATCTAGAGTCTGAACCTTATTCATAAATATTCTGCATTATTCATGTCACGCTCAGATTTACTAGAAGAGGGTTGGAAAAATGGAGAGGAGGAAATCCCAATTTCTGAACGTTGGGAAAAATCCTTTCCTGCCAGAATCACAAATTCCTAACAACTTGAAAAAGACGTTATACAGAAACTTTTCACCAACTACCGTTCATATCAGTACTAACTGCCCGGGCCTCACCTCGTCTCTAAAGGCAACTCGAAATCAAGAAGCTCCAATTGTTCTGGGCGGGGGGTTCTGCAAAAAGTACCTTCGGCTAAATGGCCCCACTGCCCGACTTCTCTCACGCGCTTCTTCAAATACGCCATATTATTTTTCTTTCCTCGAGATCCTAAACCTGACTTTTGTTTACACCACTGAAGGCAAAGGCACGCGCCATTTTCCCCGGAATCCTTTAAGACTCAACTAGACATTAAGTGACACCGCCTCACACCAGGTCAACGTGTTCTTTCTTTTCATTTGTTAAGAACACTTCCTCAGAGGAGCGAGACTTAGGCACATTCCAGAACCCGAGTCAACGCCACCCCCCGCGGGCTGCCTTGCCGTCCCCGCCCCGCCGCCATTTTACAGCCCGGCCGAGGCCTCCGCCGCCGCAGACAACATGGCGCCCGTGGGCTCCGGGGCTCGGCCCTTCCCCCCTCCCTTTGGGGAAGGCAAACGTTCGAGAACCTTCCCCCGCCTGGCAAACCCTACCGCTACCTTCCACCAGTGACTGGAGCGTTGCGGTTCAAACAGAAATTCGCAGCGACGGGCTTGGCAAAGCATGGAAGACGAGCGGGCCACCTTTGTGCAGCCGGGAGGGTAGGGAAAAGAGGGGTCACCGTGCCGGAGACTGCGGGCGCCCAACAACCTTGGAGGGGAGCGTCACAAGCGCTCTTGAGGCACAAAAAGAGGCCCTGACACCTGGCCTGCTTCCTCCCGCGTCTTACCGTCCTGGAAAAGAGTCCAAGCCTAAGGAGACAATGCTTGCGACGCGACCACGGAGAAAACGCAGCTGTCTGCTGCGAGCTCCGGCAGCAAAATGGAGCTGACAGTCACCGCGTCAGGACTCTCCTGGAAAACACGATGACGCTGCAAGCGGGCCTCCGCCTCCGGGCGGGGTGCGCAGACGGGGAGGGCGGAGCCGACTCCGGCTCCGACTTGTGCGCAGGTTCTGGGTCGGGCGCTCAGTGACCAAGGGTGGAGGGAGGGAAGCTGTTGCTGGCCGCCACGTTGGCCCTGGTCTCCGATCCGACTCTGAGAAAACATTGTAAGAGTTGGAGAGAAGAGACTCGCTCACGGTCACTAAAAATTGTGTTTGTGAACGCTAGAAATGAGGAAGAGTGAGGGAAGCAGGGTACAAAATAGCCTGTACCCTATTGCAATCGCTTAAACGATGCTTTAAAAAAAAAAATTACACCATCTGCATCAAATAGCCCCAAATTGGGAATTGTCTGGATTTGGGCTTTTGTTAAAGTTCTGAGACCTGTTTAAAACTAGTTAAATCTTCGGTGGCTGGGACCCACACGCACTGAACTTGGATTGTAGAGATTTTTCCCGAGGTTTTAAAAGTCGAAGAAATGTGAGCGCAAAAGCCTGGAGACAGAAAGTGGAACTCCTCACAAGCAACATTTCCGCGTTAAGCGAGACCTCTGCGGTGTAAAGATGAAGTAAACTGTGAAAGGGGGAAATGGAAGGTCATTAGAAGAAGACAATTTTCAGGAAACAACCTCTGAACAACAAAAATCAAGCTGCAATTTTTTTTTCCAAGCTGCAATTTGATGGAACAAAGTAATTGCCAATCCTGACTCCTGCGCCCCGCCCTTTCTCCATTTGTCACTTGAAGAAAATCACGTACTCATTACAAATTTAGTGGAACGCATAAAATTATCACGTATTACGGTAAAGCGTAATCTTACTGGCTTTATTTAGACAGGAGAGCAGCGTAGATAACTTGCCGGATACGGATGCACAACTACTGTAGGGTAAAGTGATGAGGAATATGCATCCCCAGAATCCCTATGCTTGTTTGCCTTTCTTAAGCCGCTTCTCAAAATGGCTTTGAAGATGCTTTAAAACCATTAATACCTAGATTCTTACATGGGGTCAGGATCACTAAGTACAAGGTAAGTATTTCACTTGTGAGGGAGAAATTTCTCACAGTAACTTGTGAAATTTACAGCTGTTCGGTATATGTTTAACAGCACATTTAAATGTTAAGCAAAACCTAGGGAATCCCAGTCCTTGGAGTATAACAGTTAATCGAAGTCGTTGTGCTAAACACTGTACATAAGTTCTCACTTAATCCTAACAGCAATCTAAATATGGGCATTAGCCGTGTTCTGCTATTACAGGTCAAAGTTGCAGTTTGTGCAGACATCAATTTAGAGTATTTAATTTCTTTAGGCGAAATCCTCACAGTAAAATTACAGGGTAAAAGCCAATGAAAAAATCCTGTACATGTTGCCAAAATTGCTTTCCAAAATGGTTTTAAATTTAGCAAAGCCCACAAACAGCCGATTACTGGTTCAGGATATATCCAAAGTTTCATTAATGAAGTTAGCCATTTTAGCGCGTCTGTTAGTGCATGCTATGGGCTGTTTGAAGGGCTGTGCCCCCCCCAATATACTCATGTGTTTAAGTCCTAACTTCCACTCCCTCAGAATGTGACTGTATTTGTAGTGTGGACTGAAAAAAATGCACAATGTGAGAGTAGTGAGGTAAGTTTCATTTGGGGCAAAATGCCTGGGGAGATAGCCTCTCAGCTCTGAGGAACTGCTCCCAAGAGGTAGGGGAAGAAGTTAGTGTTATATATGATTTTAGTGAAGGGGGATATGTGCAGTCAAGCACACCTTTTGTCAGAGGGTTGCTGCTAGTCACGAGGAGCAGGTAGGTGTCTCCATTAATGATTTTAGTGCTTTTCTAGATATGAGAAAATGCAAGAAATTGGGCTCATAAAATCTTCTCCTGAAAATATCTATCCGAAGGCCTGTTCTGCCTGTTTTCCCCAAAGCACAGGGTGCCTCATTCCTGATCTCCTCTCTGAACTCCTTTAAAGGTGTGTTGAAAGTCAGTGACTGCAGTGGCTAGTGACTTCACTCTTATACACTAGAGCCAGATGGTAAGCGACAATTTTTAGTTGGCAGTAAATAGGGTCTTTACAGAGGTAATACGATTAAATGAGGTCATTAGGGAGGGGCCTAATCCACTTTAGTTGGTGTCTTTATAAAGAGATTGGGAAACACACACCCAGAGGAAAGATGACGTGAAGACAGGAGATGGTCATCTACATGCCAAGGAGAAAGGCCTCAGAGTAAACAACCCTGCCCACACCGTGATCTCCCAACTTGTCTCCAGAACCGTGAGAAACTTTTCTGTTGTTTAAACCACCCAGTCTCTGGTACTTTGTTTTGGCGGCTCTAACTAAATTAGTGCATAACATTAAAAATTTGTTATTTTGGTGGATACTGAACTTGTAATTTTATTTTCTATTTAGTGAAGTTGCACATTTTCTCTTGTGACTTGTCCATTCATACCTTATTGCTTTTCTGTACAGTTCTCTTTTGTCCTATTTTCGTGCAGTTAAACCTATTCCATCTTTACCTCTGTCCAGTTTGTAAACTGAGAAATTCCTTTCTTCTTCAGAGGAATTCTTTGAAATGTTTTAAATTTTTCTTCTGTTTTCTTTAAAAAGGCAACTCTTTTATCCATCTGGAATTTTGGTATATCATGTGAGGTGAAATTCTTTTGCTTTTTTTTCTCCATGTCATTTACTGTGTTATCCTAACACAATTTATGGAATACCTTTTCTTTTTTGGCTGCATGGTACAGCACAGGGGATCTTAGTTCCCTGGCCAGGGTTCAAACTCATGCCCCCTGCAGTGGAGGCACAGAGTCTTAACCACCACCAGGGAAGTCCCCTCTTCTCTTTTTAAAGTGATTTTTGGATACTGCTTTAAATAAACTATGTATACACTACTGTTTACACTCTATTATTCTAGCCTTATCCCTCACACGTCACAGTTTTAATATTGATATTTGCAGCTTTATAAAGATTGGGATTAATTCCTTTTTCATTATATTTAAAAAATTTTCCATTATCATGTATTCTTCTAGATTTGCTTTATAATTATTATATGGAGTATCACTACCTGAACCACAATTGGTACAAATTGAATTTAAAGAACCACCAATCCATTAGTGAAATAGTAACTAATCTATCCACTTTACTAAACTGATTAAAAGTTGAGTCCTTTGTATTAAAATTTATCTATTTACATGTCTCTTAGGTCCTTAGACTGTGCTCCCATGGAGTAGACAGTGTCCGATGTCCTTTGTAGCCAAACCTGGAAGAAGCTCAATAAATTACTTACTAGTTTTAGTTGTTCAAACAACAAAAATACATGTCTTCAGAAATACCCACCATAGAGATTAAGAATGTGTTGCTAAATGGATTTGGAAATTTCCAAGTTCAACCAAGGTATGAATTACAACTCTTCAATTTGCCATTAACCAAAAGGTCTGCAAGCCTTCTACTCAAGAGCTCCAAACGAGGATCTAACAGGACTCAAGAATTCTAATGAATTCAGGTACAATTCAAGAATGGTGGCTGCAGCAAAAATAGCCATGAAGTCTTCCTTCCCCTGAGAGCAAGGGAGACAAACGGAGCAGCGAACAGGCAGAGAAGCAGCACAGCCGGCCCTGAGAGTTAATCATGTTGCGATGTAAATAGAAGTGAGTTTTCTTTCTCCTTCTGAGAGCAAGGGAAAAAAAGGGAGCATCGAGCAGGCGAAAGAAGCAGCACAGCTGGCCCTGAGAATTAATCACTCCTTGTTTAACTGTCACTAATTTGTAGTAAGTGGATTTGTACTTTACAAAGCGAACCTCACCCCCTGACACTAGGTAATTTACCTTTGGCACCCATCACCCCTGACTCTGTGTGTTACATACCCCACCTCTCAGTCCCGGCACTTACATTCTACACGCCCCTCGTAACAAATCACCCCCTATAGTTTTTGAATTTCAGAGACAAGGTCACAGGCCGATAAATGAGAGGCAAATGGATGCGGTTACCAGACTGCCAGACTCCAATTACCAGGAAGCCTGACGCCAGCTATGACTGTTTTGAAATAATGCAAAGGAAAGGAAGCATGCAAGACCTTCACTACTTTGATCTTTACCATATACCCCGGGGCTGTGAGCCCCACATCTAAAATCTCCCGATTCCCAGGGAGGGGGGGCACAGTTGAGGCGCTAGCTTTCTGTCTTCCCTTCTGCCTAGCAGAAAAATAAAGCCATCTCTCTCTTCCTCCAAAATCCCTGTCTCCGTATTTCTGTTCGGCCTCAGTGCACAGGGAAGCCGATTTTTCGGCAACACGGTGAAGCAGATTTCAGGCATAGTTTATACTATCCCTTAAACTCGTATGAGTTTTAACTCCCTTTGCTGTGAAACCATGATTATTTGGCAACTTCTGATAGTCTGGGTCAAGGGTTGGCAAACTTTCTTAAAACGGCCAGAGAGTAAATATTCTAGGCTTGCAGGCTATTTGGTCTCTGGCACAGCCAATCATTTCTGCTCTGGTAGCACAAAACAACCAGAGCTACTGCATAAACATGGGAATGGCAGAGTTCCAAGAAAATGTTATCTGCAAAAACAGGTGGCCAGCCTGAGGGCTGCAGTTTGCCAACCTCTTGTCTAGTTGGGGAACCACATTACTTTCGTTTTAAAGAGAACTTGGGTTGATCAGCAATATTCTAGTCTTCTAGTCTTCTGAGTAGTTTATACTTACTGCCAAGTAATACGTGGAACAGAATGTCAATTACCCAACTGCTAATGTGATCATGAGTGGACAGAAATCAACGTTCTGGATTTTGATCCTCATGGTAGCCTACGAGAGGCCCAAGGGGGAGCCAGTATACCTCCCTATCTATGAGATCCTTATGGGTACAACTAAGCAGACATAAGAATAAGACATAAGAATGAGCTCTAAGAACCCAGAAGTCACATCTGTACCACTAAAAAAATGGCACAGTTTGGAATAAAAATTGAGGCAATGTCAGTCATTACAAAAACTTCCTGACAAAAAAAAAGAAAAAAAAAAAAACTTCCTGACAATCAGTAAAATACTCTTAAGGGTGGTGACAAAAATTCAATGACATGTTTGGAGAAGAAAGATATCAAGTATAAGAAGTGGCAAACCAAATTCTGGCCTAAAAGAGGCCTTAATACTAATTCTAGAAACTAATGGTTAAATTAAAAGGGTGAAACAAAACATGAGGGCATTAGTGTAACTGGCCCCTCAGTTTAGTGTAAGGTATGGAAGGTACCAATAGTAACAAGAGAATAACTGCAAGCTAACTCCCTAATTGCAGTTAAGAAAGAATCAATTAGATCAGCCATCTGCAGAAATGATACAAACGAACAAATGTTTGCTATCAGTTTTAGAAATACCCCAAATCTAACCTAGGTGATCTAGACAGTGAGTGGGACATAGTTCTTTAACAAATCAATGGTAGAGCCTGATAAATGGCCTGATTAGGTGAGAGCCCTGATATGGTTAAGAGCACAGCTTCCATTTACTTGCTACAGAACACTTACTACATGCCAGAAGCTTTATACACATTATTTCATTTAATCCTCACAAGAGTCATGTGAAGGATTATTTATGTATGAGAAAGTTAAAGCTTGGAGATACTAACTTGCCTAAAGTTAATATTAGGGGGCAGAGCTGTGATTCAAACCCAAACCAGAACTCTACAACTAATTGTATTTTTCAAATGGATCATCTGTAGGACTCTATCCTGCATTATATTTCTTTTAAACCCTGCATTTTGAAAAGATATATATAGATTTTTTAAAGAGTTTATTTATTTATTTTTAACATCTTTATTGGGGTATAATTGCTTTACAAGAAAAGATGTATTTTTAAAAAATGTTCCATGGGCACATCAGTTGGGAAATTCTGAGTGTTTACTGTACTTTGAGACTTCTCTGAGCCTTTACTATAAAGACCAGGGGAAATAACAACTGGATTGACCGGCCTTTCTAGGCCATCTCTTTATTTGTCCTTCCTCTTTCTAACTGTATGAAGTAAATAATTAATAGAAAATAATATTTCCAGGATGTGGACTACATATGGTAGGAGCATGTAATTAGGGTGCTCAACAATGCCTGGATTTGAGACTCAGCATTTTAAAATAAATATTTATATGGAAAAACAAAATTAAACAGGGTTTTTAAAAAAAATTAAAGAAATGCATTAGGTAATAGTTACAGTAAAGAATACCCTCTAAGAATAGGAGTAAAAGCTGTTTGGCTTCCCTTGGTACCACCAACTCATAGAAGATCTTAGCTGTAAACAAGTAGATCTTAGTTGTAAACAAGTTGTATAATGATGCAATCTCTGACATAATTAAAACTGGGTAAACCATAATAGGTGTGTTCCTTGAATAGTTTGCCAAGTATTTGTCCAGGTCTATTACAGCTACTGAGCAAATGGGTTGGCATGAATAGTTATGTCCTTAATGTGTACATCATTAAGAGGTCGATATGTCTTCTCATTTACTGGTAACTTCTCCAATTCATCTAGAGTCTCCAGACCATCTATTACCCTGAAAGAGAAACAATATAATGTTTGAAAATATCCTGAGATTGAAACATAATATCCAAATACCTATAGCAATTACAGTCTCACCATGTCTCATAGTTCTTTGAATTCCCCAGTTGAGTGTACAATAAAATATCGCTTTGATTTTCTGCCATAGGTAGGGGCCAAAATTCAGAAACAAAAATTCATTTTTATGCCTTTAGACAATAGCAATGGAAAGGAATATTCCCACCAAAGTATCTAAACATTGCATTCGGCCTCATTCACATGGAATAGCTACAAATGGGGCCAATATAACCAGTCATAAGGTTTTCTTTGTTATAGGAAAAACCTGGAGAAAGTATGTAAGGATGACACTAGTATTATCAGTACTGCCCTACACTGAAGGTCCTGAAGTGGGTGGCCTCTTTGCACTTTATTGTTTAAATACAGTGTTTTTATTTTTTGCTTCTGGACAACAAAAAACAATATTCAGAATAGGAGAAGATAAGATCAACAGTTATGCCACTTCCAGCAAGCCCATTTCATGTTTCTATCAAGAAAAAAATATATATATTGAGAGCTATCCTTCTAATATGTTCTAGAAAGTTAGTCTAAAACATTTGCTAAGAAAAAGTGGCTTTTTAGATAATACCTCCTAGTGCAATTCAAATCAATTCCTAAGACATATTATGTACTTTAAAAAAAGATAACAGATTTCCATTTTATTTTACATTTCCACTAAAGTGATACTATAACCAAAGCCTTTGGATTTTACACCCAAATGTAGGACAATTAAGGTCTTGAAATTATAAGTTTTAAATGCTTTCCCATGGGAAGGAAATCCAAACAAGAGGGGATATAGGTATATGTATAGCTGATTCATTTTGCTGTACAGTAGAAACTAACACAACATTGTAAAGCAACTATACTCCAGTAAAAACTAACTAACTAAAGGCTTTCCTACCTTCTGGGTCAGTAAGAGAGAAAGAGGGTACAAGAAACAGATCTCAGGCAAAAAAGGGCATGTAGAATTGAAGCAAGTAAGCCTAGTTAAGTATCTGGGACATGGGCCCCTTTGAGAACCAGTGGAAAGCTATGTACCCTTCTTCTCAGAAAAATGTATGTGCATATATACAAAACAATTTCAAGGAGGTACTGGGCCAAAGATTAAGAATCCTTGTTCTAAACTCTACAGTTTTTTTACCAATCCAGTAAGATAATTCCTAGTAATTACTAATCAATAATTCTGAATGGTGGGTTAAGGGAGAAAAGAAAAAAAAGGGAGTCTGGTGCTCGCTTCGGCAGCACATATACTAAAATTGGAACGATACAGAGAAGGTTAGCATGGCCCCTAAGCAAGGAAGACACGCAAATTCGTGAAGCCCACAAAAACTACTAAAGGCTATAATATTCCTTTTCATTGATTATTACTAATCTATAAATTAGACATGTATATGGAATAAAAAAGAAAAGCTGTAGACTCTTCTATTTTTAATTAACCTAGCTTGGCATTCAAACTGTTAAATAAAACAAATTCTAAAACTGTGCCTTGGTTTATTAAGCATAGTAAATATTTGTTGACAAACTGACTTCCTGTTGATTTATAAAAGCAATTCCCAGGTAGAGGGCTTGTAATGGTTATTCTTGCAGAGACTGCTAAACACTCCCTAGGATCCAATCTCCCCTTCTTATTCACAGAGGCCTGGTTTTATTGCGAGTGGTAATATGTCTGGCTAAGAAACACTGCCTACCCTCCCTTGTAGGTAAGTTCTGGGCTTTCCAGGAGAGCTCTTGAGAAAGGGGCTGACTCAGCTGGCAAGCACCTTTGCCCTTCCTCCTTCTTCCTACTTGGAGTACAACTGTTCCGGCTGGGGCTGTGCTGCCCAAGTTATGGCCATGAAGTGAGCTTCAGAATGATAGCTAAAGACGGTTGAGAAGAAAGACAGAGGCACCTGGAACACTGGTGATATAATAGAACCACTATCACATACCATCTTGTTTAAGCAACTGTTTTTCAGATGTGTTAGTTGATGCAAGATGCTATTCTTAATGAAAACAGATACATACTGTTAACTTGCATAATGATCCTGAAAAAATAGTACTGGCCCTTCTTTTACAAAATAAGAAAACGGAGGCTCAGAGAGGTTGTACGTTTCCCAAGGTCACAGGGCTGTTATGTGGTGGACTTAAATTTCAGGTACATTTAGCTCTCATACTGCTCTTTGAGTATTAGTATGCTATCATCACAGCCACTCATATGCATCCTTTGCATTGAAATTCCAAAGAAAACCATAACCAGAATACTCACTTTCCAAATACTGTGTATTTCATGTCCAGATGTGGCTGCTTCCCATAGGTGATGAAGAACTGAGATCCATTGGTGTTTGGGCCATTATTAGCCATAGATACAACACCTCTAACGTTGTGCTGAAAAAGAAAGACCAAAGTATTAGCTGTTTTTACATAAGTATTCCAAATAAAGGACTGAAACAAGACATGCACTCTACCTTCCCAGTATTTAAGGGATCAAGAAAACATGTAATCAGCTTCCATTAGGGCTAATCCAAATGTTCAGTTTCTGTATTATCTGTATCTCTGGAAACTTGTATCTAAGTTGTTTTTATATATATATATATATATATATATATATATATATATATCAAATCACATTCCCCAATTAATTTCACCTTTGGAGAAGCAGAGCCACAAACACTTTTGGCAATACCAATGTATAACAGAAATAATCCTTACATTTATATTAAGGAACAGTGTGCTGGCATGAAATGATCAGGCAGACAACAAAACCAAAATCCCCATAATCTCTTCACATATACACTGGACTCTGGCTAGTTTCCTTATCTGTAAAACAAGGGAGGTTGGACTAATTCAGCGGTTTATCCATAATTCAAATGCTCACAAGGGTTACCAGATAATAAATTGATAATTGGGCAGAATGTAAACATTAGGGAATGGTGGAGCCTGGCAAAAGGAATAGTGTAGCTCTTGCCTCATGACGTTTACAATCTTTTTAAACCAATGGCCATAGAGAATGCATCTGTGGGTCTTCCATCCATGGGCTGTCAGTTTATAACCCCAGGACTGGATGATCTAAGGAAGGCCTTGTCTAACTCTTAATATTCATGATACTATTTGCTATACAAGGGACCGTGTACAGGAATTAAAAGGACTTTACTGATAAGATTGAAGACAGAACTGTCTTACAGGGAGATGCCCAAATATAAAATATACTAAAGGTAACTCCAGTGATTATCTTTAGCTATTCATCAGGGGACACTAATAAGACAAACTACAGAGATGCAGCTTCATAGAGATATTAATGCTTTACCGTTCCCTAAAAGGTGACTACCAATAACATATGTAGTGTTTGATACATACATAAGAATATATATACCATTTACAACTTAATAAAATCAGCACCCATTAACCTATTTCCGAGTTTTAAGAATTAAAATTTACCAAACTGTTGCATATGCCTATGTGCTCCTCTCAGTTATTACTTCAGCCTCTCCAAGAGGTAACCAGTGTTCTGATATCTTTACATTCAATACATGCCTATACAATATATTGTTTCCTTTTGCTTGTTTCTGAGCTCTATAAAATAGTATCATACTATTTGTAGTCTTCCGGGAAATGATTTCTACACTTAACATTATGTTTCTAAGATTCATACATGTATACATAGCTGTAGTTCTGATTTCTTTCACTGTATAACATTTTACTTCTGAATATACTACAACTTGTCCATTCAAAGATCAATAGACATTGTTTCTAGACTTTTGTTATTACCAATAGTACTCTAGGAACACTCTTGTACATGCTTCCTAGTGCACATGTACATGAATTTCTCTAGGGTAAACATGTGGGAATGGAATTTCTGGGTTAGAGTATGTGAATATTCAATACGTATCCTCAACTCTGGTATATAAGAAAATAGTTCTTAACCTTGTCTGTCTAGGAATCACTAGGGAACCTTAAAATACAATCGAGGTCCTAATCAGTTCTACTGACTTTTTCTCTAGACTTAGGGAGGTAAGGCCCTAATCTTTTATAGTTTTAAAACTTCCACAGGTGAATCTGTAACAGCAAAGTTTGAAAACCACTGGCATAGGGTGACAGATTAGCACCAAGGAAGCAGTCATTCATTAATGCCTAAAAAATCATTTCATTTCCAATTCAGAAAAAGGATGACTTTTTTTTTTTTTTTTTTTTTGCGGTATGCGGGCCTCTCACTGTTGTGGCCTCCCCCGTTGAGGAGCACAGGCTCCGGACGCGCAGGCTCAGCGGCCATGGCTCACAGGCCTAGCAGCTCCGTGGCATGTGGGATCTTCCCTGACCGGGGCACGAACCCGTGTCCCCTGCATCGGCAGGCGGACTCTCAACCACTGCGCCACCAGGGAAGCCCAATTATTTTAACCTGTATTATTACAAAATATGTATCAAAGTTTCCAAGTGTAAACATAGCATGAAAAAATAGATTTTGCAGTATTTTGGATTTACCTTAAGATATTCACTGTATTCATCCTCAAATTTCTTGCCCCAGATACTGCTCCCTCCTCTTCCAGTGCCTACATTACAGGACAAACAGATGAAAAAGTGTATGTAACTAAAGCTGAAAAAGGGTTCATTTTCTAAACATAAGGACCTCCTCTTCCAGTACCTACATTACAGGACAAACAGATGAAAAAGTGTATGTAACTAAAGCTGAAAAAGGGTTCATTTTCTAAACATAAGGGCCTCCTCTTCCAGTACCTACATTACAGGACAAACAGATGAAAAAGTGTATGTAACTAAAGCTGAAAAAGGGTTCATTTTCTAAACATAAGGGCCTCCTCTTCCAGTACCTACATTACAGGACAAACAGATGAAAAAGTGTATGTAACTAAAGCTGAAAAAGGGTTCATTTTCTAAAAATAAGGGCCTCCTCTTCCAGTACCTACATTACAGGACAAACAGATGAAAAAGTGTATGTAACTAAAGCTGAAAAAGGGTTCATTTTCTAAACATAAGGGCCTCCTCTTCCAGTACCTACATTACAGGACAAACAGATGAAAAAGTGTATGTAACTAAAGCTGAAAAAGGGTTCATTTTCTAAACATAAGGGCTAGTTTATATAGCATAACCCTTTAAATACAAATAAAATTTGGTACGTCCTCCTTACTTACCAAAATTGAACTTTAAAAACCATAAAAATAAAATATCTCTACAAAAACCAAAACCCCTCCTTATCAATATTGTTCATACTTTAGGGCTCGGTGCTAGTAGCTTCTGCTTAAAAATTTCTTGCTAAGGTAAGTTATAAAAACCCCACATGCTTTTATTTTTCTATTCTTTGTCTAGTCTCTTCTTCACACTACATACCGTAGGTATAGGTATATACCCTAGGTATTACTGGAATAACTTACCTGTCGGATCTCCTGTTTGAACCATGAAACCCTTGATATTTCTATGAAATATACAGCCATTGTAGTAATTACTGGCACAAAGAGCCAAGAAATTCTGAAGAGAATAAAAACAATGATTGAGAAATGATGTAGCAGAAGATAAGAACCATTTAAGATTTAAGAATATTTAAGATAAAGAAGCAATTGTAGGGACTTCTCTGGTGGCGCAGTGGTTAAGAATCTGCCTGCCAATCCAGGGGACATAGGTTCCAGCCCTGGTCCAGGAAGATTCCACATGCCGCGGAGCAACTAAGCCTGTGCGCCACAACTACTGAGCCTGCGCCCTGGAGCCCGCACACCTAGAGACCATGCTCTACAACAAGAGAAGTCACTGCAATGAGAAGCCCACTCACCACAACTAGAGAAAGCCTGCGCACATTAACAAGGACAGAACACACCCAAAAAAAAAGCCAATTGTATTTACTGAAAACACTACAACAACCTATTTAAATGATATCTTTTAGGCATTACTTTGGATAATGTCACTGCCTAAAACTCTTCAATAGCTTCCTTCTGTTCTTGAAATAAAATGCAAAATCTTCAGGAGAGCCTAGCAAGCCCTGCATGACCTAGCCTACTTCTACATCATCATAATCATAATAACTCCTTCCCTGCTGCTTCCTGTGTTAACCCCATCAGGCTTCTGAAAATTCATCCAAAAAACACAGGCTTTCCCACCTTAAGGCCCTTGTACCTGCTATTTCTATATACCTGGAATGTTCTTTTTATAAGTCCTTCCAGAGAGATGCCTTCATTACCTTTCGCACTCAGTTTTTTGGTTTTTTTTTTTTGCGGTACGCGGTCCTCTCACTGTTGTGGCCTCTCCCGTTGTGGAGCACAGGCTCCGGACGTGCAGGCTCAGCGGCCATGGCTCACGGGCCCAGCCGCTCCGCGGCATGTGGGATATTCCCGGACAGGGGCACGAACCCATGTCCCCTGCATCGGCAGGCGGACTCTCAACCACTGCGCCACCAGGGAAGCCCTTGCGCTCAGTTTTTAAAGCATCACTTTCTTGGCTAGGCTTGCCCTCACCTTCTTTTAAATAAATCCTTTCCCATTATTCTCTATCTCACAACTTTATTTCCTTCAAAGCATTATTACCCTCTAGAATTACTTTTTTTCTAGAATGAATCTTCCCCCCTGCCTATCTTCCCGGGTAGAATATTAGCTCCACAATAGCAAGGCATGTCTCTTGTTCATCACTGTAGCTCTACTTGCTGGCAAGATAGCCTTCCATAAATAAATTACTTAATGAACAAATATATATAGCTGACTCTTTTTCCTTCTTGTATTTCTCTCTCTCTCTTTTTTTTTTTTTTTGGCTGAGCCACGAAGCTTGCAGGATCTTAGTTCCCTGACCAGGGACTGAACCTGGGCCATGGCAGTGAAAGCACCAAGTCCTAACCACTGGACCGCCAGGGAACTCCCTCTTTTTTCCTTGTTTAAATGACAAGGATAGAACCTTGTCATTTAAACAAGTAAAATAATGTATGGAACAATTCTCTTACCTAATATCTAATGATTATTTACATTTCTTGAGGAAAATGAGCCAAAGGAAAAAGATACCAGCCACTCTGTGGTTAGAGAAAAATTCTCTACCCTTTCTTTGATCCAACTTTGACATCAGAAAAAGAAGTGTAAATTAGACCAGAGATTATCATTGTGGGTTTTTCTTGACAATAGTTTTATAGAAACGTTTTTTTGGATGCTGTTTAAGTTAGATGACTCAATTTCAAAACGGTTATCCTGTTGCATTAACTCATCTTTTATACATACATTACGGTACTCACTTCACATGTTTTGGGTGTCCTCTCACAGAAGACTTCTATTTTAATATCACCTACATCTGTATGCAGTGTCACCGACTAAAAAGGAGAGAGAATGTGAGAACGAATGCTATTTCTTCAGGTGACTTTGTGCACTGTATCATTTCCCTAACTAGATATTAAAGATAACTACCTGAATAAAAACAGAAAGAAACACCATTTCAGAGATGATCCACCACACAGTAGCTCTGAGAGATAAGTTGTATTTCTTCAAAATTTATTTCAGCAGTAGAAAAAAAATTCCAGAAGAGAAATATAAATGTTAAGGTAAAATGATATCTATGCTAAAATATTTGGGAGCAAATATTGTGATGGAAATAATCATTTTAAGTTTGAATTTTTCATCAATAAAAATAAAAAGTTATGTTAGTATTACTGACTTAAGTGGCAATTCACTAAGTCATTAATATATATTGAAAAATAGTAAGAAAATGACTTTTACAAACATAGTTTCCACCATTTCCCTTATGTAATTTAATTGCGAGAGACTTAAAAAACAATTTCTTTCTCCACTAAAGACAACAGACATAAAAAGCATCAGTGTTTTCAGATCGTAAAAGTGCAGAGGTAACACGGTACTTCTTCTTGCTTGCTTTTTGTTTAATCTGTTGTTTTGGTAGCTAGAATAGTCCTTTTGTTACCCCATTCCAGAGAGGGTGGAAAACTTCTGAGGCTTCCTTTTAAAATTCTCTTCTTACAATAGTTGTCCACCTTAGATCAAAAGGATCCAATTAAAATGATCACACCTGGCTATGCTCTTCTGACCCTGCAACACCACCTTTCCATCTCTATCCATCCTGTAACAATCTTTTTCCATAAAAGGTAAATTCTGTGTTTTAAGTGAAAAACATAAAGAATCTGAAATCACTTTACACTGTATGCTTCTACAGATTATCATTGCTCTGTTTTGTCACTGAAATTTCCATGCAGTTTTATTTCCCTTGACTGAATTTCTAAAAATTACTTATAATGAAGACTTTCATAAGAATTCTGTAAAATTTACCATTTTTCTTCTTGATGCTTTCAGGAAGTACTGTTACTTTCTCAGTTTACTGAGAGAAGTTCAAAAACGAGCCCTATTTCCAAAAGAAAAAACAATTAAATTCATTTCCCTCTCTTAACTCACACTTGCTCATCTTTACCGCATATTTAAGAGAAAAAGTCTCGATGAGCACCCATCCTGCCCCAAGTAATAAAAAGCTGGTTATGAAAGCGATCAGGCGATACTACTCGTCTCAAGCCCCTCAACTCCTACTTCCACTGCTCACTCTTCACGGGCCGGGTACATTCCCGCCTTGGGGTCTAGGCACTGGGTGTTCCCCTTGCCTGGAACACGTACACTCAGACATCTGTACGGCTCTTTTCCTCACCTCCAAGTCTCTTCTCAAAAGTCTGGTCTGGACCTGATAACTCTATTTAAACCTGCCTTAACGATTTCCTTTTCCATAGCACTTAGCACTAATATACTCTATGCTTTACTAATTGTCTTATTTCAACAACACCCTCCCCCGTACAGAATACTCACTGGAAGCAGTCCAAGAACTAACATACACAGCGCTCTGCGAGCATTTGAGTTAAGTGAATGAAAGAATAAGTGACGTTACCCCATACTTACTTAACCACTTCGATTAGCACAGCGGTTGTTAAAAGAGCAAAGGTGCAATCGCAGTTGCCCCCACGGGTCTGCAGATTCGAAATTAAGTTTCTTCAGGCCACCGGAAGTCGAGCAAGGGACCCATTAGAGAGAACGCCCCTCACCTGCTCGCCTCCTCCCTCCGCCCCCTCCTCCCTGTCTCAAACCAAACGACTAGAACTAGGGAGACACCAATTTCTCCCCACCAGGCACACTTTTGACTATGAAAGGGTCAAAATTATCTTTTAATAATTACACTAGGACAACAAGCGTAACTCTGGTCATCCTCTAGAAGTGCCTTGGGCTCAGACGCAAGGCCGGAAAGACCACCTCCGACCGGCTCCCCCGCCCCGCCCACTTTCACGAAGCCGGGAAGTTCCGCGCAGGACCGGAAATAGCGCTCGCGGAGTTCCCGGGGCTGGTGAGTCTTGGGCCGGTTTAGTTTCAGCGTGGGTAGCTGAGACCTTGGCGGCGGGCTGTGGTTTACGAACCTGCTGCAGCGAAAGGTGGCGGGGGAGGAGATAGGCGCAGAAAACCGGCTTGCCGCGGGGGAGCATAGCGCTCTAGAGGGGCCGGGGACTTAACTCACGGACTTATCGGCCGTGCCACCTGCGCTCTTCATTGTTCTAGAAAAGGCCTGAAGGGGGACGGAAACAAGAGGGCGCAGTTTGCAGGCTGTAAAGTGGGCCTTGCTAATGAATCTTAATAATAAATAGTGCAGACTCTAGGCCAGGCATGGTTCCCAGCTTCACGGTTAAATCTTGCAACCACGCTGTGAGCTGGGCACTATTATTTGCACCCTTCAGAGGTGGAAACCACAGAGGTAGAGTCCTCAGAGACAGCTGTGGCTTTGGGAGTCAGTCTGGTTTTAGAGTCGGTGCTCTTCCCACCATGCTCTGCCACCTCCCATTGTCGTTAATTGTGACTTAAAGCTACTTAGCTTCGTAGGAAATGGGGAGTGTTTTGTTACTTACAAGGGCTCCTTCAAATGTAACAGTAGGTAACAGAACCGGCGTGGTGGCCCATTAGAGCTTCACTTTAGGGCTTGCCAGATTTAGAAGAGTCTGGAGAGTCGAGTAGTATCAGGACGTGGAATCTGGAGAGTGGAAGTGGTATAAGGACCCTTAGAAGATCTTCCAAGACCCCAGGTTCGAGTGGTTCCACCTCACTCCAAACTGTATATTGAATAAGTGCATTAAATATTTCTTTTTTATTATTTTATTTTATTTTTGTCTGCATTGGGTCTTCGTTGCTGCGCGCAGGCTTTCTCTACTTGCGGCGAGCGTGGGCTACTCTTGGTTGCGGTGTGCAGGCTTCTCCTTGCGGTGGCTTCTCTTGTTGCAGAGCCCAGGCTCTAGGCATGCAGGCTTCAGTAGTTGTGGCTCACGGGCTCTAGAGCGAGGGCGCAATAGTTGTGGAGCATGGGCTTAGTTGTTCCACGGCAGGTGGGATCTTCCCGGACCAGGTCTCGAACCCGTGTCCCCTGCATTGGCAGGCTGATTCTTAACTACTGTGCCACCAGGGAAGTCCCAATATTAAATATTTCTGCGTACAAATATTGAAAAAAATAGCTTTTGAAATTGAGTTATGAGTATTTCATTAAATTTACAATTGCTTTCTTGTTAATTATTTTGCATACCGTGAAATGCTTTTCTTCAAAAACAAAAGTGTTCATAGATACTACATTTAAGAATGGAGCTGACAGTGTTATCTTTTGTATTGGATATAGATGTCTATAAGGCTTACAGACTGTGTGGGCCCTTTACATCCTCACCTCTCCCACCTCTTGATTCTGGCCTTTGTGTGGCAGGTAGCTGTTGGCTCAGGGGCAGCAGCTCCTGCCCTTTGCTGCCTTGACCCTACCCATTCACAGAGTGACTCACCTGTGCATCCCATGGTTCTGGCTGCCGATAAAACACTTAATATTTTTTTTTTAAACTAATATATTTTTTGAATTTTATTTTATTTATTTTTTATACAGCAGTTTCTTATTAGTTATCTACTTTATACATATTAGTGTATACATGTCAATCCCAATCTCCCAGTTCATCCTACCACCACCCATACCCTGCCACTTTCCCCCCTTGGTGTCCGTACAAAACACTTAACTTTTTAAATATGTTATTGTTACTCTTTTGTTAAAGCACTTTTTAATGTCACTATATACCACCCTAACTCCAAATTCTGCTATGATGGGGGAAGGGGGACTGTGTCAGTCTGTATAGTAAGCATTTAGTGCTGGCCTATGTTGGTGATCCTGAGATACAGAAAAGGTAGTTTCTGTCCTCCAGTAGCTTTAGCGTACTGGGGGAGACAGACAAACAGGAATATAATATTATGAGAATAACTAGTGCAAAAGCAGGTGGGACAGGGAGAGGGACGACACTGAAAAGGAAGGTTTGTCAAGAAAAGCTTTATTTAGGAAGTCGAAAGGATCTTGGAAGGAAGGGTAATATTTAGAGAAATGGAGAAGGGTAGTTGAAGCACAGGTGGGGAGAACAAGAACAAGGCTGTGGGCTTCCCTGGGGGCGCAGTGGTTGGGGGTCCGCCTGCCGATGCAGGGGACACGGGCTCGTTCCCCGGTCCGGGAAGATCCCACATGCCGCGGAGAGGCTAGGCCCGTGAGCCACGGCCGCTGAGCCTGCGCGTCTGGAGCCTGTGCTCCGCAGCGGGAGAGGCCACGACAGTGAGAGGCCTGCGTACCGCAAAAAAAAAAAAAAAAAAAAAAAAAGAACAAGGGTGTGTGGGAGAGGGCAGGGAGGAGGAAAGGAACATAATTGTGTGTTGTGCACCAGGTCTGTGCAAGGTGACTTAAACATATTAATCCATTTACTCCTCCAGACGGCCTGTGAGGTAAGTTACAGTGTCTCCATTTTGTAGATGAGAAAACAAGCTCAGAGAGGTTAAATGACTTACCTATGATTACCATGTGCCAGTAAGTGGCAGAGCCAGTATTTGAAGCCAGGCACGTAGGACTACAGCTCTTTTGCTCATATGCTTTGCTGTCTCAAAGGTCCATTTTCTGTGTTTTGACTTCAGATACTCAGTTTTACCTGACTTCTGCATGTTGTCATCGCGTGTACGCCTGGGCCCCACGACAGTCCGCCTAATCCATTCCCTGATCTGCAGTTCTTCCCGTTCCTTCATGGATCTAAAGACTCTCCTTTCCTCCTTGAATGACTTTGCATCCCTCTCATTTGCTGAGAGTTGGGACAATGTTGGATTACTGGTGGAACCAAGCCCACCACACACTGTAAACACGCTCTTCCTAACCAATGATTTGACAGAAGAAGTGATGGAGGAGGCACTGCAGAAGAAGGCAGATCTCATTCTCTCCTACCATCCACCCATCTTCCGACCTATGAAGCGCATCACCTGGAAAACCTGGAAAGAGCGCCTGGTGATCCAGGCACTGGAGAACAGAGTCGGGATCTACTCTCCTCACACGGCCTATGATGCTGCTCCGCAGGGAGTCAACACCTGGCTGGCTAAAGGGCTTGGTGAGAAGCCTCTTGTTCTTTCACATTCAGTATTTTCCCTACCAGTGCTTCGAAATTTTAGAATGTATTTCCAGTAGTGTTTTAACTGCTTTAGGGATAGGGACCATTATTCTACTTTCATATATTGTAAAATAATCTTGCTGAAATCTGGCAATTAAATTGCATTTGAAAAATGAAATTTTTATCCTTAGTGAACAAGGACAGCATCATTTTTGATGGAGCTTTGTGATTCCTTACTCATGTGGCACAGTGCCTGGCACTCAGGCACTCCAGAAACGCTTGTTAAACTGAACTGAAAGCTTCAAGCCTCTCCAAAATATACTTCGTATGTCAATCAAATAGAGTTTTATTGAATTAGTCCTTATGCCCAGCACAATGAGGGAATTCAGCATATGTGTTTTAGCAAGTCTTTTTAGTTTACTCATTTTGGGCTGAAGCTTCTGTGATGATATAATCTGGATTAATGTGGTCAAGTAAATTATGAGCATCTGCGACTTGAATCATAGTTTACATGAGTAAATTTAGTAAGCAGTCACAATTCTATATGTTATGTAAAAATTCATGAGTCAGTCTTGTCCAACTTTTTGTGATATTTACGAGTCTTCTGGAAAATCTGAAAATAAATTTGATTATGTATGTCTGTACTAAATCCCTAAATCACGGGGATTGTTGAATGTATATATAAGGGATATGTATGTGTGTGTATATTATATAAGCATCTGAGAATAAATCTTTTCAAAAATACTCATTTCTTAGAAGTTTTGCCCATAGTGATTTATCTTTCTAATTTTTAAATAAACCCACAAAAACTCCAATTTCTGACAATTTTTTCTTTCTAGGAGTTTGCACCTCCAGACCCATCCATGCTTCCAGAGCTCCTGACTACCCCACGGAGGGAACACACAGAGTAGAATTCAATGTTACCCACACCCAAGACCTGGACAAAGTCATTTCTGCAGTGAAAGGAATTACAGGTGTATCTGTCACTTCTTTTTCTGCTAGGTACAATATTTTTTCCTCTTTTTGTGTATATTAATTTGTAAGAATCTTTCTTACAGATTCTATAACTCTGTTATTTAAGTTTGCAGCGAATCACTTTCCTAGGGTGGGTTTACAAAGCAGCATACTTCTCATTTGCCTGCGGGTCCCTAAGGAGAACCATGGGATCTTTTCAAAGCAATAAAAATGATAAGTAACACTTATTGACTATTTTCTATGTGGGAGAGACTATATCACACATCCTACAGTATTTCTAATCCTCCTGGCAATGTTGAAAGTTATTTTTACCTTAGGGATGCAGATATACCCTAGTTATATGCTGATAACATAGGTTTACTTTTATCAGTTCCCAGCAAATGATGATTCCCAAACACTTGAAAAGAAAAATACATTAAAGTGCCTCTTGGAAGGTCAATCATTTATTTAATTAGGGCTGAGATACCAAAATGTTGCTTCAGGGACATCCCTGGTGGCGCAGAAGTTAAGAATCTGCCTGCCAGTGCAGGGGACACGGGTTCGAACCCTGGTCCGGGAAGATCCCACATGCCGTGGAGCAACTAAGCCCGCATGCCACAGCTACTGAAGCCCGCACACCTAGAGCCCATGCTCCACAGCAAGAGAAGCCACTGCATTGAGAAGCCTGCATACCGTAACGAAGAGTAGCCCCCGGTTGCTACACAGCAACAAAGACCCAATGCAGCCCAAAATTAATTAATTAATTAATTTTTAAAAAAATGTTGCTTCATTAGAGATTTTTGGGGGGGCTGATTTACCCTAATACCTACTAAAGCATCGTAAAAGACAAGTTATACAAAGCTAGGACTTAATTGTTAAAAAAAAAAAACGATAGGTACAATGACTTTTTTATAAAATGGAAATCTGTTGCACGAACCTGTGTCCCCTGCATCGGCAGGCGGACTCTCAACCACTGTGCCACCAGGGAAGCCCAAAAATGACTCTCTGATGAGTGGTTTTTAAGTGTAGATACATTATAGTAAAATGGTAGTAAATGTCCTCTCATAATATTGGGGAATTCCAAGAATCTTAAGAAAAATTGTTTATAAGATTTTGCATAGGTTCCAGTCATGGTGTCTTTTACCATACTGAAATACTGTGTAAATACTGAAATTAAAATTATACAAATAAAGCATGAAAAATTTAAGCAATACAAAAGTTCTCCTTGTCCCCTCTACTCAATCCCAGTATCTTCAACTCAAGTTGTCTTTTCCTTTGTTTTTGGAGAAGTGGGTTTATCTTTCCAAACATGTATAGGGACACAAAGAAATGTGTAGTTTTGTCTTATTCATTGCTTTCTTAATTAAATGGTATGCTGTATTTGTCTTTTTAACTTAAGATGTCTTAGAAATCTATCCATGTATGTCTCTTTTTAATTGCTACGCAGTGTTTATTATGAATGTACTGTAATTTCTTGAAGTATTCCTCTTCCTAACTGATGGACTTTTTAAAACACTGATGCACATTTAATTTGGTTCCAGTTTCTCCATATTACAGGTAATATCGGGGATTTACCATTAGATTGGGGGCCAGGCATTGTTTTTGCTTTTTCTTTTCAAATCTCTACAGATGGTTCCAGTGTTGAAACTACACTTCCACATTATCTTGTAAGGTGTCTTAGTTCTAGAATTCTATGATTATATTTAGAGTGTATGGTTAAATACAAAACTTTCTTGGTGCTAGTTGTTTTGGAGAGGCTCTGGGGCATTGGTTTTGTTTTTTTTTTGGGCTGCGCCCCACGGCTTACAGGATCTTAGTTCCCCAACCAGGGATCCAGGGATTGAAGGGATTGAACCCGGACCCCAGCAGTGAAAGCACCGAGTCCTAGCCACAGAACCACCAGGGAATTCCCAAGGGCATTGCTTTTTTTATTTTATTTTTAATTTTTTTTAAGGGCATTGCTTTTTAAAGGGTGATTCAGGGACCTCTGAATCACTGCTAACGGGTGCTTATGAAAAATGCAGATTTGGGGCTTTATCCTAGATCTGTGTAATTAGAATGGGGTTTGCCTGAGGATCTGTCCAGGAGATTCTTGTATTCAATGATGTTTGAAAATTAACTTTTCTAGGGCTTAAAAAAAATTCAGTTTGCCCCAGCCCCATTCATAGATGTCCTGTTTCACTGGATCTATCTATGGAAGGGTCCAGCAGCTGTTATTTTAAGAAGACAGCAGGAGATTTCTGATGCACAACCAGGACTAAGAACTGTTCTAGAACAGGGGTTTCAGAGTGAGGTCTCTGGACCAGCAACATCAGCATCACCTGGAACTTGTTAGAAAGATAAATTCTTAGCCCCCACTCGGACCTACTGAATTAGAAACTCTGGGGGTAGGGCCCAGCAGTCTGTTTTAATAAGGCCATGAGATGATTTTGATGCATGTGAAAGTTTGAGAAACACTATTCTAGAAAATAGTTTGGCTTGGAATTAAGTCCTAAATTCTATATAAATCTGATCTCCTATTATAGGAGGTTGTAAACTGTGGATTCTTTTAAATACATTGTTTATATTTATCCTAAACCAGGAAGTGACTTTTTTTCTAGGTCTGATGATGAAGAACAAACACGGCTCAGTCTGAATTGTACTCAGCAAGCTTTGATGCAGGTGGTGGCTTTTCTTTCCCAGAACAGACAATATTATCAGAAGACTGAAATTCTGTCACTGGAGAAGGTAATAAAAAATATGTTATTGTGCATTTTTGTTTGACAATTCATATGTAAATTATTAGATACAAAGTGATGATGGAGGGCACGTCATGCCCTGGAAAGTATATTTAAAACTGGAGATGTGGGCTTTCCTGGTGGCGCAGTGGTTGAGAGTCCACCTGCCGATGCAGGGGACACAGGTTCATGCCCCGGTCCGGGAAGATCCCACATGCCGTGGAGCGGCTGGGCCCGTGAGCCATGGCCGCTGAGCCTGTGCATCCGGAGCCTGTGCTCCGCAACAGGAGAGGCCACAACAGTGAGAGAGGCCCGCGTACCGCAAAGAAAAAGAAAACAAAAAAAAAAACGGAGACGTTTCGGGAATAAGAAAATGTTGGAACTTGTCTTAGTCCGTTCGGGCTACTATAACATGTTTGGACTGCTATAGCAGAGTACCACAGACTGGATAGCTTATAAACAACAGAAAGTTACTTCTCACAGTTTTGGAGGCTGGAAAGTCCAAGATCATGGCACTGGTAGATTTGAAGTGGTGTCTGGTGGGAGTTCACTTTGTGGTTCAAAGATGATGCCTTCCCTCTGTGTCCTCACATGGTGGAGGGGACTAAGGATATCTCTGGAGCCTCTTTTCTAAAGCACTAATCCCGTTCGTGTGGGTTTCAGCCTCATGACTTAAGTACCTCCCAAAGGCTACACCTCCTAACCCGTATGTTAGGATTTCAACCTATGAATTTGAGGGGGACGGAAACATTTAGACCATAGTGGTACTTCTTCAGGATTAGAGACTCAGTTACAGGTTCAGTCTCTTATCTTATACCCTATGCCTGGACCGTTTTTATTCATTCTTTTAACTTGACAGCCATTTGTATGATGATTCCTATGTCTTTACTTCCTGTCTCAGAATGCTTTCTTAAGGTAAAAAGAAAAAAAATTTTAAAAGAACCTATATTTCCAGCCACTTTCTGAACATTTTCCACTTATGACTCTTACAAGTATTTAAAATCCAGTATATACAAGTATTGACCTTATCCCCATACCATGCCTTTAAATACCACTTTTTTCTGTTTTATTGGTGGCATCATCATCTATCTTATTTGCGGTTTGCACAACTCTCCCTTGCCCCTGTAAATCCAAGCCCTGCTGATTCTGTCCCTAAATCTACAAACGTTTCTCCTCTCTGTTTGCTTCGCCACCACAGTAGTTGAAACTCTCATCTTCTTCACTTGGGATATGAGTAGTCTCCTGAGTGGGCCCCTACAGGAGACAATCCAGGCTTTTTAGCTTAGAGTGTGAAGCCCTTCATGACTGGCA